>NC_092021.1:7115020-7734187 GCF_042242105.1 Pempheris klunzingeri | reverse complement strand
ATTTCTGACCTCTGCAGCTGCAAACACTGTTGCTTGTTAACTGTTTTTGTGCTGTGTTGGTCACGGCTGTGACTTAAGCACTGTCCTCAATATTGTATGTTATGACCAGATGTCTAGAAAGTAGAATGGTTTTTGTCCATGCCATGTGCTCATACCATAGCTAAAGCCTGTCTGAGGTTTGAGTTTTGCTGAAAGACAAGAACTACTGAGAAATAATGGGCCAAATGAGACACGGTTTGACCATGTGAGAGGCAATAATTATAGCAGGAATGAAAATAAAGAATAAGTTATCATAAGTTATTCTTATTACCTACACTAATATGGTGCCCTCATACAAAAACAGGATCCTCTGAATTTATCTTTCCCTCCATTTTGTCTCCCTGCTCCTCTCTACTCCCTCGCGTACTCTCTACACCACTCAATCACATTCCCTTCCCATTGCCTTTTGCCAGTGCTTCAACTCTGTAATGACAATCCCAGATGTGGCTTAATAAATACTCTGTGGCCTGACGATTGAACCCTAGCTTCACTCAGGGAAGTTCACTGGAGATCTATGTTTCAAGGCACCAATAGATGAGCCCACTCATTCTGAAATGGATGATGTTTTTAACTCTTCCAGAATAGAGCGTGCAGGAGGCTCGCGGGCTGGGAGAGAACCATACTCTCTGCATGCCCAGAGAGTATGGTTCGCATTAGGGACACATCATATTTCATGTCTTTTTATCAAGAAGATGGTCAGGAGTACGGGCTGTGTGGAGCTAGCGAGACCACAAGCTAAAAATACATTTATGTGCCACAATTGAGGCTACAGTATTACGCCCATTGCATGCATTGGAATGATTTAGTGTGGATCAACGTCAGCAAAACACAAAGTGTGTATTTACATGGTCATGTGTTACACAAGCCTGATGGGTCCCTGTCAACACTGACCACGAGTGGCAGATCCGCAATAAGGAAACATGGGACAGTAGCTTGGATTGTTAGACAGTCAAAGAGGCTGTGCGAATACAGACGTGCATGTTATTGTGCTTATAAAACCCTTTCATATAAGATGTCAGTTGATAGTGAGCCTCTGTGTGGTTCTCCAAGAATGTCACTGACTGTCCCTTTTTGGTCAAATTAGCTCAATGTTGCATGCATCTGACTCATATGCAAGCTGCACACTTGCAGGTGGGCTTGTCCGGCTCTCCAATTTCTTGTTCATGAATACTGAACACATGAGGTGATGTGTACATGCTCATCAGTCATATTACCCAGATCCGCTCATTTATCTCTTTTTGGCTCTCTGTGTCCCTTCTCCTCCTCCTTTTTTCTTTTGTCACGCTTGTGCCTCATTTGACATGATTAAAGCATTTTAAAACCAAGACGAGCTTCACAGATGGCAAAAAGATGCACAATTATGCACAATCCTTTATCACGTTTTCAACGCATCCATTTGCTTTTTAGCAGTTTCTTTCCACTGACCCTGCCTTTCTCATCATCATCGTTCCTCATCATCAATATCAATGTGTTGTGAAGTATGTTTTTAGCGTTCTGTGACCCTTTACTATGACCCACTGACTCAGCACAGTTCCCCAGCAGCTCATGACTAAAAACACCAAAGACAAATCATAATGTTTCTGGCAAATCTATCAATAGAGATCCAACAGTCACTGACCTTTTAACTCTGTTTGACAGCTGCCTGCGGTGGTATTTGCGGGAGTTGATGAGAGCAGTGACAATCAACGATACAGTTTATGTGCGTATACAACCAAAACATTTTGCTGAAAACTACAGTGCAGTAAAGTGTTTACATGTGGATGCTTAGACAAAATGTTGCCTTCTTCAATCAAGTCTCACATAATTTTCTGTGTAATGTGTCGGAGACAGGGTGGTGTTTTATGCAAGTGTAATCAGTTTCTCCCTCTTGGCTGTGAAGTACCAGGGCACATCCATCTTTCTGTGTCCCTTCTGGCTGCCATCTCTTTAACACCTCTTTAACACCACCTGTGACTTATTTCACCTCCAACTCTGGCCCATTTTTTTGAACGCCACCCACTGCCTGGCCTGCTGCTTGATGGCCTGCTAGTTTGGTCTGAAAACCTCCTCCATATTTACAGTACAAGAGCGGAGGAAGGTGAGAAGCTGCACTGATTTGGGCAGGGCGTTAAAGTGTTACCCGACCCCCCCCATTGGAGTATGAAACACTAACCCCCTATAGATTTAACATCATCTGCAGTCAGCTTGGATATTCAGCAGATTGTAATGGTGACCAGTTTTCATGTGAGAAAAAACTGTATCAGACCGCTAACCACTTCTGCAGCATAATCATCTTCTCCCCGGATGGCATGCTCCAGGGACAGGGTGTTTTAATTTCTAAGATTCAGCCAGGATGCTGTCTTGTAAACCATTGGATTATGGAAGGTTGATATTAACCAGATATAAAATTGTAGTGCAACCACAGACAAATTGTATATGACTCAGAAAAAGATAGTGGAAAATACTTAAGTGTCATTGGTTTTATTGTGTGTATGTGGTCTGGGGATTGATTAATGTAAGATGGCCAACGATTTTGCCATTACATTTGCTTGTGTGTGTGTGTTTCTCATCAGGTCAAATCAGCCAATATTTGTCCTCATTTACTATAAAACAACATGAATAAGATCCCAAATGTGTGCTTGACAGCCACTCACACAGCATAGCATATGTATGAGGGCATGTTGAATTACACTATGATCTCAAACCCGAATGTGTGCAATCCACACAATTGCACAATAGGATCACAATTCACAAAGAAGGTTCAAAAGGGTGTTGCATGTAATAAATCACACCATTGTTTGGTATCCCCCAGTTACATGAGAACCAACACAGTGGATCTCCTTAAACTGGCCAGTGCCCTTTCTGCCATTATTTCATGTGCAGTAAAGTATGTCTTCAACTTCACCTCCAGGGTATCGTTTTTCCTCACGAAGGGTCTTTTCTTCAATTTAACATTGCTGACGAAACAAAAAAGCTAAATCAAACAGGGAGAAATAACCGTTCATCCTCATTCCTTTAAGGGTGGTTTCACTAATTTAGAAATCTGTCAGGGGTGGCAGCCATGTGCGCAGTTACAATTGTTTGCTCTTAACATAAACAAAAGGGGGTTTTGTGTGACAGGTTGATTTTGTTTAGGGGAGACTTTCAAGGTGGGGTTCAAATGTAGCATGATCTCATACTGTACCTGGCCTCAATTTACAAACCTGGATACAGTTAAATGTGTCTCTGTGTCCCTGCATGTGCATGCCTGCATGTACATGCGTCTTCTTGTCTGTCTGTTTGTTCAAACTCAAACTCTGACACCCTCTTAAGTAGAAGTCAGTGTTTACACGTGGGTGTGTGTTTGTGTACAGCACATACACCAAAATGACTAAAAGAAAGACGGGGGTGGTTTGGGGGGGGGGGGTTGGTTTTAAAAAAAAAAAATGTTCCCATGGATGTGCTGTGAGCTCTAGGGTGCCCTCAATTTGTTTGGTCGCTCCTGTCAAGCTAATGAGGTGAGTGAGTGAGGGCGGCCTGGTGGAGGCAGAGGTCAGCCAAGAGCCAGTGCTGCCTGCCAGGCTGCTGTGCTGTGAGGCTGTCGCCCAGGGCCCGACTGCAGCTCTGGTCACAGCACAGCCCCCTGGCAAGGCCTGGCATACAGTGCGCCCATCTGCCACACATGGACACACACACCCAGGCAAAGGCCGATTTACTCTCATGTATGTGTAGAGCACTCGGCCATGCAAAAAGTATGTATATTGGCACATACTGTAGATCTTGAAGGCTTGAAGGAATACATACTTTACACACACACACTCACTCAAACTCACTCACTCACTCACTCACTCACTCACTATTCACTGCTTGGAGAGGTTTCCTTCTAGCCCCCACAAGACCGCCATGAGGGCGGACTGCCCCCACCAGCTGCCAGTAGAGCACTCAGAATGGATGCTTCAGTGCATGCATCAATATGAGCAATTCTTTTAATTATGGGTGTTGTGCGGCTGGTGACGCTGTATTTCCTGGACATGATTCCAGTTATTGGGTCATTCTCTCACACTGAAACCAAATCTGTTCACGATTTAAATTCCTGCAGAAGTTAAAATCTATTTTCTATCTTTTTTTTCTTAGTATGTGGTGTATAGTATGTCCATGTGTGACTTTGGTGTGTTGTTCCAATGTTATTTGGCGGTCGATAGGCATACTTAGTTGTACAAATTGGGCCTATCCACTATTAGAGCCACATGTGCTCAGATGCCGGAGTATAAATGTCAGATTAAACAGCATAGTGTTGATATCATATCTTCTATGACTATTTACCCTTTATAGGAAAGTAACGTTTCTCTCCAAATAAACAGTATTATACACAGAATAGTATAATACTGTTTATTTGGAGAGAAAAGTTACTTTTGAATCTTTATATACCAATCTATAATTGCCTAATTAGAGATTAACTGCTTTGAAATCTCCCAAGATGGGAGTATTCCTATGCCTCCTGAATATAAGTACAGTAAACAAGAATTTCCAATCGTAGTTCTAATTTGTATTAGTCTAATTATCACCAGTGTTTTGGAGCAAATAGACCCTCAAATTCCTTGTGCCCCGACACTCAACGCCTCTGCAGCCTTCAGAGTTGCAGCTCTGAGCTGAAAATGAGTTGCCACACCTGCTGGATGTTGCAGCTGTGGCTGTGACACTGAGTCCACAGAAATGCAGAAAGGTCAAAGGTCGTCACCTCTCCTCCTCTCCATCTCCCCGACACCCCCCTTAAACCCTCAGGGTAGTGTAGCAATACCAGTGTCACACATGCACACACTCACATACACACAGCTGAGGGTGACTTGACACAGGGGTCAAGGTCTGAGAGCAGATGGAGTTTTCCATTGTGACCTTTTTGTGGACAACAGGGGCTTGATTAACCCTCTGCTGCCCCCAGACTTTATGTACGTCATAAATTCAAAATCCCCATAAAAACAAGTGGAAGGTAAAGCACTATCCGTGTGTTTCCTTGAAGCCTTATAAATATGATGTTTGCATCTACTTCCTCAATTAAAAGTTGAAACCTACATTGTTTACATCCATGGTTGCTTCCTCGTAGTCTTCCTCTCTCGTCTTTATTGGTGCTTTGCTACATTTTTGGCATGCATGAAACCATTGGCATGACAGGAAGCATGCAGTCAAGATGCCCTGAAAAAAAGCCCTGTAGCGCTGCTAGTGGTCAAAAACTCCATCAGGTGCCTTTTTTAGACGCAACCCAGAGGTTGCTTTTTCTGTTGGATCAATTTGTAAATGGGTTTGGGTGAGGTGGGATTCATTGCTGTCACCTTCAGTTTGTTTTGTCAAACATCTGGGCTTTGCCAAAAAATCTCAGTCACTATATGATAGCTTTACAAGCAGCCTACAACAGATTTCACACACAAATTCGATCTAAAGAATAACTTGGCTCCAGAGTCCTTTCATCGTGTAGACTCTGAGTTTGAAAAAAAGGAAATAAGGTCAGTTTGCAACCTTCCTGTCTTTGTTCCATATTCATAGTTGTGAAAAAGGAGTGGCTAGTTTACTGGGTTTATTTGTTCAATTGGGCAGGTCAGACCTTGGTACAGGTGGTTGGCCTTAAAGAGGGACTGTCAGTTAACCAGCCTGGTTGGCTAGTGGCTTGGCATTCTGCACTGACATGAAATGAATATATACTTGTCTTAGCTCTATACTTTTCCAAAGTCCACTTATTTATATTTATAAGGGTTTAATTTTGTTCAGAAGATTAATCACATTTGCCGTCCAAGTGCAAGTTGCCGGGCTGTCCTGTGTTAGTCTCTCAATGACTTTACTTACTTTTAAAGCTCCCTCTACCTTAATGATTTCATGTAATTTCTTAAAAGGCAGAAGACGCAATAGACACATGCTTAATTTACAATCTTTATTACGTGTTTTCGCTTTGGAACTGGCTTCGTTTTAAGGAATGTCATTTGGGAAAGATATCAGCCTACTGTTGGCTGCAATGTTAACTTAGTTTATGTCATATTTGGATGATGCGGCACGTAGCTGTATAGCTCCAGAACCTCCTGGGTCATTCGATATGCCATGCTGAGGTTTTGTCTGAGGATCTTTTGGGGAAAATCTCTGGATTTTTGAGTCTGGAGGAAAGGGAGAGAAAAGAAAGACATAGAGCTTGTTAACGTAATGAAACACTCAGAGGATCAGTTGTTGTTTTACTGCGGTGGGAGCCAGAAGCCGAGCCAGCAAGTGGTTTGGGTTCATGTCAGGGTCTCCTCTTTCACAGCGTAAGTGCAAACGTGACAATGACGCCAGCTTCCACTGTGAGTGGCAGACTCTTTCCTCATCTGGATTATGATAGGAATTGTCATAAGAACAGGTGTCGCAAGAAGCCATTGGACCTTGTTTTGAAACATGTATTGGATTATTTAATGTTATGTAACAGATCATTGTGAATATTCTAATTTCCAATTAAATTTCTTCTCAATATCCGTGCTCGTTTTTATGTGAGGTCACGACATGACTTTTCAAAGACTCAGATGTCTGTTATACTACACGCTTTGAGCCCAGATGTTGGACCACTATTGCTTGAGTGTCGATGTACATTAATGAGACAGAATCTGACTGAATCTGGCAAGCCATTAGATAAATTATTGGTTGGCTTCATCTTAGTTCAAAGTTTGAAGATTGTCTTTTTAACCTATCCTCATCCAGATGTGATCCAAACCGATAAAACTGGACTGCAGTCACATCTCACGTCATAGGGGCCCCAGCGCATGCAGCGTTGTTAGAGGAGAGATCTGAACATTACTCACAGGCGGTGACAGACATAGACAGACACATGCACTGGCACGTAACAAACGCAGGAAGTAGACTGCGAAAGAGGGAAGAAGGAAGAACTCAATACTGGTGACTGTTTACAGTTGCCACGATTCCAGCCCACCCCTTCCACACAGACACACACATCCCCACAGTCCCACCAGGCAAATGCATCTGCCAGCGAAGATCCGGCCTGAGCGAGAGAACACTTTCCCAGAGATATCAGTGACGTACATATGTGAGCAAACACGCTCACCAGCACACACACACACAAACTGATGTCGTGTCAGTCACCGTTGGTTTTCATTGTTTTCATTCTTGCTGGATTGCCTGTTTATTTTAGCAGTCTATCGTCAAGGAGCCAATGGTAGTCCAGTGAGCCGAGGAACCCCAGAGAACTCGATGTGTTGCCCCTCCTCTGTAGCATCAGGACATAAACAACTACACATTAGATCTCTATCTGTGTGTATGTTTAGTATACTGTATGCATAACCACATATGTATTGTATTCAATCATAATGTGTGCTGTGCATAAAAGACTAACGACCTAGACATCACCTTCTTTCATGTCGAGTCAGGAAGTTCTCCAGGTGTGGACTTACACAGTATCAGCATCCTGCACTGTTCAGAGGATGTGGCAATAAAAGCCTTTGATCAGTATAAGAACTGTGATGGGCATTTTGGGATTTGGAGTACAGGAAATGGGGTTGATATGTTTAAAAGCATGATTGACAGTTGGGAGGGACAGGTAGAGAGGGTGCCAGAGCAGGTAGGGTTGGACACAAGTTCATACTCAGGTTTTGGACCGGGCGCTGATCAGTCTAGACGCTTTGTGGGCAAGCTGAGAGGGTCGGTGTTTGCTTTCCCGCTATGAAACCAATCTGCTCATCTCTTGTTCCTTCACTTTTTCAATTTTACAATTTTCTTTGCCTCACCTTTGACTGTAATCAAGGAATTCGGACCGTAGCTCACTCAAACTGCCTAGAGAGGGCAGGCTGTTTTGGCATTAGCAAACTTCTAATCTTATTTTATGAGAAACGGTACAGTTGCAAGCTTGGACAGAGTTTTAGGAAACTACTAATTATGTACTAAGCATATGTCCATAAACCCTGACTGATGTGTACAGATGCAACGCCCAGTGAAGAAAAAATGGGAAGATGTGATAAATTCAACTGTGTGGTTCAAATGAAGTAATGACTAATGCTCACCATTAGATGGAATCAAATGGAAAGTTTGTTATGGATGAGAAAATAAGATGGCGAAAAAGTCTACAGTCATTTTAAGAATAATTATTCCTGGTTTACTAAGAATATATTACACATTCACACCTGGAAACTATGTGGTGCATCTGATGGCTCCTACTGTCGGCAACTGAGCAGCTCTAATGGAGGACTAAGCTTTTCTCAGAAGTAAATTAGCCATAGTGGGATAATGGCTGTTTTAATGTGTGTTGTCCTACCCCTCCCTGCTAGCTTTGTGCTCTCCTTCTCTGTCATTCAATGCAGGCCTTTGCCTCCTCCATCTCAAACTTCTGTTACACAGATACCTGATATGACCAGCCACCACGGCTGATTTGCCAGGATGAGAGAGAAATAGGCCATCCAGCAGTTGGATGTCCAAAAGGGACATATCAGATATATAACTATATTGTATGCTGCTAGTAAGTGGAATTTTTTTGTTTTTTTTACCTGCCGTCAGCAACAGTTTTTTTTGTATTCTTTCCTTAAAGAATACACTAAAACAACAGCTCTTGCACACTGTTGATATTATATTTGTGTTGAGCTTTACGTATATTGTGACAGTTTAGGTTGTTGGGAATGTCAGTTTTGTAACTAGATAGTGATGAACTAAATGATGAACTGACAGACAAACCAACGTTGTCAGCCACAGAGCCTGCAAAATTGCCTGAAGTTGGCTAAGAAAATCTTAATTTTGTTAATCCTGAAACCAAACACACATTTATCTGTCAGTACACAGGACCTTACATCTATGGTACGTTTTGAAGCAATAAACAACTTCAGCAAAAAACCAAATAAACAAGTTAATACATGTTTTCAATAAACTAAAAAAGTCAAACGTCTTGGGTGTTAATAAGCACAGATTAATCATGGTTCTACATTGGCCAGGTTCATCAGTCTCTCCTTGTGCGTGGTGTTTGCTTTGGCCATTCACCCCTCCACAGCTTAACACTGCACTTTTCCAGAGCAGGTGCGAGGGGCTGCTGAGTAAGGGGGTTGGTCCGGGATGACCACTGAATCCCTTTATCCTGGCTTCTTGACCTGCAATCAAAGCCCTGACTTTGAGAGAGTAGAGGGTGGGAGGAGGGGATTGGAGGCCAACATGGCCACATGCTACTCATCCACCTGCATACTGACAGGCAGACAGGCCATGTCACAACAATCCCAAACACCCCTGTGCCCCAGTCTAACCTTAGCCAACCCCCTCATGGCCCCAGCTAACCCTTGCTGACCCCTGCAGCCATCTGTTACAGGGCCCTGGGATGTGTTGATTGGCCGGGTGGGAGTCGGGTGAGGGTTTGGGCTGGGGTTGGGATTGGGGCTCCTGGATTGGTGATGGGTGACTGAGGAGCTTTGAGGGAATTTGTACACAAAGCATGAAAGGGTTCAAAGTGGCACATTGCACAGATTTTTTTGTAAAATGTAATTTTTAACACCTGTCTGCAAGTGTGTTGGCATGTACAAAGGTTTTAGAATGCCCACGTATTTAGAAGCATTGTGCTGGGTCATTGTGTTAAGGATCACAACATACATTCACAACAGCTTGGAATGAGTGCTGGCTCATATTACAGTGTCGCATCCATCTCTGCCTGCTGTCTGCCATCAGGAAGAGGTGGAGGACTGCCCACATCTTCTTAAATACAAAAAAAAAAAAAGTTTCCTAAGTTGCATGAAATCTTTTCATACTACAAACATTTGCATTTGTTTTGTTGTTCATGTTTCTTCAGGGGGGTTCAGGTGTTCAAGGGCTCCCATTTTACCAGATAAGTTTTACCACATTGAGGCTGCGTGAAATTTTTGGTGCATATTAGTCTAATTAGTAATAAACAAGCCATATAAACATTTAAATAATCTGTGCCCCAGGGCGGCTTTTCAAGGAGTTCAACTTAGTCTGGCTCTTTCTATGGTACCTGGCCTCACTAAAGCTAACAGTGGCAGTCCAGGAAAAACGGTTTCAAAAAGCTAGCTCCCATTAGCTGTGAGTTTGTCCACCATAGAAATATTTTTGGAATGTTTTTTTTTTTTGTGCTGACAAATACACAAATCAACAACGAGCACCAAATTTCCACTGAAAAGCCCAATCTGCTTCAATATAACATTGGCAGCAACACTTTACCAACCTTTGTGCCAGTGGGTTCATTTGGAGCCGCAAACCACACAAAATGTTTTCGTAGTCAACCAAACACATTAGAGCATCCAAACAGCTGACTTTGTATTTCCTAAAGCCTCTTTTCTGCTGTAAGAAAAGTTTTATGTTTTTGATTCCACCTGTTAAGGTGGTTTAGAGAAAAAGCACGTGAAAAAGAAATGACCATGGAACAGGTGCGTCTATTATGCAGTTCCCTATTACACAACTGACCCTCCTTCTACTTGTGACATGAGGGGGCTTTTTCTTTTCCTTGCCCAATTCTGTCCTCATTTGGACAAGCGATGACCAGTCTGTCTCCCCCAACCCAATACCATGAAAGACTACCAAGGCCGACCTTTGCCCTGTGTCTCCTGAGCTATTTTTACTGGCATGTGCTTGACATGTACTCAGTGACCAGAAAGGGGAGAGGCATAATTTACCCAAACTATACTCCTGCAGAGGTAATGCTTTTTCAGATTACACAGGGTACTCTGATAAAGGCTGCATCCCTATTACCTCACTTGACCTCACCCTTTGATTGAGGGTCATCATAATTACTTTGCAATCAATCTCGATCCATAGACATCAGCATATAGTTGGCATGCTTTGTCAGGATGTTATACCAGGCAGCTAGCCAAAGCCAAACAGAAGGGAACATTTGCTTTCCAATAACTCTATTGTCCATATGTACCTTCAGGAATCGCCTAGGTTTTGTTAAAGTCTGAACCCTGTTGCTTCAATGTGAGGATGGAACTTCCACATGCAGTCATTCAGGCTAAGCCAGCTGTTGATGGTCAGTAAATCTGGCGGCTTGTTTTGTCATAATATCTTAGAAGGCACATTTGCACACAGCGGGGTTGACTAAGGAAAGTAATGCAACGTTAAAAGTCCTGCCAACGAGTAAAGTAAGTAAAAGTAATTCAAGTAACAGAAACAAATTTTCAGGTAGTCCATCTTTATTGCTGGCTTTTCTCCAGCCCTCTCTTCTTCTGGCCGTCTCTCTGTAGAGTGGCGAGTGGTATCATAGAGCTCCAGGTGCCTGCAGACTCTGGCTGGGCTGCTCCATGTTTGATTCACCGGCAGGACATTTCGCATTGTCTTTGTATGTAATTTCCTTGCAGGGAAAATTCACCTTGCCTTTGGTGGAAACGTACCTTTTGAAAGTAAATCACATGGTGAGGTGCATAATGCAAAATGAACAATGTTTGGCCATTTTGTCTTGTCTGTAAGTTTTTAAGATTATTCTGCTGCATTGTCCTAAAATTGGGGGAGCTGAAAACACAACATCAGCTTGCTCCACTGTGCCAAAGTGGCCTTAATGTTGTCATGGTTAAGATTAGCATGTTGCAGCTGGAAACAAAGTCAAGAGCAAAGTTGCAGACTGCAAAACTAAAACAGTGGTAAAATAACAGAAAATGCTCGGAAGAACTAAGGTGGGGTGCAGAGTTGATGATAAATCTCAGTGGCTCTGTTACTACAGGTGACTGCTCACATTGCACAGTGATTTGATTAATATTATATTCTCATCATTGCAGCTTTAAACGTCTGCCTCACAAACCTTCAAAATTGACTGAATTCTCCGGGAACTGTCTTTCATCAAAGCCGTTGCATGCCTGTTAAACAGTGTGACAACATTATTACTACTGTATGATGTGTGTGTGTGAGCAATTTCACATTCGTTATTTATGGAAGGGAGACAGAAACATCAAGCGCCAGAAGCAGAAAAATCCAGGCCAGTCATGTATTGGTGCTTTTGCAATAACATCCTGAAGGTTGTATTTTTAGTTAAAGTCTTTTGAGTCAGGGACATGAGGCGGGCAGCCCAGGAGGGGCCCTTACTGTCCAGATGGTGACAGCACTCTGATGGTTTTGCCTTTGAGGCGCCAAGATGGAAACATTTGGAATAGGAGTGAGTCACACGTACCGGTCACAGGATGGACAGTCACTCATGACTCCAAACACACACACACACGCGCACACACACACACACGGACACACACCTATATATACAATTTGTCTGTGCACATGAACACACTCACTCAGGCACATACAGTATTTGTTAGTTCCTTACAAACACCAGTGAGTTGTAGTGCCCACAAACATCCAGTACAGAGAGATGTACTTAAAATGTGCAACCTGTAAATACAAGCTGCACACACAAACATTTCTCTCATGCAGGTTTTAAAAGTCTCTCTTCTTTTTTGGTGAAAGGAAAAACTAGCGACTTGGATCTCACTGAGCGATTCAAGTGATTGAATACTTGCCAGTTACAGGAAAGCATGGCAGCTCTTTATTTATTGACGAACTGTAATCTGCATTTAGACCATTAGCTAGCATCTTAGTATATTTGTTTTTTGATATAGTGGATTATATTTGAGTAGGATGAATACAGTGCAGTGTAGGCTATACATTTGCTTTCTACTTTGAAGGTTTACACTCCATCTGGCAAATATAAACTGACTTCTCTGTGTATCCAATTGGAGGCCTGACACTCTTTCTCGCTCCAAATGGGTGACACATTTCCATGTGTGACAAAAGGCAACAGGCTTTAGCAGGAAACAAGACACCTGTTGCTCTGGTCCGATTACTGCACTTTGCCAACCAGCCAAATATTGATTTTCAGATTTTCCCTCCAGTGAATAAGCAGCCTAAATTTTTGTATATAGACAAAAGGAGCGAAAAAACAGCCAGACTAAAGGAAACTACCAGAAAATACGTAGATTTGGGGAAAAACACACAAGGTGTTTTATGAAATGTGCATTCTCTGGCTTCTTTAAGACTTTGAGGGTGGCTGTTCCAAAGTCATGGTGAAACGATGGCAACTGTAGCTTTACTTTTTTTTTAAGCCTTGTACTTGAACTAAGCTCTTATCTCAAGTTGTGTACCTCAAGTTCTTGGATCATGTTTCTTTTATCAAGAGTGTCTTAGGCATTACAGTAGTGGAGGTGTATCCTCTTGACTGTCTTCTCTTAGAAACAAAGGCTGAAGTAGCATGACATCACTTTACCACCACAAAAGCCTTGTCGGGTGGATGCTTGAAGACGGCTGCTTGTGATTTCTTTATGCAGGACACCTTTTTACTTGTGTTGAGAAGACCTCATTAAGATTCCCCACTCTTTCAACATGATGCACGTACCTATCGTCAAGTTCCTGTTCTGTCCAGAATCGCAGAGAAAGCGGTGTCTTGACACCTTACAGCAAAACTGGTAATTTATCAGCGCCTCCCAAAGTTACTCATATCAGACAGAAACAGAGTCCTGTCATACAATATCCAACACACCCATTGCACTGGTTAGGTTCACCCTCTGGCAAAAACCTACCAAGCTAAAGTTACACTAGGTAAGATGGCAGAAAAAGCAGAGAAGTGATGGGTCCATAACTAGATGATCAAAAGCAGTATTAAATGGTAAATGGTCTGTATTTGTATAGCACCTTTCTAGTCATTTCAACTACTCCAAGTGCTTTTACATCACATCCTCATTCACCCATTCACACGTCATTCATACAGGAGGAAGCTAAGTTGGAGGAGACTATTTTTCACACACATTCATACACTGAAGCCATGCTTCAGGAGCAAGTTGGGGTTCAGTGTCTTTCCCAAGGACACTTCGCCATGCTGACTCATAGCCAGGGATCGAACCACGACCTTCCGATAGAGGGACGACCCACTCTACCTCTGAGCCACAGCCGCCCTATTAGACAAGGCATGCTCAGCAGGATGGGTATGGAGCTCAGTAGTAACCATACAGCAGCTGTCTGCCCAAAAGGCCAAGATCACAAGTCTGAGTTTAAAAAGGTGTCAAAGTCATAGGAGGAGAAACTAGGAGGCAAAACAGTACACAGAAGCGAACGCAGATTAAAAGGATAATCCTCCTGTCATCCACCATCTCTGCCCCCAATTAGTCCATCTTATTCCCCCCATCATCCACCCTCTCCCCTCCTCAAATAAACCATCTCACCCACCCCCCATCTTGTCATCTGGACCTCTTGTGGAGAACAGATTACCATTTCTCAGAGTCACAACTCTGTTCCACGGTGTAAGGAAGATGAAAAGATTCTAATCATCCTCTCAGGAAGCATTGAGCAGTTACCAGTGGCCCTGTTACATTTTCCCATGAACTAAAGCTTGTAAGCTTGTAAAGTTCATTTAGTGAACGTTGAAGAACGAGAAATTGCAACGCAGTCATTTCTGGGAAAGACTAATTCAATTTAGGATGACTGGAGAAATAATTTGGGCATTTGCAAGAGTCAGTCTGATTGAAATCTTGTACACAAACTATAAAAATAGCTTCCTCATATTTGATCTGTACAACAATGATATGCAATATGTGCACCTTTCTGAATTAAAAATCAACTCAACAGCAGAAAGATAGAGAGCCTGAAATAGATCCCGCATCTAAGACTTGAATACCAAAGAAACATACCATACAGTTTACTTTTAAGCAAAACCAAAGATGAGACAGAAACAGTAACTCTGACCATCTTACGTGCAGTTCCAGTGTAAACTAAGTGGACAAATGTCAGTGGATTTATGGCAGACTGCCTCCTTGGCTTCCTTTTGTCTGAAAAGGAAACACTGGCATCAAGTGGCCAAACATATTATTACAGATACTGTACACACAGACGACTACAATAACAGTACAGTAGAGTGCAACCATCAGACAGTTTAGTTGTACTTCAATTGAGCAATCATGTCCAAAGTAGAGCCACAATGAATTCCTGATTTTGAGCTTTAGTTGTTTTTATAAACCTAAATCTGTCTGCCTAAATCTGAGTTCAGAGAGTTACTGAGGAGCTATGGCATGGAGGCATTTTGTAATTGATGCAGGACTTGATCGGAAGCTAGTGAAGGTGGATGAGGGTTTGTGTGATGTGGTTCTCACCCACACCTAGCCCTGGCTGTACTGGAGCTGTACTGTAGTTCTGAATGTACTGGAGCCTGTCGAGGGCTTTGCTGGGAACCCCAGACAGGACTCCTTTGCTATAATCTGGACAGGAGGTTATGAAGGCGTGGGTGAGGGATTCTGCCACGGAGTCAGAGAGTGATGACCAGAGCGTAGAGATGTTTTTAAAGTGAAAGAAGGGGGACTTGGTGACGGATTTGATGTGCAACTGGACAGTGGGTGGAGTCCAGAATGACGCCAAGGTTACGGACCTTAATGTAGTATTTTCATCACAACAGCCACAAATATTATCACCGTATTTATCATGACGTAACTAGTGTTGTCAACAAATATCCCAAGTTATATATTAAAATTTAGCTATTTGATTGAGAAAATTTATATTTGATTGTGGGAAGAATAAAGCGCGGCACTACTGCAGCTGTCTGCCTTTGTGAGTGCTCACATGGGCCTTGGCTGCACTGCATGGCAGACAGGAGCCACAGGTTGCTTTCATTGATTGAAATTTAGGTCAAACTGCAATACTTTGCTTCCACTATGATCAATAAGAGAAATGAGATCCACGCTATAAATGTAAGCATTACATGAGGTGTGCACAGCCCTTTTACACAGAAATGAGTCATTAAATGTCTGTATTTTTTGGAATTTAACTACAGATATACAGGAATTTACTCACAGGATAACTCTGGTATTTTTAAACCAGGACCCTATATACAAAAACTGAACTTAGCGTACGGTGAGGTAAAATTACAGTTTTTGTCAATGGAGTCTGGTCTAGCTTTGAAACTGGGCAATCTAACAGCTGTTTCTGGTTAAACAAAAAGGATTTAACAGGTCTGTCTCTGTAGGGATCCTTTCTGTAATGTTTTCAGACACTTAGAATAACAATCTGCACCTCACGCCACTGTCAGTGGCAAAAGCAAGCAATTTTAGTGGACAAACTTTGACAGGTGCAATTGCCCCAAAGGATTTGGTTACAACCATGAAAGTGTGTTTGCAACCCATTCTCAGCTGCTGGTGGAGGCAATCTAATGGACCAATTCCAAAAGTTTTTATACATACTGGCCATTTCAAACCTAAAATATGTTAAAATTGGACCCAGGTTTAAAATTACTGGAGTTATTCTGGTAGCTCATTATTCAATGAGCTTGATTACTTTGTTGGTAATTATTTTGCAAGTTCCAGCTGGTGTTTGCTTAGTAATGTTATCCCTTACATGGTGTCCTGTAGTCTGTAGATATTAACTTACCCATGTTACACAAACTCTGATAAAAAAACAGCGCTGTTTTGCGTCCAAACACATAATCCTGAAATGAAAGCTCACCATCTCGTTTTGCCAACACCACTTGATTCCACGAACGATCCACATACCTGACATGTTCAATGTGGTGATGCACAAAAATTTATATTTGTGTGGAACCTGTGTTTTTTTAATTTTTTTACAATGAATACTTGAACATCATATTTGGCCAATTATTACATCCCAACAGTAAATGTTCAACAGTTCGACTGGGTCCAAGTATTGATTGCATAGCTCATTATGGCAACAGGTAATAGGCAACCACCTACCACTGACAGACCAGTTGATGATCATAAGAATCGGTTACAGCAGGGAATCTGGAACTGCTGTAGGACACAGATGCTGCACCAGCTGGATGGCACAAGTATGTAGCAGCTTTTCAGACAGGAGAGGTTGTCCAAAGAGCAGTAGTGCCCCGAGTGTTTATTATGTCCACTTCAATGATCTCCTTAGTTGTGCAAAATGTGATTTTCACAACTGAATTTTCAGAAAAGTCGATACTCAATACTGGAATTTGCATTCCTTCGCAGCATCAGATATCTTCATTCCACAGCTTATGAACTGAATGTAGGACAGGACCTTGTCATCTCCTTCTGTAGTCTCATTCTTCCATTTTTTTGTGTGGTGAGATATCACAGCCTCTTTGAAACGTGACTCTTAGTAAACATTCTCATGCTTTTTATGTCCCTTCATTTTATGGAGTTTGGATTCTCAAGGCTGGACAAAAAGCAACCTCATTACACCACCAACATAAAATGAATAACAATGTTCAGAGAAAACTTAAGTGTCACATTTCAGCAGCCTGCTCATTTTCAATGTCTGCATTTTCCATCACTCTATTAAGCTCTGGGTCCAGCAAATTGCTGTCTGTAAAATGTTATGACAATTTCAAACTTTTATAGACTAAAGTGATGTCATGAGATTACACTACCAACAAGCCTGGTAGTTGAAGGTAGTCTGGGCAATGTGTTTTAAAAGAAAAGCCATTTGTTGACATTCTACTATAATTCACAAAGTATGGCTGTAACAAAGAAGAGCCTCATTTTCCTGGAATAGATTCTGCTCACAATGTGTGTGACATGCACTGTGATCATTTTGGTCTCTTTACTCAGGTTTCTTTTCAGCAATGAAATCTAAAAGTAAAACAGGATCTTTTTCTTAAATGCTGTCACAAAGTTGTCATGGCCTTAAATGGCATTTCCACATTTCTGTATCTAAACGGCACATTGCAGTAAGGTCAAGCTAAAGTGCATTATTAAAAATAGGTTGTTTTTTGGTGATAAGTCTTTTAGGAAGGGACTGATTTCCAGTCGTTGAGGTTGTTGAGTTGGAAGCCACCCATGTTTAAGTTAAAATACCTTGTAAGGTTGTTGTGATCTCTTTCTTATCGGCAAATAACAACCTTGCGTTCCACAGTGGTGGAGACCTCTTTTTTGGGCTTTAATTTAGTCTTGTACATTTAAATGTATCCAGCTTGAAGACAAATACACCCTTTTCATTGCAATTTCAACATTTGTTTTACTGTCCAACATTGTTAATTGTTTGAGATTATTAGTGTACCGCTACAATTGAGAACTCTAATAGATCATGGCAATTTTTATTCCAAACTTATTATCAAATACTATATTTGGAAAACTCTGTAGAAGCACTAAAGATAAGTAGAATCGTAATAAACAAAGCAAACACATTTGTGGCAAACTAACTTTAAACCTGTAATCTCTCATAGAGTTACTGTAGAGTGACCGGAAAGCTACATTAAAAGACAAAAAAGAAAACCAAATACATTTTGATTTGTACTGCTTTTAATGTGTTTTCCCATCAGAAATAATAAAAGCCATACAATGTAGCAAACCAAAAAAAATGACAAAGCTCTATACAGGCATAGTAGCTCATTCACACACATTCTACAGCCCAGACTGATCTGTCAAAGTGAGCAGATGCCACTGGAGTTTCCATCATGGCAAACAAATGGCTAACATTCAGTTTGAAGTAGAGGACGTCGTCTTTTCTCAACAAGCATTTTGTAGGCAAAAATATGGATTCTTCTGTCTCATAAGAGACGAGACACAGCCGTCACGTGAAAATCAAAGCCTGATGACTACCTATGGGCATCTCTCTGAAAAGGGCTGGGTTGAGTAAGACTTGAGGATGCTGTGTACAGATTACAGTCAGCAGCCTTAATGTAACAATGCGACTGGAGCATGCAGGCTCTTGCTAATAAATAATTGAACATTCTAGTCAGATATAAAAGCCTTGTAAGTGCTGTATTTTTTTATTTTTGAAGAATACATTGGAGTGAGGGTAGGCCCCCAAACTAACCCTTATTTAATCAGATTACATCATGCTGTCAACTGATCTAGAGAATCAGGCATAAAGGAGGGAGTCTCTACTACTCAATGCTTGAATGGGACTTAAAAATACAAAAGCAACTCATTTGCTAAGAAAATTAGCATATGAATCAACATTAAATTTAAAGTTCTTTAAGTTAATTTTCTCAGTGATCAAATTACTTAACCCAAACATTTACCCTTTGACGTGCCATAATCACAGCTAAAACACTGTATTAGAATAAAAGTGGTTCCTTTGTAATGATCATTGGACACCACATGAGGGCAGCAGCTACCAACGGAACTGTTTTGCATGAGCGAGTTCCCATGCTGAGGTGCTGCGTGTCAATTCAGGAGCTAGGGACTCTGCCTCCACACATGCAATGACGACATGAAACGGGTCTGTCAATGTCCACATCTTCAGAAACACACTGATAATACTTCAACATTTAAGTGCTAAACTTGGACAATGTATTTTTTTAGGCAGGTTTAAGTTAATAAAACAATTGTGTTGGCATCACTTTAGAATAACTCCAATTCAAACTTCAGTAACAACAATCATACAAAATATTTCCCCTCGCTAAAAAAAAAAAAAAAAAGCCTCCCCAAGAAAACAAGAATGTTAACAAAAGGAAGTAATGCTGTGAAAAAAACATTCAAAAACAGTGATACACTTTTAAATGCACACACTTTACACCTTTTATATATGTCAATGCACTTGACTTTAGCCAAAATAAAAAGCAATCTTTTCTCCTCGCTTTCAGTAATCTTGATGTATACTTTATAATACATGTATACAAGATAACATAGAGCAACAAAGCAAAAAAATAAATATCTTAAGTCACTGTTTGGAAGTTTTTATATATATCTATATATGTATATTTATATGTATAGCTTACTTTTGGGTAGGTGTGAGTGTTAACAGTTTTGGCCGGCTGACACAAAGAGCTTCTTTCTATTGACGGAACCTTTCAACAGAAACCTGAAGAGCAGTACAGGAGGACAACGCTTTTCTGTGAACATCGTCTTCACAAAGCAACTTTATGCCCTTTAGTAATGAGCAAAACCATGTGGCTATGTGCTGCGCAGAGTGAACAGGAAGAGGAAGCTGATCCTCTTCTTTGCTTGTCTGACCAAAACAATCCAAGAGACTTTGTGTGGATGCAATGATTGAGTGGCCCATTTACGGAATACCGTAGATGCCCCGAAAAAATAGCATTAGCTGATATCGTCAGACTATAGCTGCACTTTAAAGGAATAACAGCTGTTGCATCTTTAGTGACACCACTACATCGAACAGGGAAGGACCTGTGGAATTTTGGAGAACAACCTTATTTCCAAGTTTTACTAGTTGCATATTTAAGACAGCCTGGAGGAGTTTCATGTTCTTCTTTTCCTTAAAAAGCTCTGCATTACAAAATAAAGTCAGGCACCAAAAGTCATCGAGAACAGTCCTACTCATAAAGCAACCTAGAATATTTACACAGACCTCACCAGCTGCAGAAATGTCCAGAAACATTTGCAGGATGGCAACGGTGTAGAATTGACCTACAGTATCAGTACATACAGAAAGAAACAGTTCAGTATTTTTGATTAAGCAGCCATATTTGTTTTACAAAAGAATACTTCCGACCCTCTGACAGTGGCACACTATACACGCCCCGACTACTTTTTTAAAATCTTTGGTTGACCAGTCAAAAGCCTGATAGATTTACAATCCACCTTTACATCACTCAACTTGACTTGTTCTTTAAAAAAATAAAAATGAAACAATCGCTAAAAAAAAATAACATTTGCACACACAATGTCATTCTCTCTTCCTGTCTATGTGATACCCTGCCAGGGAGATCAGAATCACCTCCCGTCCCATTGTCACACACAGCCACGCCCCATCCTGCACTTCCTCTGGTCCATTCTGGAGTCCGTCCAAGAAGAAAAGCATATGCATGCAAGCCACACACACACACACACACACACACTCGTACACTCTGTCATTTTCTCTTTCATTTGCTTTCGCACACACACAAACAAACATGTAAATGTCAGAGAGCTGGAAAAATAAGGTGACGCGTCAAACCAAATGCTAAATAGTCCAAAACAGAAAGGAAGTGTCTGTGATTAAAAGAAAAGAAAATAACCAAAGGCATTAAAAAAAGCGCCAGGGTTTGCTGTCAGAGCTCATCGTTTCTGGGAGGCAATCATCTTCAAGACAAAGTTGACGATGGCGGTGGCGGGTTGGTCAGGGTCCATCTCAGCGAAGAGGTGGCTGACGTTGTCGGTTGTGCTTCCTTGCTTACGCGCCACAAACCCAAACAGCCTGGAAAGACCGTGTTAAAGATTTACTTAGAAAGGCAATTAACTTTGTCATAAAGACCTTTACAATTAGATTAGAAGTGTTTATGAAAACTAGTTATTTTTATTTTGCCATTGATTTTCATTATCAAGAATTTGAAATGTTTGGTCTTTATAATACAATCCACCTCCTTGCAAATTACTAGCAGGGGCACAAAATTGGTTTATTTTTAATGAATTACATTTAATCTGATTTGCAGTTTTGAGCAGACAAGTGTTTCACTCATCCCATAATAGGACGGTTTTTTGAGCAAATATGTATGTATCATTGAGATAGAAAACTAAATATACACAGTCCACTTAATAATGATTATTGGCTGCTTAAATCTTATTGCGTCTCAGATTGAGAAATGATAGCATAAATTGTTCAGACATAAAATTTTAGCTCCAGCTAAAAAAACAGGCCATTTTAAGCTGTGCTGCTTTTCTTCCATTTGGTTTGGTCCTTTGGACAAATGTAGCAAACGTCCCACACTGAGTCATGTTATTCATGTTAATCCCTCATTCTATGGATGTGTCAGATTAACGGTAGAATTGTAATCTAAGCAGAATTTGACTTACTTGGCTGTGCCTCCCTCAGGCTTGTTCCACCTGTAAAGGTTTAAAGAAAACATTCCTTTAAGACGGCTACATACTGATGAGCTGTGGACTCATAACCTATAATAGCAGTCGTAATAATAAAAACAGTTGACAAAGAGCTATTAAGGATGACAAGAGTTTGGATGTCCAGATTCATGGAACACATCAGTAAATTTGCACATGTGGAGCCTAAAACAAACCATGAATGGCATTTTAAGTTATCACTTTCAAGTCACTGTACTCACTTTCTGTCCTGAGGGTCAGTATCGCAGAACGTGACAGTGTTGCTAGGATAGTGGCGCCGGAAGAAAAGCCTAAAAAACAGCAAACCCGAATATTAGTAAAAAAAAAAAAAAACACAGTTCGTCAAAACTAGTTTTATCTGGAGGGAGTGGGCACAAGTTTCAATGCTAATAAATGAGTGGCCAATACCTGGTTTCCACCTGGAAATTGGTCAGTTGATCACAACCATCAATTATCGGTCCAGCTCGATATAATCCTCAAACTAACTTCAATTATTCCAGGCTCCATCAGGTAAAACGTGTGTGCAGCTGATGATTAACTAACTTCAGCGCAGTGTCTGACCGGCAGTGCAGCGTCACACAGTGCCTCATTGTGACTGAGTGGGCTGTTTGTCTCTGCTTTTCCCAACTTAGAAAGACTTTCTCTTTCCATTGTGTTGTCTCTGTAGTTACTAGATCAACGTTTATACACTCCCCTCACTCATTAAATATGTGGCCTTTCCTGTGTGATGTAGCAGCTCATTTCCCCTCAAGCTTAATAGGCCTAGTTTTACATATCCTACACAAACCAAAATTGGGCCCTTGATTGAAATACTGAGTCACCTACTCAGACCTCTGATCCTCCAGTCACATGTTGACAGTTATTTATTGCTCCTGATTATGTGCAGTGGCCCATGTTTACACTTGCCCTTCAAAAACAGTATGTGTTCAGACATCTAATGCCATCTGCATTAAAATTTCCTGATGTCATGCAGTGCTTCACTTGTGAGGCATGTCTGAAACATTTCAAGTGGACAGTGGGCAGGTGCTACCCAGACTTACTTCCTCTGGTTGTCAGTCAGTGTGATGCCTTGTGAAGACACCTTGAAGTGCACAACGGTGGCAGTAGGTGGTGTAGCGGCGGCCAGTGTCTCAGATATGGCCTTGGCAACAGCCTGAGGGCCAGTCAGGGACTCCATCTCCACTGAGTTGATGTAGAGCACGTTGCATGCTGGGAAGAGAATTGATGTCCCAGTCAGACAACAAAAGAAATTATCTCAAGACTGCAACAGAGGTGGAAATTTGAAATGGACAATGGAACTCTCATTCTGAGACGAACCTATAGGAATCTTATTTATTCCAAAATGAATCCTGTTCAAAATGTTACTAATGCCTGTTTTGACCTGTTCATGCAAAAATATTGATTTCTTCTCATTAGAGAGCATGCTGTCTGGAGCAAAGCTGGGGTCAAACCATTTTAGAAACAAATCATTCCACATAAAACATTCTGTCTGTTATGGACAAGAAGCTGGACACTAATGTTAACAGACAAAACCCCCAAAACATCAAGGAATTCTGTTACACAGGCCCATTAACGAGTTGTCTTCATTTGTGCAGGTTAAAACATACACAGACAAACGACAAACAGATAGGATGCACATTCCAGATGTAGCTTTCCAAATAAAAGTGCACAGTGTTTACCATGGGAATCAGCAGGGGCCCTCTGCACTGGGATAACAAGGATGTCATGTTGTCAGAATAAGTGAAAAGGATGATTGAGGACACACTAATAATGTTGCCATTAATGTCCTAGACTCTCAAAGCTGTGTTGGCTTTATTTCGGTCTGAAAATCGAGTCATAGGACCACTTTTAACGATGAACTGAATTTTTACCTGCTCCTTGTTTCAGCCTGTCAGCCAGTGGATTTTGCGTTGCAGCCTCTGGTATCTCCTCAATGAGATCTAGAGAGAGGAAGTTACCAGCATATGTTTTGTTTGACTCACAGTAAATCTCCATTTTCATCATTTCTCCCTCACTCACATGACTGTTACTGTTAATTATAGGATCCAGTCTAACCACTGATAGACTATATATGCTATAGTCATTATGCCTTTTAAAAATACGTTAATACTCAAACATTATGTGATTAAACATGTACTCAAATAATACTAAAATAATGTTATACAAAGAGTACTCATTTACTCAAAAGTAAACATTACAGATCACACATTTGAATCCACAGACCTGTAGTAGGGATGAGGAGTTTGCAGGGTAGGGCCAGTGGTGTGATGGCATGTTGGTAGACCAAGGCAGACAGACAGCCTGTCAATCAGACACAAGGCACAGACACAAGTCAGAAATAAGCAGGACATCACTTTATCAGACTTCACACAGCTACCTCTGGAGTCACAGAAGGATGCAATCTAAACAACTCCTTCCCACAAATGAGGTAGTACAGTTCAGTTCAGCTTTATTATCCCAGTGGGAAATTATGTTTTTTTCAGCCACAATAAGCCAAGCAGTCCAATCACATCAACTTTAAAAGCAAAATAGAAAAAATACAAATCAGACGGTACACGATCAAGTTAAAACAGTAGATAATAGCCAAGTAAAGTGTAGAAACAGCAGATTATAGTTTGTGTCGATTTAATGTCAGTATGAAGGTTCAGTATTTCATTTAGTGGAGTTCAACAGACCAGTGGCTACTGGATCAAAGGATCCCTCAAGTCTTAGTCCTTCCTGCAGGTATCCTAAAACAACGGCCTGATGGTAATAACTCAAACTCCCTCTGCATGGGGTGCTCAGAACAATGCAGAATGGCCATGGCCTTCCTAAGAACCTGTTGATGATAGATGTCAGGTAGCTGAACCTGACTTACTCCAATAATTTTACATGCCAGTTTGACAAGGCAGTAAAATCTGTTTTTGTTGGACAAGTTTACGTTGTTATACTTTGTTATGATACAGAAGGTTAGCAATAAATCTTTGAAAAGGTTGCCATCATAGCATTCCCTAACATCTTTAAACAGACTTTGATAGTACAGTAAAAGTGACGTAATTCCCCTTTGATAATTTTCATAGTGACTGACAAAAGCTATCCCTGTCAAGATGCCCATTACTCCCCATAATTCATCTCTTTAGGTTGGATGGATTTTGTTAAATAGGGTTTATAGATTTACAATGGTAGCAAAAATAAACTGATAGTAATGTAGAAACACAGACAGACAGACAGACAGACACACACACACACAGCAGCTGCACCCATCAGTGATGAACGGAGTTATGGGTTGAAGACAGGAGGAAGAAGAAACAAGGAGAAGCAAGACAAAGTTTTCTGACGTCAGCTTTCCCCTTTTTAGATTTGGCAGAGGAGCTCCATTTCTTTCAGTGCATTCACACAGACACACACATCATACAGCCTTGGAGTGTAATTAGTAGGGAGAACATGAATTAGATCACTTCAGTCAATACTGTAATTGTAAATTGTGAATGTGTCTTTGAGAGGGAGGAGAGAGCAGCATGCTTCAACTGACCAAAGTAAGGCTCGTTGGGGCAACCCTTCAGCTTCACCCCTTTAGGGCTGCTTTCAATCAGGAAGTGCCTCACCAGCTCATTGCTGATGTCACCTGCAACAAAAGAGAGGGAGGGGGTGAGTGTGTCTTGGTAATACACAGCTGATTAACACAGAGACATCTGCTCAGAAGTTTGGTATTAAGATATTAGCTTTACCTCTGTCTCCACCCTGACCAAAGACCAAAAAGTGAAGAAAGAAGAGCTACACAAAACACTAGTGAAGCTCAACTGAATACCTGTTGCATTAGTAACTGCTTTGAATTAGCCATTCATTCACACCACCATCCTGCCCCCTACCTTTCTTGTTTGGATGCACTGAGGGTGGAGGAGAGGCTACCTTCATAGCCAAGCCATAAGCCCCCCTGAATGAGTGACTGTCCCGAATAACAAAGGCTCCAGGCTCCCTCTCTCTCAGCAGGCCAATGGCTGTAAGGCAATGGACATTCAGTTAATTCATATCAGAACATTATTTTTGAGGGTAATAATATTTGTTTTGAGGATAGTGTCCATGATCAGTTCAGCTTGGCTATATTGATGGCAAAGACTGTCAATCCACTGCTTTGGTCCAGACTGAAAAATCTCAAGAGCAATTATGTGAAGGCATTCATTGTCCACACACAATGACTTAGTGAAATGTCTCAACTACCAGATCGATGGCCATGAAATTTGCTACAAGTTCAACTGTCATGACTTTGGTGATTCTCTTAAATTTTGACTTGATGAATACAGATGAAAAGTTGACTTTGTCCAATACCAAACAACTGCAAAACTTTCTAATTAAAAAATGCTTGTACGCAAACAAAGATGGTAAACATGGTTAAAAATATACCTGCTAACAACTGAAATTATAGAATTGTGTTTGTAAGTGTCTTAGCATGGTAATGTACTGCTGTGTCCTAGTACAGTCTAACTGGTATTAGGCTGTACTAGTACTGAAAACATGACACATGCATAACAGCACAGTTCTGACTCACTGAACAGATTTTGGAGGTCAGAAAGTCAGCTCATTAAAGGATCAAGGTGAACTAAAGAAAAAGGTAGCAAAAAGTACAGCAAGGAGCAAAGGAGTAAGTCCTGACCCTTTGTTTAAAAATACTGTCAGTCTGTATTTCATTGAAACTACACCTTCTAACATGACACTTTGTTTTAGACACTCCATTGTTCAAGGAGAAGAGTTTGAGATTCATTACTTCTCTATTTTAGTTCAATGCCTCAGCCTGTCCACATGTGATGGTTTAAGGAAGGAAGATGGATGAGATGAGCAACACATGCAGATGTTCCCTAATTCTCTACATATGGTGTGGCTTTTCTTCTGGGAGTGCATGGCACTAACTATAAACTGTGTGTATGCATGTGTGATGTCATTGCAGTTGAACATATGCTTGTACTTAACATGATATAATCCAATACGGGCCATGAGCAAATGCAGATGGGACAGCCAATAGCCACTGACCCCACAACCAAACACATAAGTACAGAGATGTGTAGATATCTATGTGTGTGCATGTGTGTATTTTTGTCTCCACACGTATTCATCATTGCTTATGTGTGTACATACATTTATCAAAAGTGATCATGTTGGGGCTTGTTTGACATTTAATGTCATGACTTTAGAGTTTAAGTTGAATAATGTGCTCAAGTTCAATCATCCCAACCACATTTTAAATGCTTCATCGGAATACTAACAAAAACTAATAAAAACCAATGGTGACCCAGTTCTACATTGCAAAGCAATACTAGAACATCTATACAAACTTTTCAAACCATTCCAGCAATGCAATTCACTTCACTCCAAACTATGCTTGTATCTTGTTTGCGAGGTTAGCCATTTACCTCTGAATATAATGGGCTAAGCATTTTGTCACATTGGCACACACTGAACCAGCCGATCCCCAGAGGGCACAAAGTACAAATTAAACTCTGAAGATCATTTGAGGGGAAAGTCTTTCTTACCTTGCTCTCTGGAAATGTCTGGCTTGTACCAGAACTTGGACGTGTCTTGAACAAACTTGACATTCAGCCTACTCTCAGGACTTCCATCTGTGACGAAAATAAAAAGAATGTCTCAGAAGGTGATGTTCACAAAAGACAATACACATCCCTTAAGAAACACCCTTAAATTGTGATATGCACTCAACATATTTGGCTGTTGAATAGGTGGTGTGATATTGTATATTGGAGTGTTAGTATGCGTTGTATGCCAAGCTTTGTCTGTCTGTATCTACCTCCTTGATAGAGATCATTAAACTCAAAATGGACTAAAACGACAACACAAGCACGGAGCTAGCTGCCAATTCACTGGAATGTATGATACTCCACTGCTTTAGTGCCCTGATCTGGCTGTTTTAGGAAGGAGGAAGCATCAGAGAAAAACTCCAAAATGTTTTCATGTCACTCCAGATAATTTATGTCCTTACCAGGCATATTGAACCTTGAGAAGTCAGAGAGGGTGTGGAAGTAGCTGGGAGTGCTTCCACCACTCACTGGAGACATCATCTTCCCGTTCAGCGTGCCATAGGACAGAGTTCCGTTTGGTTTGTCGCCACTCGACATGCGCCTCTTCTCTGGAAGCTGGGGCTGGAAACCAGGTGCTGGACTACCCTGCCGAAACCCTACACCCATGCCCATCATCCCTCCATCCTGGTAGCCTGCAGGTGAGATGGGGAAGGAAGGAGTGGGTGGTCCCTGGTAGCCCGAGGAGCTGCTCTGACGTGACAGGTTCCCGTGCCTCTCATCTGGGGTGGTGTAACCGCTGTGCATGGGGTGGCGTTCCAAACTGGGGCTTCTCTGGGATACTTGTGATACAGACGGGTGACGGCCCAAAACTGGACTTCCTTGGGCATGTGTGATAGATGGCTGTCGACTGAGCACAGGGCTGCTTTGCATGGGATGGCCCAAGGACGGCTGTCTGCTGAGGATTGGGCTTCGCTGAGACCCCTGTCCCAAAGAGGCCTGTCTGCTGAGGACCGGGCTGCTTTGAGCTCCCTGAGACAGACGACGACCAAGGATGGGACTGCCACTGACACCTACCATACCCACCTCAAAGCCATTAGCTGGTGATGTCTGCTGGCCCATGTTCGAACCATCCTGATTAACACTTTGGTGCTGCTGGAGGACGGGGTTGTGGGAGGAGCCAAGGATGTTGGTCCGGTACTGTGCATTGGGACTTCCATGGTTGAGCATTGCCTGGGAGGGTTCTGAGGGGAGCGGGCTAGGATCTGAGGCCCCATAGCTCCCCAGCAGGGTGTTGGGGCCAAGGTAGGACAGTGTAGGTGTAGTAGTGCCAAGGTAAGAAGAGGTCGGAGAACTGGAGTCTAGGTAGGAGGGAGTGGAAGTATTCAGGGCTTGATATGAGGGGGTTGGGGTGGCGTGGTCTGTAGCCTGGGATCGGAAGCCCGAATCAGTAGTGGGTTGGGACGGAGTGCTAACACTGCTCTCTGTTAAGGGGTGATCACTGGAAGAGAATTGGAAAAGTTTGTTAATCAAGTTTTTGTGCGCTTCCTTAGTTGGGCAAAGTTTTCATTTTGAAGAAATTTAGGGGTGCATACATCAACTGTTTGAGTGCATGACTTTGCAGACTAAAAAGCATTCATCAGTTTATTTGTACCTATCTAAGTGGAAAATCTGAATGTTTGAGTAGAGAGCATAGTAGTCACAACAATGATAAATTGCCTGCAAATGTCCTTCAAAGAGAAGAAGCCACCTATGGCTCCAGAAGACTGCCATTTATTATCAAACACCATGAAGTCTTGTGTTCTGTAAACACATTCACTAACTTCAGAACTTAAACTCTGACCGTGAACCAAAAAATTAAAAGAGCTTTATTTCGCTTACCCCTGTGAACTCTGGATGGGGCTGCTGCTGGACAGAGGTGGGTTCAGTGTGTGGGAGGAGGGACTTGGACTTCTCTGCTGGCCTGTAGTCTCTCCTGGTGGGCTAAGGCTCCGAGGTGACGTGGGCTGCTCTCCGCCTACTGCCGCCGACCTTGCCACAGACTCAACATAACTTCTTGGTGCTGCATGTGAGAGAAATAGTCTCTACTTCACTTCTGCGTTTATGTCTGTATTTGTTTATCCTTTTAGCTTTGTAGCATTGTAGTTGTGTTTTTGACAGTTCCTGCTTTGACTGTAAGACTTGTCCCATAAAACTGGGTTTTAAGCATAATTAGATTTTAAAAAAGCAAGAGTGAGGGTTATATAATGCACAAAAGAAAACTGGAAATTGATGTCTACCAACAGAATGGCACTAGATGGAAATAATATGCCTATAACAGTGTGTGCTGCCGTGAGAGTGGGTGTGATTTTTGCTGACATGAAATAGTGTTATGGTGGTGGACTACAGCTTAATAATAGGGAAAGAGAGAAAAATGGGATGGAGGATATTAAAACCTTAACTGTTGATGATGATCTATGGCATTACAGCAGCACTCTTACCTTCCTCACTTTCACTGCTCTCATCATCTGTGGAGCATCATTGGAAATAATCCAGAGAAACAGAGTAATGTAAAGCAACAGCTGGAAAGAATGTTTCTTTCTTTACAGTACCCATTTAATTTGGTGTTAATAAGAAGTTTGTGTACGGCAGGGAAGGAATGAGGAATATACTAGTGGTCAAGTGTTCCTATTTACCTTCCAGTTGCACATACAAAAAAAGTATACTGCACACACAGAAACTTGGCTATACTGTAGTTCTTGCCTAGTTATCCTCTCTATGACTCGGTTGCCAGAGTGGCCACCAAAGGTTGTACTTTTGATCAAGTGAGTGTTAGAACCAACCTGAGCCTGTTTGATTGAGGAGGATTTCTGCTGGGTTGTGAGGCTTCAAACCCAAGGCTGACAGTGGAGTCTTGGCAAGACCAGGAGGGGACCGGCCTGAAAAGAATGGGACAATTATCACCACACAACATCACAAATCACAGACAAATCTTGATAGCTGCTACCTGTTGAAACAGGCCAACTAGAATTAATCAAATAAAATAGAAAATTATTCCAGACTATAAAAAACAACCAATTGAAATTCAAAATGTAGTCAGATTAAAGTTGACCTTCAGTCTTGAAGATCATATGCACAGGTTAACAGCTGTCAAGACAATACTGTACACACTGTAGATCCACATCAAAACAGGATGACACACAAAAGCAACATGTTCAGAGGGGTGTGCTCATGCTCTGATGGGAGGGCAAAACATGCATGTGGCTGATAATGTGACAAACCGGCAGTGACACCACCTCACTCTACCATCAGCAGAATAAGGAGCGTGTCAAACACAAGTTGACATCAAAGCAGAGCTGGGTCAAACTGAACCCATATGGGGAACTCATCATGTTTTACTAACCGATTAGTATTACTCAGTTGTTCATCTTTTATATTTGTGAGTTTTTGCTTATTTTAGTTTTATTTTCTTTTTCTTCTTCGAAATGATAACATGGTATTGTTTTGAATTAAAGGATGCCACAACTTTATAGAAAAGTTTAGAACAGTTTTTAAATCTAGGTCCTATCTTTACACATTATTACATATCAAAGCCATTGTACCTTAGAGAACACAGCCGTAGCAAGGTTTGTTGCTGTGACTTTGGTGTTTTAACGTGTTTGTGTTCGGATTCGCATCAACCATTTCCAGAACCAAAGTCACGTAATTACATAAACAAACTAAAAACTAACCCTAACTGACCAAGGCTGTGGTAGGCAGGTTGTACGATGTAAAAGTACTATTTTTGTCTGTGGAGTCTGGTGGCTTTTAAACAAGCAATGTAACAGCTATTTCTGGTTAAATAAAAAGGGTCGTATAAATCCAAGGCAAGGTTGTCCCATAGGATTACATTACAGCTTTAGCCTGTTTATGGCTGCTGGCCGAGGCGATCTACTTCCAAAACCTTTTGTACCTATTAGTCATTCCAAACCCCAAATCTGTAAAGATAGGGCCCAGGCTTAAAAATACCAGGGTTTTCCTTTATTGCTGTCCATAAAAAAACAGGAACTTTGACACAGTCTCTGAAAGATGAGGAGTAGTTGTTTTTAGACTTTATAATCATCCTAACTGTGAACCAATGTTACTAAACACGACTCTTTCCACCTTATCAATGGGTCTTCCTTTACAATGCCAAATACTCCTTCATTCCCCTCCAGCACAAACACAAATAATCATGTGGAGGGAAAACAAAGACAATTGCTAGCATAATTATCAAAGACGAGACATGAATGACTGAGTACTTTTAAACTGCTGGGGGAGGGCAGGCAAGGTGCTGGTTGCAGTGAAACAAGGCGGCAACAGGAACCCAAACACAGATGACAACAGCAACACAGAGAGCAGCAGCTGCTGAGAGAGTGAAAGTTACAATAACTGTGTGTCTGTACGTCATGCTTTACTTGTATGAGTCTATTTATGTGCATTTGTGTCTGCATGTGTTAAAACGTGTTAATTTTTGCCTATGTCAATCTATGAAAGTGCATCTATCCATCCATCCATCCATCCATCCAGGGGTTTGTGTGTTGCTCTACATCACGTCAGTTTTGTTGCCATTGCTGCTCTCGTGTGGCTCTCATGCCAAAGCAGTGCAGGATTGGGACAAGTGATGGGTCAAGGCTCACTCGGGCAGAGGGAAGGGACAGGGATCAGAGGATTTGGGATGAATTTGGCTGACATTTTGGGACAGTGGAACTCCGGTAGAGAGACATGCACCCTCCACTTACCAAAGAATCCAAATCAATTCTTTGTACTTACAACCTAGATGCCCCACGTTTACTGGTGGGTGGCGTGTGGGGCAGGTAGTGTACATTTGGGAATGTGAGTTTAGGACACACTACTCCAGATGACGTGTATGTGTGTGTAATGGGAAGTAAATCCCATCTAGTGGTGTCACGTGCACTTATCAGTTAGCTAACCATGCAGTATAAATACATTTTGCAAATAACTGCAAAACTAATCTCAGTTAACTGATGGCAGTTAACGGCATTTTGTGCTTGGTTATGGGAAAAGAATCTGTTCCATTAAAAACACAAACAATGAAGGAACTTGCATGTTTTCTCACAAATGCTTACGTTATGCAACAGTTTGATTTTAATTTGTCCCAATTCGTTTATGCAAGATTCAACATTCTTTGTCTATGTCAGACAAAGTTACTGCTCAGTGTCACTGCGTACGCAATGTTCCCTCTTTGAGGGGAAGGAGGGATGTTATGCCACAGAGCGGGTGTTAAAAATATGGTGTGTTTTTATGACTAACTTTTATGGGTGTGCCCTGGGGGAGATAGGCAAGAGGACTGGATGAGGTAATTGGTAGAGTTGGCAAAGGACACGTTACCTAATACATGAGTCTTGTTTTAGCGTGGGGTGTATCTGAGACTGAGAGACGGGGTTAAGACAGGGAAGATGGGTGGGTGACTCTGTGTGTGTTTGTCTATCAAATTCTTTTGTTTTCTTGACTTAAATAAGTTCTTATGAGATCAAGATATTTTTTCTTTGTGAAACAGACATGAGACAGGCTGGAAAGAAAAGAAAGTAAGATTACATGTGATCAAGTAGCAGGATCAGTTACACTAAACTGACATGGCGTTTGTCTCTCTTCCCCTCTTTTTTTTTTTTCTTATTCTGCATCTACTGATTGATGACAGCAAACATTCTTAAGAGAAAAGAAGGATTCAGTCTGCATGAGATTTGGCCACTCAGGCATTTCGATGAGCCAGCACGAGGCCAGAATGCTACAGCTTCCCACTTATACATTGGAAATGCAGCCCATTTACAATCTGAATGAAAATGAGATAAGGCAATAGTTAGAATAGTATTGCCATTCAAGAGTGAATGTAAGTAAAATTCCTCAAGATATAATATGACTTCTTGTGTAGTACTTTTTTTATTAAAAAAAAAAAAAAAAAAAAAGGACTTTCACCACCAGAAACCTAGATGGTATTTCAAGAGGCAGGCTGCCACTTTTGACCAGTAACTTTGAAATATGATTAAATATGTGGTTGTAGACGTTTGGAATAATTTATTAATCCTGGGTATTTGTTTCAATGGATAACTCTCTGCACAAATCTCAAAACTAATCTCAAGATAAGAATAATGTTCTGTTGTTAAATACAACCTCTAGTTAGGATTTGGTAAAAATTGTATTATCATTTTGAATGGAAATAGTAATTAGGCTTGAGCTCCACAGTGCCCTCTGTCAGCCATAGGGCGAACTTACACAGGTTGAAGTAAGGGGTTTGCGGCGTGATGGGGAAGGCAGGGGTTTGGGGTAACACCTCACCACCAATTGTGGGTGTAGGACTGATGGGGCCACCATCCATCTCCTCAAAGGCCTCACGATAGCTGTGCATGTGTCTCTGGGGAGCAGAACAATTAAATGAAGAAAACCCATCATTGCACAAGTAATAAGTGGGAAAACATGTCCCAAAATGTATGCTTTCTACCTCCTTAGGTCGTCCGCCTGGGTTCATCGCTATGGCATTGACGAACTCTGGAGAAACACAGCGGATGGGGGAGCGAACTGGGACATCAGGAGAGGGACCGTCATCAGGACCGTTCTGGTATTGGCCTTCGCTGGTGATGCGACGACGGGGCAGAGTTGCAGGCTCATCCAAGGATGCAGCACGGGCCTGGACACCTGAGATGGCACACAGATGAGCATTACATTTTAGCAAAGGCTGGTCCCTGCTGCTCCGTCCCACTGCTTTCATCCATCAATTTCATCACCGACATCAGAGGTTAATGGTTGTCAGCCATTGTGAGTGCTCACTGCACAGGCCATCATGTGCATTTTGCCGACAATCAAACACTGCAAAGGATTTGTGGGAGGCTGTGGTTCTTAAATGTTTAGAATTTAACATGCACACAAGGTTAGATTCTGACAAATAATCTCAAATTCATTATTAACCCACTCTGCGAATGATATCCTCAACAAAAACAAAGCACACAAACCGTTAAGTGTTTCAGAGGGAAAATAAAAACTTGACCTTGGCAATGTGTTACATAATGTGATGTTCACCCCATCAGCTGAAAGTATAATAAGTAACAAGTTTTTGGAATGCCAGGGGGAAACAAATCTCTCACACAAATGATCAAGACTTTCTGATACACTGGTGCAAGCTGTTATAGGTTATCTAATGTGTCAGTGTGGCCAATTCTGGCTGAGGCTCAAAGCAGCCAGTAAGCTCATTTCAGCTAATCTGGTTTGAACTGAGAGAGCCACAGAGAGAGCGAAAGCTACCAGCATAAAACAAACAGGATTTGAGTTAAGAGCTTCAAGCTAATATGTGATGCCATTGACTGGCGGGTCGAGGTAGCAAAGCATGAAATTCTGGCCAAAGCGGCAAAGCCAATGTGAAAGACTATCACTGGCTGCCCTACATTTTGGATCAAGATGAAGGTTAATGGGAGAAAAAGGGGACGTACAATAGGTTTAGGAAACAAATGGGGAAATTAGGCATACATTCTGTGGTGTTGTTTGTGCTGAGGCAGCTTACCCTGAGGTTTTTTAAATGTTACTTTCTTGATGTTTCAAATTCTGTCTCTGAAGCATTTGGATGTATGTTTAATGGAGCTGAATCTTATTGTTACTTTCTTAGAGCTTCTCCTTCATACCTAAATGAGACAATTTCTTAGTCAAGGTGGAATGATCTCATCGAGAAACTGAAAACAAACAGAAATTGATAGTGACCTTAAAAATGTTACTCAAAGTCAGTTTGATACCGAAACCTTTCTATGCATGGAAAAACAACATGTAGACACACCCTAAGAGCCTGACTGTTGTGGAAACTGTGAAAATATTAACATCCCCTTCACTGAACTTTACTTTGAAGTGAGGGAGCAAAATTCTGGCTCATATCTATAAAGTTACCTACCAAAATCATGTGTTTTATTACCAAAATCTAATAATGGTATTATCAATCTATGTATTTGATGTATTATTTTTACTTACTAGATAGAAATAAACGAGAGCCGATCATGCCATCTGTAAGAACGATTGATTTATCTCTAGCGTCACATAGTTTGGGGTTGACAGGGTGTTGCTCAAAAAATCTTGGAACTGACAGCTTCGAAAAGCATGTACTCAACACCCCCAAACAGAAACACACCCACCATCGCAACGAGCCTGGAAACTGAAAACCAGATGTACCCACGATGCACTGCTCTACAGCAGAGTACTATCAAACATTGCGCTGTTGCGCTAGCAACGGCTAATGGTTTCCAGCTGGGATGGCTGGAGATTCTCGAGGACTGACATTTCTTTTTCTTTCTTCTTCCATTTCTCTGCTATTTAAAATCTAGTCATCTTGCGGATAAGCATGGGGTTCATTCCAAAAACATAAACTTGATAGGTGATCCTTTTTTTGTTTTTAAGGGAGGGAAGCCACAGTCTCCATATGTGCACACCTGCAACTGAGAGGGGTTATTTAAGGTAAGAGTGAGGAAATCGCATTCCTGGCAAAGTCCGCCCTGATCACTCAGAGAACTGTATGTAATAGTTTCTTTATAATCTTTATGAAATTTAAACTTCAAGATGACAGCAGATAAGACTTAATTACAACTGTATTCCAACTTTACAACGGAAGATCTATTCTGTAACATTGAACTCTGACATAGTGTTGCATCACTAAAAAGGATAGTGCTGTCTGCAGTAAAGAGGCCAGCCTGGCCCCTGACACCCCAGGGCCCTGAACAGAACAGTCCTGTCTGCTTTGTGGTCGCTGTGCTCCCACTGGACACGCACGGCTTTAGTGATGTTTCCAACTAGGACTGTGGTCTCTCTCCTAGATTTGGTGTCCTTTGTCTGCCTTTGTAAATCTTCAAAATAGTGCGAGTGAAAAAAGTAGCCTTGAATGAGGCCAGTGTATCCTGGCCTCGGTATTGTTCCCAGAGTTTGGCAAAATGGATCTTGTGACATGCACTCTCTTGGCAAGGGACAGAGCCTCCTTTGTGCTTCCCCTGTGTCGTTCTTGTGAAACTTTAACATTATCCAATTGGGTTTTTTTTTTCTACGCCACAGTTGAGGTAATTCCCTAACCTTGAGGTAGAAATCTTCAACACAGAACAAACAGGGATGAATGGTGAGGATGTATGCAGATAGTAATAAGTGGTTAGTTTGATGATAATGCTGCTGCTCTGCATATTGATGGCAAAATGAAAAATATGCGTAAGAATTGAAACAAAAAGACCTGAGCAGCTGCGGACAGGACAGTCAATTAGTAAACAAGGAATAAGAAATCATTAAATTGCAAACCAAAGCCCACACACTCAAAGGCAAAGCAGATACAGACTTAAACTTGGACTGAAGGAACATTTGGGGGAGAAAAAGGACCTCTCCTTTTTCTTTTCAGTGTTCCTTCAGACAGGATGGAAGAACCAACCAGAGAGGGAGTGAGAACGGCGGTGCTCAGACTGAGAAGAGGTCATGCTGGGGATGACACTTTGGACACGAGCCGAGTATTCTGGGTAAACAGATGAATGATGAGAGAGAGAAGAACGATGATGACAAAACTAAAAGGAAAACAAGCAAGATGAGGTACCGTCTATGAAAAGAACAAGGTAACTGTCAGGTAAGTATGGACATTTGTCTGTGAGTGTTTGTGTATGCAAACTTTTATTGAAAATCCATAAGTCAGCAGCTTTAGGATTTCTATGATACATGAAGTAGAAAACAATCTTGCATGGGTCTCATTTACCTCACACAAACAATACACTACATAACCAACTCTTAATGGGCTTAACTAGCCCATTAACATTTAGTATTGTGTAATGTGAACAATTGTTCTACATTTCAATGGCAGTAAAGTGAAGTGAACCATATTGTTGATTCTAGATTCTCTTTCTGGCATTTGTTATCTGAGGGCTCAGCTATCAAACTGCCTTATGTTGACTTTGTTCCATTTCTTGCTGCTCTGCAGGATGTCTGATGTGCTTATCTAGGGACAGTCGACCCGCTGGGCTGTAGGGAACATTTCCTGTTTAAGCCTGAGAAGTAGGGGCTAAAGAGGTGACATTCAGGAAAGGAGGTAAGGACAGAGCAGTGTTTTCCATGAGATGTGTGCACAGTGCAAATCTGATGGAATCAACATAACTCTCCAGTACATGTTCTGTCCTGCATTTCCTGCCACAAGAGCAAAAGCACACACAACTGACACAATGAATAATTGTAGTAAGGTTGGTTGTGAAAATTATAAACCTAATGTAGTGTTTTGGCACTGTCTATAGTGTATAGCTACAATTAAGATTAATTTCTGCACAAAGCCTAGGTAGAATTTTTGAATTTGAGCTCTATAAACAGTAAGTTGACTCTAAAATGACAAGGCCAGCCCATCATCAGTGTACAACTCCTTAAGCCAGGGGAGCCACATGGGTCCTTCCTAACACAAACTTTGTTTTTTCTTCATTCTGAAAGGGTTTCCACAGGCAAAGTTTAAACCCAATATTCCCACACACCAGGCCACTTTACTGCACTGCAGGTCAATGCCAATGGCTTTGCCTATAACTGGGGCAGTGAACAGTCCAACATCTGTGGAAAGATTTGATTTTGAGACTGTTTTCTAGATCTAGAATCTAGAAATTTGTGAGATCACAAAAACACATTTGAAGGTGCAACCCCAACCTGGATAACAGGTAATAGTTCCATTTGTGACCTCAGCACCTTTTTATTGAAAAAACTACAACTAAGTATCAGGATGAAATAACTTACCAGCCACTCTTTGGGCCACCAGACCTTCAACGTTGAAGACTTCATCTGGCTCACTATCCCTTGGCTGGGGTGATGCTGAGGCAGCACTAGGGCTTCTCTGGGGCTCGGAGACCTCTGTAGACTGGGACAATGTGCTTGGTGGGTAGGTGTTAATGGGCTTGAGCTGGATGTGTCCAGCGACAGTAGGAGACACTTGTGATGAAGGGATGTTTCCGACCATTTCAGATGTATAACTCAAAGATCCCTGGACAGGTGCGGGCTCTGGTGCACTAGGCTGCCCAGGTGGCACCTGGGCCATTGAGGAGTAGCTGGCCAGGCTGGACACGGGGCCAGAAAAGTGGGTATGAATGGCGGCATCTCCCTGGTAGGAGGGCCTGGTTTGGCTCTGGGAGAAGGACGGCTGAGTGGTCACTACAATGCTATTTTCCCGCAGTGGAGCACTCTGGGACTTTGGTACCAGCGAACGGCCTGGTTCCAGGTCCAACATGAGGAGATTGAGGGTTTCAATAGATTTCTCAATTTCTTGCTGGGAGGCGCTGTGGCGATGAGGGAACTGTGGGAGGCTGTGGTGGCTGGGCAGCACTGCTACAGAAGGAGGTGGACTAAAAGTGAGGCCTTCAGTTACTGGCTCCTCGGGTACACCGAACTGCTGCCAAACGTTGAGACCACGCTGGACTGCATCCCTGCTACTGGTGGTGCGGGTGGGAGCTTGTGGCATAGACTTTGGCTCTGCACCAAATGACTGAGAGCGGTACAAATTGCCATTCTGGGTAGCCATGTAATTAACCGAGGACGGGGCTGAATCACATTGGGTCAAAGTGACAGGTTTGTCAGATATGCCAGCGTGTAGCTGGACGGTTTCCAGAGGCTTTTCTGGGACACTGCGTTCCAGATATGGCACATGGTCCTGGCCATTGATAAGTGACTCAGACTGGTAGTAAAGATCAGCTGGTGTAGCCCGACCATCTGTGGAGGAGAATGTCCCTAAACTGTCCACACTGTTGCCCTCTTGACTGGTAGGCAGCTCATCATCTAAAATGTCTGTCTCACGGTCAATGCTGCTGTGCCCATTGACATGGACCTGGGCAGGCACCAGGTGAAGCATGCCTCCAACAGTAGACGTCGGGGTGGACAGGTAACCCTGTCGATGCATGGGCCCCTCCAGACCACTCAGCAGCTGCTCCAGCTCCTGTTTCTCTTGGGGACTGATTAGTTGTTGTGCAGGTTGTGGCTGGTGATGGACTGAGGGTAGCTCTTCACCTGCAGGAATGTGAGTCTGGCTCACTGTGGGAGCCTGAGGGACTGCTGCTGCCTCATCAGTTCGGTCAGTTTTGATGGAGGCAGTCGAGTTTCCTGAGTCACTGCTCACTGACAAGGCATGGTCAACGGCAGGAAGGGCATGTTCAACAGCAGTGGGTGGGAGGCCATTCGCTGTGACTGTTCCTTCAACAGACTCCTTTTTGCGAACTTTGGCGTAGAGACTGCCATCTAGTGGTCCTTGGGTATGGATAACTTCTAAAACAAACAAGAGTGAGAGAGGCTCATTAGAATCAGATAGAGCCAAATACAGCAATCAACAACCATTCAACTATTTTTAGAGCCACAGTACTTTGGTTAAATGTGTAATTCTTTCTCAAGAGATTAAACGAGACATTAAAAAGCAAAGAGTGAGGAACGATCAGAGAGAGGCAGGGTTACTGGGAGAATGTGCGGGCATGGCCAAAACAGCTGCAGTTAAACACTGGCTCATGTCCCCCTATTCTACCAGCTTCAGGAAATGAGCAGGGTCTGTGGCATGCACTATGGAAAAAACGATGAAATCACAGGAGCCTGCCTTTGACTATCTCAAGCCAACTGGATTAATCTGTGCCACCTGAGGAATACTGGCGTAGAATTCTTCTTTTTCTTGACTTTATTTGCTAATGATTTCCACAGCTTTGAACAAGATAAGATGATGAAGAACACGGGTGGATGAATTGACATTGCAGACTTTAAATGTACCGATTTGCCACCTCAAACTCAGAGGGAATGCTGCAATGTCAATTGTGTTCCCATAACACAAATGCACACATACTGCATACGCATGCCCATACACACACACACACACACACGCAACCACACCCTAGTGCAGTGAAGAGGAAGCAGGGTGCCCCCAATCAGAAGAATTTAGTCATCACTGGAAAATCCACCTCACGGTGTAAGGAAGGCCTGCAGGCTTTTCCTGGCCTCCAAAACCCAAAGCAAAACAAAAGCAGCATACTGAGATTCACACTAAAAGGCTGAAACACACACACACTTACGTGCACCTCCCTCCCACATTCTGTTATTCAGCCAATACAGTGAACCAGTGCAGATGGATTTGTCAATATTTTGACAAATGTAGTGTAATAAAAGAACAACCTCACATTTTACAGACATCTTGTAGTTTTTGTGGTTATGTATTCAGGAGGGCAAAGGGAAAAACAATCACTACTCAGATAATTCTTCTACTGTCCATTTAAGTTCCCAAGAAACCCATCATGAGGCATGTTCTGATAACCAAATCAGATTCTACAACTGGGAAAGGAGCTGCACAAAGAAGCTGTCTATGTCTCTGTAGCTTACAGATATCTCAATCTCAGCTTTAGTGAATACGGAGCTGTGTAATAGAGCTTAGTGGGCGTACACAAGCTGGGTACTGCAAGGTCTGGCTGGGGCATTTTGCCAAAGGAATGGCGCACTGTAGTGGCTGCACTGTCAGGCTGCTGGTGGAAACATATCTTGTGGCTCTTGGTCACAGAAAGTCACAGTGTATGTTTTCTACAACTGATCTGTTATTGAGTTTACTTTGATTGGTACATGGTAGACCACATGCGGGGAAAAAGAAGGTTATAATAGCTTCTAGCATGTCTAGTTCTGAGCAGTATTACATGCCATTCGGACACCGTCTTCTCAGTGTCAGTACCTGTGGTCTAGTCGGCTCAGTGTATCAATACTAAAGGTAGTTATCATAGTCAGTGCCGACCATAGCCAAGAATGAGGCCAATTATGATGTAAATTTTCAGATTTTTGGTGTAATGAATTCTCCGCTAAAGTCAATGTTGTCTCCCCTGAAAAGTTGCTAGCACAGGAGGCTCCAAATCAAGCCATCACTATACATTTATATGGCTCATGAAACTGCTGCAGTATCAAGTTAGGGGCTGTGAATGCATTCCTGTCCACATGAGAGCACACTCACACAGACACACTTTTAATGCACCAGTCATGCAGATAAACATAGACATAAGTCATGAAAGAAGAGCTTCCCAAACTGTCTCCATTTTAGTACCTTTATAATCACCTGCCCTGTAGCCAAATGTGAACTCGTGCCTTTAGGATGATCAGACACGTGTGCCTGAAGTACAAACTCTACAGAAAGTCACCTCAAAGTCAAAGCCTTGTTAAAGGAAATAGCAGAAACACCTCCACTGCAGGAGGTTCCCCTACCTGTGTGAGCAGTGGACGACGGAACGGTCCCAATGTAAGCTGGGAAAAGCCCTACATAGGAGCCCCCGGTGTGGGACAAGAGGGATTAAAGCAGGAGTTGGGGGAGTTGGTTTTGGCTACTGTTCCTTCTCCTCCTCCTTCTCTTGAATAGCTGTCTGGCCAGCTCAGGACAGCTACTGCTGGCTGCTCAGTGGCTCGCTCTAGTCTAAAGGCTGCCCCTGCTGTGTGTGCATATGTGGGAGGTCTATCACAACAGCCTGTTTGACGGTGTGTGTGTGTGGGGGGGGGGGTACAGTTTGATACCAGCCCCCATTGTGCTAATAGAAGTTTTTTGCCTCCCTTACATCCACACTTACGTCTGGATATAAGTCTTGTAATTATATTTATAATCATACTGAAAACAGACAATGTACTGAAAATGAGCTATTTGCTGACATTCATAGAAATAAGCCCTTTCCATTCACACACACACATTAACAGAGATGCCCCTCCTTTAGCCCACTGGTGTTGAAAACACTCATGTAATGGAAAGAGTTACTTCGTCCAGCAACAGTCATTTAACGAGCTCTCTCCAAGCTTGGAAGCAGGGAGAAAACTCCACCCAGATGGAGAAAACAGAAAAGCTTAGTGGGTGAAAAATAGGAGGATGAATACATTGAGTGGCTGCTGATTTGATTTGTATGGAATATAAGATGGGGCTCAGTGTCTCACTGGTAAAGACTAAAAATATAAAACTCAGATGTAGATGATTTACAGGAGTTGCTCACTGGGAATAAACAGTCAGTCAAGCAATCTTTATTTATAAAGCGCCAATTCATAACAAACGTTACCTCAAGTCACTTTTCATATAGAGCAGGTCAAGACCATACTCTTTAATTAGGACAGACCAAGAATTCAGCATTAAGAATTACACACGAGCAAGCACTGGGATGGAAGGATGGTTTACAAATGCAACATACAGTAACACACACACACACACACACAAAACCTTTTTCCCACAATCTGAAAGCTCTTCAGTCTTTGGTCGAGTTCATATCACTAAGCCATCTGTACACATTAGCATGCAGAACAGTCACTTTACTATTGTGCACCACAATCAAGAACAATTGACAACAACCACGTTCGTCATTCTGACTGATAACAAAACACGTGACTGTGGCCTTCACAAAACTTTTCCTATTTACAGCCTCATTTCAAGCAGATTCAATGAAGTTACATGATTAGGATTAAGTTGTGATTCAGTTTTTCCTCATTTGAATTCAAAATTGTCACACCAACTCTCGTTTTCTCTCTTTATTCTCTTCTGTCTTCCTCTTTCTACCCCGACATCCTTCCCCTGGCCCCTCACTCTATTCTTTTATTGATGATGATGATGATGGTAATGACTGTGATGAAGCCAGCTGTGCTATGATCCCACACTCGCATCAAATGTAAGCCCAATTTAGCCAGCCCTCTTTAACTAACTCATGTCTTCACTTTAGAGACGACGTGACTGATGAGCGATCCACAGAATCCCCATTTGTACAACAGGAAATCTAATCTGTCATTTAACACTTGTGAGACTTTTTACGGCAAGCAGACTATTTATGTTGAGACTGCTCCTGTGTGTGGTTATATCTGCTGCTGTTTTCATTCGGTTGAAATGAACACACATAAGCCTCTACAAATAACCATTGACTATGTTCCTTCATGTGATAAGTAAGCTCATATGTATCTTACACTGTGCATGCGCACATTGGTGTGTTTTTACATACTCACCAGGAGGTAAATACTTGCTCGGTGATCCCAAGCACATTAGTCAGAGGAGAATGTCTGAAATCCTGACCCCGTAGCCCTACTAATTATACAACAGCAGGGGAGAGTGAACCATGTCTGATCAGTCTGCATTGACCACTTGGTTTTATTGTATGTCCTCTTCATTAGAGGGGTAAAAAAGCCTAGGTTTGTCACTAAATCCATCAGATGGCCAAATATTAGAAAGAAAGTTGAAACAAGCGCTTCAAGCCAGACAAGACTGTAGAACTCTGTCAATACAAAGTGTGAAGGTGCTGGCAGATATTTTGAGGCTCTGTGGCCCAGATGGTGCAACTGTGTGACCTCTTGATCTTTAAACTTTGAGCTGTGACCCCTGTGGCAATAGATCGCCCTTTACAGCGGAAATAGCATGTTTCCTCTCGAGCTGACATAGACAAACACACCATGTGCAACTCTGCGCTTGTGTATGTGTGTGTGAGGGTGTGTGAGCATTCCAAAACAGTTGGAGGTCCACATCTACTGGCCACAAGTGTAATGTTAATAAAAAGCAATGATGAAACATTTTCTGAGAACGTCCCCTCAGGCCTCAACTGCTACAACCACTAATAGCCTAACTTAAGCTGTAAGTGTATTTATATTCAAGAAGCCCCAGAGAATAAAGAGTTTGTGCATGATAGTCTAACAGTATGTAAGTATAGCCCGGTGCCATATTTGGTAAAAGTTAATGGCTGAACTATTGATTTGGCAACAAAAGCATGCATTTACTGGCTGAGAGGGCTCAAGGACAGCTATTAAAGTAATACTGTGGTCTTGTAAATGATCTACACAAGAGGCTATTGCATCTTCTGAGCTGGATTAATTTGACTTGTGAAGATCAGTGGAGAATTAAAGAGCCAGAGAGCTCATGAGGAGAACCTGATGAAATACAGCAAAGCAATAGTTAACAGTGTAAGTAGCTCACATTACTGCAGAACATGTACAGTACTTTTAAATACTGTTCAGTAATTGCCTTAGCCCCAAAATGATTAGTCAAATGTAAGTACAGGAACTCGGTGCATTGCAGCTCATTAAATATGCATCAAAGATTACTGTGAATCAATGTGTGCAAGTGCAAACTCGCTAAGAATGGGGAAACAAAGCACACTGTAATGGTACCGGTATTGATCACTATTGATATGGATGCTCTGTTCACCTTTAACTGCCCTGATGGAATCTCTATAAGTAGTACCATTTCTCTGATGTTGCAGCATAAACTGTAACCTGCCACCAGTAGCCTGTAGCCAGTATTGGTCAGAGGTAAGGACTACATTTACCACATAGCACTGAAAACAAACATGAAAGCACAGATATAACCAAAACACATCATGCACTATATCTCAGCCAGACAGCTCATCCACAGAGAGCATAATGCTTCACTCTGGATGAGGTTGTGTCGCAGGAAAAGTCATCAGCAGTCGTTAGCAGCAGGGTTGAGTAGGGAAAATCTTGAGGGCCAAATCACGAGAGCGTCTGATGAGCTGGCTGCAGCCATCTCATTCTAGAGGTGAGGAGAAGCTTAGATAGGCTAACCCTTTCTAGCTGTGGTCTGGACACACTACAAAGACAGATCCACTTCCATCCTTGATAGTATACACAGATTCTTCTCAAAGCAGTTCTTGTCAGCTCTTGTTCTAATCAACATCCTGTTAAATGCTTCAGACACAAACTGGTCTTGCTCCTGACCAGATACTTCCTGGTCATAAAGCTGGATCAATATGACTCTTTAAAGTGGGTTAAACTCTCAAGAATCTTTTGAGTACCTCCAGATGACAAAAACTTTGTAAATTACTGGGATGAAGAATTTTCCATTATTCCAAATTACTACTTTTCGTCTTTAGTCTTCAAAATTCAAGATAGAAACACAGAAATCATGACAGTAAAAAAGCACTTCATTTTCCCAGTCTAAGAGGTATGTCTGTGGCCTTGTTTAGGTGGTGTTTTTCTAGCTTTTTACATTACAAGAGTAACGTGAGGCAGGGGTGGTCCACACTTTCCCAATCTGTTCTAGTTTTTGTGGTGAAAGTATTTCTTCGCAGCCTTGATCACCCCAAATCTCAATCTCACTGCTGTCTCAATCCCTCTATTGGCCTCTAAGTTGAGCCTCAAAGATTCCTCTTTGTACATGTCAGCAAGGACCAAAAAGTTGTTATCGCTATCGCTTCACAGCCCACCCCCATCCCTGTGGGTGCCCTGAATAACCAGTAGGAGTCACTAGTGAAGTGACACGGGCATGACTCCTCACTGTCTCCCTCCATTCCTGCCTTTGTGGGAAGGACCATATACATAAGCCTGAGGTACCACTATCAGGGGCTGAGTCTGGGCAGCGGGGTAACAATACACCACTATTTTCAGTCCTGCAATGATGAAAATGGACTTATCAAGTATGTTGCTGATAGTGTAATGGCTAGTTTGCTTTTTAAAGTAATATTTTTTAAGTGAAGAAAGCAGTGTTATGACAAAGACCAGGAAAGGCTGGTGCATGAATAGAACTCTCTTTAAAAAGAAAGATAATAACAAGGGAGGAGAGGCCAGTGTTTCCAATGAAGCTAACATGAAAGTGTTTCTGCATGGGTCACTCAGCTTACTAAATGGACCCCTCCTGAGCTAAGGGTTGGATGGACATGGTAGATGAACTTTACAAGGAAATGGGGACTATGTTTTCAGCATGAGCTGAAAACAGCATGAGCTGAAAACATAGTCCCAGAAAGGTGCCCCAGGCAAATAACACCCGTACGGGACAGTGGTGCCTAATAAAGAGAGTGCAACTCTTGATCTTTGTCTCTCTACTTATTCCTTGTCTTTGCTGTAACTTGATTCCTTGTGTGCCTTGTACCAAGCACTTCCCAAAAATAAGGGACAAACCGATAAAGGAAACGAGTTAGCGCACCAATTGCTGGACAAATCGATCGTTCATCAAGCAAGCATAACTCATGTGAGAAAGGTGTGTACGAATGTTTGACTGTCAGTTAGAAACTGTGGCCATCAACTGCTTTCTACTTTTGGTGACTTTGTTGAATTGACCAGTTATAAGTGTCCCCATTAAATGTACAATTCGAGAGAAAAGGTTGGCTGTTGATGATGCTAAAATGATTTCTGAGCGTCGTCCTGTAGTGCAAAAGCATCAATACTGGGTAAAAGATGAGAGCAGAGAGGCGCTTGTGGAAACTCATCATGACTAACTATGTCTTGGCATTTTATCCAGATAAGCTGTGTGTGATGGCTGAAGAAAAAGAAAAGGAGAGAGAAAGAGAGAATGTCTGGCCAACAGCTGGAGTAAAGCTGTATCTGTGAGGAGGTGACAACGCACTCATTCATTCCCACACATTAAGGACAGCAGATTAACTAGTGCACTCTCTCACCCAGGGTTAGCCATGGCCTGCAAAGATCTTTACAAAACTCACACTATGGCACAAAAATAACACCATCTACAGTATTTTCCTGGGAAATTCAATCTTTAAGAATTTGTATATAACAAAAGTTGGTAGCCATTGGCTTCAGATATACTCAAAACTAAAGATCTTCTGCTGTAGAAGTTGCAACGATATTCGATGTAGCACACAGACACTTTTGACTTGCCCCACAGTCAGTGGCTGTCGCCTAGCAGAAACCCCCGTTCCTGTGCCCCCGCAGCCAGGGTCCAAATGGGGACACTCAACAACACAAGGCACTTGTTCTCTCTTTGTGTCCGATGCAGTCTTTCCTAGAAGGCCTTTATTTGACTGTCTTGGCAATTATGCAACCGGAGCTGTCCAAAGTTTGGAGTCAAAGCATCCTAATCCTCCCCAAAGCCTCAGACCAGACTGAGGGATTGATAGCATGGAAGCCTGTTGCCAACACAACGGACCAGACGTTTCACCTTTGCATCTTCTTGGAGAAACACCACAGCCTAAAAGTGTCCATATTTCCACAAGATCACACTATTATGGCACAAGTTTGCTTTTGGCATCGTGGGGAGGGCTGTTTGAGTCGGCTGTGAAGTGTCAGAAGCGAGAAAGTTCTGGCCAGTGGACATCATGAGAGGTGGACAGCTGCTGTCCAGAGCCTGGTGTTCACACACAGTTCAATTCACACAGACATGTACAAGTTAATCTTGTTTTCATTTCAACATGATACAACTCATCTGGAACAGCATGGTTACCATAAGAGCAGCTGCACAATGGATCAACACAGAACCTCGCCTTTAACTGCTGGATGGAAGTTCAAGCCACCCTACCTTATCCTGACCAAAGACCTCCGTGTTGTGGAGGAATACAAGATCAATTTAAGTATCAGGTCATATATTACCATGTGAGCCCAACTGAATTCTATGAGGATAAGAAAAGACATTAGGGCCATTGCAACATTAGAGTTGTGGAACTGAAAATGAATATTAGATAATTATTATGTACGCCAGGGTAACTCTCTAGTTTTGAGCTGAGAGTAGCTGAAACAGACCTAGTCAAAATCAAATGCAGAATTAATAAGAATCATTCAGTGTTGGCAACTGTCAAGAGAACACTTACATAAAAAGTGCACTTGACTATGGGAATTTACTGCTCACCTGGCTCTTGAACTACTCTTGGGCCAACGGACTATTTGAATCTCAGTCATCCGTTGAGCCAAAACATAGTTTCAGCAGTGATATCATTCTGTTGCATCAACCTCCATCTCCACCAGGATTATGTAACTGCCCCCAAACACACCCCTGCTCAGCAAGCAACACAAAATACAGAATTTGACTCGACTCATTTGCACCCGGCACTCTTGCTTCACAAATGTAGAAACAAATATTCTGTGCCCAACAAGAATACAAGAAAACAAGAACGTGGTCAACTCTTTCCCTCTGTTGGGTAAGTTTAGGCTGGGGGGACAGGAACACAGACCCTAAATACTGTGTATGGGATCAACGAAGACGCATTAACCTCCTGTAGAGAAACAATACAGGCACACACACACACACACCTGGGCTGCTACCTCTCGACACAGAAATGCTTTTTGGACTTTGGATAAACAGTAACTTAATGGCAGAAAATCAGCTTACATAGAAAAATCAATGATATGTGACATTTTCTCTTTAGAATTTGCTAGAATGACCGAATTTATTAAAACTTGGGTCTCATTTTGTAGTTTTTTCCCATTATTTCTATTACAAAACCTGCTAATGAGCTCTGGAAACCCTTCTGCATTGCTATAAAGAAGATGACCATACTTGAACCAAGACATCAGTATGCAAACTCTCGTGGATGTTTACAACGAGTAATCATTTTACAGTTTGCAGTAGTTTTCCAAACAATTTTGGCTAACCTGGAGGTTTATGTAACATCTGTATGATTATCCACAGCTTGTGGTTTTTTGCCTCTTCAGACTTGTCGTCACATTCCTAGATCACAGCAATTAACTTGATAAGTACAATGCTATTATACCTGATAGGACTGAGGGCCAAGACTAAAAAAAAATAATCGCCACTAAAAAGAGCAACCTAAACTGCCAAATGTGCCTGAAATAGGCCTGGACTTTTTAATCAGTATTGGATAAAAGCACTTGTAAAAGATTCAACCTCAAAAGGATAGCTTTCCATGTGAGCATGGCTAAAACTGTGAAAAAAGATTAACGCATAAAAAACAATGTGGCCAAGTGTTTGGATAATATACAACCTGATGTCAGTAAGTGATTAAGTACATTTCCAAACAAAGTGAAAGTCAAGTTTATAGTTGCTGCGAATCTCCAATCTGAGCATGCTACTCACATGTTGTGAAAGACGTCAGCTGCTGAGTTTGTGACAGCTTTTCTCTCCGGCGTTACAAAGAGCAGAGGACAAACTGGACACAGATTCACGACTCAACTCTTCAACAGCTATTAAAGCTTGAAAAAAAAGGGAAATCAAAGAAAGGCTGGACACAAAGTCACCATGTAGCCCTTAGAAAGTGTCTGTGCTGAGCAGCAGCATGCACAAACCCACACTGACATTCTCCGTCTCTCCTCCTCCTGTGAATGTGCGCACAAAAGAGCTTCAGTCGAGCGGAGGAGTCTGCCTTTAACTCCTCCGGCTCCTCAGAGGGAGAGAGAGAGGATCTCTTAGAACTTTAAGAGAGGTAAAGTAGTATTAGATATTTTAAGACTGCTCAATATTTGACATGGCCAATAAATGGTTCAGAACCAAAGGGAAAATGAGATTTAGAAATGTCAAAACACTGACTGCAGATCAGTTAAATGCTACCATTGTTTTTCCACAGCCAAATCTTAATCTCATTGAAGCAAAGTTTACTGCTAATATAGCTTTATATAAATGATATGAATGCATTTCATGAAATCTAAATTAATTTGGTGTTCTTTGATAGAACTGAACAACCCAAAACAAAAACTTTTGTATTAAAATAAAATTTGCTGCCAGGGAAATTCAGCCATCAGTTGTTTGTAATTAAATATTGGAATAATTATTGCAAAAAATAATTATTTTCTGTCTGAAATCTGTCTTTTGCCATAGTTTTGCTATGCAATTCTCACTGCTTGTTTCTTTTTTTCTTATTTTACCAGTCCACAGACAAAAATATGATCCACCTTTCACTGTCAGAACACTGCAAAACTTTGAGCTTTCAGATTCTCAGCATCATCATAACGTGCCATGTGGAAGGGCTGTTTGCATTACATTAAATCTTAGTAAACATCAACAAAAAAAAGTAAGAGGTTGGGGCAGCAAGCAGCGTGGGCATGAGCAGATCAGCAGATCAACAGTGAGAGTGTCAGGTTATAATGGCCTCATTGTACACCTGCATGAAAATGATTAGGTGTTACTAGCTAGCTGGTAGCTGATGAACGAGCCGGTAATTGGCATCAGCTGCTTCAGTCATACTTCACAGTCAGCCGATGAAAGAGGAACTTCAGTGCTCTGCCTGAACCAGCGCTGTGCTGCATCTGGTTTGTACTTTGTTTGCCATGAATCTATGTATTTTGTATTGAGAAATTAATGTCCTAAGCCTGACATGCTGATGACCAGTGTCCTCGTCCGGCCCGTGGTCATGTGCTCAGTAAGACTGCTACAATGACACTGCCTCCTCGGCCATTTCACTGACACCACTACACTGGCAGAGCAAAGAAAAAAAAATGCAGGGTCACCCAGCAAAGTTCAACATGGCTCAATTTGTGCCACAACACCATCCAATATCATTTAGCAAAGCACTGCGTTGGCCAATAAAACAAGTCCACATTCCTGGTAAAATACATTGTAAAGGGAATGACATGAATCTATTGTTTATCTTGGAATCACAAAGACAATATCAGGGATTGTTGTTGCCTTGTAGGATCCTGCTTTTTAGTATTATAAACCATCACAGGTGCTTCAAATCTGAGGCACCTTCGAATGTGTTTAATTTGTTACTCAAACAGGACTATTTGGTTGGCATTTCATCTGCTCACAGGTACCCAAAACAACCAACCACCACACCCAGCCCCTTGCATTTTTTTGTTACGCAGTTCTATTTTTGCCTTAGGCAGACTCATGGACTCCAGAGACTGTGGTAGAAGGTTCTGGATTAGTGGTTTGAATTCTACGAGATAAGAATAAAAAAACAGATACATGTCAAAGGGTTACATGGTGCTGATGGCTGACAGTCAGCAGCAGGTCATAAAGACCAACTGTATCCTTTACTGATCAAATCCTTAGCTGTCAAACAAGTCCTTTTTGTCTCGAGACAGATTCCTTTCTTTGCTGACCAAAATTGTGTGTAAAAGCGGTGAATTGTGCACAAGAGGATTGTATAAGTGGGATGTTTTGAGTGTTTTCTTGTCTTTACGCAAGGTGCAGGCACGACAAAAATCCCTGTGCTGAAACTGACCCACAGCAGCTGCTTTTATGGCGTAAACACAATAAAAGTCGACATCAATCTTTGCAAACCAACAACCACACTTACCCACTGTTGATCCCAACAAAACATTGGCTCTATAATTTTAAGCTTTATGCAATGCCTTGATAAGCAAAGTGGGCAAAAACTTGATGTAGCCGAGCGCTTTCCTTAGAAAAGCAACTGTAATCCTGACAAACTGCAGTCCAAATGACAACACTTTTAGTTTCTAGCTGACACTTGAAGATGTACATCCTGTCCTGTTTTCCCTCTAAGCTCTAAAAGCCACTGTCAGAGCAGCTAATTGCCTTTTCAGCACTAACAAGTGTGAAGCCAAATGACAGAGGAAACACTCCAGTTTCCAGGGAACCCTTTCTCTCGTTTCTGTGAGAGGTTTCAAAGGCAGTGTATCAGTCTTACTGTGCTGTCTGAATAAAGTCACGCCACAAAAGGCTACTTATGGCACGCGCTTGAAGTCTTATGGAGAACTCAAAGTGTCAAGCAACTAAACAAGAGCTTGTGATTGTGTTCATTTTCACAAATGTGCACTCACTCACGTTGATCACGTGTGTATGATGCTATTTAAGTCAAATTGAGCCTTAAACACAGTATTTCCATCAGATAACACAAGACAAGATCAGTAGGAGACTTTGACCAAGCTGGACACACACACACACACACACACACACACACACACACACACACACACACACACACACACACACAAAAACAGAACTTACACCTATTCTATTTTAGAAAGGCCCATTTCAAGTATCCACTTTATGGGCAGCAATAGAAGGTAGCCAAGTAACCTCTGACCTTTGGCTATCTGGTAACCCAATAAAAACACTTCGGGGGGGCAATCGCAGACATTAAAAATCCACCAAGCATTCCTTTTCATTCATTTTTGTGAATTGTCCTTTAACTCAGAACTAAAAATGTTCTATATTGCAATAACGGTTGTACTGTAGACAAAACAACATCAACTCAACATCAACTGTAATTACTGTGTCAGTAGACAATGATGACACTTGAACATGAGATATCTGTGTGCATTTACCAGATCACAATTATTTCCCTTAAGACATAAAGTCCTCTTTTAAAGACCATTAACAATGAATATTCATTGTCTGCCACAAACAGGATGAAAGTTATTCTAGTGATTAAACGAACCAAGCTGACCATCCCGACACTTTCGGTTCTTAGGCCAAACAACAGGCTGACTGCTATCACTTAGGGCGTAGCATTGCTTCCTTTTTTGGGTGGCAGAGAAAGTAGCACTTTGGTCGCAGAGTGACCACCGCTCCCCCTCAATAGGCAGGCTCTGTCCATGCCTGTGGCTGAACGCAGGAATGTCTCGCACTGCGCTCAGGCCCCACAGCGCCTTTGGCTTCTCAGTGGCCATAATTTCACCACAAATGAATTCAGTGGTACCACTGCCTCGCCTTCCTTCCAAAACATGATTTACCATTTGTATCCTGTATACAACAAAAACCTCATAATGCTGATTTGGGTTGATTTTTGATTCTTGCATGCAAAACACTGTACTTTGATTTATACAAGGCTTGATATAAGGCTTTGTGATGCATTGCAAGCTTAGGCATGAATATCTGTATACACAACTGCTGCCCAGTGTTTGAACTTAAATGTGACTTCAGTTTGACCCTGCCACGTGGGAGTTTTAAAGACATGAAAGTGTGAAAAAGTCTTTAAACTCAATTAGGACGCAAGCTGAATCTTTCCTCTGTGTCACGCAGAAAGACAATGACAGCCTTGTTTCAGAGGTCAGATTGGTTACATGCTGTGTGTGTGTGTGTGAGAGAGAGAGACACAGAGAGAGACAGAGAGAGACTGAGAGAGAGAAAGAAACTAAAATAAAATTCCAACTTCCTGTCAACCACATTGAAATGCAATTCCACAGTCACATGTACACTTTACATAACATTCATTTTAAGTGACCTTTCACCTAGACGTTCATGAAGTTCCTGACTAAAAATACCCAATCCACTCACTGATGCAGACAGCTAATGAAGATCCAGTGGTTGTGGGGTCACACACATACACACACAAATCTGATCATTTAAATGTGTTAAAAATAAGTAGTAATAAATAATAATTCAAGTTGTGGGAAAATCATTTCATATTAGCCGAAAGTGGCTGTAAAGAGTCAGTGTAATTAACACTTTATTAACTTTACCACACACCAACGGGGGGGGGGGGTCTTCTGTTGTTCTGTGAGTTTGTGTTTATGACACACAACAGACACTGGATATGTATTTAGCAAAAAATATTTCTAAGAAATGACACCTAACTGCATCGAACACTCAGCTCAAGCTTTTCTCGGAGTGTTATGCGGGACAAAATCTGTGGATCTTAACGCAGACTGCACTGTGTAATCCAGCTGTATTTACCGTCTGTGGTGTCCTCACAGCTGTGATTGAAGTTTTCGTAGGAGTCCCAGCGGATCAGAGGATCTTGTGTGTTGTAATCCACCGAGACACTTGGCCCATTTTCCAGTTGGTCCACACCTAGACCGTAGATAGGAAGAGTTTATATTGTTCTCCTTTCATTAAGGCCGAATGAGTTTCTCATTTTTATTTTATACCAGCTGCAAACGCCCCTGTTTCAAACCCAGCCAGGGCCCACGTTTTTTGTCTGCATCTCTACTACATACTATCAATTAAAGGCAGGATGTTCTAAAAGTAAATATGAAGGTGAAACTCACTGCTCCAGTAGACTAGTAAAACCACATTGGTTCTTACCGTGTATTTTCTCTGGTCCAAAGGAGAAAATAAACTCCACTTTTCCATATTCTGGGAACCTGTCATCTGCACATAGGCAGTAAAGAAAGATGGTCTTAGCCTTCTGTTTACAGCAAGATGACGAAATTATTAATTGTACATCATCAGATTAAAAAGCAATACATCCATTGGATACAATATTAACAATTGGGTAATATAATACAGATGGGTCAGATTGTTGAATTGAAGAATTTGATCATTTGCACACACATTATAATGACAGTCACTGTGGACATTCCGAGGACTTTATCTAAAATTTCTTACCTTTGAATGTCTCATCAAGCTCGTCTTTTCCGAACACTATCCCCAGGTCGTGGACAGCGCAGGTGTGAAACTGCACCCGGAATATCACGTCTCTGCACGGGCTGCGGTAGCGCTTGTGGTAGCATTTGAGCTGGAGGGAGAAAACCATCAGAAAAAAATCAGACTGCATAGAGGCTACATCGCATCAAGCAATGCCAGTAGAACTCAACAGGTTAGTCTGATAGCGTTTTTAACTCCACAGGTGCACTGAATATCCAGTATGTGGCTTATTTATACAATGTGTCAGTCCTGATAAGAAAAAAAAAGGTTTACTGCAAAATCAAATCATCTCTCTGGCTGAGCTGAATGTGGTTTCAATGCTGATACACTCAGAATATCAAGTGAACACAATATGAAATGATCTTTGTGAAACACAAGCCAGAGACATGCCAGCTTGATTCAGTGTGAGTTCTCTCTCTGCACCTTGTAATGTATGGCCTCTCCACAAGCATTATTACCCAAACTGTTTCTCCCAACACAAACAGCTTTAAGAGCAGCACTAAAACCCCACACAGGAAAATCTTCTCTCCCCCTCCTGCTGTTTCCTGCTGGGCAGCCTGGACCTGTAAGTTTTTTTTTTTTTTTTTTTTACAAGGACCTCACATTTACAGGTACTGGAGGAATATTTACCCTCAACCTGAACAATGTGCAGCTAACAAACTACAGCTGTAAAGAGGAAAAACACCCTGCTGTTATCATGACAGCGAGCATTTCCAAGCTTTTCATGACTTCTTTTGAGACGTTATATATATATATAATTTACCATGTTACAAAAAATATTTGTATGATTTTGAGGAAGGTGGGATTGACTTGCTAACATAAAGGATTTAGGAGGAGATTAAAGTGAAGCAGAATATTCGTTGGCTCGAGCAGTTTTCTGGGATATCCTAAACCTCCCACTGAGGGGTTCGTTTCACAAGAAAACAATGCCAGTGAGCCACGTTAGACAACAAAAATAGGAGGAGGAAAACATTCATTTTAAGCTTACATGTCGCCTTTAGAGCTTTAACACATTTCATTTTTCATGCACTCGCTGAAGACTAGAGCCCCTTATGTATACATGCATCACCTTAAACATTAAAGGAATTGTTCATTGAGAAATTGGCTTATTTGCATTATTGCTGAGACTTTGATGAGAATATTGTTTCTCTCAGGTCTGTACGATAAATATGAAGCTACAGCCAGCAGTTGGTCAATCTTGGAACTTATCAGCCGTCATCTGACGACGATTTAGCCTCTTTGGATAAGGGCTAATGTGTCAGGGCCAACAAAGCCAACAAATACCTGGATAACGGATATCGGGGCCAAGACTTCCTTTCACATCCGCCAAATTAATTAATTAATTGATATGAATGCGTATACATGAAAAAAAAAAAAGCTAAACTGTCGTCAGACAATAGCGATGGGTTCCAAGATAGACTACACCCAATGCATTTTTCCTCTTTTGCCCACTACACAGAATGTTTACCTGGTTGCAACCAAAGCCTGCTCAAACATGATCAATAAACTATAAATGGGCTGCTTACAGAAAGCAGAACGCTTTCGACACCAAAATCCTGACCCTTGTCAACTGATTTTTTTCAACTTACCATTCAGTAATTTTTTGGCAGTCATATAATCCACCACTCATTACCATTACAGTTTAAAATGCAGGAGCACACTCCATGCTGACTGTATCTCCTATCTGGCCATGAGGCCACAGCTCACATTCTCTGTGTATATGAATAATAATGAGCATCAGCAGCCTTTGCTCAGCTTGATGTATTCAGCAGAATCCATTAGTCCATCTTAAATAAAGGATGAGGTATGAGCGCAGCCCCAAGGGGCCAAAACAAAACATCCTCACGTGTACAGTAAGTGCTCCTTTAAAACTCTCCACACTGAAGTTAGGAGCCAGAGAACATCTCATGATGACACTATGGCCTGAATGGCAGCAGAAGCAGAAATTTTGCTAATGTGTGCAGTTTTTCAGGTTGAGCTAAATACATAATAAGCGACAGGTACTCAGAGGATTTCTCTGCTCAATTTTAAAAAGGTGCAAAAGAAACAAGAACAATTTTATAAAGTTTCTCAAAATGCAAAATATTCATCTGACATTCAACTTACTTTTAAACGGTTATGTCTTGTAAAAATGGCACCCCTAAAATGGTATCCCATGCGCTTTAGGAAAGGACGTACACCCATTTTGACATCATAGTTTCCAGAAAACATATTGTGTTAATGAGGGTCTATAAACTTGGGTATAGGACCCAGTCCAATCGTCTTCCCCCAGGTTTTTATGGCATGTTCTTCCATTCTTTCTTCCGTGAGTGGATACTATAAACTGCTACATTACACATACACCCGGTGTCAGATTGGAACAGCCAACAGGATTCCCACATTACTAATAAACCATAAAAATCTGTATGCTTCCTCTGTATATGTCTGCAGCTGTTGTCATTGATATTCTATGATAATCATCATTTTACATCCAAATATTTTTCTTTCTTTCTGGCAAAGGTAAACAGTTGGAAAAAGTAAGACAATAAACTTAAATTTAGGAGTTAACCCAGTGACAGAGTTTCCAGCCTCTTATTTCCCAGTTGAAATTCACAGATTGCGATACAAACAGCTGAGACGCTACTGAGATAGTTTTATCAGGCACTTCCTACTGTGGTCTGCCTGTCAGTGCCATTCTTACCAGGATGTCTCCTTTCAGAAGAAGACCAGGTTCAATGGTGATACAGATGCTGGTCTGGCTGTCACCCTGAACATTACTGCAAAAAAGAAAGAAAAGCCACGTTAGATAACAAACCCACCTTCCTCATTACTTCTGTGAAAATGATCACAGCACAATCCAACATCACTCCACTGCATCAATTTAGTTTTTTGTAATGTCTGGGTATAACCATGTGCACATGATCTACATGTCTACTAACAGTTCCCTTGTTTGCTTTTATAGTGGCGTTCACAGAGCGTGACCACAGCACAGTGCAGGGCTAATTTTGGGTATTAGTGTCTACATGATTGTCTAAGTGGGAGAGTAGGATCAAAGGGTGGAGAGTGCTAATAGGGATCATGTGAGAGAAAGTGGGGAGGAATGTGATTTGGGGCTTTGAGGGGTTGACAGTCTGGAAGTATATGTGCACTGGTTGTTTAACACTCGGTTACTGTGTATTCTGTAAATGCGTTTATAGTATTAACACTATTGGAAGAATGGACATAGCAGAAACAGTTCAACACCAGCAGACTTATTGCTGTAGTAACTTCACAACAATTTATGGCAGCTCTACAGTTAAAAAGAGGGGGAAAAAGGCAAAGAGCGAGAAAATACAAACAGGACAATGGATCAAATGAATGTGTGTAATGTAAAAGGTTTAATTTTTGCTGTAAGAGGATTATCACTCAACTCTTCGGTTCCCTTGAGCTCCACCGTGCTTTTTAGCATCTTTCAGCTCATTATTTTGGTTTCCTGCTCTCATTAATCTCATTCCTAGCCGGGCTATGAGAGCAAGCGCTCATAATCCCACTGTAAGCTAACTGCAGGGGCTGATGAGCTATTTTCTTCACGAGTTGGTGGAGACCAAAACAGGGCTAAAAGGAGAGCACTGTAATTACATTCAGGTGTACAGAAACATGACTCCAAATAAATGTTAATGTTGCATTTGTTTGCCAGCACGTTAGCCATAATAACTCGGGTAATATGTAAATGCTGTGTTTGTGTTGGCTGCGCTGACCCAAAGGCCAGAAATATGCATAAAAGCAGCTTTAAGCACCACCTCAGGGTGGCGTTTACATTTGTACAGTTCATATATTGTTCACAAACCAACATTTTTGTTTAAAAGACAATGATAGAAAATGTTGCTGTTACTTTATGCTTTAACCATTTAACCATTACGTCGGCTGTATTGTGTTCTTTCTATTACTGAGTCTTCCATGCAAACACAGCCACACTGCAATGGGTGACAAAATAATTGGTTCATGAGGTAAGTGTAGAAGTTGCACTTTTAAGTATAGAAACTGAATGTTCTGACCTCAGCATGCATACTTGTACATTCATAGGACCAAGCAGCTTTTTACTGTTTACCCAGATAGAATAATCAGCATCTGTTATATTTAAACTGCAACACTTTCAAATGTGGTGTAAAGGAAGCATGTGTGCCCGTCTTAGTTGTGACTGAGAGCAAAGCAGCCCCCCTCCTCTCCTCTCCTCTAACTTCCCCCCAAAACAACAACAGAAAGCCATAGAATCCATTATTTCCTGTCTGGCCCTGGGAACCAGCGGGGTCTTCTGGCAGAGAGACCCTGCAGGCTTCCACACAGATGCCTGTCTGCCTGCCTCATTGACTATCCAGTCACAAATAATACTAAAAGTGATTGCGGGATCAAAAGTAGGGAAACAAGAGCCTGCAGCTGGGGAGGCTAGCTAAATACAATAATGTGAGGCTAGCACAGAGTGCAAACTGGCAAGAGGGATGATGTATGTGTATACTGGGGGGCAGGGGAGTTAAGGGAGAGGCTATAAAGGAAAATCAGGGTTTTTATTATTGGGCCATTATGAGCTTGCTATCCCCAGAATCTTGTAAAAGCATTTGAGTGTGAGTATGTTTTAGGACTTACTAAATCCCAGATGTGTACACGGGCTGCATGGCCTGGTAGATTTTGAGAAAAGGACGACAACCTGAAACACAATTTTCTGTTAAAAGTTATGAAAATACATGACGTGGGTGAAAAAGCTGACGTGTGAATGCCCATCTGTGCACGGCTCTCACCTCCTTTAGACTCGAAGTTGGGGATGCCGTGCATGATGACATGGTGAAGGAACAGGGGTTTGTTGTTGATCTTGATGTGTCCGGAGAGCAAGCCACTGAAGTACTCCACATACCTGAGCAAGGTAGAGAAGAGGAAGTCATGAACATGCTGCCTGACAACAGCATGATTCCTCGTGTTTCACAACAAAGGGATGAAGTTCTAATCTTGTGTTCTTCATAAACAAGAGATACAATCTTTAGCTTTGACCTCGAACAATAGTGAACCTTTTAAGCTTGTCTGTCATGCTGAATGAGCCCACCTTGCACCTCGTTTTTTAATTAAGTTAACTAAATACTTTACTTATCAATAGTCATTAGATATTAACAATTGTAAATGTGTAATGTCAAAGAGGTCGCATGTAGCAACGAACTGTCAGGAAATTACAACCCAACTCTGCACTCCCCATGAGTTCTTCAGACTCTTTGGAATCATTGTTTTGGTTTTACCCCACAAACTCCACTCCAATCACCCTGATTACAGCAGGCAGCTGTTGTTAGTGGATGTGTAAATAGGCATGTGTTGCTAACAACTTAAACATATCAGCATTATAAGGAGGCAATATTGTGCTGTCAGAGTGCTCCGCTGCCCCAAGGTCAGTTAATTGTTTCAGTTCATAGAAAGACGAGGACGTCTTTGTGAGATTGCTTGGGGTCAAACTTCACGCTATCTGCAACAAATGAGGGAAGACTGACCTTTTCTGAGATGGCTGGCCCACAGGAAGCACTTTGTCTTCGTAGAAGCGCTTCATGGCAAACCTGTCCAGAGCCTGGTCAGCACTGCATTCCAACAGAAAAGTTTGGTAAGTGCACACATATATATATGTACATATGGATTTTGAGTATATAATACAGTGTATGTGTGTGCAGCCTTGTCATGTAGCTTGTTAATAATCAGAAAAAGAAAAAAAAACAAGTAAGCTGGATCATGCTGTGTCCTGAAAAGTCTGCACATCATGACTGTAGACAAAAATACTCTAATGTACCAATGTGTTTCATGTGAAAGCATCCATCTTCATTCTTAATGTCAGACGTCACATTGCACACAGGTGTCAACACAAACATGAGCATAGACTTAACAAGATAAGCAGCATCTGGCACAATATACAAAAACATCTCTGTAGACGTTCAACTCTTCCATCATGTAATGCTACGTTAGCCAGGTGTGTCCAGCACATATCTACAGATATTACAGAATCTGACTCAGACAGAAGTGGCCTCAGTGTGTATGTCCAATGGTTAATTCTACACAACCTCCATTACGTAGCAGAGAGTAAAATATGATGAAGCAGTGTTTTACGTAACCTCTACATTCCCATAGGGAAAGTGTCACAGTGTGTTCATGCTCAGGCATTTTTCTGCTACTTTAATTTTAAAAAGTGACTTCACGCCAGCTTCTAATTGACTAGTGGGATAATGGGATTACAGAGAAATCTAATACTTTTACGGGGAAGAGACAGAGTTAAATGTTTCTCTGGCCAATCAGTGTTTTTTCAGAAACAACGTGGAGTCATGTGCTCCTATGTTTTTTTGTTGTTTTTTTAACATCTCCTTGGTTTTTGTAACAGGATATCATTCTATTTTGGCATATCTAAAGACAAATCCAATAAAAAGAAAGAAAAAGGGGGCACTTATAATTTTAGTCCAGCGATCCGGTGACTGTTAAAGATAACTCATTGCATTCTGTTTAGAATTATCATATAAAACACTTTTATACACAATTTCTCCAAATGAAAGTGTTGTTCCCCAGTCTCATGTTCTACCCCTGTTCCCTCTGTTCATCACATCTGTCTGTAGTAGATGTGGGCTCAGTTTTGTGATAAACAATGCTGGTTTATCTAGTTTTTCCACTAATGTCTCCCCCTCATGCCTCCCCCTTCTTCTCCACTTTCATTTTTTCTGTTTTCAGAACGTTTCTGACTGACTTTATTTCTTCTCTCTCAAAGCTCTGCTGCACCTTAACCTGGTGTTGGGTTGGTCACCTACCTGGCAGATATGTTGCTGTAATGCATGTAGGCTGCCACCACCACGCCAGTTCTGCCCCGGTTGCCCTGAAAAGACATCAATCAAGCAAAGTCAACTACAGGTTTTCTCCGCTATCTATCATCAGGTGATGATGGTCTCCCAAAGAACAAGGCTTCTACATCTTCATAATTCAGATTTTTCTTTGATGGGGTTATAGGGATAGTTTTATACTCATTTATTTTGTTATTCATAAGAGACTTAACATTAAATAAAAAGATTAAAATCACTGGATGATATGACTCTAGTACAGGTCAAAATTGAAAATTACAGGATCCTACATTTCCCATAATGCAACTTTATAGCATATTGTGAAGCCCCTGTTGCCTAGTAAATTTCAAAAGTGAACTGTATTCACCCAGTTTGGAACGTAGGCTTTCTGTTGTCAAGTCTCCAATCATCAGGGTTATTTTTCCAGATCCACAGAGCACATTTTCACACTGTTTTTACAGGCTAAATAGCACACCTCAAGACGTGTCAACCAACTGTAACATTGGTGGAGCACCACTTTAAAGATTTGCTTGCAGTAGTAAAATCAATTTCAATCATAAAAAAATCAATTACATACATGATGTAATACAGTGTAGCTGCTATTTATATGGAAAAAAAGTACTGGCTGGGCGTTCAATAGGCAGGTCACTAAGCTGAAGTCCAAGCACATGTTACTATGGCAACGAACCAGGATGGCATTAATTTTACACATCTAACCGTCCTTAAAACGATTAGTGTGAAGGGTAAGTGTGTTCCACATTATAAATATCGCAGCCTCTTAAACAGCGTGGAGCCCAGTGGGAATGATTTGTTGACATGAGGAAACCCGACACAGTGCGCTTCCTTAGTGACCACCACAACTTCCAAGCCTACACTCTCATCACCAGTGTTACTCAACTCGCAGAAAAATAACACCAGTTGTTATGGCAGCCGACTTGTTTGCCTCATTCCACGATGTTCCCACAGGGAGGTTACAGAGCTGTACGATCCCATGGTTGATTCTTATGTTGCAAAACACCATCAGAAACACAGTGGGGTTAACGTGAAAATGATTAGGTCTTACATTTGGAACCGCGGCCTAGTAGTTGTATTTGGATATACTTTTTATGGTTTGTGTCGGCATATTTAGGAGCCAGATGAGTGTGGTTTGCCACAAGAGCATTACTGTGATGCAAGGAAGTTTAGGCAACAACAGGAAGATATTGGTCAATTCCGTTTTTATGGTATTGTTAAGAGTAAAAGGGTAAATAAACCTAAGTAGCCATGATGAGTGGTGTGCCTTACCCCCCTAATTTGTGTTTTCCTAACCCTCGTCCAGCACAGCCCAACCAAAACAAGCGCATAAAGAGACGCACTCTCACACACAAACACCCCACCCTGAATGTCAGTGTTTCAACACAAAGACCAGCTGCAGCCTGAGGGGACGTTGGGGTCCTGGGAAGAGCCTGAGAGCACCCTCTACTGTCCAGAGATACCTCCTCTGCTCACACAGCATCCTCTCGCCTTTTAGTCTCACCTTGTTGTGTATGACCACCACGTTGTGGCTGTCCGCACTCAGCCAGGTGTCCATGGCCTTGCAGATGCTGCAGATTTTGTCCAGGGCTGGAGCATGGTGGTCAGGCCAGCCGAAGTCCAACACCTGAGAGAGGAGAGCGATGGCAGTTAGGCTGACGGTCATACAGTACATGGCAGAGGAGAGGGGATGTCAAGCTGTCAAGGTTTACCTTTGGATGAAGTTGGCTGATGTCATAACGCTTCTCACTGAGGTTGAACAGCTAAGGAAGAAGTAAGAAATGCCATTATTACACACTTTTGGCATCCCATTGTATATTGACAGAGAAGAGGACATGTTATACAGATGATTTAAGACTGCAGAAGCATTGATGTCCTCATATTATAGGGAAGAGCTAGTTAGAATAGTTAGCCGAGATGTCTCGGATTAAACCTTTTATCGGATGAGTGAAACATGATCTTGAAAATATGAACAACACATAAAGCTGAGTGTCCTCAAAATCCAACACAGCAGGACAGTGCAGCTAACATTACCCTGACTGATGGAGCTAGCAGTTATTACTGGGGCCCTGTTACAGCAGCCCATTAACAGCTTTTCTTTTCTAAAATAACCCAACATACAATGTGGAATAGTTGTAGTTAAACACTGTTTAATCCATTCATCAAACCACCTCAAACATACTTGTGTTGTTGGTTTTGGGAAGCAAACAAAGAAAAAGTCTACATGTTCAATAAAACTCTTACTTCTTCGACTCTTACTAGAGAAACTTCTCTGTGAATAAACGTGGACAAAACCAAAGCGTGACATACCCACAGTGCTCAGTTATGGTTGCTAAGGGAGGGGGGAGGGGTTTGGTGAACGGTCACTTCCTGCCATCTACGAAGGGTGTGCCACAGGGATCCATTTTGGACAATGTCCTGTTTATGGTTTACTGTATTTAAATGCCATTGTTTTACACACATACACAGTAGGTGTTGGGACCCAAAGAAGCCTCGAGAACTGCAGGAAAGGTTCCCACCCCTAAAGTTACATAAACACTCTGTTGTGTGAATGTAGGTGCAGATGTTTAGTTGGGACTGAGAGAGATCAGCTGATGATCGGCTGATCTCTGCAGCTCCAGTGACTTCATGTTCCTGTCTGAGCTCACGCCATTTGCTTCATTTATTTTGAAAGTTAATCACTATATTCCTGCCAGAATCATTCAGATGTACACAGGAAACTGTACCAGGTAGTTGTGGCCATGTTTGGAACGCAGCATGGAGGCGACCTCCCGCAGGTTGGCAGCATAGCTCTGCTCCTCCACACTGCTGGGGAAGGAGACGGATATGATTCTCTCTGTGATGTAGATCAGGTCCAGCTCGTAGCTCTCGTCCAGGGCCTGCAGCAGACTCACACTCCTGTTAGAGAAATACAGGAGCATTTAGGCGTCAAAGGACAAATTTTGCATATCAGCAGCCTCACTGTGCAAAAACAAAACCAAGGTGGACTGCTGGACCGCAAGAGATATCTTGGAATTTAATACCCAGAAGTAATGCAGCTCATGTGATTTATACACATGTGCTTGTGTTTATCAGGCCAGCTAGTGTGTGATCACTTAACCATAGAATACCCAGAACAAGAGAGCCAAAAAGGCCTGTTGGTCTGTTTATGCTTTCTATTACTTCAGTGCTGACCAGCTTCTACCCCTGACTATACCTTACAATACAAGGAAAAAGCACTTAGTTAAAAGTGATGGATGTTCCTCTGTCTAGCAGTTGCAATTTGTGTGTGCTTTAGGCCTTTAAAATGTACAGTATATTAAATCATCAAAAAGTAAATATTATTTTCCTCGTGGTGGCAATGATAACTATGTTTCATTACAGTGATTTTTTACTATTACGACAGAATTTCAGGTTCGTCTGTACCTGAACCCCACTGATTAAGGGCCAAAGCATAAAACACATGGTTGCGTATTTCATCTGTGACTTTGTGACATTGAATGCTGCAAATTACTTTTCAGATGTTCCACACAACACAACACTCCTGTTCATGACTGTAAGAAACAAATATCCTAATATGGAAAAGGCAACACACCACATAAATACCACATCCACAATGACATCATTTAATCCCACAGGGGTTCAGATGTGCCTCCAAAATGTAAGCTGTTGTGCTCTGAGACTTTGTCTGGAGAGGAGAATTTAAGTAGATAAAGATGCCAGATCATGAAAATAACGCAGCATGCCGGGGTTGACCTCACAGACCAAACTAAACGGGATGGTCATCGGTGGGGACAAGTGTGCATAGAAGTGAGCTGAGATCTTTTTTTGACCAAGTCTGGGTGTTAAAGGAGGAAAAGGAGGCATACTGAAACTGTCACAGAACAGTCCACCCAAAATCTTACATACTTTTCATTCACCCCTGTGAGAAAAATTCCTCGACTAATCTGTAATTTAGTCTCAGGCCTCTTTCTAAGAACAGAAAATGACAGCAGGAGCAGACGTTGCTCCAAAACAGTTAGTGCAGTTCAATTCAATGCTTTGTTGCCAAATGATTTCATTTAGTCTAAAAATTCAATACTTATCTGTTTAATTTCTTGATTTTAGATTTGTTTGGAGCTATGGAAAATGGCTTGTATGGAAAATGGTCTTCCTGCTGAGCTAAGCTAACCAGCTTCAGGTGCATATATTTACTGGATTGGTACTGATCCTCTCATCATGGGCACCTAGTTATATTTAAAAGTGGGGGTGTATGATTAGTGACGGGCAAGGGCAAGCACCACAGGAAAGTTTCCTTTAATTAGCACCTGAAAATGCAATTTCCTACAATATAGAACCTGAAAGCTGCTATTTCAGTATAAAGCTCAGCTTATTGCACCATAAAATATTAGTGTTTCATTGTGTTCTGTTCTACTTTCAGCAGTGAGTGACCGATTACATGTCGTCTCAGAGTGACTTAATGCAGATATTTCATAGTTTGTCAAGACAAATTGCAAAGCTACTTAACTCATCATGACATATTTCAACTCCAAACCAAGTTTTTAAAACAAACTATTTCAGATCGGATCAAAAAGTGGGGTGCAAAAACACACGTTTGCTTCCCCAGGACTGAAAGTAGGGGGTGCAGCTGCTCCATTGCTCAGGCGCTTATGGCTTTAACCTAAATCCTGGCAAGACGCTGAATAGGCATATTTCCCAAAACACCCCAGCATTGCTTTCTCTACCATTAAAAATGTTTTTCATTTCAACGTGAACTATTCCTTTAAGCACTCAAGTTAATCTTGTCTTCTTTAGACCTTGTCAGTTTGAGAAAGGTTACAGAGAACACGGTCAGTGAGATGAAGAGGTTATGGGAGAGACGTCTGGACTCTTAGCACCCAGACTGCAGCATATTTCCCACATGTGTCAGCTGTGAGTAGCCCCTGAGGAAATTGCTCATATGTCTGGGAGAGAAGATCTCTCTAGGTTCATTATAGAAATACTGTAACCTGCTCTGTGCTGTACATCTGGACCCACTCAAAACTTGCTTACTGGAAATAATTCGTCACTAGCGATAGAGGAGAAACTGATATGTCACATGTTCTGTCTTGTGTGTCGCGACAAATGGCTTTGACATTTTTCTGAAGATTGTTTGTGATTTGCCAAAACTTGTCTTTCTTATATCTTTTCCCTCCGTGTTTCTTCCATTCTTTCTCTCCTTTTTCCATCTTTCTTCGCATTTCCTCTCCCATTTCTCACTCTGTCTCTTTCCGTTTCCCTGTCTGTCTCTGCATATGTATGCCTTTCGCCTCTGGGTGCAGTCTGGGCCAATATAGGCCTGTGGTTTGGTCTTATTCCAGATCCACCAGCATGCGTTCAATGGCCAAGCGCCAACCTGCTTCTCATCAGCTGAAGAGATGAAGAGATTGCTCTTTTTTTCTACATATTGCGTTTGACGAATGACGCATTATCTCCACACGCTCAATTTCAGCGCTGCAGTGATCTCATTTGTTCATTTGGACGAACACCAGCTGTGAAACAGGAATGTTTTATCAGGAAACCTGAGACATTAGGCTGTAAAAAATCTCACCAGATATCTCTACGTAATAAAAGTGAACCACCAGGACTTTTCTTCTTTATTCTACCTTAAATACTGAGAGCGCTCCTCGATCCCAGCTTGTGTCACACTTCCTGATGATGAATACCTTCAGTTTCTCATGATCTTAAGGGCCAATCAAGTCTTATTCAAACTCAGTTCTTGGATGGAGTTGACCATCTTTACCAGCACAGTTGTCAAGCAAACATCTGACTAAATAGTAGGTTTTCCTGCTATATGCTCTTTATTTGTGATTAATTCAATATTTATTGTCATTATTTTGTTATCATAATTAAATAAATGTGCGTAATGTGAAAGGGATCTCATCTTATGACAAAACCACAGAGGATTACCACCCGACTATATCAGAGCTTTTTAGCTGTTTTTAGATCTTGTTTTGGTTTTGGGGTCCACAGACTCAAGAGAATGCTCAAATAAACAACTATGAACTTCATGTCTGGTAGCAGAACGCAGAAGTTAGCAGCTAGCTGGAAGTAGCAGTTAGTAAAGTGCTGGAGGAGATTGATACACAGCTAAAAGAATGAATGAATGAATATTGGACATTTGTTGGGTGACCAAAAACAGACTTTTTACAAAAGAATTTTCCATAAAAACTTCATAAGGTGATAAAACCTCAGTGTCGTGTTTACAGCTTGCTCTATTATCCCCAAGCAGCCAGAAAATTGGGAATGCGTAGCTTTAAAACATCCATCGAGCCAAACCCCCTAGACCTGCTATTACAGCAGCGTGTTTTGTTGCACCTATACACTGTATGTCCTGTAACTGTATTTTTTTTCCTAAAAAATCTGAATATTACTAGTTTATCCCAAGAACAAGGCACCAAGTCGTAGCAGCTTTAACTTCAGCTTTTGCACATTTGCTTCAGTGAGACGTGGCTGCGTCTAAATGTGGCAGCTCAGTTGATGGTGTTTATTAGTCCAAAGATGTGCTGTTAGATGAAGAAATCAGGCATGTAGTAGCCTGTATCTTAGCTCCTCCACTTTAAAAGCAGCAAGTCTGATCACTCTTGCCATGTTCCTAGATTTGCACAAGACGATATCCATGTATCAGCTGTGTCTTCCTCCATATAGATAAAAGGCGTCTCTAATAATGTTAATAAGCCTGTTTGATTGGATGCCCAAATTCAGCCAAAGTAATACGAGAGCCAACTGTCGTGTGCTGTTGTGTAGTTTATGTAAAACCTTTGATTTTTACTTTACATGAATGAAAAATGACACAACACACACATGCTCTGCATGTGCTGTTAATAGTTATGATGTATCAGATGTTCCGCTATTTTTATAACCCTGCATCAACTCTTTGATTTGCTGTGAGGGAATCAGACCGTCACTCAAGCTTAGCACAGCACGCCAGCATGAACTGTTGCTTGTTGGTGTCGAGTTTTACACATTAATTACACAACTGACAACATCTGTGACTCCCTAAGGACCGAGGTGAGAGGGCCTGACACCAAATATCTTTGTGTCCAACAAAACGACGTGACGTCCGGTTCAGCAGCAGGGCATGATGCTTTACTAATTCCTTGATCGAATCAGCAAATATCAGATTACATTGAAACCTCTCATTTCAAATGCTTCATGACCCGAGCTGAATATGACGTTTTGTTTATCATATGTTTCACTTCCTTCATTATCTCTCCATTCTTTTGGAGAAAACAGTGCCTATTAGTTCCAAAAATAATTCCACTAAGACAGTCCAATAAGCTGGATGAAGCCTTTTATGGGAAATTTACAGTGAGGAGAGAGGAGAGAGGAGAACTCCTACCTTGATGGTCTGCGCCGCGACTCCATGCTCTTTGAGGATTTTGTGGAGCCCTGCAAAACACACAAAAGAAGGAGTTTTACCATTGGCCCATGCATGAGAGTACACACACTGAGAAAAGACATTCAAATATATTACTTGTTTGTTCTGACATGACTCTTGCTTCACGTTATATGTAAGGCCATATTTTACACACTGTGCACCTTGTGACGGGCTCTGTTGTACGATGCTGTGTAGAACCCTGTGAGGGTGGTGTCACATGGCACCCCCTCAAACCACAGCAGAGAGGCCTTGCAGAGGAAGTGTGGCTGAAGGTGATTGACTGCGTTTGGCTCCACTATGCCTCGCTTGTCTTGCCTCCCCCTCAAACCAGCTCAAAGAGGGGGCCAAAGGCCATGCGGACTTGTTCACTCCCCTGCGGTGTTTGGGTCACATGTACACAGGAGGGGGGCTGTTATCCATCACCATCCATTAGATCAGACTGGCTGGCTGACCACCAGTGTCAAGAGCACCGCTCGCCTCCTGGGATGAGTTTCAGCCTGCTCTGCTCTCCCAACGACCGACTGTCAGTGTTTACAGTCTGTTTGTCAGTGTGCACATTTATAACCGACGGAGACAACAGCCTTTTTATTGCAATAAATCTGTAGTAGCTTTTTACAAAAAGGAACTTCTGACCTGTATGCAGGCATTCCTGCAGCATTAGCACTAGCCATCTGCCTCACAACAGAGTTGAATGAGCTTCTGTAGTTTTTTCCCCTTTAATTGAAGCATTGGACACTATTATTATGGCGGCAACACAATCGGTGCAAGCAATGTTTCAACTCTACTGTCCTGACTGACATTTACCTCCGTGTGGTGTGTGCGCAGATGGAACCAGAGATGGTGGAAGATGCGTTTATGTGCCGAGAATAGAATCAGAACCAGAACTACATCTGTTTTTGGAGCAATTCTGACACTTTGGTGTTTTATCATGAGGACCAAACTAAATACTATATAATAATGCTTAATATGTAGATAAACTATTTTAATTTATCGCTCACCATCCAAAAGAAGCATTTAAGTCTGCATCAAAAATGACTTTAAACATCGAGGAAGCAGGAACATCAGTAAATCAGTATGCAGTGATCTATAATATGTAATGTGTCTATAATACGATCTATCATACCTTTCACACATGCACTGCAACCCTGAGCTCATCTAGACATTACCCGTGAACAAAGTTTACAGCACAGTCACTGTACTTTTTTTGTCATGCTCCACCCTGGCACCACCCTTCGTCTTAACAACACACAGTATTTCCAGTTGGAGAGAACACATCCGACACCATCTCCTGCTGTGTGCGACATGCGAGAAAGAGCCACTCCAGAAACTGTCTGAGCCTTATTCTCTGGACAATGTCCAGAGTTCATATGAGAAAAGGGCTCATCTCATCCATCCATCCTCAGGCAGACCCATTTACAATGAAGTTTTGTAGAATTCGGTTGCAGTGACTGGTAAGAAGGGGGCAGGCATTCTTACAATTTGACCATTTCTTACAGAAACAAACTGACCACTGCATTGAATTTAAAAGAACACATGCAGTGTTGTACATATTGGTTGAATTAGTGTTAATTCTTTGAAGGAGTGAATGAAAACACACACATATGGGCAAAAGCACCAACATAAAGAAAGAAATCAGATGAGAGAGCGCATGTCTGCATTTCTTTTCTTTCCCAAGCAAATCCACTTCCTTTCAACTAACTCTGCACCATTCCTTTGCTCCATCTTACACCCTAATAATTCACATGAGTCCTTGGCCAGGCTGAGGCGACACAAAGCAAATCTCCCATTTTCTGCCTGTGCTCCAGCCTAAACGTTTCAGTATGTTGTTAGAGGTTATAAAGTGCAGGCAGGAGATCAATGAGCAAAAATGGGCTAAAACAGAGCGTTCAGACACTGAGCATGTGGAGAGCTGTGGGACTTACCGAGCATCAAAATCATGAAAAGCCCAAAGCTCTCGTAAATGGTCAACTGTGAGGTGACAAAACATCCTCCAGTTTTTGAATGGCAAGGTACACGTCAGAGCAATGGTGGTAGTGGGACGCCAACACGCATTGTGTGGTGCCACCAGTTCAACCAGCAGGCAAACAAACATCTTAATTAGAGACTGGAAGAGAGTTTTGAGGGAATGGTGTTTATATTGTGCTGCGAAGATGTCAGTTGATTCATAGCTTTTGCTTCAAATTAGTGTGAATTGGTGAGCAGAGCACTTTATGAGCCGTAATATTTAAATTTAAGTGCAGCCATGTGGGTAAATAAAAGCATCGCAACGAGGCTTCAGCCTATAATAACACATCAACTTTCTCTGTGGTCACACTGATGGTTTTGTCTTTGAAAAAGTGAAAGACATCATGTTCGAGTACCGTGATTCTATGAATGGAGTGTAACGCACAGCAATAGATTTCTGAATATGAATCCTGAGAATCACAGCTGCAAGATTTGACGTAACTTAACAAGCGAGATGGAAGACATTAGCCCCTGAACATCACACAATCCGCACCCTCAGACCTGTCTGTCCTCTGAGAACTTGTGTATGGAAGCGGAGGGAGGGAGGAGGAGGAGAAGGAGGGGGGGGGGGGGGACTGGAGTGGGGGGTCCAGCAGGCCTGTTTCCAGATGAAAACCATCTGTGGAGGTTGACTTTACAAGCAGGCCATTCAAATTAACCATCTGAGAAAGACCGGCGGGGTGGGGGGGGGGGCAAAAGACGTTGGGGGCTGGTAAAAGTCTGCGAGGGAGACGAGAGAACCAGTTCCATAACAAAGAAAGAAACACGCGAAGAAGGCAGCAGACAAGAAAAGAACAAGCTACAGGACCCGCACTGACTACATCCATCCACCCGTCGCGTCCTACCTTCCTGAAAAGGTAACCCGTACTCCATCGCCAGGCCCCCCTCAGAGAGGAGAGCCGCCTTCTCAAAGACCCTTCTCGGTTCATCTCTGGAGAGCTCCCTCCGCCTCTCACTGCTTTCTGTCCGGCACTGAGGTTCCTTCTGTGAAACCTCTCCCTTTTCTCTGACAGCGGAGGAGGAGAAGGGGAAGAAGTCGAGGACGAAAAAAAAAAAAGCAAAACAAAACCAAGGGCTCTATTTTGGGCCGCTGCCTGCAGTGGGCCGCTGCCTGCTCCGGCTCAGACCACACTCCTCCACAACGCTCCTCGTGTCGTCCCTCTGTCCGTTCAGAGTTCTCCCTCTCTTTCTTTCCCTCTCTCTCTCTGTACTGGCCACCCTCCCCCTCCCACTAAGCCTCCCATCACGTTATCTCTCCCCCTCATATTCAACTTTTCCCTCCCTCCCTCATCTGTGTATGGATCTAAATTGCAACTGCTAACCCTTTGTGTCTCTGTAGGCAAACATGTGGGCTCTGATTCATGTTGCACACAAATAAATCAGCTGACTGTAGCTCTTCACCTCTTTGTGTTCAGTCATATCCGCTCAAAGGTAACTTTGTTAGACACGCTGTGTGTGAGAATGTGTACTCGACTGTGGAATCAGATTTCTATGTTAGGACAGTTGTGTCTTTTGCACAGGTGACTTTACACCATTCACTGAAATGCTAAGTTTTTAAGCATATGTTTCTATTTACATTATATGACTAAATATTGAAAACTTCGAACAATCTCTCATGGAGGATCATTCTAAAAATTGGCACCCAAAATATCTACAACATGTTGCTCCTTCACAAACCAACCCTCTGATTTAATGGGAATGCCTAAAGTAGGTCTTCGAGACAATAAAGACACTTTTATAATAGGAGTCAACAAAGCAAATAAGCAAAAGAACAGCAGACCAACCGAGGCAGAGACTGATCCAGTGAGGTGGGAGAAGCTCATGTAGTCATAAGACAAATGTTTGACGCGATGAAGCGATGAGGCGTGGCCCAGCATCCCCCAGACGTCACAGCGTAACAACGCGGTAAATGCCCATGACCGGACAGAAGCGGCTGCATTCGCACACAGACGCACTCTCATGCATCAACACTACCACATGCAACCTGCACAGACGTGCGATCATACACTGAGCGTGAAATACAAACTCATTTAATCACTGTGTGTTTCAGGCCCTGCCCCTTAGTTAAGGCGGAGACCTAATTATGACCTGAGAGGAAAAAACTCATGAGGCGTGCAAAAGGCCGTCTGGTGAGAAGCTCCTGCGTGGCTTTGTGCTCTCCTGCGCTGCACTGTAAGAGAAAAGCAGCCCCAAACAAACACACACGGAGGCACACTGGTGCGTTTGTGTTTATTTTGGTCCTTGTGGAGAAAGCGGGCACATGGCTTTGGGTGGTAACTCAAATCAGTAACTTGATCCTTCCTTTCCCAGACAAAATAAAACTCACAGGAAGCTGTGTCTTATACGTCTAGTGCAGAGTGAGTCCAAGACAAACGCTTTAATTTGTGTGCGTTTATTGACCCAACATGCACGAATGGAGGACGGAGTCATTACCCTGAGGCCGCGATAACCTTTTGATTCAGGTTCCATCGATATTTTAAGACAACCATATGTAGGGTTAAGGGTGACGTCATAGAATTAGTAGTAAGTGTGTCTTATTACCCATCACCACCTGGGGTATCTGTGCTGAAATCCAATACATCTACGGGGGGCGGGGGGGGGAAATCCATCACAGTTGTGGTTTACAGAGACACCACAATGGTCAAGAATGCATCTTGTCATGTAGTTTTGACAACATTTATTTTCCACTGTTCATACCCGCAGAAGGCACTTTGCATCAGGCTCAGTGGAACACAGGCCAGAAGGAGAGCGTGCTGCATGTTTGCTCACAGTTTGAGTGCTAAAATCACAGATGAGATGATGCTGTACACCTGCATCCCTCAGCCCAGTCCTGTGACGAATTATGTCCACATTGGACAGTTTTGCATCTCACGATTTGCAGCCGGCGCAGCAAGTATTGTGCCCTGTGCTCAGGGAAAAGTGGGGGTGTGGAGTTTGGGGTGAGGTCACCTCCGTTCATAGTTTGTGTGTAAGCAACCAAATCTGACACTTTCCTGTCTGACATCCAAGTTAGTGTCATTTTGTGAATTTGGGGTTCGATGTCTCCACATCTGACTTGTGTTTAAGAGTTTCCAAAACCTGGTCAGTTTGTTAATGAACTTGACCGCTCTGTACTGCGTGTGTGTGTGCACAGCAGGAGGCATCACACAGCACCGACAAATCTTCCTACTCATAGATCAGCAGCTAGCCCTCTGTGTCCGACATGCTTTTGAAAACGAGAAAAAAGGTCGAATGGGAACAAAGTCTGCTGTTTGGTTCAGCAGCCAGACTTGATCGCCAACACAGATCCCTGATTGTCTTGTGCCAATAATAAAATCTGATAACTTAGTCATCATCTCCTGCAAAAAGCTACTGCTTTGTGTTCAAAGGGAACATTGGATATGTGGGGCTTTTTGGAAACTCCATGAGTTTGGCAGTAAATTGGATTTGTACTTGTCCAAATCCAAACTGCCCCGTGGTAAACAAAGCGTGCTTCCTGTGGATACTCCTGCTTCACAGGACGAATGAAACAGTGATGTGTAGACTCTGACGTATCAAGTGCACACCTGAAGATGTATAAGTGCATCTGGAAGGCCTCAGTCCACTCATAATCATAATCTGCCTGTCATCTGTTCCTTCACTTCAATAATGTAAAAGAACAGTAAGTGAAATCTAAAGAAAAGAGAGAGAGAGAGAGGAACTCACCATGGTGTCTACATGTTTGAGAGGGAGGTCACTGCTCGGAGCCTGTTCAGAAAAGACAAAAACAGAAAGCGAGATCAGATACCTGCAACCTGTTGTGTTGTGTCATGTCACATCATCTGCTCTGGTGTTATCTTGAGGCTACGCTCAGCGCCATTCTTTGCCCTAATGTGGCCTGGAGCAGAGTGGGGCTCCACCTTGAATGCGTGGGACCATCTATAATCCCTCTGTGCAAATATTTACACAAAGAGACAAGTCTACTTCCATTAGCCAAGACCAGAGAGTCCATCCGTGGAACTCTCTTTTCCACCGCCTTATACAGCTATGGACAGAGAGAGAGAGGGGACGGGCCACAGAGACAGAAAGGGGAAGAGAGAGAGAGAGAGAGAAAATGGGAGAAAGAGAGAACGAGGACAGGGTGGATGTACAGTCTGGAAAGAGATGGACAGGCAGGCTTGGGGGGGGTACAGAGGGAGAAAGATGAAGGTAAAGAGAGAGGCTCATGGCAGAGAGCAGAAGAAGAAAACATCAGAGCAATCCATGAAGTCATGAGCTTGTGTGGGCTTGGCTGACCGCAGACTGCCACACATGCACAGATGTTACTAAATCAAGCATAAAACGTTCAGTTTAAGCAGCACTGAAAACACTCATATCTATATGTAGCACAGAGGGGGAATAAATGACTAGTGGCCCTTTACACTTTACACTATTGCTACTAGTAGTACTATTTACTATACTTGTATACTAAATGAGTGCATCCTGACTGAGCAGCTTGAAGCATGTAGAGCTGGAGTTTGATATTTAGTGATCATTTCCTGAGGATCCTCCTGGCACAGGGCAGGGGTGCAGTGCATCAGGGACTGACGACGACTCTATTGCCAGAGATTTGAGTAAACTGGTGATATTGAACCTCTGTAGTTTCAGTACCGACCATAAACAATCCATGAAATAGTAAAAAGAAGTGACAGCTGGCACTGAAGGCTTGGTGAGGTTCATAGGCTCTGATCTAAATCAGGAAACCAAACACTCCCGACCCTAATAGCTGGTGTGTGTATGACATATCGAACCTCCAGTGTGATGAGATCATTTTAAGCTCTTCATAGTGGACACCACCTTCGGGGTAGTGGTCAGCAGACAGTTCCACACAGAGAGCCAGGCCTCTGGAGAAAATGTCTGTTGGAATATAAACAGTAAATGCCAAAGGGTAAATTATAGTGTGGATGTGCAGGCCCCAGAGTACAGACTCCAAACGCCCAGAGCAAACCACCAACCAGGGACAGACACACAGAGACCTTAGAATCGTCCTAACTTTACCTCAGACTCAGGCCTCCGGTGACATACCGACCTACGACATTTCAAAACTACTTAAAGATAAAGACAGCGGGGATTAAATCACCAATCCAATGCCGAGGCAGCGGTTAGAAGAACATGACTGTCTGCTCTCTCTGCCGGGTGGTAAAGTTGTAACTTTGAGTTGCTGTTGTACTTGACACACATGGAGGACAGGGTTGCTTCTAGGAATGGAGGAAAAGGAAACACCACATTGATGTTTGAGCCTCTAAATGCAGACTGTGGATCTGCTCGGAGGCCAAAGTTTTCAGCCGCAGGCATTTTCACACAAATAGAACCTATTGTGTGTACACCAAGACAAACACACACAGACACAAACAATTCAACTCAATGATCTATTCTAACATGTGCGTTTCCGTTTTGAACAATTGCAGCCAGATGGCCAAAGTGTGTGCGTGTGTGTGTGTGTGTGTGTGTATATTGTCAGTGGGGCTTGCATCTAACTCAAAAAGCATGAGAAAGCCTGGGAAGTTGTGCATCAGCAAAATATTCAACAGAGGACGTGTTTGCAGATTCTCTGAGCTCTCCTTAAAGGAGACATTTGAAGGGGAACTGTAGCACTGAGGCTGGTGACGGTATCAAAGACTTTTCTTTTTTTTTCATAGATCAGGACAATTCTTGCAAGCCATGCACACTAAATCTGTCTAATCACACATTTCTGGGTCTTGGCTTTCACAGACTATTTAATTCATAGACTTGAAATGGTTTTAAATTCAACAGCAGACCGCCGCCCGCTCCAAGTCAGAATCTGCTGTGTCATACTGAAGTTTAGCTTCAAGGTCAAAAGGAAAATGGAGGAAAATGGACAGGCTGAATGCTGGGGTGAGGAAACGTGCTTAGGAGATAGGCTATTTAACACAGGGGTTGTCTTTACTGAATGAAAAGAAAATGCAATAAATATATAAATGTATTTAAAGCTGCAACGTATATAGTGATGTTTTCAAAGAAGACTCGTGGCAGACAGTGATGAGCATAAGAGAAATCCTGTCACTGCAAATCTGAGTTTCTGTGCAACATCTGAACATCTCTGACTTCCTCAAACTGCACCAGATGTACTGCGGCACAACGGCTAGTATCAGCCACGGCGCCACAGGGCAGATTGTTGCAGTCTTCAAATCAAAATCACAAGTACGGTTTTCAAACATCATTACACAAGATGTGAGTAAAGAGGAAAAACATTGTTCTGTAGCCATGAGCTCTGCAGCATCTGCAGGGAGAGAGCAAACGCAATCACCTCTAATGCTCTAAATATCAAAGTATACACTTCTGATCATGTCCTAAGAAAGTGAAACATACCCTGTAGTCTCAGTTATTGGCTTGACAGTAATTCAAGTAATCTGAAAGGGAAAAACTCATTTCAAACTCCTCGGCACTTCCTTCCCAGAGCCGTGCCATTACCTTGAGCCAAGTCAGCTGAGCATCATATTGCATTTGTGCTCATGAGGAGCTGAATACAAGCTGTTGATCTCCAATATGGAGGCAAAATAGTAACAGACACAATAATAGACAAACAGTATGAAAAAAAACGTTGGATGAGAGGAAAACAAGTTCGGTGTTTCCTGCTTCACAGCTCAGAGTGGGAGGTGGCAGGGTTGCTGTTGATTGATACCAATGATGAAAACGGGTGCTCACAGCTGCTTTCGCTCAAAATGTACTGACAACTCATTTAAAGGCACATTCCAGTTAATTAAAACATGGTTCTTATTTTCAGTCATGATCACAGTAGACTCTCAAAATAACTGCTAAGTCAATGACAGCTAGAAACACGAGTTAGCCAGATTCAACCGTTTTTGTCCTAGCAGATCGTTTTTATACCAATGCCTTTCTTGTGGGCCAGGAAGTGACGGTCAAGGGGATCACAGCCAAAGTAAAATATAGAGATGTTTGGATGGTACAACTATCACATTAGACCCGTTACCTCCCCTACCTGCTCCAAAGAAACTGCTCATGTTAGCCAGCTAGTAGCTAAAGTGGTAGGAACATCGCTATTTAGTCTGTAAGTGCCAAATACATAATGACAGACTTATGATCTAATAAGTTCAAAATCAGTATCCCGTTATTGTGGGTAGAAGGACAAGGAGGCAACATGGAAAGAAAAAAAACCTTCATCACACAAATGGTTTGTAATGTTACACAATTATTTAGCTTTTTGCCATGAATCATTCTTCTCCCTGAGGCTGATGGCAAATGTTCCGCTGTTCCTGGTCAGCGGTTAGAAATAACTGATCTGATCAACTTGGTTTGGAGGTAAAACTGAGAATGGGTCACTAATAATCCCTCAATGCACAACTACAGCAAGTGCAGTGGGTCAAAGTCAGCCTCTAAACGGTCTGTTCAGATTTCCAACAGACAGTTTGCATAGTAACTGGACTGTTTTCTCCTGTGTATGCAGCCTGTCTGATTAGTGATGTCACCAGTGTTCCCATATCTTAGCAATGAAGTCGGTGAGTACAACGTTATTATTATCAAAAGGAGCTTAAACTACAAAAATAAGCCCCAGGTTATAATGAACTGGAATTTGCCTTATTACCCTGTTAGGCTGCACATCAGCAGTACCCTTCAGAATACAAAACACAGCTTATTCACAGACAAGCACTAATTACCCGCAATAGGACTGAGCTCAGGAGTGTTCTGCTTTGTTACTCGTGTTCGAGTGTCCTTACGAAAACTGTCACATGAAAACACACAGTGATGAGAGACCATGGGCGCAGCCACGTGTCTGTCTCCTTTAAGTACAGCACATCAGAGTGTGACTTTCACCCACAGCTCTTTTCTCTGCCAACGCCGTACCATGTGCTTTCTTTCACATGAGCACAGTGGCTCCTTTGACCAATTTCCCAAATTATAGCCCAGTCCCTGAGGGAGAGCAGAGGTAGCTAGCATGCTGGGAGTTTCCCCCCTGAGTGGTGGGGATAAACGTAGCCCAGGGCAGAGCCTCTGGGGAAATGGCCCAGGCTAAATATACAGCCGTGCATGTTTGGAGCTCGAGACACAGCCCATTTAGCTCGGCCAGCTCGCCGTGGACAGCGGAGTGGTTAAAATCCCCGCTTTGGGTGTGTGAGTGTGGGTGTGAGACAAGGAGTCAGACCAAGAGAAATAGTGTGACCCTCTGAGAGGAAACAGGCAGCACTGATTGAGTGTTGGAATGATTCAGTGTTTGGTGTCACAGAGCTGAGCATGTAACAACCGCGTCTGTATGTGCGTGTGAAACTGAAAGAATGAAAGAACACATTTGTTTTCAATGATTATTGATGGTTATGATGTATGTGATCATGGTTCTGTGAGTGCGATGCCCCCGAGCAGAGTGTCACTAAGCACACATGGGAAGCTCTGCTGTTTTCTAAGTATATCCTCGTGTCTGTACGTGTGTGTGTGTGTGTGTGAGTCAGACCAGGTGTGTGCCCAGTGCAACTCATCCTTCCCCCTCCCTCCTCCGCCCCCCCCCCCCCCCCCCCTTCCTCATTCTCCCCAGACAGCCTTGTACATTTTCAGTACAGTTGCTTTGTTTGGAAACAGAGAGCGCACATCATCTGGATTGGCAGCAGAGTGGCTCCGCACCAGCTCTACTCCCATGTTTACACCGCATCTTGGACAATAGCCCACTTGGAGCTTAGCGGCCTTAGACATGTCTTCATGTGCTTATGCTGAACTAAGCTGCTGGAATGATGCAGAAACTTTCATTTCGCTTTGATGACAAATTTCGCAGCATTCCTGAAATGAAAAGCCGAAAAGCTAAATGTGCTATCTCAAGCCATGTTACACTAACATACTGTCAGGGGATCTAATTTGCAGAAAATGGAACACAAACACCAAAGCAGTGAAACTCTCGTGTACAGTATGCAACCGACTTATGTCCTAATGAACACTGTGCAATACAGTGCAGGAGATGAAAAGACATAAAAGCCCAAACAGAGTGGTTTTTTCTGAGATGACACTATAGTGACCGACTGCATCAGTCTTGAATTAAATCACATTTGTATATAAATTCTGTTCTAATCCACTGAAAGCATGAGCTGATCGGGGTTATGTCATCACTTCCCTCTGACTGTCTGTCTGTCTGTCCCGTGAGTTGCCCCTGTGTCACACACCATCCATCACAGTGTCAGCGACTGGGACAGAGCGACAGATGAGACACAGGACACCTGCGGCTGACGTGTCCAACAGTGCCTTCCAGTGGGAACAAACACAAACTGCAGGCATACACACAAGTTGGCTGGTTTACCTGAAGCCTTTGTCCTACATAGTAAAATCCATTCAGACATTGGAACAGCTACTTAGTGACTTAGTGAGAATCTAAAAGTAAATTTAAAGTCTAAATGATGCTCGTTCCTTTAGTGGCAGAGCTTTCCGACTTTTCCTTTTTTCTACCTCTTGAATGTGTGAATGCGTTTGTTTGCTTTCAAAGTAAAAGCACAGCTGTTTGGCAAGCGCCAAATGTTTTCCCACTAGCGGCTGCCTAAAAAGGCAATCCTGCTTCACTGGAGCTGAGGCCACCGCAAAGCCCATTTTTCCTCTTGATTTATAAAAGGCAGCAAATATATTGTTGAAAATGATGATGCATAAAAATTAGAGGGCAAGTGAAATGTTTGCCTTCATGTACAAAGGCTGTTGGTTCACTGTGGTTTTCAGTGTAAACCATCCACACATTCGTGCTTTCCTCTCTATCGCCAAACATGTATGATCTACACGTGTGCATGTGTTTGCAAGGTCAGATTTTCCTCCCGGACAAGAGTATCATCTTTTCATTTTTCTGATGTTGTTGCACATTATGTAACAACATAGCGAATGCATATGAAATCACATGTAAAACAATCAAACTGAATGTCCATCCAATGTTATTTAAGACTCCACAACTTTTCAAATTTGGAGAAACAAAACTTTTATATATTTTTAATTGCAATTTCCTTGGAATCAATTCGGACAACTGAATTTTGTGAAATCGACAGCACAATAAGGTCATAATGCTACTTATGGCCCGGGCGTACTTCTTCATCAGTCTCAATAACACACGAGCAAACGCACACACAGCTGTTCCTCTCTCATGCTCTGTGGTCCTTCATCTGTGGCTCTCACACAGCCATGTCCCAGAAATGTAAACATAGTGTTGAGTGGGGGGGGGGCCCTGTGTAGGCCCGGGTCTATCCAGGGTTAAGGTTCAGCTTGGAGTGTGTACGCTTATTCCCGTTCCCACCCCCTTGGGGGAGAGGGGCTTCTGAAATGCCAGGGATCCCCGAGGGCCCGAGGAGAGGAGAGTGGACGGTCCGCGCTGTGGGAAAAACCACCGAGCCATCTGTGACCTGAAACCACCTCCGACTTCTCCGCGTTTCTCACCCCGCCTGCACTCCTGCTCCTACTGATGCGGACCCGGCCGCTCATTCTGTTATGTAACCAAAGGCCTTTTCCAACATGTGAGAGAGGGGGGAGTCGCTAAAGGCATCTGCCAAGTATTTTTACTCCTTGGGTGTGTGTGTGTGTGTGTGTGTGTGTGTGAGAGAGAAGACCATCTAGTCAGTCACACGTACATACACACCTTTGAACAAGACCCTTTTTCTCCTCCACTCTTTGATATTTCAAACATAGCATATGTCCCAATATGGTAATAAGACAGAAACATGAAAATAATCTAGAACTAGAATATCACTGAACTTTATTACTTTTTATCTGTTAGGCCTGACTGGACTTCCCATGCAAGTTTGAGATGCTCTGTACATTATGCATAATGTTTACCATGTTCACTATCTTAGTTCTGTGTTGGTATGCTGACATTTGTGCAGTGTAACCTGAAGTTGTTCCTTTACCAACATCAGCTGAGAGGTCGCCGTCATAATTTGCAGCCACTAAAAAGCTAACCACAGTGCTGTTTAGTATAAGTGAGACCTGAACCAACAGTAGGAAACCACACCAAACTGCAAGGGTTGATGGGTATAAGCAGGGTGATGTTGGCATCAGGTAAGCAGCAGTTATTCAGGTTGTGAAGCCTGACATGACGGACCAGGTGAGGGTGACCGCAGTCTGAGCTGCTGTTTGTTCACACTACTGTTCCAACACTGGGAGGAACAGTGGAAAGCGTGAATTACAGCCAGCTTAGCGTGCCGACTGCTCCGTTATTACAAAAGGTCACAGTGAATGGGGCCGGAATTGTTTCAACGCTCTTAACTGCAACACCTAAGTTGGTGGAATGACTTCATAAAACTGCAGTTTACAGGCCACAGTTTACATGTAATTCAGCAATGTAAACCCAGTGGCCCAGTGTAATTGGCAAGTCTGATTAAGAATGAAAAATTAACTTTTTGTGCGTTTCTTAGGTGTGAAATGAATAAACTTTATGTAAAAAGAACTTCAATGCATAACAATAACAGAAACATACACAAACTACAGGATTAAAGAAAGAAAACAACGTTTCAAATGTCACCCATTTGAGACTGATGCTCAGGAAACATCACTTTGACCATTAACTAGCTCATTCTATCCTTCCTCCTTCTTAGCTGAAGTTGATGGTGCAGAGAAAAAAAAAAGGTTGTCATGACATCTAGTCTTTCGCAGAGCACCCTTAGGACTTATGTAATGTACACACACTTGTATAATGTTTAATGCTGGATTATCACATAGCACACTTAAGACACACTATAAATGGTCCAGTTTGTACATTCCCAGGGAACTGGGATCATACTGTATATTGTTACAGGATGCCTGCTTGGTGCTTGTATACACAGCGTAATACGGGGCACATCAGGGAAATTTGTGTGGTTCTAAACACAACACTAATTGGACCACATCTAGACCATCTTTGCCCTGCAGTTACTCATTACTCAGCAATGTCCTGGCCCCGTTCCCTCACTACATAAGAGCCATAAAAAAAAGAAGCTGGATGACGTAGGTGTTCGTGGTTTATGGTTTTCTGAGTGTGTGCATATCTTTGCTTGTGAGTGCATGCATTCTTTGTGTGTTTCGGGGGGGGGGGGGGGGGGGGTGTTCAGATGTGCAGTCTCCCTGATATCTCTCTCCCTCCATGTCCTCATCCAGGCTTTGTGTTTGTGCAAACTAAAACCTATTCTTGGCAGAGTCGGCTCGACATGAGGGCACATCTGAGGAATGCTCCCAGCATGCTCTGCAGCACGCCGTGCACATCCAAGTGCGGGGGTCTGGTTGGGGGGTGGTTACTTCTGTCATCGTCGCTGTTGGATGGGATCTTCCAGCCACACATCATCAGTTACAACAAACGGGCTGCCAGTTGGCTTCACCTTCCAACAGTGGGCTGTTTCATTCCAGATGCACTCCGTAGACTCCGTGCTGGGATGGGGTACTATATTTAAATCAGGACTAAGAGGCAACTAAATTCATATCAACACAAATTTTACTTGAGCATGCAAGTGCAGTCGAATTTCTATCACTGTGGCTCCAAATAAGTATGTACATCAACAGAGTGGCAGCTAGAATCAAAATAAATACCAGTTCAGTCAGATCTATGATCCCATTAACATAACTTGTCAAACAAAGTTTTGACTCAGTGCTGAATCTGAACTCGTGCCCAGTTAGAGCGTGTCTTGACCTCTTTGAAGACTGTCATAGCATCTGGTAATCTCACAGACATATTTGATTTTAAGCCAACATTGACTAGAAGTCCTTAAAATGCTCAGAAAATGAATTGAATTTGAATGTCTACAAATCCATGAAAACTCGGCAATCTCCATCTACTTTGGAAGATGGTTTGACATGACAACCTCAGAGCAGCTACCAAACAGGCCTTGTGGTGAGAGTTTTTGTCCAAGGTCAAGAATGAGCTTTTTAAAAGATCATTCCATTGATTTAATATTGCGCTCACAATGGACACATTTCCCATTTTTCAAAACCTTACCTAAAAGATTATCCACAATGCAACTTCACCACTGACAGCTCAGTCAGAGATTCGTGGGTGTTACATTATCAGCGGCTAATGTAGCCTCGAGCCGCTGGCCTAGCGGTCTACAGAAACTCACTTCTTTCTGTCGGCACATTCCCACGTTTGTTTCATTTTCAAACTTGCAGGCTGCAGACAACAACTGACGCCGACTCATGTGACATCACATGTGACAAAGTCATGTGAGACGATCTAACGTGCCGCAACACCTCCTAAATGGTTCATAAAGTGAGATTGTTAAGTCAACAATGTTTGATTTGATCAAATCCAAAAAGGTGTCTAGTTGTTTATAGGAGGAGCACCTTGGGGAGACATCAGTGAGAGCACAACAGGGAACTTTGAGACAGAGGGCACACACACTGTGGCTTCTTGCACGTCTTACATGAATTTTACGATCAGCACATGATAAGTTGTGCACCCCCACTTCAACATGACAACAGCCAGAAGACTGAGGTTTAGATGTATGGTTGTCTAACTCTCAGTGGAATGTCTGGATTCTCAAATGAAAGCTTTTTTTTCCCGCCAATTTTTCCTCAAACTACGTTAATATGTGGTCCACGTTACGATCACTCTGCACCTGTGTGGGCCACTGAATCGTGTAGGTCTCGGGCAGTGAGCGAAGGAATTCACCAAACAAGGTGCTGAGGAGAGTTGACACACACCTCAGGCTGGTGTCCTGCTGATGGGAGTGCTCGCAGGCACACACACTCACACACAAACACAAGCATCGTCCATGTCTTGTCATGTAGGGCCACTGCCGAGGCTGCGCACCACAAGGCTGACACATACTGTGTGGATGAGCAGAATGAGTTACTCATGTACGTAAAATGCACTTTAATATTTAAACTAAATACAGCACATCGGCTCGACACCCTGACTCAGTGTAACACATGAGTGCGTCCCATATGGACAGTGTGACCGTTGCTTTCCTTGAAAGCCATTACAGCCTGATGCATACATTTTATTTTTTGTTTCTCCACTCTCCCCGGTGGTAAAGGTACATCAACAAATGTTTTACAGCTCAGATTATCAGCCTTTATGAGAGCAATCAACACCTTTAATTCAGGCACAAAAGCCTCTAGGGAGACTCCTGTTGGCAAGCCAAGGGGAAAGGAGATAAAATGGAGGGAGATGCCCTGCGGCTTCTACTTCCTTCAGCCTGTTCTCCCTTCTTTTAAAGGTGTAAATGGTCATTTTAAGTTTGCCCGTGTAGGCCCTATGCAGAATTGTGAAAACTGCAGCCATGCTCACCTGTAATAAAAATTGTTTAGTAGCAACTTCAAGTTGATTAATATGATTACAAATGCAGAGCTGTCAGCAGAGAAGCAGCAGCATTAACAGACTACGGGTTGAGTTAGTGTGAGTTAGTGAATATTTGTGCCATATGGAGGCCAACGGGTCGCCTGGGAAGGTAAATGTGAGCTGAATTCCTGCACTCTATGTCCAAGGGTGTTCATTTCAGAAACCAAAGAGCTCAGGTCAACAGCACCCCTCTAACAATGGCCAGAAAGCTTAGCCCATGTGGCTGCACAAATGCCTTCATGTAGCAAGCATCTAGTGCAAAAGCATGTGCGGGGGATGATAACATGTTCTCGCTTGATTACTGCAGCTTTTATGAAAGAAAAACAAGACATCTAGACATTTTTTCTCAGTGAGCGTAGAAAAGTGCAGGAGATATTTTCTTTGGTTTGTCAGGCGTCCAAAACCATTTAAACACACAACATGAGTCTAACACAGCTTCTAATGCCAATACCAAATAAGGCAACAGAGCAAGCGTGTTTTTATTGCCCTTCATACGCAGACTACATCCCACTTTGTTCAGTGTTATTCTAACCACCAAAAGACGTAATCATGATACAGCAGATTCAAGGACACAGCTTTGTATTTACACTTCTTATCTAAATGATTATTTTGTTTTCTTTTCCTGCTACAGCAACCAATAGATCCACAGCTTCAAGATCCATTTTTTACAATTTTAGCTGAGCAGAGAAAAGAACTGCCAAACGATGGTTAAGTCAAGTAAAGTCTGGTTTATTTATAAAGCCCTAAATCACAAGTTTGTCTCAAGGGCCTTCCAGATAATGATTCATTACCTGCAATAGTAACTGCCTTGTTAGTGCAGCTGATAAAGGCTGTTAGTTTCCAACCGTGTTTGCAATAATTCTGCACCACGAAGGACCCAATAATGCCTGCTGAGCACGTACAGCATGGAAGCAATTACTTAAACACAAAACAATGTGTTACTTACCAGCTCATAGTTTGTTGCTGGAACACAAGATGAAGACACCTAAAAACAAAAATAGAACTGGTCAGTCATACTGTTGCTTATGTTAATACAAGAACTTTATCAATGGAAACTGAAAAAAAAAAAAAAAAAAATCCTGTTGCAGTTGGAAGTCAGTGAGAAACAACAGACAGACAAAGTGAGGGACTAGCTGGTGAACACAGTGGAGTGTTTAGCAGCTAGACACCAAAAGGCAAATTTCTATGAATGAACTGGGTGTATAAATAGGTGCCCGTTTGCCAACATGTTCAGCATATCAGCTTTATAAAGGGTGATTACAACAGGTTGTTGTGCTGCCTCCAAGTGGCCAGAAATCAATGAATGTGGTTTTAAATAAGGCTGTTTATGATGTTTATTACTGTGCACGGCATTTCCATAAGAAAAGAAAAGCATCCTCGCTACAATAATGACAACAGAACTCAACAGTGCTTAGTTGCTTAGTTCCTTAGCGATGCTTGAAAGGACAAGGTAATGATGGTGTGTTAGCACTGCAATAATCTGATTAGAAAGCTTAATTGTTCATCTCTTCAACGAGAACTCTGATCCTGTGCTGTAAGATCTAGGGAGGTTAGTCAGTGGTGGGAATGCTCCAGCTGAACTCATGATCTGTCGAGTGGCCGGGCTAATCTGATTACCATCCGACAGCTTCCACAACCATTCCGTGAGCTTGGAGCAAGAGCATGAGGGCTGTGACTGATAAACAGGAAGAATATAATGATAATGGCCTCTAACAGAAGAATCAGATGAAGTGCTTACAGAAAAAAAGACGACCGCTTGATGAGGACGAAGACAAACAGGATGTCACCACTAATGTTTCCTTCCTGTCTGTATTCTGTCCTTTTGTTCCGCTTTCGCCATCATTTTTCTGATGCTGCACATGGAACAAAATCCCTACTAACTCTATTTTTACCCGCTAACCATGTTTACCGCCATCTCCTCTGCTGAACAGCTTCATGATAGCTTGTGACAGCTTCGTGATTTCGGTGGGATCATGACTTCTTTGTATCAGTCATCCTTCTTTTATTACTATCACAAAACTGTGTCTGTTTTAGCTTTGAAAGATTAGACCTTGGGGTTATCGCAGCTGCTGACCCCTAAAAGCACCTTTCATCTTTGCTACTGCTCTAGCACTCTCCTTATCCTGGACTAATTGTGTCATTGCATGAACACAAGGCCTTCTGGCTCTGCTGGGGTCTGCTTTGTGTAAGTCAGTGGTGGGACGTGTTGAAGGAAACACATTCCGCAACACATCTGTTTGCAAAAATAAAAGAACATGTGTCTTTTCTCCATTCTAAAACGCTGAGGACGTTGGTTAAACTTTGTTGAAGCTTTGCACAATGTTATTAGAATGGAAATATGCACCACTTAGTTCAGATAGTAGATATTTTGGATAATGTTTTAAACACTGGTAAATTGTGTAATTCAGCTTGAATTCCCCAACTCCATTTCCAACATCATCCAGTTTGATATGATACAATTTTCTATCAACACATAATATATGAAAACATTTTTGATAAAGATCCTTTAAACTGGTTCAGAAAAATTTCTGAGCAACATGTGCACTGAGCAGGACATGGTCTCTGAATTGGCTAAACATATTTTTATTTGTATTTTATTATTCTAATTTATTTGTATTTTTTCTGCTGACATTGCCCTCCACATTGGCCCAACTAATTTATCAGGCGGGTGCTAATTCTAACACCAACCAAGTAATTTGACACTGAAAAAACCCCAAACAGCTATTAGGGTTAAGGCATTAGTTACAGTAACTAAATAAACAGTCTACTGTTCTTTTGAGGTGTAGTATGATTGACTATCCACCAGAAGTGGATGAGTCCAAATCAAACTAAAACAAATGAATGAACTGGATGACTGCCATTGTGATGTTAGGACATTGAGGATTGTTGAGGAGATATTTGAGTCACCCTGGATCACTAACATCTCTTATTCTCTTTTATAGCTGTTACCCCATCTGGAAGACAGGAATGTTAACTCTAAACAGGAAATGACCTTTATCAACCTTTAATAGATTACATATAGAGTCCCCTTTAGCAGTAGAGGCAGCTGATACACACACAGTGTCTAAATTTAAGACATGCTCCAATGTTAGCGCTTCCATAATACTTTCACATGCAAGTTCGTAAGATGTAAAATACCCAATTGCCACGGTGATGCCACATGCCACTGGTGACTGTCCCACTTGCCAAACGCGTCCTATGTAGCAACAGCCTACTTGCATGATGGCATTCCCGTGGAATGCGTCTCTGTTTTTGAGAATCTCGTCTGGCATGGTGGAGTGTGTCTGGAGTTGACAGGACACTGCATCTCTGTCTGGCTCAAATCACCCCCATTACAAGTTATTCTAACCCTCCCATAATCCCCTCCATCCCTCCAAACCCCCTTTCCCAATCCACCATCCTTATCACCCCAAACACAACGACATGCCATTCTTCTCCCCCCGAGGCCCTGCTGCTTCGGGTGCCCCCTCCTGCCCTGACTGCTCGGGCCTGGTCAGTGTTTCCACCTGACGCTGCCTCTGACCCGACTTACTGTTGACAGCTAGTCCACCTGCAGGCACAAATCACTGAGTACATTGCATGGACACTAGTAGATAAGCTATGGGTATTTTTTTTTAGAGGAGCCTACTTGCATAAAGATCTGGTTAAAGGAATCTGAAAATCATTATAGTCTAATCCTTTGACAAACCTTAATGCAGCATGTTTAAGCCCTTTTTACTGTCTGCTCTTAATGAGGACGACTGATAAGTGATAAAATGACCAGTGTGTTGTCTCATCTTGTCCATGTCTATGTGTATAGTTTGCTACTATCTGTGCTACACTACACGTATAGTATAGGTGCTACTATAGACACTTAAGGCCTGTGTACTCCATACATCACATTAACCCACACAGGTGTTTCACTTATTTTTGCCTGGTTGGACGTCTTCTGTGGACTGTGTGGACAGACAGTGATTAATTCACATCTACCTCACTCTGTTAGTTTTAAAGTGCCTGTGGGGATATGACAACATAAACATTATTAGTCCATGGATTTTGGCAACTCCATGTTATTCCCACCGGAGCTGTGCTAAGCATTGACCTAAGCCGGGGTCTAACATACCAATATGAGCCTCTATAATAAGTCAACAGTCAAATTGCCGTCCTTCAACAATATAGTTTGTTCATGAGTCCAAACTGACCCATGAACAACCCCTTTTGTTCCTGTTTAGTGGTCAACCTTAAAAACATTATAAGTGTTCTAACTTTGCAGCTGCCATGTGTGGATGTGGTCTACTGTGAAGCAGCAAGCTGAAAAAGAACATATTCAAACATAACCTGTTCAATCAACTTCCCCTCAAAAAGCAAATGCCTCCTCGGCAGAGTGCACATGGTTGTCTGGTAAAACATTGGAACTGTCTCTTGTTTTGCCACATCTCTATCTGGAAATACAGTGAAAATGTCATCCTGTGTGTTTGATAAACCTTCAAAGTGGACCATTACAGCCCCACAGCTGTTTTGCTGTAGTCCTGCTGTTTAAGACGTGTAGATGAATACCGTGAACGCACCTTTGACAGGGCAACCTTTAATTCAAAGATTCAGACCTCCGACAAAGCGTCGGATACATCGAGGGGAATTAATGGGAAATGTAATCATGGCACGTGACTTTTGGGCGACCCTGAAACAAGAAACGAGGATGAAGCACAAAGAGCTACTTCATGAACTCCAAACATTAAAGACTATGGAAACTGACATTTAGTTGAATGTCATGTCTAATAGAATTCTTTGCACTAAACAGAACTAATTATGTTTGAGAGAGCATCAGTGCCAACTTAGCATATGTCACCATTGAAATAAAACCAATAATGTAAAGGTCAGATTGAGCGAGTAGGTAGTCTGCCCACACCAGCATAGCTCACATTCCCCCTCATGCTAAGTAGTTGCCTCTTAACATGTTGCTTGAGTGTAACTTTGCACTGTTGCAGTCTGGTAAAGCAGTCCCAGCTACGCTTGCCCAGAAACCACAGGGACTATTTATCTAAGGCAGGGTGCAGGTGAGCACTTAGCAGTGGGCTCGCCACAGGTCAAGCAGTGGGAAACCACTGGGTGAAAAATGCTCCTGCAGAAAACATCTTCTCTGAAAACTATGCACAGAAAGAGGTAATAAGGCACATTAAGTTACAGATTGTTGTTCATCACTTGATTTTTAATTCAGGCTGGTACAGATATCCATGGTGACTTTGGTACTTGTCATCTAGCACCACCATAAGGTTGACATTTGTGGTTTTGGGTCAAATACTATTGGATGGATTGATGTTTGGTACACACATCCATGTCCTCCTCAGGGTGAATTTTAATAACTTAGGTGATCCCTTAACCTTTCATCTAGAGTTTTAAGATTAAAATTTCCGTTTGTCCAACATTTTGGTTGGACATGACGTTCCCTGTTCGTGTTAACACGGCTGTAGATTCTTATTTATTTGTATCCTCCAAGAATAATTAAATATAGAACACGTTCAGATTTCTTAAATGAAATACTCACATGCCCTATGAAAGTACTTCAAGCTATCACAACACAAGATCAGGATATCCCACTGAAACACTATGATAATAATAATCCCTAAAAGTAAATGCAAAAGACGCAATGTAAGCAGTGGCTTCTGAATCACATTTGAATTTAGATGAAAACCTACACAAGGCCTTTGTCCATGCTCTGCTGTGCGTGGGGAGGTGGTCTGGCAAAAGTGTGTGTTGATGCTATCGGGAGTATTCAAATGAGTGTAATATAATAAAGAATAATTGTGTTGTTGCATTCCGTACATGCTTGTGCTAACAGCATTAAACAAGGCCCCATTTCCTGCAGACAAGAGCCCATGTCAGGCATCTCTGGCTTGTAGGACAGCGTTCACATGCAGTCAGCTTCCTGCTAGCTACTGACACACTCCAGACACAGTCATGTTATGTAATTGATGACAGTCTCCCAGCTCTGAATATGACAGTGATCCTCGCTAATGACGTGACTGGCGGAGAGCCTTAAATAAATGATGAATCGACTCATTATTTGGGTAAACAACCTGCAGTAAAATCTCTGTGCTGCTGATGTCTATAAATCTCAGACTTCAAAAGTCAAACTGTGTTGTGATTAATCATGGCAGAGAAAAGAACATTCCAGCTTTACTCCAGGCAGTGAAATGTTTGCCATGCAGGTTAGCTCGTTTCCACCGTGGAAAAGAGCGTGGGGCCGTGCGTACTGCTTAAAGAAAAACTTTCCCCGGCCCTCTGCGCTGGCATATAAACACACGGATACCCTGAGTGCTTTTATGTTTATCCAGCTCCTTGCATCTGGCACATCCCAGCAGAACTATTCACTGTGCAAATTCAATTTGTGAGCTGTAACCAGTAACAGAAGGCTTTTCTGCCGCCGTGATATTGGAGTGTGCCAGAGCGCCTGTCCGTATGGACTTATTGGGATATTATCAAAGCACAAAGGAATGATGGGAGCGCCTTGGTGCAAGTGCCCATGCCCCATCACTTTGTGTTTGTCTGCTTTTCTGTTTATAATCACTGATTTATGGCCATTTCAATACAGTGTGAATAGTGAATGATCACCAGAATCTCTACCTTCACGCTCATTTTGTTTTCTGTATCTTATCTACATCACTATTTCTAAATGATTTATTTATTTTTTTTCTTCAGTCTCTGTCAAAGTTGTGGAAAATCTCAGATTTATTGAGCAGATTGGACAGCAGGACAGGTACACATCTCCACGCGCTGTTCCTTATCTCAGTGCAACTGATTTATGTGTCCCAGCAAGAGAAACTTCAGGAACGGCAGGACATGAGTGTTTGTGTGCGTTTCTTTTTTTGTATGTCTCTTCGTGCATGTGTATAGATGTGTATAAACACCAAACACTCTCTGATTCCAGTTTCTGCTGAGAGGATTTGTTGTTTTTCCCCGCTTTATGTCATTGTCAACTGATTATTTTAGTTTTCTGATCGTCGGTCACACAAAGTAAAACATTTGGAGACACCAAGCTGGAACATTTAGAATCATAATTATATGAATCTAAGAAAAATAGCTGACAGACTCTTTATAAAATAATCATTACTTACAGGTATTTCCACTAATAAGTGAGCGTGTGTGTGCATGCTCCTGTGTGTGTGTGTGTGTGTGCGTCATAGGACAAGTTTGTTTGTATGTGTACACTTTCTAAAGATTAATAGACGTCACTGCAGAAGCTCATTACTAAACAGAGATAAACCTCCGATAGATCAAATAAACACGAGGATATGGAACATAAGCAGAATAACAGTAGGTGTTCTTCACTGTGTATGAATAACTGGAGCCCCAGGGGGATCTGACAGCCTCTGCATGTCCCTGCCATGTTTCTTCTCCACGGCCGGCCCTCTGCCGACCGGAGCGCCTGTTCATTCTCACCCCGTCTTTGTTGGACAGGACTGACGGCGTGGTGGGGGGAGAAGCTACGGCTTGTTTCTTTTGTTCCAAAGTTACAGCGGGGGTCACGTTCCCTTCCCAGGCTCTTTCAGCTAAGAGTCGGTATTTAAAAGCACGCTAATTTACACATTTAGCATGGCTCTCACTGTCTGGCAGCACGCCAAGCAAGGGGGGGGGGGTGAGGGGAGAAGGCAGACTCGAAGGATCAGGGCTTGTGGGGAGGAGGGGGAGGGTGGTGAGAGTCCCTTACTTAAGGGCCTGGTTGCATTTCCACTTTTCTGTGCTATTTTTCAAATGGGAAACAACCCAATTGAAGTTTTTCTCACCGTCTACCCCTTTTCAAGTCAGTCCGTGCTGAAGCAACTCTTTGGCAGTTTGGCCAAAGTGCTTATTTGCCATCTTACTCAGAGACAGATGAGATCAATATCCATTTCATCTATTTTATAGCACAGAAAAATGTCTTGGAGGTGTTTTGCTTAGCTTAGCTCAAAGACAAGCAGGGGAAAACTTAAACAGAACCGTCACAAGTGAAAAATAGTCTTTCAGCGTCTCCTCATTTTGTATCTTAGTGACACTGTTGAGATGAAAACATTTTTCCAGATGATGTCAATGGACATCTGCTCACTCCTAGATGTTAGTAACCGATGTAGTGACATGCACACTTATACACAGAGCAGGTCAGACAGGAGAGACTTAGACTAAAATGTAAAAAGGGCTGAGGTAATGACGATACTGTAGGCCAAAGGAAGTGAGGTGTATCAGGAAGAATAGTTAAAGAGCCCTTCAAACTACAATTAATACATTAAGAATAAAAATGTTGGGGAAAAAATGTTTTTCAATACAAAAAAGTTCAATTGGCTTGTTCAGAACTCTTAAAGTTGCATCCATTTCTTCTCCCTCATTGATAAATCCAGAAATTCAGTGAAAAGGCCATTGAAGTTTGAAAGTTTCCACATCACACTTGTGTACACTGCATACTGGACCCCAGTTGGCACGTGTTAAACTCAGATTAAAGTTGAGCACAGAGAGACTTCCTCCCTTAAGCAGATGAATGTGAAGACAGTCTCTCAACAGACTGTCTGCACGTACGTCAACCTGCACAGTGAAGATCAAATATCATCATGAAGCAACAATAAGAGTGGATTCAGTGGAGGGGGACTTAAAATATGTTCTACCCTTTAACCACAGAGCTGACTGCCACGTCAGAAATTAGTCCCAAAACTGATTGAACATCTTGATTTATACCTTCTTCTGTACCCTTAAATACACAGACAAATAATCACTCAATATGATATCATGGTTATTACAGTTATTGTGGTGAATGTGCACAGTAATATTAAACATCTAGAGTGCAGGGTTTTCCACAGTCTTAACCATAACCCTATATCATTGTGCTGTGCTTGACAGACAAAGAATCTCACCACCAGGTCCATTTAGTAGCTGTTTTGTGGCTTTTCAATCTTATCACATGATCTTTATCAGCAGATGGAGTTGCCAGGTTGTCAGCGTTTTTCTGTGCACTTTTACATCTGCAGTTACATGACAAAATAAACATCTCCATCTGCAGATGAAGATCGCGTGATGTGATCGCAACTACACCCGCAACTACATGGACGTTTCCGATGTTTCCAAAATGAAGGACTTTCAATTTGACAAGAGTGTCACAGACTGAACACGCAGTACTGTTTAATACCTGCTGTCTTTCCTTATTGGATACGAGGAGTGCCTCAGTCAGAAGACAGGAGGTTGTTGTCACGAAGGAAAGTGGACAAGCTGAGGCGAGCCTGTGCTACGAGTCAGCCATGCTGGCATTCAGCACACTACAACGAGATGAGCTGTTAACTTAGAACTCCTTGGAGGGAAAGATACCACAGACTTACTGTATGTTAACAAGGATCTTACAGGGAACTGTCGCACTGACTCATCCTCACACCCACACACTTTGCTGTATCTAATGACAGACGGATGATCAGGTTCAGGTTTCACATTTAATCCCGCCAAAGTCATCTCTCCCCGTCATCCTCTCCTGCTCTGCCTCCTTTATCCGGTTCTCTTTCGACACCCTTTTTTCTTTTTTTTACACTGAACTGTTTTCCTCATGCACACATCAGCAGTTGAATGTGGGAGATTATGTAAGAATTAATTCTGAGCTCTTGCTTCATATTGTTTTGGTAAACAATCACAACATCTTTCACTATGCATTTGAAATGTTCCAAAAAAATACTGATGCATTCTGAGATCTGCATAACAAGACTCCTGCAAGCATTAATCACTACTGCCCTTAGCAGGCTGGGAAAAACTGTTGAGGACATTGAATTTACATGATAAAATAAGTCTTTTTTGATGTAGATATACCAATGTAGACATCAGAGAGCACAGTAATTTATAGAAACAGTAAACATCCTGACTAGCCATTTGAAACAAAGAAAGCTAATGAAAATGAAGTGCAAAAAAAATAAAAGACATATTATTGCTGTATACGCATACTGTTAGGGGCCAGACAACCAGTCCTCAAGTCTCAGCTGCTTGGAGAGATCCAGGAACCTGGCACCAATGTTTCCTGTCTTTCTGTTCGAGACCGAGCCCCCTTCCCCCTCAATCAGCCATGAAAAGCAAACAACAATAAGACGGCTCTCTGGCCAACCCAAGGAAACAGGTCTGCTTTCTATAAACATTCCTCAGAGAGACATGAAGGTCTGATAAGAGGAAAAAAAAAAAAAAGAAAAAAGAAAACAACCTCTCCACCCTCCCAGTCTGGCACACACACACACACACACACACACACACACACACACACACAGAGCACATACTTCACATAGTGTTCACACGGATGCTGATACAAACTGCAGCTTCACTGATGCTTTTAATTGATTTAACTAAATGTGAAATGAAGCTTACTAATTTTGTGCTTTGTCCGGTCACCTTACCATGAAGTTTAAATATCTGAATAATCTGAAAGCGGTCATTTTAATGGATAGCACAGTAATTATGCAGATTTATTATATACAGACTAGTGCATGACTACCTTTATAAATGCTTACCACTCTTTCCAGTGTACATCTGTACATTTGATTGAAAGTGATTAATGAGTTCTGGAACCAGAGTTTAGCAGTGTTATTGTGGTTATTACATCAAAGTCATAAAAATCTTCTAATTCAAAGTCAATGATGACAAAATGTTTAAACCAGTTATAAAGCACCACCAGTCAGAAAGCCCACCGTAGTCCTTCCTGGTGGCTGAGGCTGTTGTTGGTAGTTTAGGCCCTTTAGAGCTCAGCCAGGAGCTGGTTCTGCAAATCTGCCCGAAGTCTTAACAGAAGCTGCATGCAGTGATGTAATGTGTGACCACAGAGGTTCAAAGTGATGGCTTCTCGTCAAAGTCCATCAGATTCACGTCAAAGAATTAGAGTCAACAATTAAATCCAGAGTGGGATTTAAGGTAGAGACCGACTTGTGCGGTGCTGGAGGTGGAATGTTAAAGTATGACATCATGAAGCTTTGCCCGTCTTACACCGGCTGAACAAACATACTGGAAAGATGTTAAAACTGGAACTGGGCTTGTGGTGCTACGTTAGGTGCTAGGATATTGTCGTTTCATGCTTTTTACGCCCATGAGCTAAGTTTTCTGTCTCCAATTTATCTGTTAAGCTTGGGCATAAAGCCTCTGTCTCCTCCACTAACGTACAACGTCACAGTCCGTGCATCTGAGGGCATCAGGCCATCAAAAGCTAAATAAATGTATAGATCTGCAAATCTGCAAACCCTCCACATGGCCACAACTGCAGCAGAGTCTCATTGGAGGAGCCACATCCAATAAGCATCATGTTGCTTTTGAAGCCTTTGGCATAGGTCTGAAAAAGTCGAATAAGGCCGTCTGCCTCTACAACAATACCATGTCCTCTACTGCAGCTACAGCATGTGATAAGGAGACGGTGTGTATTTTGGCTTGCGTACTATCGGCAACTGACAGGGCAGCAGTTTTTCGTCTTGTCATGGCAAATGAGGAACAGTGTCATTTAGGGATCAATATTTAAAGCTGCTTGTCAAACTAAAGAGCCAAAGAGCCATGTCAAAGACTGGGAATGTTCTTTTTTCCCCTCTTTCTCAATACGTTCCTTAACTATGAAAGTGTAAACGCTGTTCAAGAAAGGGCCATTATACCAGGCTTTAAGCTTGATTGCATGGAGTCATTTAAAAGATTAGCCTCCATAAAATGTTTCACTGTAATGTTCCTCTTTTTAGGGGTAGTATAAGGAGTCCTCTATTTAAGGGGTATTAGAGTGTGAGGGTCTGCAGAAAGCTCTCGTCTGAGTGTGCTGGCACCAGTTATCAGTGAAGGACAAATGGGGAGAAACGGGGATTGTGGGCAAGTGGTTTCATTTAGAGCTGAGCTTTTCTTGAGTGGAAATCAACCAAGTGATCGTAACTTTCTACCCAAAAAGTCTGAAATCCACAATTTTGGTCAGATGAAACACCAGTTCAGTTGTAGCACAAAATAAAAGTGAACTATTAAACTGCCAACATTACATCAGGTCTGAGGGAATGGTTTGGTCCAAGTTGGTGGGCTATGTTGTATTTTAAAAAAGGTACAGAGCTCTTGCAGGCTCAAAGCAGTAAAATCTAAAAAAGGGGCCGTCTGCTCATTTTAACTGCTACATTAGTCTCCGGATATGTTCCTTCACACACTCATACAACATACAACACCCTCCGCTGGACCTGCAGCAGTTTTCTCATATGTGCCATATACCCTGCTAGGTAAGTACCATGGGTAAAATAGGATGACTTTGAAACAAGCTCTTTCTGTGCCCTCATTGGATGCTGTTAATTATACTAAAAGCCCAACTGTAAGGCATGATGCTTTGGCACACTTATAGATTATGTTGCTGATGTATCGCAGATTCACAGTATGTGCCAGCATTTCATCCAAAGGACAAAGGGTATGAATCCATTGCTGGGCAAACATTACAGTTCTGCAGATCCTTCTGTGAGGATATAAGAAATTCAAACAATACAATTTATTTTACATTCGAGGGGATATCTATCTAGCCATGTATAGATTTAGCCTATGCTTCACTTATATATCTTCTTCTTTATGTACCTTCATGCCCTTGAATCAAGGGCCAATGCCAGTTTTCTATCTATCCATCCATCCTTAAATGGAGAAAAGAGAGAGGAAGAGACAGAACAGGGGGAAAGGTTGGTACAGAAAATTAAAAAGAACCGAGTAAAAGGAAGAAAGGCTTGGCTTAAATACTCATCTAGCTATCCCTCTCGTGGTTTATGTGGTGATGTGAATTGAACCAAAGCTTCCAGGCATTTAACAAGAGCTTTTAAGACAGACATTCATCAAACACAAGTCCTTTGTACAGCCAGTGCCTTCTGCATCAATGAGGAAAATAAAGAAAAATACATAGTAATGTATGAGGTTAAGCACTGTCTGCAGGGACTGAAACACACACACACACACACACAAAGACCAAGGAAGTATTACATCAGCGGAGAAGCATGAGAATTCATGCTGGTGGTTTTATATGGTCATGGACCACTGCCTTATCCATAATCCCAGAAACTCACACACACACACACCTTCCCAAACTGCCAAACCCTTCCTACGTGCCTGTCCTGGCTGCATGCGGTTGTGTGTGGCTGTGGTTAGGCATCTATCATGAGTTGCCTAAGGAGGGATGGGATGGGGGGGGGGGGTTGGTGTTGACTGGAGAACTGTTTCGCTGGCAGATGGTAATGATGAAAAATGTCTCCACTGAAATCCAGTCCGGCACGGGCTCCCTGCCAGTGGATGTACGCCATTCCCACACAACCAGGAGTCATGGGTAATATCCACGTAGGACAGAGCTGTGATACATTTACGCTGGACAGGGGAATGCTTCCAAGGAATGTGTGGGTCATACAAGTTATGACAAATCTCACGTCAAGTACCGCACACAGCATAGCGCTTAAAGGTGTTAGGGTTAGGTGAATTCCAGCATTGCTCCATATGTAAAGAAACATTTAATTACATAAACTGTGTACTAGTGTTTACAACTTATTGTGCTTCCCCCAAGTGGCCATCAATTAATAGGTTAAAAGAGTGGCCTTGTTTTAAAATCTAGTAGTGGGACCTCAGTAATTGTATCTCAGATTGTGCTCACATGTTGCATGAATCAAGTTGGGTTTACTTCAATCACCACATACTCAGTCCAGTATGGGAGTGCTGGTTGGTCTGGAAGTGACGGGGTGCACACACAGTGCATACTGAGCTGGAGGTGTACAAAGTTACATGAGGACATATCTTTGAATTTATCTTTGAATGATTTGGCTCAGTGGCCTGGTGCAAAACCGCAACTAGAGCTTCACAGGGATGATATCAGCAACAACCAATGGGACCTCCCTTCGGCTGCCAGTGTGCTGTAACAGCTCCATTGTATATTGATGCATTTTTCCAGCATATTTTATTTACACAGGATAATGTCGAACAGGTTGCCTTACATTTACGAAGAATCCAGACACCTTGGGTGGGAAAATCACAGCTGTCGGCGTACAGTATTACCTTGCATGTGTGTTTAAGAGTATGTTCTACATTTTCCCACTACGCTCTCCCTTTTGTCTCCCCAATCTGAGGCAAATTTGAGGCAATTCTAACTCACTCTATGTGCCAATTATTCACAAAGCGCTGTCAAGTTCTCTCACACCTCAGGCGATGTTTTCTGTGCAGCAACTTTTGCAAGGTCCTGTTATGAAACAGCGTGGCTGAGATCATGACTGCAGACACACCGGCACTGACATCCGTGACAGAAGGATAACACACACACACACACACACATTCTTTGAGAGCTGAAATATCACTTTCTACCACTAATGTTTGCTGGCAGTTTCCTGTTCAAACTGCTTTGACCTATAGGTCAGAATGGTTTAGGTTAGTACAGTACGGCGACACACACACCAAAGTACCCTCAAAGGTGCTTTAAATTGTTTTAATGCGAAGAGAAGAGAAGAGGAGAAGAGAAGCTGAAAACAAGAGGAGACATACGCCACCACTGTCGTTCCTGCCATGACCATGGGCCACCAACCACAAAGCATCATAAGCCAAGGAGACCACACACAGGCACAAGCACTACAGAAACCTTTTGGTGCTTCACATTACATAGAGACATGCAAAGTCTCCACCAATACGACAAATACGAATGTATCCAATGTATCTCTCTTAAATGCTCATTTAGACACATTCCTGTCATCCATACCAGTTGTGGGACACACACAAAGAGCAGCAAACGCACCGAGCTGTGCAAACACACAGATGCATATGTTTGTTTTTTTTTAATACACACGCCCATTCACATGCACATACAAACTGCACGTTTGGTGTATATATACGTATGCAAAGAGAACAGAATTACTCACATAAAAGACCTACAAACATGAACCATACCAGTATCTAGCACTTTCTCTCTCTCTCTCCTTAAATACAGCACATCCATAATGCGGAGGGTTTGCTGTGAAACGGAGCACAGCCCATTCAACACTTGGGACAGCCAGGCACTGGAATACCAGACAGGCAGCAGCTCTTTTCCCATCTTACAAAGCACACTCCTTACCTGAAACACTGCGGTGGCCATCCTGTCTTGGCGTGTCTGTGTGTGTGTGTGTGGGTGTCGTTCTCTCTTTCACTCTTTGGTCTTCTGTGTCCGGCTGTGTTTTAGTGCTGCATCGTCCTTTCCCTTTTCCCCCCTCTGTGCAGAGAGGTTCTCTCTGCGCTCCGACCAGATGGCTAAAGCTAAATCCACTCACTGTTACCTTGGTGCAGCGCAGATCTGGAGGACTGTACAAGTGTGTGTGTGTGTGTGTCAGAGAGAGAGAGAGAGAGAGTTGGTGTGTGTGTTTCAGGCTCCAGGCTAATAGGTCTGGTTAGTCTCTCCCTCTCTCACTCCTCCTCCAAGAAAATGAGCGTAAAAATGTCTAAAGAGTCTTTATGTGAGCACGAGAGTGGGGAGAAGTGCAGCCAAAGGCAAATCTCAACATCCCACAGCGGCGCAGTGCAGCACTGAGCGCTGAATAAGCAGGCAAAGTCTGGCTACGGGCTATAGCTGTTTCCCTCTCTTTCCCTGCCTGGCTTTTCTCCTCCCTCTTGTTCAGTCCATTTTCACCCTCCTCCCTGACGGGGAGACACATGAGTAACGAGAGGGCGAAAAAAATATTGAACTGAATTTCCCAGAGAGATCAGGGGGAGCGGGACGTGAGCTCAGGAAACAAAAGCGCAGCTCGTTTCGTTTCTCTGTCTCTTCGTCTTTCTCTCTCTCTCTCTCTCACACACACACACACACACACACTCTCTCTTTCCTCACAAGCTCATTCTTCATTCTCTCCTTGTTATCAGCTTCTCAAGTTACAGGTTAAATATGAGTCGCCCCCCTCCACCCGCCTCTTTCCCACTCCAACTTTCTTTCACTCACTCACACACACACACACACACGCACGTAATATTCACACAGTCACTCTATAGCTGCAATGAATGAATCCATTGACTTCACAGGAACTCCAAAGTCAAACAGTGTCAGCAGCAGTGTGGACATACATATAGTCTGCAGCTCAGTGCATCTTTCAATTCACAACGTCAGTAAATCATGTCGTTTTGAGTTCAGCTCGGTCTTAACATGCTGATATGAGATACTGTATGAACTGTATTAGATAGAAGAAGATCAAATGAGTTGGGGTCAAAAAGTGTGACTTGGGATGTAATCTATGGATATGGATGTAACCTCTCGCACCCCAAACACGTCCCCAGTTGCGATACTGGACAATTTTCAGTCAACAATCAGGACAGAAAGTTCTATAACAGTTAGCTTTGGAAATGGAATTAAATGTGATTTGCAGACTCTCTGCAGCTGAGGCATGAGAGCAGCAAGGCTAGTGAGATCTGTGAGGTGTGTGTGTTACCTGAAGGGAAAGGGGGCAGGGCTAAGCATCGTCTTTTCACCCTCCACATGATAACATGTTAATTACTCTGCCTCAGCCTTAAACGACGCCCAGTAAAAAGTGTTAGTGAAGTAATTCCAGTGAAAGATGCCACATGCCACATTACAAATGGTGATTTCATCCGTTGTTAGTAGCTCAGGAGGACTGGCTTTAACCTCACCTGGAATCATGATAGTCGTCAGTAAGTGTTCTGGCATTTTAATTTGTTTCCACGGCCTCACCAGTTATTATCCAGTAGCAGACAAAGGGACATTACTGAGGAATGTTTGGTACAAATTTGTAGCACATTAAGTATTATGCCGCAACATGGAAGGAATGGCCACCGTCTTTGATGTAGCTCGGAAGTAATTACATGGATGGTAGTTCTACATGTAACACCTTTAGCTGAGGCCGTGTTCACCAGATGTCGGCTCAGTAAGCGTTATTTAATTCACTATTAATGACAAGGGCCAGGAAGGAAGGGAGGGCTGCCACAGAGGAGACATGTGGTTTATGGTAACTGAACAACAAACTTGCTTGTTTATGTGAGCTGCACACCTTTAATGTAGGGACCAGGCTGAAGTGGGAATTCCCCTTGTTTTCTTGGCGTCTGTGTTTGTCCGTGTGGGTAGGAGTTACCGTACTCACTGCAGTGCAATCATGCCTGCCCAACAGTCACATTTCTGTAAAACATGGGGAAGATATTGGTCTTCTTTGAGGCCGACGCGTTTTCAAACATGAAAAACATAGCGACTCTTCCAGAAATGTTGGGCGATAAGCGAACCTCAACAGATCAGTGGTCCTGATGCAGATTGTGCTGTTGGGTGAACAAAAGGGAATGAAAGGGACAGGGACCGAGGAAGGAAAACACAAGTAGCCAGAACAGGGGAGCAGCTAACACGAAAGATAAACAGAGTAAGACTGAAAGAAAGGCAGGGACATAGAGAGAGTCACAGATGTCTGGGTGAGGTTCACTTTCATGAGTCTGACTCAGGCTTTCCCAAAACTCGCCAGAGCTGAGCAGACCAGCGTCCCCCAGCGCCGCGTGGAACTTTTCACCAACGCCCATGAAGCGCAAAGGCCCGATTTTACATGGATTTTTCTCCTGGATGGTCATGATTAGGCAGCAGGAGCTCAGACGCAGTGGAAGCGGGCATGGGATGGAAAAGTTGTCACACTGAATCAAAAGGCAGGTTGGAGATGCATTGGTGGAGAACTTGAACAAAAAAAAAAAAAAAAACGAAAAAGTCTCAGAGCTCCCACAGCATGTAATGAGGAGGAGTCCTCCAGCGGGGTATTTCACCCACAGCTGTTGTGGTGCATCAGGGAGGCTTAGCGATGCCGGAAAGGAGTGTGCACACTCAGCCACTGTTACCCACAAAACTAAAAGTTTTAAAACCAAGTTTTGTAGGGCAATAACATTAAATTGCACGTAATTTATGCAACTGCATGCTCCACAAAGTGACTTCCTCACTTATTCCTTAGAGTGGTGTCTCCTGCATGCACTTGGCCCATTGTTGACATTCTTTCCAGCAACTCTTGATTACTCCATCATGTTTAAAGCTGGGCGTTCCTGTTTGTTTTCTGTGCTGTATCTATGCACATGTCGCTACCATGCAGTTACTAAGTACATGGCCATAAGCCACCGTTTCATGTGTAAGCCATTTGCTCATGCACTGGAACAAGGAGAGTTGACAGGGGATTGTTTTGGGTTTTCATGAAGCTTACAGATCAGTAAACCTCGGTTTTGTTTCTTGTGACAAAAACTTTACAATTAAGTATTTGAGCTTGAGCAGACGACAGCAACAGCTTCATTTGTTTAGAAGGTTCAAGTTAGAGCTGCGGTTATCAACATCATTGTGTTAACAATGGATTAAATGAGTAATGTTAAAGGTGTTTCACTCAACAAATCTTCAGAGAATTATCACCTGACTGTAGTTTTAGCATGTTCTGCTTGAGGTTTCAGTTTTACAGGCTGTGACTTCACAGTTTGGGTTCAGTCACCCTCTCTCTCACTCATTAAACTAAAGTGGCCAGAAACATGACTCCGATGCAAATTTTGCAAACATGTCAACTTTATGAGGCGATAATATGTCACTGCTGTGTTTGCAGCTTGTTCCACTGCACCAAAGTGGCCAAAAAGAGAAAACAATGCGGCTTTAAAGTAGTTTTAGTGTTTTCCCCAAGACTGCATTCCTTTCAATACATCTCTAAATATAATGATAGTGATAATATTTAAACTCTGAAGCATTCTCTTCCTAACTGAAAATCCTAATGAAACATCCTTTCTAAATTCAGTAACAGCTACTAGATTAGAGGCCATATGATTTATCCCATGCCTGTGGGGTTGTCGTGTTCACGCAAACGCTCAGTGCTGTAAGGATCAGGGCAGAGTACCGAGCATGTGTTCTGTCCTGTGACTGCAAATTCAATTAGCTTCCCAGCTGTTGGCTGCCCCTCTATTTGATCAGACTAGGAGCTGCTTACTTGAAAACACAGTACATACAGACACCGTGACGAAGACCCGAGGAAATATTTTGATTATGATCCCACCCCTTCCATTTCATGTTTGCCTTCACTTGTTCCTTCCCTCAGCGCGGTCCGTCACAGCGATATGGCTTTGACATGGCTTCTTGCATGTTTTCTTAACAGATGCAGACCCCCTCCCACTGCTCCCCCTCCCACCGCATCTCCCATTTCTCACTAAATGCAGAGCCGCCACCACATGGAAAAGGAAGGAAGTTGTTAATGTTGTTTCTGGGATTCAATACCAATGCTGACATCTTTGAAACTTCACTTGGTGTTATGTAATGCCTCCTGTGCTAAACACTCAAAGAACATGTGCCGCGTCTTTCTATTAATGGCCGGTTTATCCCCCTCTCCTGAATGCATGATCTATGTGGAAGTTAGCTTTGTGATTACATTTAAATCTCAGAATGGCTAAAGGCTAAACAAGTAACACCATCATCACCAACATGCTGTTTTTTTCTATTATGTGGGTCTGTACCATTCCTTCTGAGGAGTAGTATGACACTATTAAAAAAGCACTAGACATGAAGTTTCATAAGTCTACAAACGTCAGGGAAGTAAACAGATATTTTGTCTGACAGTCCCTGAGAGAAGGTATTTACAGTACTGTGCCACTGTAAGCAAAAGCGAAAGCTGATGGCTGGTCTCACAGTGCCAGAGCTACAGTTCTATAAAGTCTATGGGATCATAAAAAAAGCTGTGCTGGTGCTCTGCAGCAGTGACACACTTCCAAAAGCTTCCAATTAATGCCAGAGTGATAAATTGGCCCTCTAGCATCGTGTGGTATCTAAGGGAAGTCACTGGAGTGGAGGATCAGGTTAATCATGCCAAATGATCTTGACAGCTGCAACTGAAAAAAAAAGGTTGGAAGAGACGGCAGAGAGTTTGAGGACAAAAAAAAAAAGACTTCCTGGGTTATTTTTTTGTGAAATGCTGCACAAGTCCTCAAAGAAACTACAAGTTAACCAAAGTTTGATGTAGTGGTAGTACTGCTGACATGATTAGTTGAGTAATCATTTAATTGATCAAGTAAAAAGGAGCAAGACTCAGCAGCCGTGCTAGCACCTCTATAAGGCTGCACTGCACCAGTGGTAATGGAAGTATGCTAACAGGCTCACAATGACAATGCTTGTTTAGCAGGAATAGTGTTAACTGAGTTCACCATCTTAGTTTAGCTCATCAGCATCCTAACACGCTAAAGTGCACAAAACAAAGTACAGCTGAGGCTGATAGAAACGCCAGCTGTTCAGCATTTGGTCACAAACCAAAAAAAAGTGTTGAGCAAAATAACACTTTAACCTGATGGACCAGATGGAGTAAAAGTTCTAAAAGTTAAGTCAGACAATCGGCAAAGTCATTAGGATCCATCCTCTGGGGACCACAGATGTATGTCATTTCATGGCAGTCCTCCCAGTGACTGTGGAGATATTCAAGCCTGGACCAACAGAGTGACCTTGCCATCCCTAGAGCCACGCTGCCAGTGTTCCTAAAAATGCCAAACATTTTCTGTTCCAGCTTCTCAAATGTTCTCTCTCTGCTTTAGGTCATTGTAAACTAATTATTTTTTTGGTTTATGGACTATTGGTCAGACAAAACCAGCAATCTAAAGACATCTCCCTGGGTTCTAAGAGATTATCATGGGACTTTTTCACCATGACTTTAAAGTTAGGGTGATAAACTATGGCTTGGGAGGTCAAATGTCAGGGTGAACAACAGAACTGAACCTTCAGGGCTGGTAGGGATCCAGTTTTTTGGTCATGTAGTTCTTCTAGTGAATGTGTGCTTGCTGTCACTTGGGCTTTAACCCAGGTCTTGTAGTTGAAGCGTGGTCTCTTGAAAGACAGACTACTTGGCTTTGTGTATGATGCTCCTGGTGACCAGACAGCTACTGTAACCTTGCACTGAAATAAATCCAAGCTTTGTTCAGCAGGTGAGGGGAAAGCCAGCTGCAAACCTGATGTTTTCTCTCAAGAACGCAACTCGCACGCGTGGATGCAGGTGTTTGGATCTGTCAAAGACTTGCAGGCAATAAATAATAAGTTAGAGACGGTCTGTCTTATTCTCAGCTGCACCAAGAACCTCTAACCTCCAGATGATCGCTCAGAAATGTTAAAAATGTTGAGATGGCTGCCACTGGCAGGCACACGGTGCCAGAGGTACTTGTTTGTTTAAACACAGTGGTGAGTAGTTTAATCCAGAACCAGCCTGAAAAGGAGAAAGTTTTGGTAATTGATCACAAATGTATATGTGTATCCACAGCTAAAGAGCACGAATTATTGATTTGATTGTTTCATTATGCTTTTTTAATAATCTTCTGTATACATTCCTAATTAAAGTCCATTCTCATTTGTTATCTGATTCACTTTAATAGAACTCATTTGTCAAGCATTAAAAGATTCAGACTGACCAAAGAACCAGTGTTGTTAAGACTGTTACCATATTGAGCAATACAAAGAAATAATTTGCAGCTTTTCACTTGGCAAGCATGATGAGTAAAATGAGGACATATCCATCAGCAAGCTGCAAGCAGCAGACCTCTGACTGAAGCATGTTGTGCTCAATGAGAGGAACTAAAGGGGGTCACAAAAAACAAATCTGAAATAACAATAAGCACAGAGTGGAGGCCTGCCAGCACAAAGAAACACGTGACTTTTCTCCAGGACTTTCAAAACATGCTTTCTGAGAATGTCAGGAGCAGGGAAAAATGAAAACAAATGCTTCATCATTCTGCAGCGGAGAATGAAAAACTAGTGGAGCGAGAGTGTGTTCATGTTCCTCCACTTTGCTTTCTCAGACCTCTTTCCTCATTAACAGTGGAACATAGTAGTTTCCTTCTCAAAACACCCTTGACAGGCAACAAAGGATCAGTGAAATCCAATATGTTGCACTCAGCACCTCAGCTTATTCCTGACTCTGAGTGCAGCCAGCCCACTGGAGCCTGACCGGGGCATCGGTGGGGCTGATATTTTACCAGGTCTATGCTAATCAGACACAATAAAGTGTATGTGTTGGCTGATAGGCAATAATAATTTACAGTTCGGACATGCTAGAGGACGACCAATAAATGAAGGACAAATAATGATAAGCTAGTTATTGGGGACAATAAATATCCCAAATTAATGAATGGTCAGCTTTCCCACACAACACTACTTTATCTACTGTTTATTAGAGTTGGGTAAAGTTATATAGAGGGTTCAGATTGTAATTTTTCAGATTTTACATTTGACTTCACTTCTCATCTCAACTTAAGTGACGCTTTTGTGATGCTGTCTGTAATCTAATTGTAACTGATACTAATTTGTGATTATACTAACAATACTAATTTAGTTCGACGTAAGCCATGTAAGTTATATTTACTGTTGGCATTGTGACTCTGAGAAGTTCATTTTGATTCAATTATGCTAAAATTTGGCCGATATGTTTTACATTGTTCATCCTTTTTTTTTTTTTAACTCCCAAATATCAATACTGTAGTAATCAGTATGAGTCTGGCTTTCCAATTATCCGGAACAACTGCCATTTGCCACAGCAACATCTGTGGATTTCCAAACTGATCATCAAAAGTATTGTGTGTAGTTCCTCATTAAAAAAACAACAACATAATAATAAGGGTGGACTCTAAAACCCTGAAAGCTGAAAGCCTGTAAATAAAGGGAGTGAAAACTGAGCACAAAAGCTCAGGGTTCAAAGGACTGAGGGTGAGTGTTGCTGCCATAAACAACTGAAACCACAGACCACAACTGAGAAGCATATTATACTGTATGCCGGGCTTGAAGAGCATTTGCTGAATTGCTTACCAGCACGGAGGAAATTTGTTTTAAGTGCACAAAACAGGACAAGGATGCCACACTGATTTGTGAAAGGTTGGTATGTAGGGTTCACCTGAGTGAATGTGCATATAAAATGCAAAATGACATTCTGCATTGTGGACAACTTTTACCAAATGTGTTATTGAACGGCAGGTATGACTGGAATTAGTATGAGCAGACCAAGAAAGCTTGAATAGTTTATAGTTCTACCTTCCCTCAATGCTCTCACAGCAGTACGATGGGAAAGGCCCAGACATCCTGCCACTGTGTTCTTTATACAGAGGTTAAGTAAAGGGAGACGACGTGAGACAGAAATGACTGGTACACTCCAATATTCCATACAAGTGTACAAGGATTTGGGAAAGTTGACCTTGAAATAGCTCTTGTCTCAACTTCCAGGCTGATGTAACTCGCTCTCTCTGGCTCCTTCCTGTCATCACCCAGGAGTGAAATCTTACCGACAAGATTTAAAGCATTTTTCACATCCAGTTGTGAGCAAACACACATGAGGGTGGGACACACACTTGTGTTCACACACACAGGTCTGACCATTTGTTTGCAGTTGCCAGGTTAAATATGGGCCACATATTAGTCTTGACTACAGACAGATGTATAACTGTAGTGTGTACTTGAGATAACTGTCCCAGCTAAGAGTTATTATCAGCACTCATGACATGGAGGATCATGACTGACTGTACAAAGAAAAGAGTTTCATCTGTTTATTTAAATGAATAATTCATAAAAATGTACCCAACAGTCGGACTGAGTGCCGATAGTGATCAAGCTTGACCCTGTCATGGTCACTCCCTTGTTTTTCATCTTGGGCTTGTTAGCAAATTGCTTCCTGCCAACGCTATGACATTTTTAGCTGAAATGTTTGGAAAAGGAAATGCTGCTGTGATTTTTGGAGATGGAGAGGTTTAGCGTTGTATATATGGCCACTGGGAGTATGCTCTGAGCTCCTTTAATGTCTCCTCCCACAAATCTGACCTCTGACTTCCTGAAATTCAAATGTTATCGTCAAGTATGCAGCCTGCACTTTCATACATCACACTTTGTTCTTCAGTGCAGCAACATAAAAAAAATAAATAAAAAAAAAGAGTGGGTTGTTGTGAGCGTAGAGGTAGAGAGGTTTTACACCCTATGTTTTGGCTATATATTTAACTGAAATAAGCCCCATTCACACAGAAATCATATTAGTGAACTCATGCACATAAATGATACACAAACTCTGTATTATGTGGAACACATTCACACAGACGTACCCAAACAGGGTACTAACATGTGGCAAAATATCCAATTGATAACACTACAGCAGATTTAAAGAGGGGTCAGATCACTAATAATCTCTACAATTCTTACAATTTACTGGACATGAAAAGCTGCAGGAGTGTGACAATTTTCCCAGCAACTACTGTAATGCATAAACATGTGTGATGAACTTTGCCAATAAAAATCAGAAAATCTAAAAAAAAAAAATCTTGGCAGCCGTCATGTTGATGATAATATGTTGAAGAGAATGTTAATTTTACATCAGGTTTGTCTGAGTTATATAATTTATTTGAGGTGATTCCAGATTCATATTAAAACAACAAATGCATTCAATACAAGGCATTATATGTTGGGTTAAATGAGCCCCTGTTATATCAGGCAGATTATCTGTACATGACTTGCACTCATTCGTACCTCACAAGTACATTGCACCTGAATCAATTAATATTTCAGCAAATTAAACATTTTGATTTTCAAATTCAGAATTGATCTCTTTTCAACAACAGTGTTCCTGTTATCCTGCATAATCCACTGAGCTCACTGTGAACAGTTTCCACCTCTAAGAAATAGCCCATACGAAAACTGATGGTGGGACGACGTTTCTGGAAAGAGATGTCACTTCGAATCGAGGAGACTGTCCTACATGCCCCCCCCCCTCGCACTTAGCGTGGCCTGTCTGCCCTGCACCCCTGGCATTTCCTGTGAGTAAAGAGGGATTGGGCAAAGCTGGCAAGTAGCACCCATTTCAATAATGGATACCAGATGATGGGTGTGTGTGCACATAGGTGTGCATATGTACTGCATGTGTGTGTGTGTGTGTGTGTGTTCACATGCTCATGTGTGCAAATCCTCCTGTAATCCTCTCATGGCAGTTTTTTGCCGCTACGCACACAAAGACACTCAGCCCTGCTTCTCTGACAACTCTCCGGGAACTTCGGCTTCATCAGTTTTCTTTCCCATTTTCTTCTACATGCTCTTTGACTTTCCAAAACAAGATGAATCAAGCGACGGCTCCTTCCAGAGGTCTTTTATTTTTAGACACAGGGCGATCTCCAGGACGCAAGAGTTTGTCCAATATAAACACATTCGGGTACAAAGAGCACTTGTTTAGACATTCTTGAGATTTTTTTTGCAGAACATATACTCCCCAAACTCCTCCTACCCCAACATCTGCATGTATACATCACACACGCACGTACACACACACACACACACACACACACGCACACAGTTACAAAAGAGTAGCTGACTCCACCTAGAACATAATATTTCCTCCTGATAAGCTCAAATGGTTTTTAAAGGGCAACTTCAGATTGTTAAGGAGCCTCTCGTGCACCCATGTACAATAAATTCTACAAGTACCTTTCAAACATGACTTTTTTTTCTGTTTTGTTTTGCTGTGTGTAATTATTTTTTTTTGTATGGTGTAATGGTGTAACTCTTACCTTGACTTCACATTTCTTGTGGCAAGCTATTCGGCACACTAGAGAAAACAGAGAAAGAAAAATTAAGTTCACAGTTCATAAAGATCTCCCAAACATTGTGGAGAAATGCAAACACTGTGGTCCAGTATGAATCATGACATTGAGTAGTCGTCAAGGAGGTATGAAAAAGCTGGAGGTTCATTCAAATTCCAGAGAGTGTTTGTTCTGTGGTCAAAGTCAAATATCATCTGCTGTTAGCAGGCTAATCCTGCCCAGTGTTAACTTTGTGCTCTTTGGACACAGTCCCTCTATCAAAGGCTTAATTCATCACTCCGAACGACTGGTACACTTGAAAAGATCCGACATCTGTGCCGTTTGGCTTGGTAAGCATTGCCTTACCAAAAGCCTTTGCATCAAACAAATAACAGTAAAATCAGCGATAGCGTGTGGGTCTTTCTGTTCTGACTGCTATGATGAATGCCAAGCTTCACCACACCAGAGCAGAAGCTTCCACACAGCTGGACACATGTTCCAGACAGATGCTTATCGAAACAAGAGACAGAACTCCACTACACATTATAAAGGAATCATTAGGTCCCTTTCAGTTGTAGCACAGCACATTGTTTGAAACTACACTTTACACTTATTAACTACTTATTAACTTGTGGTTAATAGTTCAAAATGTTTCCTCTACCTTTTTAATATGCATGTACAAAGGTCCACCTTTGAGCCATACGTGGTCCGTTAGAGTTTAGCTTGTTTGAGTCCTAACATTTCCTCATTGGCACTAAACTACAGCTGAGGCTGATGGGAATGTCCTTAGTTGTGCAGATGTTTGAATTTTAATACAGAGACAACTCTAAGTCAGGTCCAAACATGACCACTGTGTGGGAATCATCTCCAGAGGAATGTGTCTTAGTACCTAATTAAATGGCAATCGAGTCGCGGTTGTTGTGACGGTTCACTCAAAATGGTGACACTGCACAGAAACGTGGTGGGTCACCAAACTCATTAGAGCACATCCTCTTGGAACCATGAATGGCTGAACCACATTTGTGCCATGCTGCTGTTGCTGGTGGCGGCACGAGATGGAAAGTCGGGGTGATCAAAGGCATTAGGATTCTTCTAGGGACCTTCAGTATCTGTGCTACATCACGTCAATCTACCAAACGTCTATTGAGATATTCCACTCTGGACCAAAGTGGTGGACAGACCCATGTTCCTGCTAGCATGTCTAAAAACACCCACAACACCTACCAACAACCTCATGGGGTTAGATACAGGATTTTAGTTGCTAACTTTGTCTCTCTGCCATTTCTTAGATATTTTTTTATCCCCTCCTATCTGCTGTGACATTGTAAATTTCCTAATAGAGGAATATTTCATCTTATTTGGTTGTGGGCAGTAGGTTTATCAGAGCAGTATTCAGCTCATCAGAGCTTAAAACAGCTGTTTGCTTCGGCTGGAAACTGCACTAATGCAAGTGGTGAGAGTGGACCAGAACACTGGAGCGGTGTTCTGTAAAACCGAAACAATGAGCTGAAAGACACTAAAAAGTAAATAATAATAAAGCTCTGTGGAACAGGACAGGAACTGCAGAGTCAGGTGATAATTAGCTCTGGGTTCGTCACTGCAACTCAACCCCTTCACATACAACTAGCTCTGTGATCCATCATTTAAAAGAAACACAATTTATAGCTGCTTTAAAGATTCCATTTTAAAAGTCAAGTCTCAGTCGCAGCAGGCCATGCTGTGGGAGACGGAGCTGAAAAAGAATTAATAAATGCTTAGCATGCAAGATAAAAAGAAAAGACACTGTTCCAATATTGGATTTCAACATTTTTTTCACAGCTTCCCTTCTGCTCCCAAGTCCTCTCTCTGGTCTCCCACTGGGTCTACAAATAAGGGTCAATAGGGGAAAGCACCTGGACCGGCGGCTCATAAATTGTCAGATCCCCTCTCAGGACAGAGAATCAAAACACAGCTCAGTGTGCCGAGGCATAAGCTTTCCAAATAAAGGAGAAGACTGTATGCTTTTACTGGAACACGCTACACCTTATGTAATGAGTTATTCTTCCTGTCTCGAGGCACATTTTTCAAAGCAAGTGTAATATCTATTGTGATTAGTTGTTAAGTCATTGATATGAATTTGGGAGGTGGCCAGTCCTCACATTGTGTGTGAGCGGAGATCATGTCTATGTTATACTGTGTTATGTCGTCAGTCATATGCTGTCTGAACCCTATACTCCCTGTAACCTTTCCTCACATATACAGCATGCCTCTCAATCACTCTGCTCTCTCTGATCTATGTGCCTTAATCACACGGTATATTTCTCAAACAAAGTCCTTAAACCCTCTTGTTCTTTAAACCCTGTGCTCTAGTGCATATTGAATATCCAGCCCCTTAATCCAATGAATCCTCAGCCCCACATTATGCGTGTTCGGACAGAACCTGAAGCAAATTACTTATAATGTCAATCAAAGACACAATTAGGCATGAAATCACCAGTGTGAATTGACATGAGGACTCATGAGGCACACAGGGACGCTCATGCACAGTGCGTTAGCCAGCTTACAGTTAACGCCTGTTAACCGTTGTTTCATTGGCTCATTAGCGGTCAAATTTGTGCAAACGCAGCAATCGCAAAATTTGCTTTGCTTTTTGTCTGAGCGCGTTTCTGTTATTCACTTTTGTTTCCTCTGTGCTTTCACTGGGCTCCTGTCTGACTGAGTATCTTAGAAATTTTGAAAGATTTTGGCGCTTATAATTGGATGACTTTGACCGACTGCCTGGCACAACGTGTTTGGATAGAAGACTATTTGACGTGCAGTGGCAGCATGACGAATCAATAAACAAAGAACTGCTAATTTTAATATGTTAACCTCATCATATATTGAAGGCAAAAGACTGGAGCTTTCCAAGGCTCCCAGACATCAGACTGACCAGCATTATGAGTTTATTTGGTTTACTAAATCATTATCAATACTTATATATATGTACTTCAATCTGTCATGGACTTTTTCACTTTGTGAGTGAGGCATTTAGGCCTTCCAATATTGCCAACTTATATTATCAATAAACTTCTTTGCAACTCTTTAACCTCATATAAACCTTAAATAGCCATTAGCCTGGGGGTCAGGGTTAAAGGTTCAGAGCAGCCAGGGAACAACCGGCAGCTACATGGCCTTGAATGTAATCCATCAGTTTCTTTTTTTCCAAAGGGACACTGGTATTCATTCATTTTGAGAAGACTTACACTTAAGTAGCAATGCTTTACTTGAGTAGCACTATTAGACGTGTTTAAGATGAAAATGTATTAACTTGGTAGACAAGGAGCGTATACACACTGAAACCAGGGAAAGTGAGAAGCCTCCTTTTTATAGCTAAATGTGTAATTACATCATGGTGCAGTTTGCTTCTATTCAAGTACACGCAGGACTATATTTGCACTTGGGGGGTAACATTTGCAAGTCACTTTGACTTCTTAATTAGAGGCCTTCAAATGTGGGTGGCACCATGAAATCCTACCGGGATACACATTTCCAAGTCTCTCAAAATGACTTGAGTTCCCAGAGTAAAGGCGAATGGAGTTCTGCTATACAACATGACCCACATAGTGCATCACAGGGCACAGACCACACTTTGAGTATGTTGGAACAGGTATCATTTTTTTGTCAGTTTGGAGAAGCATACTCTGAATGAGGTTTGAATTTCACATTTCCAATTGACTTTTGATTATTCCAAGGCTTCAGTTTTCTCAACCCACAGAGGAGCAGTTTGATGAGGTCTGCAGCCATTATTTTCCACCTTAACTTTCCATATTTGTTTGGATCATTCAAATAGCTGATTAATCTATAAAAATGTCTATAAAGAAAGCTAGGTGACATCTTCAAACTGATCATTTTGTCAGACGTCCGTCCAAAACCTAAAGTTATTCCATTTAGTAAACTGGCAACTCCAGTGACTCAAATTTCAGATTTAGCAGGTTTCTCAGTTAATATTTGGCATTTCTGCTTAATAAATACTTATAATAAATACTGTCAATAGACTAATTGTTTTGGCACCAACTTAACCCTTAACCTCAAAAACTGAACACAACTGGAGTTAAAAGAAGTCCTGATTGGTCTGTCCCATGTGCAGCGGCATTTTCACCAGTGTGAAAGTACACTGAGGCCTGCACAAAGTATTTTTGACATACTAGATGTGACATGAGTCACATGGAATGCTCTCATAGACGTGAAATTCAAACATACTTGGCTGTTTGCTTGATAAGCATAAAAGCCATGTGCCAGTCCATCAGGACGATGTCCGGTGCTGTTCCCAGCACGTGAGTCCCCAGTAAACAACACTCCTGGGCCACATGGGAAGAAGCGGGACTTCCATATTGGGTGTGAAAGTGGCGAGCCCAGAGAACTCTGGATAGGCTTTACCTTGTTAGGAAGTTGGAGCTTTGGAGAATAAACAGAGCAGAAATGTTCCTGGTGGAGGCAAGCAAGACGGAGGGTGAGTGTGTGTGTGTGTGTGTGTGTGTGTGTGGTGGGGGAGAGGAGGAGATGCCAAAAACAAGACAAGAGAAGATGTTGGAGAAAAGTCTTCTATGGAAAGGATGAATAATATAGTGGGGGTGCAACATCTGCTCACATCCATCATTAAGCAAATGAGAGGACAGCAGGGATGGGAGTCACTCAAAATGAGGAGATGATGAGGAATGTTGAACACTGGTTGCTATCTGACTCTGGGTCTGTGGTATGCTATACAACATCAGAGGGGGAAAATGACAGAGGTGGGGGGGGCTGTGACTGAGGCTGGCCGATTTCCTTCCCCTGGTCCCTCGGACTGAGTGTATACTCCCACAGGGCTGGGCTGGACCTGCTTACAACACTGAACACAATCAGAGGGCAGGGCTGGAGAATTTCCTCTCTCTCTCTCTCTCCCCCCCCCTCCCTCCTCACTCTCACTCTCCATCCCACTCCTTTTCCTCCGTCTCTCCCTCTCATGCACGATCGCAGACACGTGAGCAGCAACACGTGTGCATACAGTGTACATACACAGTATGTCACTCCTGAGGACAGACGCTTACCAACACAGACTGAAGCTTTTTGGAGTTTTGTTTCCTTCCTATTCTGTGATGAAGTGAATACTTTAAAAAAAAAAAAAGATGCATTTGGAGCTTCAGCCGGTGTTCATAAAGTAAAACAACTACCAGCACAGCCCCAAATCAGATTTGTTATACTATTGGCAAACTTGCACTGGTTTACTTGCTACTTCAATCTTGACAATGCTACAATCAAAAGGTCCATTTACAAATTGTAAACCTCAAAAGCAAAGTGTTGACAACACACAAGCCAGTGTGTGTGTTTGAATTAGAGTGTTTCTAGGTACAGTACAGCTTGTACAGCTACCTGAAAACCTCTTAAAGCTCTAAAGCTGATCATTTTCATTGCACTTCTTTTAATTATAGGCCTATGGTCACTACATGCCCTAGCGAGGCAAGTCAAATATCATTATTTATGAAAAAAGTCCATCACACAATATGAAATTATTTGGATTTTTGGCCTCCACGTCCACAGATTGTCACAGGAAATAACTGGATGGGTAAATCGATTGGAAATTAGTTAATAAATATAAAATATAAATGTAAAAAAAATAAATAAAAAGCTATTGTTTTGGGATTTGGTTATTCACTTGGTTTTCTTTCTCCGTGGGATGGGTGTATTCAAGACTGACCCACTTAAGGTTCCCATCGTGCTCTGAGTGATGTAAACAGGAAGTGAAGGAGGAAGGAGTGAGTTAGCCATGACTTAGTACAGTATGTCTTGTCTTGGTGAATCTGGACCATGTAAAGTCGTGCTGCAATAGCAGGGAGCTCTTTTTGTTTGCACAGTAACCGTGGATGGCCGATCGACTGCCCCACCAGCTTTCAGGCCATGTGCAACGTCCTCTGAAACAGGAAGTCGTTTTAGAGCAGCTCAACAAACAGCTGATGACCTTGCATGACTAAACGTCTCTTCTGAGCAGCTGGAGGCTTATGTTTCACGCTCCTTCACGCTCCCTCCAACACTCTGCCCTGTCTCTCTGTGCGCCCGCTGCACTTTCTGTGTAGTATTAACAATAGTAATTATTGACTCTCAGTCAACACTATTCTTCATTTGACTCATACAGGGGGTGTCATCATTCAGACCACACATCTTCCCCTTCTAAGATCCCTGCCAGTGTTGGGTTTCTGTGGATTAAGCCCCACCTTCACCCTGCTGCTAAGGCTTTCCCAACGTGGGAGATTCCCCAAAACAGGGCAGGACAACAGAATAAATCCTGCGTGAGAGTTCCCATGGAATCATTGTGTGTACTCTGTGTCATCTGTTTGCTTCGACCTGACAAAACATGACTTCTGTTTGTTTACTTTTCCGTCTGAGTTTTAGTCGCACTTTGTCTGGTTGAAACAGCTGTTTCCCTTGATTCAAGCAGCAGCTACCAAAAACACAGCAAATTAACATGTAAATATGACAAAAAAAAAAAGCCCGACAGATGTGGATAACACAATACTCAGAAGCTCAGGTTTGAAGTATGTCCTAAACATTTTGGAAATGTACCCTGGGAGTCGGCAGCAGATGAACAGATGGACGCAGGTATTTCATTTGAAACAAAGGACTCTGCTGCCTCCTGGTGGCTGTCGGAGAAACTACAAGATTACACAGAGTGAAATCCAGTTCTGTGCATCCATTCCATCCATTACTGAGTCCTTTTAAGCTTTTAAGCACTAGAAATACTTTAAAAGAAAAAAAAAAATCAGAACAGCATACATGTATAATTCAAGTACTGGTCAGTACAAACAGCATTACCTAGATCAGATTGCCTCGTCTCATTTAAGAGACAAGAATTTAATTAAAAGTAACAAGATAAATGTAGTTACTCTTTTGGACGAGTTACACGAACATCATCAGCAGATGGAATTTGCCTAGATGTCGTGGAAATCTACATGTCTGAATATGCTGGTGGATGACTAATAACTGTAGGATTAATAATAGATCTTCTGATCAGAACTTTGAGCCTGAAGAAATTGTTTTATTTTTTTAAAAAAAGACATGCATGCGCAGCCATGAAGAGAATATTTGTATTGTCCAAAATAAAAATTGTGAATTAGAAAACCATCACAAGGTAGATCAGAGATGGTTTGCAATTGATGTAAATATTGCTAGTTTCATAAAAGCTGTGGCTATTAAATCATTAATTGTTGTTGCATGTTTGTCTTTTTTTAACTGTGACTTTAAAAGGTTTACATAAATAGCTCCTTTCTTAATGTGATTCATGGTAATTATCATGTAACGCTGTCATAATGTTGGCCAATATAATTACATTATGGCAAATAAATGAATACAAACCAATGATAACAATGTAGCTGCGAGATTTACCGAGAAGCACTGATGCCTAAATTTGCCTTGGACACACACGTTGAGCTGAACAACAGATTCACTTCAGTTCAACAGCTCCGAGCCTTTTAGTAAAATGGTTCAACTACCATTCAGTTGCAATGTTTCAACTCATCCAACAGGCGGCTCCCTAACTGCATTAACTCTTGAAGCTGCCAGTGTCAAACTGGTTCAAACTTAAAATTTCACCATAAATCACAATTCAGTCACGTTGCGCCACGAGCAGTTTGAGCAGCGTTGTGAGAACATGTGTGACGCAGACGTGAGAACTAATGCAGCCAGATGAGAGTTCCATGTTCAAGTTCACGTGTACGCGGGACGCTGAATTCTCAACACCAGCACAAATATCTCCTCCAGTGCCTCTGACGGAGGAGGCTGAGCCTCAGTCCCCTGGCAGGACTCACGGAAAGTCATTGTCTGGTCAGTTCAATAGATTAGGATAATGGTATCAGACTGGGAGCCAGTCACTAGCCATCATCCACAAAACTAATGGTCATCTCCATCTGACTTCCGCCTAAGCAAGGAGTGGCACCATGGGACAAAACTGTGATGGTGATTAAGTGAACTGCTGTGAGCCTGTGTACTGCGCTGTATACTAGGAAAAGGTTACCTGCAGCCGGACACGTAGTCAAACTACTTTTATGTACAATAGCTCTCTCTAAGTGAACGATACTGAAGCTCCACATGCAGCTAATTCTGCATGTGTATTTGTGTTTTAGCCCTCATTGGGATTCGCTGCATACCAGCTGTATGAGCTCAGCAGTCAAGAACAGAGCTATGATAACCTTCACTCTCCCTCCACACACACACACACACACACCTGCTAGTCTCTAGCCAGCCTTTGAAGATTAGTGCTTACAGTGGGTCCCTAAGGGGACGACGATGTGGTCTCCTCCAGAACAAACCAGGAGGCAGCTCCAAACAATCTTTGTAGATTTGTCTGGAATGGCTTTGAGTGATGCCTTGACAAAAGCTAATAGTAGCAGCTGTGAGCGGTAGAAGAAAACTGATCCAGATTTGCAGAGAGCCCCTGCACACAAACCATCCATCTAACCTGACCTGCACTACAGTGGGTGAATCTAAAAGCCAGTTCCTGCCCTTGGGGTCCTGCACAGGCTTTTTTTTTTTTTTTTTTTTAAACTGGAAAACTGCTGTCCTGACCTGCGTCAACATGCTATTGTCAAAGTAACTAACACCTTGTATCCTGGCAACCGTGACAGAGACAGGAAGTTCAAGTGCTTGTGTCATTACAAGCCCATGTGACTGGAGAATGTTGGTAAACAGGAGCAGCAGAGGGAGGTCGTGCACGACCGAGGCAGCGGCTGCATCCTCCAGAATGAACAACAGCTCCTTTCAGACCGTTAAACAGTTGATGCATCTGTCAGTGTTGAAGGTTCGTAGTGTTTCAGTGCTTCTTATATAAAGTCCATGAAGTGTTCTGGACTTATTTAGCCTTATTTTCTAGCTGCTGCAGCATTCAGTCACCTAAACAAAGCTGAGCTAACTAGCTGCCTGCTGTAGCTTCATATATCTACATACAGACATGAGGGGTGTCAATCTTCTCATATAACTCTCAGAAAGAAGTAGTATTAGTGTATTTCCCAACATGTTGGACTATTCCTTTAAAGGAGATAATCCAGCAAATAATTACTGTATTTCCATTAAAAAGTGGGGAACTTGGTTAAAAGTGATGAAGCGGTGGCCGATGTCCTGACTGAGACCATATACTGTACATGGCAAACTCCACAAAATGCTGAACTACTTTCTACATTTGCACGTTTTCAGCCTTTAACCCTCGAAGTCTGTTTTGCTTTTAGTTTTAACAAAAATGGCAATTAATCACAAGACGCATAAGACAGATAGAGGGGGAGAGATGTCTGCTGTACAGGTCTACTGGTCACTGTGCTGCCCTCAAGTCCCCCCCTCGCCCCCAACACACACACACACACACACCACCATTTGCTCATACACATGACCAAACCCAGATATGGCTGGGGAGAGGGAATAAGACTGGGCTAAATCAAATCAGAATAGACTTAAATGCAGCCTTGTCATGATGGTTTATTTCCCCTGTAAATCAGTGGCGCTGGCCCAAGGTGCTGTCTTGTGTCATTTTATGAGAACATTTTAGTGACTGTCTGCACACACACAACTAAACATTATTTATCCGGAACAGGGTGATGGCAACAGTCTGTTAAAGTCATGGAAAATACATTTCAGCCTCCCGTTACCCTCCTGAAACTTTAATTTCAACATCTAACAAGTGGTTATTTTCTTTAAAATGCTAAAATTTGATATTTCCTGCAAAAACCCAGATTGCTTTCATTAAGTCTGTGGATATGAATACTGCTTACAGCCGAGTCTGGCTGTCCCTTTAATTAAGACGCTGAAGGACAGGTATTCTCCTTATAATGAGGTCACGTCGGATGTCGCACAGATAAAAGCATACTTCTGAATAATAGTGTCTGAACAAACAAAGATGCCAGTGTTAAGATTCAATGACAAACATCCCACTGTACAACAGCAGCAACATCTGGACCCACAGTTTGATCAGAGTGAGATGCAACGTCAGTGTAGGTGGTGAATCGCGTTGATTTTATGAGCCCGTCTTTCAGCTGTGGATACAGACGGAGGCGACAGTGGTAATCAGCCACTTTATATGACTGACTTCTCCCAGACAGTCAAGGGCTCAAACCAGAAGCTTTGAACTAAATAATAGAGTCACTGATGTCAGCCCGACATGCAGCCATCTGTATTTTATATGCTGCTTCACTCTAACTATACTTTGTGCAATGTGGATAGAACAATGTATATTCCTCAAGACTAACAATACATTGTCTGTGACTAAGATATTAAACTGTAATTTCTTAAGATTGTCATGTAACCACATAAAGAAAAACTCCAGGTAGGAGCTTCCCCGGACGAGCTGGATAAATACGAACCCCAACCCCAACCCCAACCCACGCCAGTCTGAGGCTGCTCTGCGAAGCTTTTAGTGTGAACTAGCATGGGCCTGCAAAAAGTACAGTACGAGAACAAAATGTCATTCTGTCCAACAACCTTTAGGGCTCAAAATGATACCGATGTGCAGAGAATGCGCTTGTTTTTCTTCACTGTGCCCTTCAAACATCCACCCAGCCTGCGTCGGGTTCGGGAAGCTGCAAGCCGAATATTTCCCCCCTGGTGTGCCAAACCAAACATCAAGCCATTTCCGCTTGGTTTCATTTGACGTTATCTGTCTGAAAACAGACATTTCCACTAAAGCATGATGTGCCGAGCAGACCAGAGTCATATATTCTTTAGTTTTGTTTTAACCCTCTTGGAGCACCAGATGGCAAAGGCTTACTGCATGGTGACCGCATTCAAGTCTATTATTGTAGCTCAGTTACTTTCCTGCAATTGTTTGATGTTTCACATAATACTTCAATCTGGCGCTTGCACCTGCATGGGCTGAAGAAAACAAAAAAAAAGACTTAACATATTGCTGCTTGATTCTGGGGCCAGAGTAAAGTTACGTTAGCTTAACAGACAGCAGAAAGTGACGTTTGTTTAGGAACCAGCCATGTGATCATCCTACAGAGACACTGCTCTAATAGAAAAACATGTTCCCATCAATCAAACCATGCAAATCAGTCATCATCAGTCCATCCCATGGCCTCTTCAGTAAACACCATTAAGGAAATTCAGAAGCTGTTAACCTTTAGCCTGTCTGAGGCATCTTTTGCCCTCCTGTCAGTTGACTGACTAAACCCTGACACAACGACGACCCCAGGTAACCTCAGGTGACCCCTCTCTTCTACCACTGATGGATGTTGTAACGGATATGGCCTTCATTGACCCAGCAGGTTAGAGCAGCTACTGCGGATTCTCTCAGTGGGCCTCAGCTCTGTATTGGGGACATATTAGTAATCAAACAGATAGGATATTAGCCAGTGATCCATTACATTACATTAGCGACAAGGGCCGTGAGTAAACTTTCCCAGCGATGGCTGTTGGGACCTTGTAGGAACATCAGGCCCCAATTATAGACTCAACAAAGTAGGAAGGATGTGATAAGATCTTACATCTATCAGGCTTCTGACTACAAAGCAAAGGACCACTGCCTGAGCTACAGCTAAAAGGTTACAGGCAAAGTGGTGCAGCCTCCCTACAGTCACATTTTACTCACCTGCCCATAGAGGAAACACAAGAATCACACTGCTAAATGCATCAGTGCAAAAGTCCACCATCATCACTTTTACTCTCCAATGATGCCTTTTATTATACAGTGTGTATTTTGTGAGGTTGCATTAATGTTTCCTTGTAACACAGCCGTGACAAAACCACAGAATTCTGCACACTGTCAATATCTAGTGTTCACTGTACCTTATTAAGGGCATTCACAAGCTAGAAACAACTGTCAAGAGTGAGTACAAGTGATCAGCAGTGTGTGGGATTCTCTAGTTTTGTCACAGTCGAGGCTTCTTGATGCCACACACCTGTCAGTTCGACTTTTGGCAAACCAACTTCAATGTAATCAGCCACGAAAAGCCCCTTCTGGCACTCACAGTAATGAAGCTCTTTTTGGCTGACCGGCTGTGAACCTCTGGGACATACTGTCATCTTTGAATAGCCAATAGATGAATAGAATCGGATCTAAATAAAAAAAAAGATGAAGCAGTGTTTTGCCCTCTCTGGATCAAAGTTTCAAACCTGTTTCATTTTCGCCTGGTTGGACTTGTAACCAGGTGCAACAAAGTCCAGAAAACAGGTACAGGTGCTACAGTAAGTCCAAGAGATCAGAGTTTGTGGAGAGGGGACTGACCTCGGCAGATGAGTCCGTCTTGCGTAATAGGCTGTTTACAGACGCTGCAGTGCTTGGCCTTCTTGAAAGTCTTCACCCGGAAAGTATGGGAATGAAGAGCCTCCAACTCCTCTGGCTGCAGTCACATGAAAAACAAAAGAGGTGGAACGTTAATGTTGAGTGAATGAGACTTTTCAAGTACATACGTATATCATCAATATATGAAATGTATACCAGGAAACGCACATACATGACACATTCATCTGGGAAGTGTCCAGACTATTAGAGACAGATAATGATTACTTTCAGCAGTCTATGCTGAATCACATCACATAAAATGGTCAAAAGCAGTGTTAGCCCAGGAAGCAAGGTTGTAGGGGCTCAGTGAGGCAGAACAAAAACTAGAAAAGAGGAGGACACGGCCTTCTCTTTATTGTTTTTCCCCCCTCTTCCCTTGACCGGTCATCTCATTTCCCTCCTTGCAGGTGTGTTGTGCAACTCTTTGGAGAAACTCTCTGACAGCGCTCCCCAGCACGGTAAAACATCCCTCTGTGTCTGTCTGCAGCCTGCTGTTTTCCCTCTACTGTACCATCTTCCCCCCTCCAGTCCTTTTCCTGTCTGCTTTGTAAACTTGGCATTCAGCAACGCTGCAGAGCAAACAGAGAAGTCAGGCTTTGAGAGTCTGACTACTTCCTGCGGTGTCTTTACGAGAAACCTGCATCGTGTTTCCATTTGCCCCCTAATGACCGACAATGGGGAAATGTGACATCATTTCTGTGGGGTATTTGCTCAGCTGGTCCCCATTTTTACTTTGCGGCTTACTCCTATGGGCCCAATGAATCCCTGGAAACCGGACAACCTTTTTTTACATGATAGTTATCATGTTATATAACAGTTTTGTATTGCTGGCATTTAACATAACCTACAATTAACCAATTAACAAAGAATAGACATTTTATTGGCCTTTTGTGAATATTTGCCTTTGGTTTGACTGTGACAGTTAATGAATATACAGTTCAACTAACACATAATCAGAAGAACACCAGAAGACAGAGCCTTCCATTACATAAATATTTATAAAATGTCTGTCTTTAATGCACCTAAATGCTATTGATGTACATATGCTGGGCGTAAAGAAAAAAAGTAAATGTGTTTTCAAGGCAGGAAGTGCCAGATTAGCATGGCGTCCAGCCATGAGGCTTCTATTAAGTGTGTGTGCGTGCTGGACAGTGCTAAATGTGGCCATGTGGTTGGCATATTGGGGGACTTTGCACAGGAATTTTCATCTGAAGAGCCCCTAGAATCTCAAAGCATGGCAAGGAAAATATAGCAGCTCCTTTTCTGAAAGAATTCCCAAACTACCAATCATGGTGACCTTCTAACCACTAATGACCACTTTTTTTCTCCTTTCATCGATCCTAAAAGTCAACGTGTCGGAAAAGCGGCTTAGGGTGTGCAGTCACAGTACAGAACTAACATTTGAATGATAAACCAGACTGACTGAAACTGTTGGATTGGCACGCCCCCCCCGACAGATCCTCAGAGTGCTGATTCCGATACCTGAGAGATATAAAGTCGGTCTGATTTTTGACTTTCATTTTGATTTTGCCTGTTTAGGCGTGTTCTTCTGCTGCTTTGTTGTGCTGTTTGTTTAGTTTAACATGTGAATTTGCTGAATGTTCAACATCTGCATTTCTTTAAATCAGTTGCTATAATTAATTTTTATTTATTTAATCATTTCCCCAAATGTGTTTTTATTCTCACTATATATGGTAAGTTATGTTTTTGTTGACTTGAGAAGGAAATATTTCAAAAAGGGAGCAAGGGAAACTAATTTCTTACAGTTTTGTCTTATTTTAATGAATATTCTGTTTGAGTATTCATGTGTGATTTGTTCTATACAATCATGTTCATTAATCATGATGTATTTCATTTCTTTATTCAGTGGGCATGGGCTATTCAATGTTTGGGATCTGTTTGCAGTGTAACTATTAAAGCAGAAAGAGACAGGAAATGTTTTGCTAATTAGAGGAGAAGTCAGTATCAATAGATATTTAGCAAGAGACGGTGTGTAACAAAAGCCTCAGTGTATTTTTGTTATAGAAACCTTTCTAAATTCTTTGAAAAGTGTTGAGATTCTGCAGGATGGTGTTCTGAATAATCAACATTATATAATTATATAATAGAGATTCTCAAGACTGGTGGATTTCCACATTTCATGAGCTCATTTGGAGGTTTAGAAACTCATACAGCCTGATATTACCTCCGGTGTTTACAGTCCAGTGTTTGTATTTCAGAGCCACATGGCAACAGCAGGACAGCCAACCCTTCATTCCATCTCCCGGCTACGCCTTACCACTACATAACATGATTAGCTTAATCTAGTTAGGCCGAAATAAAGAGCAAGGCTGTGCAGGACGCGCCATGTTGGCAAGGGGGCTTTTCTGGGGAGGGCCTGAGGTCTCTGCCTGGCATCCATGCATGGTGTTATCCAAGGTGCCGCCATGCCAAAGCTCTGCTGGCACCTGCTGGGTTGGGAATCTGGATATGGATTTCAGGGGATTGGGAAGGGGTGATAAGTGGGCTCAATGGTACTCTGAGTGTGTGTAGAATTGTGGATGAGTGTGTGCATCTGTCAGTCTGCATACATCTCTATTCTGTCAGAGTGAGACCAGGCTTTGTGAGAATTGATACCTGTGGACTGAGGCTAGAGTAAAAACAAACAGCCCTCTGGTTTCACTTCCAGACTGTCAACATAAAAGGAGTCAATAGTGTCAGCAGAATGAATGTGACCCAGGGCAGGCAGGTGTTGGAGGAACACTCACTTTAACCACATCATCCAAAACAGTCAGGAAGTCCACTGGAAGTGAGGTTCTGTTCTGCATAGTGTGTTTTGGATGCAGATACCATATAGATTTTTGGTGAAGGACATTAACTAACAGTGTGCTTCTGTTGTATTAGTTGTGCCGAATGAAATAGTGTTCATTTTGTAAATGAGAGCGATGATGGACAATGAAGAAGAAATCTGTGTGTGCTTAATGCTTTTAATATGGTGTTTTAGACTAAACAGATTTAAAATATGATGAATAATATAAATGAAAACACTATATAATATAAATAATTTGTGTCCACAGTCATTTGTGGACACTTCTGCATACATGCTTCTCTATACTTGTGTTTTTTTCCTCAATGATTTGTTCAAGGAACACATTTTCCAGATTCCAAATCAAATTACTTCTGCAACGTGGGGTGTAACACTTTAATCAGCCCGTGTTGCCATAGCAATAAGCAATATTTTTCATAGATGCATTTTAGCCCCTCCCCTCACTTCTCTGTCTCAAGTAAATTAGCACTGTTAATTACATTGTAAATTAACATTCTGAAAGCACATCCAACCGTCAATAGAGGCAGGGACAAATTACTTTTTTTTTTTTTTTTTTTTTAATCTTCTTTACATTTTTTCATATTGGTATCATGTTGGTCAGTTTCCTGTGAATGTCATTATGACAATCCTACTATTCACTTTTCTATGCCACTTCTAACATGACAACAAGTCTGAAGTGAATGATGCCAGGTCAGCATAAAGGCTGCAGCAGCACACAGTTCAATACACAGAAAGAGAGAGTCTAAATGTGCTCTGCCTTTTTATGAGCAGTGAAATAAATTAGTCACCATCATCATCTCTTGTGCACAAATACATTAAAGTCAGTGTGATAAACCACACAACAGCACAGCATACACAGTGGTTTGACTGGAGTAAAAAGAACCTCAGCTTTAAATTAAAACACACACGCACCCACACAAACACACACCTGTGTTAAACAGGCAGAATGTCTCAATCTAGGAGTCTATTCAGCCGCCTCTTTGACCACTCTTGAGCCTTCTCACACTCTCCCAGCCTCTGTCCATTCACACACACACAAGACCGACAAGGAGGGAAGGGGGGGAGGGGGGGTCCTGTCATCCACTGGTATGCCACTTGTCTTGTTTACACACTTGTCATTCTTGTGTTTCTGGTGGTGGAATGGGTGAAACGTGTTTCAAAGGGTATAATGTGGGGATACTCAAATTGAAATTCCCTCAACTCTAAGGGTTTAATTCCCAATATCACTGGAGTGGTTTAGCAGCCCAACACATCCTTCTTTACAAAGCCAAACAAAAGACAGATCACTTCAGCAGGCCCATCTATTTTAGTCCTCCTGCCCTCACAGAAATCCAGGCTCCAGTCATTTAACCTCAAAATACTATGTAAATACAGCACAGAGCAATATAGCGGGATGCCCCCTTTTGTGAGCCCTTAATTGTTTCCCATCATTAGCAATGCACACGGCGCTCACAGTTTGTTTGTTGTTTGGGGGGGGTGGCTGTAGTATATGGGAGTCGCTTGGGGAGATATGGGTAACAGGGAGATGCTTGGGGGTGGGGAACACCGAATTAAAACAGCTAAAGGCAATCCTGCCAGTACATTCAGAGATGCGTCCCTCGCTGATTATTTTCTGTTTCAACGTGCTGCAGGACCATGCAAATGGCCTCAGTCCTTCACATTCGCGTCACACTTTGGGCTCTGAAATGGGCCACAAAGGAAGGAAATGGTTTCAGACAGGCAACCGGGACCCCCGAAAGCTGGGGTCAGGGTGTACACATACCCCCCTCAGCTCAGGCACTGCAGCTCCTGGGAACAGAATCCAGTTCCCTTAGAGACGCATGCATAATCTCCTGCCTCACACTCATTAGCACACATGGGCAGAACAGGGACTCTTGTGCGTAAAAATGTGCAAATACACACGTAGATGAACACACTTTTACATCAATGCACACACACACGCACATGCACAGACACATGCCTGGCCACCTCTCACATATCCCCACAATCCTTTTACACTTTTTCCCCCATTACAAAAAGAGCCTGAAGAGGAGAAAGATCCTCCAACCAGCATCGTCTAAACTTCCACCACTGGTTTATTTTTCCAGCAAGTCTTAAGTTTTGTTTAAATGCTGGTTGTGTTCAATTCTTACTGACACTGTGGTGTGTGTTTGGGCTGGGTCCGTCCACTGCTGTCTGCAGAGTTTCTCCCAATTATTAGGGGCATTTTTGCCCCGTCATTTTTAATTTCACAGGAATTCTAGGAACCCTCAAGGGAGGTGCTGAATTACACTACCCTAGCTTTACCACTGACCTCTGCTCTTGACATTTTGCACTGATGTGTCCAGCTTGGCTCAGCAATCCCAAACAAAACTTAAAGCTGCATTACTTGATCATTTTTGGACCCTTGGGGGAAGAAGAACAAGTTGAAAACACGACCTTGACATATTGTCACTTTATGAAGTTGATAAGGTGAATGTGCTTGCAAAAAATGCCAAACCAAGTCCAATGTTTACTCTTCTTTTAGATCTATTTTGGTCTCCACCAACTCCTGAGAAAAATACTCTTAAGGTGCTAAATGCTCCTGTATGTTCACTAGCTTGTTGTGAACTTTGTCTGTTTTCTGTTTGCGTCGATTAAGCAGTGTGTGAGTTCAGAGCTTCTTTGCTGAAAATTGCAGCAGCTTTAAACGAGGTTGAGGTGAGAAGAGCCAGAAAACCAACATAATTAGACAAAAGAGAGCTGACAGGCTCTTGTAGCTGCATACAGCTGTGGAGTTTGGGGATAACTTTCTGCAGAAGTGTCACTGTGTCATGTGGCACCGTTTGCAGTAGACTGATTTTTCACATATTTTTGCCAGTGCAGGTTAAACATTAAATCTGCACTCATCAAAAACTGACTGTCCACAGGTGGAAACAATAGTGACTGTAATTTAATATGCACATCATTTGGAAGTGAATCTAGTGTCCAACTGATTAAATTATTAATCAGAACAACAACAGTTTCTTTACAGGAACACTTGACCTAGATGCCAGGACAGGCTGGCAAAGTGAAGACAGGCAGGAAGAAGGAAATGAAGGATGAACAATTGTGCTATTAACACTGTACAGATATTGTACATGTATATCAATATCATCATTCTAATTGATAACCGATCTAGCAACTAACTACACGCTGATTTTTTTTTTTATTACTGGTATAGTCAGAAAATGTGGAGCGTATTTAACATTAACTGATAATCATTAACATTATTCAAGTGATCACATTTCTTAAAGCCATGTTGAAGTTTGGCATTTCTCAAATGCTGAGTTACAAATATCAGATAGCAGTGTTTTCCTACAACACTATCGATATTCGATACGCTATCCATTATGAGATAAAGTGTTCACACTGTGCATGTGTTACGTAATGTTATAGTATGGAGATAAACCCTTCCAGACTCTGCTCGGCGACAGACATTCCAGCTGAATAAGGTAACCAACAGGCTGTTTTTCTCCTTAAGTTCAGAACTCCAAGCTATTACCTCAACTGCTTCAAAAGTGTGACTCATGCAGAGGCTTATGCAGACACACACTGATTTCACCTCTGATTGCACTGGCATTCGCTTTCAGCACTTACCTCATGTACAAATTCAACCATGTTTGCATCTGTTCAGCGCACACACACACACACACACACACAGTCGGTACAAATCCCTAGGTACTGAAGCACAGACAGTCCAGGTAACCTCTAGCATGTTTTCATTCTCAAATCTTAATTGTAGCTTGGGGAGCTGTACATTTCTGTTGAAGGACATGTAGAAACATATTTAAGACCAGACAGCTGTGAAGAGAAGACACATATAGAGTAACAATAATAAAAATATTTATTCTAAGGCCAGTTTGTCATATTATTCAAATACAGTTGATTTTCTTGAATTAGATTACTATAAATTCTATACTCTACTTTTACTGGATTCTTTTGATGCTAAATATTCCAAAAAATATTGGTTATTTAGGTGACCAATCAGTTCAGTTTAGATCTTTAGTATCCCACAAGAGGAAACTGTGGTTGTTGTAAGACAACATAAAAACCATAGGATGATAGGAGGTACTAAAAGCAATTCCACACTATTCACCATACAATGAAAGGTTCAAAGTGCTTAATAAAAAACAGTAGGAAAACAAAAATACATTTATGGTACAGATTTTAAAAAAAGGCATCTAATTTTTGGAAACCTGTATCTCCGTTTAGGATTTCAAATTCACCATGGAATGAAGAGAAAATGCAGGCCTGTTGAGCTCATTTAAATTCACATTTCAACTAACCTTTGAGACAGTAGGGTTGATTCTATGACCATTCTGTACTCACAATTCAAACATAACTTTATTGACAAGAAAACTCCAAAGGGCACCTTTAACAGTAATGGGTCTCAGCAGGTGATCACCACACTACTGGGTGTAAACATTACCACACTCAGACCCACAGCATCCAGTGGGATCCAAACAGTCACAACAATGTATTTTTTTGTGTTTATGTTAATTGGAAAACATCAGATAATCTTTAACAGGTTTCATATGGAAAAAGTCAGAGCTGGGACACTTTCAGCTGCAATATGAGTAGAAAGAGATAGAAAGCCAGACAGGCAACAACAAAGAAAGACGGGTAAAGGGATAGACAGAATGGCTAACAGACAGACAAGCTACTAATAACAACAGACGAGACAGGCAAGCACAAGCGGCCGGGCCTCCCTTTCTATTTACAGTGATTTCATACTGTCTGAATGGAGGCAATGCAGAGCATAAACACATACACATGAGACAGCACAACGTCATCGCCCCCCCACCAGTCTGAGGCTATTGTTTGTCCCGGTGGGGCCAGAAGACTAAACGAGACCTCTCCAGTCAACTGGGTTAATCAGCGAGTTAGCACGCTGCCGTCTCTCATATGGGACACCATATGCATGGATGGACATTTCAACAAGACACACTGGGGCGACTACCACATCTCCATCTGTGACCGTGTGTGTGTGTGTGTGTGTGTGTGTGTCTTAATGAGAGTGTAAGCAAGTAAAACCCATTTTGATTATTCATGTTTCCCATTTTTGCAAAAGGCTTCCCATGATCCTGTCATCACACCCCCCCCCCCCTTTCCACTGGGCATGTTCCCTTTTCACAGGAAAGCTATTCTTCCTCTCAGCTAAACAGGAGCTAGCAAGGGCCAACTGACCTCCGACCTCTCTCCACTTCTCTTCCCCCCCCCCCACATGACCTCTTCCCTCCACACTTTCCCCATCCTCCGCTGCGAGTGTTCATCCACCTTTTCCCAAACCCTCCCTACTCCCTCTCCTCGACTGCTCATGTGACCATAAAAGAACCCCAACACTTTCTCTGCAAGTTTGCACTGTGATTACAAGGGAGCGACGTAGAGAGGTTGTCCCTTGGATCTCGTAGGAAATCAAGGAATTCCTTGTTGTGATCGGTGTGCGATCACAGCGCTTCGTTTGATGATGCATGATCCAGCTATAGGAACAGCTTTGTCTAAACACACACACACAGACGGCTGGAGACAGGAAGGCTCCCAGAGAAGGGAATACCGTCGGAGAAAGACTCTTTTACACTGAAACTCAGTAAGGCCGAATGTTGAAGTAGCTGCTTTGCATTCAGCGTTGAAATGCTCTGTGCTTTGTCTGCACAAAGATCCTAAATCATGCAACACATTACTATTCAGTTCATCTGGGTCTACTTAGCCTTCTCTTAGATACATGGGGATTACACTTAAAAAGGGTGTGAGGAGACAACTGAAAAAGAATGAAAACGTTCCTTGGTTGAAAGTGAAGAATATCAAGCAAGTTACTCCTGCTTACAGCCAAATGTACAGCAAGCCTCTACGATCAAAGAACAGCCAATCAATTTACCCTCCATTTGCCTTAACGTTCATTCCCTAAAAACATTTGTGATTTCCAGTTACAATTAACTTGCAAAACTGAATCTAATATATTCATATTAACAGGAATGAAATAGCAGGAAATTCTGATACGGAAAGAAAACCAGAGTGGAGAAGAAGAGATAATGTGCTGTTGATAGAGGTACATCAGAGAATACAGATGAGGAGAACAAGTGCAGACACTAAAGATGTATAGAATGTGATTACGAATATAATCAGCACCAGTTTTATTCTTGCCGTCTGCACCTCGGGATAATAATGATACTTTGTCATAAGAAATTTGGTGAATATGTTTCAATATTAAGTTTGCAAGTGGGAACAAAACTAAAAGAAGTTTTACTTTTGCTTTCTAATTTGTTGCAGAATTTCATTTTTAGCTGGCTGAGTATACTCCCAACCATTAAACTGACTAATGCCACCTCCATCTCATTAGATAACACACAAGCAGACAGGAAGGGCAGATGGGAGACAGGAGGAGACTCGGCTCACTCAGGTGTCAGACTCTGACTTCATTGTCTTTTTCCTACGTTTCATTACTAATATAAATGAAATGTTGAACATAGACAGTTCGCTCTTCCTGGGCATTCCATGTTACTGTGAATTTTACCATGCATATGTTTCACACTGTACGTTCAGCAGGAGATGAAATGTCACCTGTAAATCATTCTGGCTCCAGCTGAAAAAAAAGCTACCGACACCAAAGTAAAAAAAAAAAAAACGCATTACAAAATAACACAAGGAGCTTTTTTTCCTGACCACCCATGAGTCACTTGCTATACAATGAAGCGACTGAATTATTCATCCCCCCTGTCAACAAGAAATGGCAAGATAATGCTACGAGTGTGAGAAACAACAAAAGGAGCATTCACCAGCTGCTTTGCTCCTTCAACAAACACAAACGGCACACTATTATTTTCTGTTGATCCCCATATTTCTGTCTACCCTATGACTCCATCTCATATGATACTAATTAGCTTTGATCAGGGCAAGTCTAAACACTGCATCTGTATTATTTCCAGTTTTAGACAACTTCCATTTAACCTCAGTTTCATATGGCTATTACTCAACTCCCGATAGAGAAATACTCCCTGCTCCAAGCTCCACATGTCTGCAGGTAAGTCATCTAGGCAGCTGTGCAGCGAAGGGCTACCCCCTTATAGTCAACCAAGTGTTTGTCGATGAGAAGAGTCTTAGTCGACCAAGTTTCCATCGCCTCCATTGAGGAGCTACGCATTGTCAAAATGGTCGAAAACTGTTCAGACGGTCTCCTTGCTGGTTTTTCTGACACCTTCAGAATCATTACCTCTTCTGCTGGTATTAACAGTCGTTAACAGGTGCCTCGCTCCATTATTAAGGTTTTTGTATTTCTGTTATATGCAACATTGTTCACACCACATTAAAGTTTTCTCAGCCCTGGAATTTAAACAATTTGCTGGTGCCCCAAAAATATTTACAGTATTTAAATATTTAAATTAAATTAAACGTGTGACGACCAGTCGCCAAGAGAAATCTTTGGTCGCAGACTGCCCTCACACAGTGACGTCTTCATTCTCTTAAAAACAGAAGGAGAGAATGACTCAACTAAGTATTAGCCTAGTCCAAATTAGGGTTTTTAGCCAACTTATCCTGAATGACATGTCACAATACACGGAAGTGTCTGTGTTCCCTAATTGTAAGCAGCCTGCAGCAGAACAAGTGCAGTGGGCAACAATCTACAGCTAAATACCAGAAAGAAGAGAGGTTTCTTTTTATTCAACCTTTCCTTCCTCCCTTTTCTTCCGCTCTCCACTTCCCACTAACCGAATGGCCGTACAATGAACAGTCACCTGCTTTTCATTTGGGGGAAAAATGCACCCCAGGCATTCCAGACCCTCTCCCCCCCCCGCTCCCCGCTCTCTAACTCCACTCTCTACATGCATTTCATCTCAGCGAGGTGGATCCCAGGGAGGAAATTACTCAGTCATCCAGAAGTGAAGAGGTAAAACAAAAAAATCCCTTTTTTCTCACAGACCATCATAGCACTGAGAGAGAAACATGAAGTGGTCATCTCCTCTTGGTACTCATTCAACTTTTTGATAAGTATGTGGGTTGACAGGGGAATGGCAATGGAAACAGACATCACTCTGACCAACAAAATTTGTTATTTCTATAGCTTTGTATTCTACTGAAAACAATAGTTATGTATTAATTTCTATCTTTGACAGCTTTGTACTCAGATGCACACCTGTTAGATGTGTTTATTATTTGACCAATGTCTAATCATATTCAAGTTAATTTTGGTTTGCACTGAAAATGCACCACCACTGACTTCAAGTCAATCCCAGAAAGCCCGCAAACATGTTTGCCAACATTTACAACCCACCCCTTGTGCAGTTTTCCTATGAAACACAATGCTGACTGAACTTTGACTGTATTGAATCAAAAGTCTGGATATATTGAATAAAATATGAGGATATAGAGTGAAAGTTTAAGAACAGTGGAAAGCAAACTGTAAAATTCTTATTTTATCTACATTCAGATCATTTAGAATGACCGAGTCTCCTTCCATTTCTCTTAAAACACTTCAATGAACCCCACAGACAAAGACTGTCCATGTGGTTTTATGAGGTGATTTTATCAGTGAAGCACCTTAGGCAAAAAATATCTAAAAACATTCAAAGTAAATGAACAAATGGTAGAGCGCCAAACCAAACTACACTTTTCTTGTAAAAATTCCAAAGTGATTTTGTGATTTGTTTTGTGTGAGGATGTATCTGGCAATACAGGGTTAGTCCGTGAATCTCTATATCTCCATGAGACTATATGAAACACACGTCTTATGAAGCCACATTCCTCAAAGATGAAGGCTATTGTAAGTACAGAATTCATAGAAGACGGAAATAAACTTAGGTTTCAATCATCTAGAGCAGAAAATACTTATATTCACTCAGATATCCACAGCTTTTTCATACACCCCCCCCCCCCCCCCTTGCTGTTGTATGCCTTCTTTAGTTTAATGTGTTGTTTTGATTCTGGTCTCCAAGTAATCCTGCCAAACATTGCGAGTGTAGAATAAATCCTTTATTATTGTTGTAATACAATTACATTGTGATTTCCTGGTCTGGATTCAGGTATGTGTTTTGAAATCTTGTGACAAAATCCATATTAAGCAACTCATAAAAGTTCAGTTTCATTTGTTTTCAGTGAAAATCTCAAAATCGCCCGAGATAAGCTTTCTGTCTTAAGAAAACAAATCTCTGAACTTTCTCTCACAGTATTGTGATATAGCAGCCTATGAAAATAAATTCTACATGTGAAACAGATGGCTACGAGCTCCAAATAAATGCAAGAGGGTGGGTCCTTGCCAATAGCTACGTTTCAGTGGGATAAAACAAGTTTAATCAAAGACAGCCAAAGTTCATCATAAGAGCTGAGTGCCAAGGGAAAACAGCACGTGTTCCATATCGCCGTGGGTTGGCAGAGACTCAGGCACTTGGACGAGACCGATGAAACTAAAACCGTACACCAAGTTTTCTCTGGGAAGGATGCAGATGACATGTTTTTAGGGATTTTGTTCTTATGTTTAGATCTCAAAGACTTCCTCCTCCATTCTTCTCAAATAGATAAAAATCATTTGTGTTGCCAAGGATATATAAATTAAGGGAAATTCATATAAATCTGAAAAATTACTCATGGCGCTGACAATAATACAAACCAAGTCAACTCAACGGAGTATAAAACCGAAACCCTAAAATCCCAATCCCTTTGGATAAATGCACAGGCAGCGCAGCAGGACGCTGTCAGCGCCACTTCCAATGATCATTGTTTGGGCTCACACTTGAATGCATAGGTATCCACGGGAGGTCTTACATCACAGCCAGAGTTAGAGGTTATCATGGCATTAACAAGTTCTGAGGGCCTCTTCGGTGAGGGCCCTTGACCGACGGATCGGAGAAAAGGTGCCAAGAATGATTTTGATCTCCTCCAGCGATCCAGACTCTACAGCTGGCATAGTCAAGAAATAATAACTGGTGTCAAAGAGAAAGCTCCTTGCTCTTAAGCCCTGCAGAGTGCTTTATCATGACCTCAGAGCTCTCATATTCACACATGCAAATGCACACATGCTTAAGTATTGGCATCAAAGTGACATGTTTCCTGAGTTTGATTAATGTTTTGTTGCTTTGTAAAAAAAAGTTACTTCTACATAAGATTAACTTGGCTGCTCCGTTCTACTCTGGCAGTGAAGAAGCACAAGGACTGAATCAGCGTGTACATGTAAGGAATGTTTTGGCTTATTGTGAGATGCGAGATGTGAAGCATAGCCTTATAAGGTGGCTCATTTGGGGTTGAGAAACAGCACACAATGTAACCTCTGCAAGACAACGGTCACGTATGGCCACAAATGGCAATTAAACTGGCATGGTGTGCCAACTTCCTGTTGTAGTTTTGTGATGAAACCACTCAAATGATCATCTGTAGCATGCTAAACAAAACAGATTGTAATAGTGGTAGAAGTAGTGATTTAGTTACTACTAAATAGCACCGATCACAGCTAAGTGTAAGGAGCGGAGGGTTAAAAAAGACCTCAGTTACGTGAATGGAGGTCAAGTAACACTGACATTGTGTCTACACGGGACGGGCGGTTTGATCAGCAGCCTCAATGCCCCATGTGTGTCTACACAGGCTGCGTTCCGGTACAGTACCTTGTTGTAAATCGCCCGTGTGTTGGCAGCACTCACAACCCAACAGACAATCACTACACACTTGTAAAACAGAAAAAAAAAAATAGTATTGTTTTGATTTGGATACATTCATTTGTCAAAAAAGCAAAATCGAAAAGGGTTATTTATAGCCCATTATAATATTTTTTATACAAGTAGCTAAACCAGCAAAACATTGGCATTAAATGGTTAAACTGCGTGGGCCTGTGATGTGACTAAACTATTGGCTGTACAAACACTGATGACATGAAATAACTCACTGAACGCTGCATACTTTGAATGCCATGGCTTTATTTATTGCTACTGATCTGGCTATAATGTGTTCTCATGATGTCATGTCTTACCTCTGACAGAATTAATGTGGTGATGGACATTAAACTGGACATAACCTAACCAAAAAGGATAAGTACACTACTTCCTTTGGGGCCAAGCTGAGTAAGGCCTCTCAAAGACATGGGGTAGTATTTCAAATATTAGATAAAGTCTTGCGAGTATTGTAATTCTTCATGTGCATTTATCTGTATTAGACACGTCGATCATTAATCAACAGGATGAACAGACAAGAGAAATGACAGCAGGTACAGTAGGAGTGTGAAAGAAAACTAAAATATACAATAAGGCACATCAATGTATCCTAAGAATTGACTACATACTACACCTGTGGTAAAGTAAGACTTGGGGGAACATATCACAAATAAAAGTGAGGATAAACTGGCATCACTGTGGTTTATAGGTAAATATTGTTGGATTGGGGAGAGCAAAACTGGGGAAGCACCAATTCCAGTCAAATTTCTGAATCCCAAAAGTTCTTCCAGGGAAAGCCAGAAGGCCATGCATGGGAGGTTTAAGGTCAATGTGCCCAGTGAAGCATGCACAAAGCTGGGGGTCTCTTCAGGAGTCAAGGGGGTGGGTGGGAGGAGTTACACAAAGTTCAACAACTCTCATAAATCAACTGAGCAATGGTTAAACTTCCCTTTTTGTTGTTCAAGATTTTTCAACCAAGATCCATAGAGCAGCACCAAGATGACAGCATGAGTGCCAGTGGCATTGGTCTGCACAAACTTCCCCAGGACGGCAAAAACAGGGTGAGTGTCAAGCCGGAAAACAACTGCATGGCAAATCCATTACAGTGAAAAAAAAATTGGGCAACGTAAACCCAGATGTTACAATTACAGAAATGTTGCCGTATTTCAAAGGGGCCCCACATATGGAACATTTTTCAACTGAAATCAGGGCTAATCTCAGGAACTCCGATGGGGGGGAAAAAAAATATCAAACTAGAGACAGACCAAGAAAGAAAAAGAAGGGTAGAAAATGAGATAAGTGAAGGGGATGTGAGAGAAGAGCCATAAATTACAAAAACAGTGGACCGAGATCTCAGACCTCTTGATACTTGTACATGTGTCCTGCTTCCAGAGTCAGAAGCCAAAGATTCAAGTCAGTTTGAAATAGCAAAGACAGGTTTGGACTCTATTCAAGTCAGGACAACTAAAAACCTATGACCTAACATTCCTGAGATGACACCATTTCCCAGAGCGATCCTTTTGAGACCCAACTCTGAACCTAGATGGACTGAGTGTACGGTAATGGATATCGATCATCCTGAGGAGTTCTTTGAACCCTGACAACACTGAAGGTTTAGCCAAGGGTCAATAATTGCATTGACACAACTGTGGGGCAGCGTTTTCTATAACACCACCTTGTTAGATTAGAGGCTCCTGACCAATTCCACTGATACGCAATTGCCTGGCAACATCCTTTCAATTACACTTCTTTGAGGCAAAAGCCACAAAAAGTGGATGTATTCATCATAAGCAGTAGTCCTGAATGTCAACACAATTCGTGTGGCCTTTAAACTTTCTCTCAGCAATGGGCTGGTAGAGGACACTTGCTTATGTTCATGGACCTTTCAGAGAAACCTGATAAAACTCTCCCTAAAACCCTTTTTTGGCATTCATTAATTATTCACAATGTTTGGTGAAGGAGCGGCACTCTTCCGAAGGTCTTCTTTCAAGGCCTCTTGCACCATTTGTGCTTACTTTGCCCTCCAATCTTGCCCAGAGCATCTTCTGTTCATTTCCTTCGTCCTTCAAGTTGTTCCTGTCATTTCCTATATTTCCTTGAACATTTTGTTTCTACTTCTATGCTTCAAAAATCTCCCTTTATTCAGAACCATCCTGCTCTTGCAAGAGCAAACCCTCCGTACTTGAGGCCAGGCTGAGGAATAGGTCTTGTCTACTTCATGGAGATGGTCTGTTTCCTGCATCTGTACTTACTCACTCTCACATGCTCCTTCTCCCTGTTCCTATCTATCTAAGCTACTTCTCTGTTGCTTCATAACAGCTTTTGCAGCTGTAGTCACTTTCCCAGTTGGCCACTGAGTAGGTCTATGCAGGGAGTGTGTCCATTCCATGCAAACCTGATCAGCCTAGACGGAAGCACAGCAATACATCATCAGAAAGAGGTAATACCTTTTGAGCATTTGACAATTTTTAATCTTTCCTGATCTTTGAAAATCTCTTGGGTTCCGGCAAATGTTCTGATTGCTGGCAGTCGTTTGACTGCAATGAAAAGTATATTTTCAGAAAATCTGTCGGAATAAGGTGTGTGCAAATTAAGGCCGTTTCAGGGCCAAACAAAGATCTACTCTTAATGCAGAGGCTCAGATTGAACCCCGCCCCCTTAAGTGAGCTCGCTTTGTCATACAGTGCTCTGATGCAGTCAATCAGTGACCCGGAGCTTAGCTGGGGGGCTTTGAGATTCTTTTACGACCCCCCTTTCACCTCGCCTCCCGCCCCTCAAAAGAAAGAATGGTAATTAACTGATGAAGAGCTCTGTAAGATTATCCAGTCTCTTCGCCAAGGACTCCAACTCTGCCAGTGGTGTGCAGTCATGTCCCAAAGGACCACTGCAGAATAGGGAAGGATGGATCTCAATGGTCTATTCAACTACTCTCCTCTTTCATCCTCTATTCAGCTGAAAAAGAGGAGAGCAGCATGCAATGTTGTATATTTGAGCCAGGAATGTTCTTTCATATCAGCACAAATTAGGAAAAGCACTCAGTGTTTTAAGACAAATGTCGAGACCGCGATCACAATGCTTTTAGCATGGATACACACACACACACACACCTGAACACAGTTCTTCACTGACCACATCACAGCTTAAAGGGCACACAAGTGCACAAACAACCCCTCACTGTGAGCGGGAATGCGCGGCAGATTGAATTATACAAGAGAAAGCAAAAATAGCTGTGTGTCCCAACCACCGAGAGCAAGACAGAGTGGGACACAGAGGGAGTGGGAAAGGGTGAGACAGAGTCTGAGGGGAAGAGAGCAGGAGAGCCATTTAATACAACTCAAAGTGAGAGCAGACATGTTTTCAGTCTGTGCATGCAGCTGTAGAGTAAAGTTGTAATACGTTTCTCGAGGGGGAGAAACAATACAGAGTTTGTCTCGCGTTTGCACACCCTCCCATTCTCCTCCATAATATCGCCCTCATTCAAATGTGTCATCGTGCCAAGGCCCCCCACAGCCGGGGTCCCAACCCTCAACCCAACCCCCGACAAGCAGACCACCCAATAGATCCTCTGACCAGCTTGATTTGATCAAGGCTTCCCAGTGGCACTGGTTTGAAGTATCACCCCTTGAACAAACCAGCAATCTCTCTCAGTGTGATACAAAGTCACAACAAAAGCATTGTGGCTAATTCTGTCAGTCGCTCAACTCACTCATGCACTGCTTTCCATACTCATGCTTCCATTATGGCACAAATCATACCACTGAAGTTTGCAAGCTATTAGATCTGCATGACCAGGTTATGCACAGAGGTCTGCCATATCCCTGCAAACTGGTCATAAATGTCAGAAATAAAAATTCTCTCACCCAGAACATGCAGGACAGGCAGACCCAGGTGCGTGCAGGTCCGGCCAGAGCTGTTGGCAGGCTCAGAGAGACAGAAGGCATGGTGATGGCCAGCAGTGATGCTGCTGCTACAGCTTCCTCAAGTCTAATCCAGCCAGGAGAAGAGTCACCCAAAGCTGCAAAGCCATGACTATCCTGGACGTAAACACTCTGCTTTCTCCCTCTTCCTCGCTGAATGACTAGCTTTCTCCTCCTGGTGTCTCTCCACTAAATTGGATCCTGACTGCCTCTCTTCTGCTCTCTTCCTCTCTGCCGGGGGAAAGTTTCTCAAAGCTTTTTTTTTGGGGTTGGGGTGGGTAGGGGGGTGTGGAGGGTAAGGCAGCCCCCACCACTCCACGGGAGCAAGGGGGGGTGGGGGGTGCTGTGCTTATTATCCATCTCTTTTGCCCCTCCTCTCTCTCTCATCCCATGTCTCCCTCCCTCTTTAGCCCCTTTAAGTCTCACCATTTTTAATTTCATTCATTCCTTGATCCCACCCCCTCCCTTTTTGTCCCCCTCAGCATCCGTCGCTTTTCACCTCCCCCTCCCTCAAGGTCCGTCTTGCACGGTGTCCCTGTGTATTTCTGTTCCGAGTCCTCTTTAATATTTCATAAACTCTGTCTCCCTCTGTATTTGCCCATTTGATTGTCCACTGCCATTTTTCCTCAAGCTGGAAAATGCAACACTGAATCATTCTGGATGTCACCTGCTATTTAGATTCTCAGTCCATGTGCTGACAATGAATATCTTCCATGTGCTCAAAGTGCCTAAAGTTTGCAGTCGAGTTCTACTTTAGACGCCCACTCTCTTAAATATTGTTTGACCTTATTTGATGCTCAGTTCTAAAATGGAAATTGAGTCATTGAAATTGACAGGGTCTGCTTACGAGCTTTCGTTACTGCACCCTTGTGTGTCTCTGAATGGCATTCAAATGAATGGTCAGCACGTGCAATAAAAATTTTTTCCTCTCAGCCTTACACATTGGTTTCATGTTTTAAAAAAACTTTATAAAAAGTTATTTCCCAAAGCAGTTGGTCAGTGTGGTTTTTAGGAAGAGGAGGAAACATTAGATACGATTAGATAGGGACTACTTTCAGCAGTAGATTAATAGCATTTGATATGCTGGTGTATACTTATAGTAAGATCAATATATTGTTGATTTTGGTTACCATCATTATTAAGAATACAACCTTAAAAAGAAAAAAAAAAAAAAAATGAGGAGCCTCGCCCCCTCCATCTGGACCCTTTACTAAAGACGAAGAACACAGAGGGGCTGGAAAGCAAAAGCTGCTTCATTAAGTTCTCACTGCTCATCAGTGATCATGTTAGCCCCATGCGTGACTCTTTATCCCCCACACTCACAGAGCAAACCTCCATACAAATGTAACCGCTACCCAATCGTGGGCTGCATGCACTTGCAAACACTCGTGTACCCATCATTTTCTTACATACACATAAAGATTCACCAGTCCAGGCCCACTTCCTGAAAAAACATAAACACACCTAATTTATACAAGCTCACCATATGCATATACACAAACATTCACCAGTAACCACCTATTTCTACCCCACCCTCACACACACACACACACACACACACACACTATATAAACACAAACCCACCCACACACAGAAACATACAAACACACTCACCCAGTGGCACAGAGGATTAATCCCCTGGTATTTCCTGCAGGCCACCCCCACAGAGACAAATTCGTTAACAGAGATGATGTTGGAGAAAACATTTAAACTGAATCGACCCCAACACACACACACACACACACACACACACTCACACTCAATCACACACAGTAAGCAAGCATATACCTACTTAAGTAATTGTTCCAGCAATAACGTGTAATGAGGATCTCCAATGGCCCTTAACATTAACATATCATAATCAATTCAAAGTATTCATGACCACAATGAATTAAAAACATGCTGCTTTAATCTCCAGTTAAATAAATGCATTTGAAGATATAAGAGAAAATCAGAAATGCAGTGATATTTATCTCTAAACTGTTTTTTTTGGCCACTTGAGGGCAGCAGAAACAAGCTGTAAAACACAGCTTTGACTTATCTTACAGGTTGATATGGGAAACTTGCTTATTTACTCAGTCAGTTCAGTTTCACACCAACATTAAATTCAGTCATGTTTGTGGCGGACTGGGGATGCTGCGTCCAACATTCACTCTCCCTTTAGCTCTATTCTGGAACATGACAAAGTCGCTGAATGACTGTGCACATGAGTGTTGTCCAGCAGAGCTTAGCTGTACTTCACCATTATAGCATTGCACACTATGTTCCTCTCTTGCATCAAGTCATTTTCCAATTCCCTGTCAGCACACTTGAGTATGGCACAGTGAATGATGCATCATTTATTTTTGATAAACAGAATCTCTCAAACGCACACACACAAGGATTTATTGCACTGCAAACTAAAAGAAATATTATCAAGTTTAAGTTTTTTTTTTTTTTAGATTTGGATGTTGTGAATTTACTGCACCAGTTATCTACTTAGAAACTGCTTTAAAATGGAGAACAACATCAAAACAAGAAATAGCATGAGGCAGTCTGCAAATAAATTAATCAAAAATTGATAAGAAAAAAACAAATGGCTTTTGCCTTTTTTTTCCAAATCAAATTTAACTGATATCACATAAAGTGATCCAGGACTAGCAATCATTTTGGCACAGCACTGGTGAATGACTAATAGTGCAGCCGCAGCACCCACTGGTGGTCACTGAACACTGAACACCACTGCACATTTATAATCAGACACTGGTTCAGAGCACAGTTATAAAATATAAAGAGGGACTGCAGAGGTAATGAAGGGAGAGTGTGTGGGTGGGTGAGGGAGGGATGTTGTCATGTAGTAAAAAGGAGGGTATATTTCCAAGGCCAATCAGATCACAAGTGGCGTTTGTTTTAGTACCTCTTTAACCTTTACCATTTCTGTCTTCTTTTGTAAACCGGAGCCAAGCGAGGACAGCGAGGCACTTACACAATTAAGAAGATTAACCGGTGTCAGGTCACTGTCCTTGAACCAAGGGAAGATAGGTAAACAGGAGGGAGGGATCAAAGCTGTGCGCCTTGTTGCAGTGAGTTCAGAATGAAAAAAGGTTTTCGGAAGACAAAAAAAAAAAAAAAAAAGAGAGAAACATAGTAAGTGAGGACGGATTGTTGGGCAGAGTAGGTGAAGAGATAGAGTGGCAAAAATGACAAACAGACGAAACAGTCTCCAGCAAATATAGAAAGGTAGCAGATAGATTCATGAGCGAGCGTGTAAACAAAGGGGTGTGTTCTGTCATCTTGGCTGACGTCCTAGAAGCTGCTAGATGAAGGGGGAGTTCACTTGTTGACAGACAGAGGAAGAACACTCTCCAGCAGGCCCCCCAACACACACAGACATACACACACCCTTTCCCACCCCCGTGACTCCCATCTGTTGAAAACAATACCGACCCGGACCCTCCCTTAGCACAACACTCACATGTGTGAGCACGTTTTCCTCTGTTCTCTCTGCTGTAACATGAACAGGAAGGAGCGTCCGTCCACCCAGCACCGGGACACACTGACCCGTGAACACAACGCCAACACGCCTACAGCACACGCTGGGAAGGCTTTTGGGGTTTTGTTGCCATTTGAGGAATTGTGATTGGAAAACATGAAAGTGACCATTTTGTTGGGACCACATCATTTCAATTTGGCAACTTCTTTGGAGCAAGGGGTTTCAGGAGGGGTGCTGCGCTACACTTCCCACAGATCACCTGTCAATCAAACCAGCATGGGTGACACTATATGATGTTTTTCTCCCATTGTGAAGTGTCACTCAAGACCCACTCTTTTCTATATGTGTAAACCTCACTTCTTCTTCGCTTTGTGCCAAATAATCTGCTTTTGTGTGAGGGGTAGACATGTAGCAGAAAATACGCCTAAATGTGACAGATATATAAAACAATACATAACAGACAGTTATGTAAATGCATTACAATATTGAACTGAATTATTCCCCAACGGCAGAGCACAGGGCGCCCACATCCTGTGGCTTTGATATTTTTGCACAAGCTCTCTGTAGCTTTGCGAAAGGTAAATGGTAGTCGCATACTATTTGAGAGAGAAGTAAGCAGCAGAAGTCCAGGGTTATGAGCAACAACATGGTACAAAACCATTGCATTTACTATGAAAGCTACGAACCCACAGAGAATCGTCACCCAGCTCTGCAGTCCTCCTCGCTCCAATTTCTTTTAGCTCATTGCTTTGGCCTTAAGCTGCTTGGCATTAATTTGACAGCAGGTTATCAATTTCACCATTAAAGCAACAATTTGTGGGTTAATCCATTAGTCAACTGACAAAAAAAACTGTTTAAGTACCTTTCTAAATAGATCCTTGCATTTTCTTATTTTATCTTCGATTTGAATATTTGCGGCTTGTTTCTTGTCTTAATGTAGTACATTGCAAATGTTGATGTTTTGGACTGTTGGTGTTGGGCAAAATAAAACATCTGATGAGATTACTCTGGGCTCTAGGAAATTGTAATGGGCATTTTTTCTTATGTTGTTTTTTTTTTCCTTATACAGATCACTCAATCAGGAAATAATCAGAAAATCAGTCAAATATGAAAATAATTGTTAGTCACTGCCATATTCACCACATTTATTTTATATGGTGATAATTTCATGTGTTAATAGCAATGATTATAGCAGGAAACATAAAACACAGGACAGTCATGCAAAATTTAGCTTGGCTTGCAAATGCAGAAATCATGAGAAAGTTTTCCATTCCCAAGAAAAGGATCTCCTGGTCACAGCTCAGGGTCACCTATGAAACTGCATCCCAGCACCTGGCAGGGATTCAGCTGCTCAACAGCCCTGTCACCCTCCTCACTGCACCATCGCGCTGACCCAGTAAGCCACTGTTGCTAACAACTTGGCCACTCACAGCCAACGTAGACTGGCCAGAAGTGAGGTCAAATGCAGGTAAAGTGCTCTTTCGTCCCTGCTGAACGCCACCTCATGGCACAGAGACCATCAAAGTGCCAACAGAGGAAGATGCACAACAGTGGGTGGGGGAGACGAATGCTAAAGACCTTCAATGTGTCTGTGGCCAGACAGCCAGCCATTGACTAAAAATACTTTCTGCTTTAATTAAGGGTCATTTCAGTGTGTGTGGATGAAGACTATGTGCATATTGGGCAGTGTGTCTATGAGAGTGTGTGTCCTCAGACACTGAGGCTGCATTTACAAGATTAATGGTTCTGTTCGACAGCACAGACCAACTACCAGGAAAAGTGCCCAAGTCAAACTGGCAATATCCTGGTGTGTGTGTGTGTGTGTGTGTGTGTGTGTCCCCTAATGAGCTTATCTCTCCAGCCTGTCTCATCCCCTCTGTGTTCATAGCAGGCCTATCACTCGCTGGGCAGAATACAAATATTAATTTTACTTCCATTTGGCAACTGCAGATGGAAAGGTTTGGAAATCTGCAGTCATGCAAAAGATCATAATCCCAACATTTCATAGATCCTACGTCAGAGGCTATAATTCATTAAGTGAATATTTTTGTTGAGGACACTGTATGCTTCCATTAGTATGCTATAAAGATCGAATTGAATTTTATGACAGATTTAGATCATTTCAGTTTTAATAGAAAAATAAACTTCATGCAAAACAGAGAAAAGACTCTCCATGTCAGTAATGAAATGGTGGTGGAAAACCAATCAGTGACTACATATATTTCACAGTCTCCAAACAGTCTGAGTTTAAGCATGATTAACAGTCTACAGCCTGCGCTACTGAGGCACAGCGGTGCTATGAGCTAAACGCTAACCACATGCTAACATGCTCATGACCTGCTGATATTCGGCAGGTATATTGTTAACCAGTTTATTGTTCGTTAATTAGCACAAAGGCCAAATTCCAGAGAGCCGTTTGTAAAGGCATTGGTTTATTACAAAATACATGCAAAAAGTATTGGATAAATTGAATTTTTGAGCCAATGGTAGTGCTACAGGAAAAAGGTAATAATAGTTATTACAGTTCATCCTGAGGGGAACGTACCATACTAGGTCCATATAATAAATTCTATTGAAATCCATCCTATAGGCTGATTGTTAAAATATTGCAGTTAAAGCCACAAATGTCAGCTTCATGGTGACCTGAGAGTTAAGTCAGTAGGATTCATCCTCTGGGCGCCGTGAATATCTGTACAAAATAGAGATATTTCAGTCTGGACCCAAGTAGTGGACCAACCAACCGACAGACAACCCAGAATTAATTCAGTTCTCTGTTCCAGATACGCTTATAGCATAGAATAGTCACTGAGACCAACTCCAACATGCACTTGCATGAATCTTGAACTGAATACATTTCTAAAAAAATAAATTGGAAATATATCCATCCTCATTCAAATGACGTCTAAAATATGAACTATACCTTGTATTTGCTTTTCCTCTGTTTTCCAAATGGGAAGATGCAGTAGAAAAAAAATTTTGCCCAACTGAAGACTGTGGCAAGACACCAGCCTAGTCCGCCCATTCTCTCCTGAAAACCTCCTCACGTCCTCCACTGTATAGCAGCTGCCGCTCCTCGTTCCTCGTCACCCCTCCCTCTCTCGTCTGTCCTTCAAAACCACTGTCCAGAGCTATGAAGACCCTAGCAGCTAGTCATGTTAGAGAATCCTGGGATAGTTACTGATCTGACAGAAGAAACGGTGCATTTTCCCTCACTTTGAGTGACTAGAAGTTAAAGCGTGGTTGAGGTCATTCCTAAATGCAGCCTTCCCTTGCTTGCCTTGCATCCCTACAGCATCCCTCCATCCTGTACCCTATGCAGGTCCTTCCATTCGAAGCATGAGGAGGTAAAAGATTAGAAGAGGAGAAGACAGAAGTGGGCGGAGGTGGGGTGGGTCGGCGAGAGCCGTCTGGTAAAGAAGGGAGGCACTTATAGTGATGGAAAAAGGAGGGGGGTCTGCGGTTTAATGTAGAAAAGGGGGAGAAGGCTTGGAGGGAGTCTGGGAGCAGTGAAAGAACAATGAATATAAGGGGTAACCGTGAATTCCCAGCAATTAAAATGAAGCTGTAAATAGAAATAACAATGCAGACCCTTTCCGGCTGATGTTACGAATGAAAGAAAGATGCAGATCAAAAAAGTGACTATGCGTGTGGGGGTGAGAAAAATGTACTCAGCAATAGTGTGCTGGTGCATTTGTAGCCGTCAGGGGTGGACTGATGAAGATTGGCAGTCTCAGACCAATCATAAATGGCCCATGGAGCCTCTGTACATGCCTGCATTCTGAGCAATTAGACTGAGCACCCCACCGGTGACTGGGGCCAGCAAATGACGAGCATGTTTAGTTGATTTTATTAGATAAAGTGGTGGGCACAGGCCATGAATTGTTCTAACAATATTGAAAACTATGTCAATACTGAAGAAGAGAACAAGACAAAAGAGAGCAAGTTTGTAAAAAGGCACGAAAGATTGAGATTGGCCAGAGTTAAAGCCCCTGACACCTCCCTCCATACACACAAACTGAAAGGTGTAAAATTATGAGGTGGATTTATGATTTTAAATTCTGCTGATAACATCTGCAGTTTAACTTCTTTGTTGTCATGAGGCAATTTTCCATGAAAGAATTCAGAGTATCAAAGCAGCACATTTGGCTCTGGCAACCGTCAGGTTAGCGTCTCTCCACATTAGAATCTCATTACAGAAGAATAAAGAGTAACCTTGATCTAGATCAGCCACACAGGAAGCTTCCTTCTTTGTTTCCTTTCAGGGGAAATGGGAGAAGGAAGCCTCTGAGTTTTGGGTGAAATAGCTGCAAGATAGGTATTCTTCGCTGCTTCCTGTTTTTTGCAGTCTTTTCCATATTTACGTTCAAAACTTGTAGCACGGTGAGAAGTGAAACTGTGATGGTGTATAGTGCTGACTGCTCATCCAGCTCATGCCCCAATGCAGCGTTGCATCCATCTTTTTACTGAGAGTTACATACACAGCCCAGCAGGCGTAATGAAAGGGGAAACGTGTACTCACAAATGAATAGTTCTTGCTCTTAGACTACCCATTTGTGCATCATATAACACTGTGTTGCCTTTGATTAATGCATTGTAAATTGTGGGACAATGGAAAATCTAATCTACCAGTAAATGAGCCATTTATTCAATGCAGTTTTGTTATGATTTTCTATAGAGACATGGATTTACTTTGAATGTCAGAAGAAATGGTTTTAACAACACTGTGTTTAAATGGTCAGCCGTTGGGCATAAATGTTACAGCCTAACGTTGTTTCTCTTTATGTTCTGGGTGCATGAATAATGAATCTGAAAGTGACAATTAAGTTATTAGTAAATGCAGATTAGCAACTGAGAGCACCGATTGCCAATCTGTGCACATAAGGGTGCCAGCCAACTAGCTTGTGAAAGTGAAACTTGGTAAATCAGATTTCGGCGTAGTCTCAGCACTAGACCACTCTCTACACAATGCTGGCAGAGGGACAGAGATGTTTCAGAGAAGGAGCGGGGACAACATCATGCGCACTTCCTGCCTCTCTGCCGTTCAAACAATGGGCTGGTTTCAAGTCTCAGTCTGCCAACATCAGGTCTGTTGTCCGTTCTAGGAAACCAGACAAGAGGTTAGGGAGTTGAGGGTCATTGTTCCTGCCAGAATAAAAGGGGAAATGGCCGGTCATGGTAATGGGGGGGGCTGACAGATGTTTTAGTCACAGCTGGTGGTATCTATTCATCATTTTAACTTGATTTTACCCATCAATAACATGCAATGTAATTCTAAAAGCACCAAGTGGGCTACATTCTACATTTTCATATTTTATTTCATATTTGACATTTTGGTGGAGCTATAAAATAATATTAGTTGCTGTTCTTTGTGGAACATCAAGTCAACATTAAACATGAAGCACTGACCAGAGTTGGTATTCAATAGCCAGTGGCGGTTGGCCACAGCCTCCTCATCAGACTTATTACATGCAGACACAGAGCCTCACTGCAGGCTGCAAGCCGAGCTCTCCCCACATCCCATATTTCAGACGTGTTTCAGCTGTCAATTTCACAGTGCCAAGGTTTAGCTGAGCCTCAGTGACATCATGCTGCTGGTTTACACCCTGCATGCACATGGCCGCTGTTAAACAACTATTCCCATAATGCAAATTGACATCCAGAGTTAGCTGCAAAGGCAGAACAAATTTATAATGAAGTTAACTAATAGCCTATAATAACATGTGCATTGGAGTCCCATTTGTTTAAGTATCACATTTCATGTTACTGCCCCCAACAAAGTGGCTGTGATTAATGCAGTAATTATCTACTGCCCCTCCCACTATTGATCCATAGCGTCCATTTTTTGGATTAAGAGCTTGGCAAATGTAAGCACATGGCAGAAAGCCATAGGAAATTGAGTGTAAGCTCATTTCATCTTTGAAAATAGTAAAGAGATGTTGCTCTATCTTAAGTCAGCAGATGGAAACCGTTTTGGCAAATTGGGAAACATGGGGAATTTAAGTCCGGATTGGTGACAAAATGGAGCTCACAATAAGCTATCCTGTTTTAAGAAAAGCCTCCTCAGGCAGAAGGAGGCACAAAGAACTACAAAGCTCCCTGGGCACAGGTTCAAATCTCAATGACTGCATGCAAGTGATACAGCAACCCTAAGCTACAGTATAATAATGTGGCCTGGTGAGAAATGATAAAGAATATTCAGAATTTGATGCCATGAGTGGTAAAAATTTGGAAAAATGCATTTGTTTTTCCAGAACCATTAAATATTTTAGTGAATCAAGACCCCAAAGTTTCAGCAGACTGATTCTAAAATCTGAGGAATTTCCTACATATTTGGAAATGGATGTGATCTCTAATGATCCAATACATCAGACATGAATCAGAAGTTAACAAAAAAAAAAAGATTCTTCCACAGCTTACTTCTTTGCGGGGGAGTAAATTATGAATTCCAAAAGGGAAGGGGTGAGCTATTTAACCTTTAATTATAATCTTCAGAAGAACCCGCCAAAGCCCCTACAAAGAACATTTCACCTTTTGAGCAGTAATTAACCGGCCTCACACACCAAAGGCCTTCGAGCAATCATCAGCTGCCTAATAAAAGCCCAAACAGGGCAGAAATGAACAGAATGTAGGCCAAGGTGATGAAAAGGTATGGATCTTTCTTCGCATGGTAGAAACACTAGGGGACCACCCATGGAGTATACATGTACTCTAGACTGTATAGCCATTCCTTATAACACATTCTAACACTCCTCTTCCTCATGTAACTGACATGTAGTCATTCAATAAGTGAAATTTATAAAAACAGCCACTTCATGTCCATCCATCCATCCATCCATCCATCGTCTGTCCTTAAGGGTCACTATAGGTCCAATGAAGGTTAATTAAAGAGGCCTGGTGTTTTCTCAGAGCAGAAAACCAGCTGAGGCTGACCGAAGAGTCAATGACAGACATGGGCCCACCTCCAGTGATGAGAAGACAGCCCCTTGTAAAACAGTCATCAGTGTGAAAGTTACTGCATTCTGCTTGGCCATAAAGTAATTAGCTGTCCGGACACCTCCAAGAGTGACGCCTCCACGTCAGAGGACAGGACAGACAGAGGAGGAGAGACATACGAGCAAATGGATGCAGCACAGACCGTCTCTGTCGGAGGTCAGAACGCAGTCAGCTACATAAAGGCAAAGTCTGCCTGTCATAAAATATCTGTTTTATCAGGTTAAAACACCAACATCATCTTTAATAGAACCTGGCATAAAGAGCTTTTCATCTCCGCTACGTGGACACTAAACTGTCCTCAGCGAAGGACAAATTAAAAAGGACAGAAACACAGACTGTCTCTTAAATAGCTTTAGATCATCCTGTTTGGGTCTTGAGGCTGCATAGCACTGCAAACAGTACATTTAGAACTTTCATTTAGAACTTTGATTACTTGCAAATGTTGAAAGCTAAACCTAGCCAGAGTCAATAAGGGTTTAGAACAAATTCTGATTCAGTAAGTGGATTTAATACCGATATTAGATTTGATAAAATGTTGTGCCCCAAACCTGTCAATAAGGTGGTTTTCATGGCTCACTGACATAACTGGGAAACAGCTGCAGCGAAAAAGGCAGGAAATCAATCTAAAAACCTGTGGTGTTCTTGGAAAATGGTCACTCCAATAAGCGGAGTGGCATTAAATAAAGTGGCACATTCATAAACATGCTAAAGCAGGAAAAAACACCAGCACAGTCCTTTGACTCAGCTTGAACATTGCGTGTGCTGGGGCTGGACTGACCTCGGCATGGGAGCGAATCCCTGACCACCCACAGTTACAAATGACATGTTGCAACAGCACTCACCAGCCAGAGGGACATCGCAGAGTTGTCTTTGAAGACACCTGGGCCAGTAATTCCCTTTCACAGATCCACAGCTTTCTTTAACACCGAGCTAGCCCGACTCGGATTAACAAGACCGAATGTTATTGTCCCGCAAAGTTGGATGCACTGACCAAAGAGAGCCCAGCAGTCTGGCCCTTATCCTGACATACTTCCTGAGCTGCATTGTTAGCAAGGGGAGAGGAAACACACACACACACACACACACACTATGGAAAGTCGGTGTCAAGAGATCATAACATGGAAAGTGAGAATACCAGGAGCTGTTGTTTGCTCTCTGAGATTTTCTGTGTCTTGTGCTTTTGCCAAGGTCAGCGTTTGAGCCATAAACAGAGAGAACTTTATGACAAGAAAATACTGGCTCTCTGTTAGCAGAACAAAGAAACTCCTCCAGTTGCTTCCAGGTATCAAGTAATTTATAGAAACTGTAAATCTTACCACAGAAAAAACTCTTTCATATACTGTATGCTCAATGATTGAAAGTAAAGCTTCTGAGATGGAATTTAAATCTGTGTTCTCACTTGAGGCTGCATTCACTGATTTTTTTTTTTTGAAGAACTCGACAACAAGCCTGGCATGAAGTTGCTATGACTAACACAGCAGTGTCAAAATACCAATATGCACGTCGGACACGGGTGTCTTGTTTCTGTCAAATGTAAGTTCAGTATTCACTCTCCTCCTCTGCTCTCAGGTGTCACAGAGGAAAACAAACAAATTTGTTTTTTCATATTTTGCATTCGTGTGCAAGAGTTATGTTGACATGTTAATAGATGCTGCACAGATAAATAAAAATAATGCAACACTGTTAAAGAGACAAAATTCAAAAGTCTAACAATGTTGTAAAAGCAGTAACTCATTGGACCATGTTATTATCAGGACTTAATTTATTCAGTTTTCTCCATGACACCTGGCAGGATTTGGTCTCCTACTGTTGAGAAAAATAATAATGTCCTAAACTAGCTAGGAACATCTAAACATATACGTTTATATGCATTTTAAGTAAAATGAAGATAAAGATAAGTGGCTGTGCCTCTTATACATTTACTTTTCTCCCCACATTTTCCCCACTACAAGACGCAGAAAACTGTTCCAGGCAAATGAACCAAATACACTTGAGGTGCTGGCAGCTGAGGTGAAGAGGTCACCCCTTTACAACGGGTCCCCCCCCAACTAAGTAAATGCCAACTAAATGGGCTTCTGTGTTTTTCCTTTTAAAAAACAGACCCTTGATGGAGACCACCTCAGACCGGACAGATTCACTGCCACTCGTCCATGAGCGAGGAAGGACTTAGGGAGCACAGCAGGCAGGGCACTGAGTAGCGTTAGTACCCGACATTAACATTCTTGCTCCTCTCAACACGACTTTTACAAGGTTTTGAAGGAAGAACACACACACACACAGAGTGCATTAATCCAAGAGGCATAATTCACCTACCACACATTTGTCATTAACTAATCATTAGAAAGCCATTTCTTGTAATACTGAAAACAGTTGAATTCATGTGGTCTGTATAAAAGAGCACAATTCTATCAATGTATTTCTGTAACAACGAACATAATTTTCATAAAGACACAAAGTGCTTTACACGCACATGAAACACATTTTTAAAAATCCCATTGTTAACTGTTCCCAGCCAGCTGAGAATGTGTTTCTGTCCATGCATGTGTATGTAGATGGACGGATCCTAACTGTGTCTGTATTGTAAACACTGTGAAGCCCTGAGCCAAAACCGTATAGGGTTCATTCTTCCTAAAGCCTTTCCAAAACCCCCTCAGCTGGATCAAAGTCTGCGCTGTGTGCTTAGGTTTTAACATGGAGGGGGGGGGGGGTTTACTTTCTAGTGATTGTTATCGCTCCTCGGAGTGCTAAGCCATGAGTGAGGCCTCCGTGAATGCTGCTGCCAAAGGAGTGTCTGACATGTCTGTGTGATGTGTGAGCGGTCCTCCTCGCCATGTGTGCTGGGGATAAGGCAAAGGCATGGGTCTAAATTGGAAGCGCATGTAGCATGAGCTCACACTTGTCTTCTCTGATTAAACCACATGAGCAGCACATTAGAGGGAGCCCTTTCTTTAGTACAGATGACTGTGACAGGTTTACTGCACGCTGACACTGACTGCCCCCTGCTGGTCTCTTCTCACCACAATCTTCGGATGTCGGAGTCATTTGAAGAAAAGACCAAACTTTATGACTTCCTTTTGGTGGTAATCCAATTTGCAGATGTCCATGTAAGTGTTAAGGAGTAATGAATGTAAAACACAATGTAAAGCGCACAGGGTGAGCTCCATCATCTCCTGCAGGATCTCTTAGTGGCGTTCCTGGTAGATTAGAACATCCTTTGGGAATACATGTGCAAGAAATGATGTAGCGTGTGGGATAACACTGACAGATTACAGCAAAATTATAACCCCTAGAGAATTACAATTTATGTGGAGATGATCCTGATGGATAGTAAAAACAACAGCAGAGTTGTGTAAAACCAGTTTTGGACTTGTTTTTTTTTTTTTTTTAAACTTCAGGTGTATTCATTATTGAGGGACTATAAGGCTCCATGAAGCCAACTGTTTTTGCCACTGATCCAAATTTAATTATCATTCGTTGCAAATTAAAGAAAGCAGCCCATCCGGCATCTCCCCGTCACATCCTGCACTGCCTCCTGGAGAACCCAGAGGAGCTCCGAGGTCAGAAGACACGCAGTCTCAGCAGCAAAAACAATCCTGTTTGGAAAAGTGACCCCCTTTAAGGAACACATGGACGAACATTAAATCTTACTTCGAGAAGTGCCAGGTTATAATGGCTGCGCTGTACACCCGCTTGAATACGACTGGCCATTACTAGTCAGCTGAGAGCCACACAGCTGGTGGACAAACCTGGGATTGTGAGGCATGAATGAAGCGGCTAATGCAAGCATGGCGTCAGTGCTCTGCCTGAACAAACGCTGTGCTCTATTCTAGCAAAGCATCCGCACAGAAAGCTCAAAGTTTCAGTTTAATTCCAGCACCGAAATGATCTCCGGGAGGTGAAGAAAACATGTTTTAGGTTTAGAGTCAATAATACCTCTACAAGTTAGTTCCAGGTTGAATTCAGTGTTCCAGGGTCTTTACAAGTACAGTAATACAAAAGTGTGAGTGTTTTTGTGTGTGTGTGTGTGGTGGTGGTAGTGAGGACACCCCGCCTGGCAGCTTCACACACACACACACACACACAGGACACACCCTCCAAACACAGAGCTGAATTTCTTCACAGCACCAACTGTAACCCATGGCGATGGTGAGTCTGCCCAGGAGCCGGGCATTATGCAAACGTAAATCACGCCTGACTGGCCACAAGACTGTGTGTGTGTCCATCGCACGGCTTCACATTTCACCCAAACTTTATTGGTGCCAGTGGCCCTTTGTCTGCTTTAATTGAATTAACTTCTCAGAAACGGACCTTGTTGCAGGAGAGCGATGGGACATCACGCAGCCATCACCTCGGCATGGGAGCTTTTAATGGTGTTTACACTGGAATCAGTCGGTGCTTTAGAAGAAAAGGAGCTTCCCTTTAGCAGATTTTATAACTTGGTAACGTTTTCTTTTTAAGAGCTGCACGGCATGTTTGTCACAGCCTCTGAACATAATAGAATAGCAAACAAACGCTCACCATTGAAAGATTGCTGTCACTTTTCTGTCATTTTATGTCATGTTTCGGCCCCCTGGGATAATTCTCACAAAGAAAGGTCCATTGTTAATACTGGCTGTCATTCCTACTGTGCCAGTCACTTTGAAGGGCTAATATACTTCCAGTCTAAAGACAAAGACATTATTAAAGGCCCCTGAATCTATCAGTTTCTTTCTATTAGCCATGTAGCACTAGTAGGGCTTTCACACCTGCAGGGCTCTGTGCTGGTTCAGGTTCCCAAACCAAATTTTGAACCGGCCAGCGCATTCAAACCAAAAAAAAAAAAAAAAAAAAATTGTTTTGGAACCTGAAAAGTTTATTCTCAGCTGGAACCAAAAAATAGTTGGCTCTTCCTCGCAAACCGTGACATCATCAGTGGGCATGTCAACGACAGCTTGCAGATAATCCAATGCGATTTGCCATTTTGCCGGTGTTGTGTTTACTTCCGCCTGAGTAACGTCCTCCCACTTTGGTTCTGCTTAAACTGGTGTGAACGTGGGCTGGTTCGCCAGAAAGCACCAAGGTTCTGAGACTCCAGAACGGAGCCGGGGCCAGAACCAGAACCGCGTCTGTCTGAAAGCACCACCAGTGAGCACGTTTTCCGCCAAAGTTAGACCACTTCTGGTTGTTTCACATGAAGTAATTCTCTACTTGTGTTTTTGTCTGAGCTCTTCTTGCTGGTTTGACGTTGCTGGAGTTCATCTAGATAAAAGTGATGTCATATATTTCTGTGTACCAATCAGAGTTCATTTAAATGAATACATAATGACAGTCGGGGGGGGTTGTTTACTGTGTGCTCGTGTTGTCATCAAATCTGATGAAACCAAGCCCGCACAGTCGTGACGAAGAGGAATAGCTAAATTTTCATGTGTGAAAACTCTTAATAATTATTTGAACTTCAGCTGGTTGTTTCTTACTAAGTCACGAATGTGATGGCGCGAATAAATTATTTTCATGGCCTTTAAGAACAAACCAGCCTTAACTTGTGTTACCAGAACTGGTCGTTTCTTCCGTTCATCGTCTCAAGAACCAATATGTAACACTGACATGCGTCTTGGTAACAAAAAGTAACAGGCATATTTTGAGCTTGTGCAATCTCAAAATCTAGGGACAACTGCACTATATATTCCATAGTTTAAAAAGATAGAAAAAGTCAATGGCAACGTCCCCACCTGCTGGGTGAAAAACACATTATCACTGAAATCATACTGTCCTGTCATGGGCTCTACTTTGAGGTGTACTTTACAAAACTTCAGATAAAATGCACCATTGTTTTGGCTACAAGCTGCAATTTGAAAGAAGGAATGCATTCACTGTTTATTGGCGCTCTTCCTTTTTCTTTCATGTCTGCTTGTCCCCAGTCAAAGTGGCAGAGACCCACCCAGACCCCAAGCAAACAGTGTTCACGTGGTTTACCCCAGCAGATAAAAAGAGCCGAGGACGCTCAAATGTCTGGCCAGTCTCCGAGATAATGTGAAGCAAACACGTTTCAGTCGTCTTGCTGTGTTACGGGCTTGAACAAACTTGAATTGAACAAGTGGTCTACGGGTGCTTAGAGTTTAGTCAGTATTTGAGCTAGACGCAACCAACTAGGATTTGACAACATAAAGTCAGCATATGCATTCCTGGAAACTTAATTTTCATCTTTAAGTTTCCTTTGAAACATGCGAGTGCTCTATTGTCATGTCTCTGGTAGACGGGTGCTCACAGGTCCTAGAGTTAATAGTCAGCTGGGTCCCATTGCATTGTTGTTCTCAGCGTTATTACGTCCGATTCCCAAGTGGATCTAAAGGGTCTAAAGGATCAGTGGAGCGCAGGAAAAATGGCATGTATTACTAGTCTTTTGGGTCTACTTGTCCTTTTAACATTATTATTATTATTTTGCTACTGCAAGGAGGAGAAAACTTCTGGGAGCCAACAATAGATTTTGGATTCGACACCATAGATGGAAAAATCGTGGATAGAGGTAAAGCTGTTTGCTGTAACTGCCTTACATCACAGTTAGCTTGTCACTCAAGTGAGGCAAAATGATGAAACAATGGCAAATCTGCAACAAAATTTAGAATACGGCTGGCTTCATGGGTTGCATTCAGATTCATCAGAACACATTTTTTTTGTTGGTTTGAATTCATTCGACTTTTTTTGTTTTTGACACAGTGACGCCGGGTCCCTTTCAGATTTGCTCCCATGAAACCCTTTAGTGTCTCACACCTGAGACACCCTGAGGCTTCAACAACACAACATTTCTCTGTATTTGATTGCAGTTCAAAAGGCAATAAAAAGGTGATGACTGGTTAGGAAACATCAATGTGCAAGATGAAAATGCTGGAGCTAAAAATACTATTAATCAAATAATTCCTGCAATCAGCAAATACACAACAACTGTGGAGGGCTGTCTCTTTGGGTAGTATGACTGCAAGCCTCGGCCCCGTGTTTGGCAACTGTACACTATCCCGTGGAAACTAATCTCAGGGTCTAAACGCAAGAATGCAGATGGCAGGTGTTAAAGGATCGGCCGCAGTGGAGCTGTGAGGTAATATAAGACACAAGACAATCGCACAAAATGACAAAGAAATTCCAGGAATGTTATCCGGTGTAGCGATAAGTGTTGCAGTGTAGCGAGCTGCTAACTGATAATGCAGCCATTAAACCAGCTTGCTCGGTTTCATCTAATACCGTTTAAAAGGCGCTTTATCTAACTACAGACTGTTAAATCCATTACCGTTATCTCTGACGAGAGGAGCCCAACCTCTCAGAACAGATGAGGTACAGCAGTTTCACTAATCCTGACGTACGGACGTAATGCTTTGCTACTGGGATTAAATATCATTTACAATGCAAATACTGTATCTAAATAAAGAGTTGGATATCTTAGTGTGTAGATAAAACTAAAAAGGATATATTAGACCTTAGTTATACTTGTGATGATGTATGCTTGAGATTCATCAACTAAGAATATGTACAAATATTCCGATACACACTAATATAGGTCAGTTCCCTACGAAGTCAAACTAGTGTCACAGCTGCAACTTTTCAAAGGTTTGGACTTTACAACAGTGACATGTGCTTTCTGCAACAACACTGACTTGTTCTGGAACTATGAATCAATCTAGCCATCTTATTTTGCCAAGAAGTATAGAACTTGCATACCCAAGGAAATCTTAGACATGGGTTGGTACACAGTTATTAACAGCCCCTGACAACACAATACAATGATGTGGAGGTATTCAGGCTATTTTCAGAGTCATGCCATGAAGGCCTGCCAAGGCAGACAGGCACGCAGAAGGCAAAGAAGTAGCAGATTATGTTCTCAGAACTTCTATGACTACTGTAATGTGAAATGAAGTGGGTTTAAAGGGTAAAACCCCCTCAATTTAGGTAATCCAATCTGCTATTCTTGCAGTCTGGGAAAGTCCATGTAGAACCTAAGAAAGTAGGTCTGTGTCAAGACGAAAGGCTTTAATGCCCAATGCCATATTGTTGCTGTTACTTGAGCCTAATTGCAGCTTATAATGAGGATGTTGAGCACAGCTTATGATTTCGTGCACATTTAGTTACATCAAATTTAAATGTACATACGTTACCATATCAAGATTCCTCATGTTTAGAAGTTGGCCAATTCTTTAAGTCTTAAATATCAACCTCAGTGTCTCGGTGCTAACCCATGCCCTTTAGGTTGTAACTGAGTTCAAATGACCAAAGTGTTTGTTAAAGGAGCATTCATCCATTTTATCCGATAGTCATGGGGGACGGTTACTGTTGCAGGGAATAAACAACTTTTATGGTTAATATTTACATGTGGGAACAGTTGCAATAATGATGTTTTTATGGTTTGTCTGCAGAAGGAGCTTCCTGTTCAAAAATAAAAGGTTAGAAGTCAGAGCTGAGTTGCTCCACTTCAGGTGCAGATGTGCTGGGAGTTTGTTGCTGGTTTTCTGGTAACTTTTCTGACGACAGGTTGATTCCTTTTGTTCTTTTTTTAAACGTCTCATGTTTGCCCTCTTATTTTTTTCTATAGTTTTCGTTCACCACCTCACCTCACAACAAGCCTGAGCTGTACCTCGGCCTTTTTGAGTCCTCCCTCCACTACTCGGCCAATCCTGACAAACATCAGTTTATTCAATGCCAGTCTTAAAACAATACTCCCATGCAATGTGAATTTTGAATCCATCATTGGTAGCTGTAATCCCTCGTCCTCATACTGGCCTTGAAGAGATCCTTTTTTTTTTTTTTAAAAAGATGGAGGATAGAACCTACAGATAGCGTATTCTAATGCTCAACCAAAGCTAAGGCTTCAGCAGTCTGTTTTAGACTAAGTAAGTATCTTACAAAATTATTTCTTTTTAGTGCATTTAGTAAATTTCCTCGTAGTGTTGCCGTCTGTCCACTGCAGCTCATTTAGGAAACGCTGTCCAAACACAAAGGGAAGGGAAGGTTGTATGTAAAGACTTAATATCCCCACTTGACTTGTCTGGCACAGACCGCTGAAGCCTCCTGTTCGCTTCGCACACTCATTATACTTGTGACGAATGAGGAGGTGGGATTTTTTTGCCCCATCACTTTCACTGAAATCATCTTAGGAAAGGATCCCTTCACACATGGACATTACACCATTGCCTGCAATGGATGGATACTACCAGAGATATTACAGGAATAGCCACCCAAGTATAAAAAGACATAACTAAATCTGTAGACAAATTCCCACCATCTCCTATTCGATATCATTTTATCACCTTTACACACGTGAGAGAAAAATAGGATATGTATATTTTCAGCTCTAGTGTGAACGCAGGCCTGGGGGTGCCATAAATAAACTCCCAGCCTGTGTATCTATACGATATAAATGTGTGGCACTCTGCTGGTGCTTGAGTAGGATTTCAGGCGCGTGCAACACATGTGTAGCATCGGGTGCAAGAGTGTGATTTAATTAAAGATTCCTTAGCCTGGCGCATAGGGTGGAACACACCCGCTCTCATTAACAGGGATCAGGACGGGAACATGTGCTGTTTTTTTTAAATGGAGGGCTATTGAGTTTCTTCTCCCCCTCTACTAATAATAACAGCATGACAAACTTTCTCTACAGAACAATCAACTGTTGTGTCCCCTGTATTATCTTTAAGACACTGGAGACACAGATCATACATGAAAAGAGATACGTTTCTTCAAAAACATTAATACAGAAGTACATTAATGTGTTCACAATGCATCTCCACTGCCCAAAGATTACTCTTCCGATCCAGTCTTCCGATTATGATCCAGGGATCCCATTATTTTATCATTTATCTTTTACACAATCAGTGACAGTTTATATGTTCATTAGACACTTTATGGTTACATTTCATAATGCACATTATATTTTCCCTCCCAGTCCAGTGAGAAACCACATTCCAGTGCAAATACCTATGAAATTCCTCCACAGTGGAATGTCCAAGTGTGCAAACCTATCCTTTTAAAAACCAGCGAGGGCAAACTAGCAACAATGATCTGCCTCAGCTTGTTACAAGCATTGGTGCAAAACAAAAAAGAGAAAGAAAATCTGGGTTCTTTCTTCCTGTGTGTATTCAGAGTAAATGCAGCATGTCAAAGGGGGGATTTATTACGTCCGCAAAGAAAAACATTCTCTCGATGATGAAAACATGATTGGGCGACCTGGCTAGCCCAGCCTAACTTCTGCTCCACTGTCAAAGTAATTACCCTTGGAGCCCTATGGCATCCGACCTTGGTGAAAAGACCCCGGGAAAAGAGACTAGCCACAAATATCAACAAAAGACACATTTTGAGGAGAAAGGGATGCGACCTGGGAGAGCCCAGCTCCCTGTCCATCACTCGGAAGTGTTGTGAATGGCTACAAAGGCCCCCAGAGTGAGACTTTGTGGGATTTCGATGTTGCCAAGAGCGAATGCCACTTTGCCTTGCCAAGTATTAGGGAGAAGACAAGAAAATCCCCCCACACATTGAGCAATATCAACAAAACTGCAGCATAAAGGCCACATTCAGGGGGTTACAAAGCCATGGAGGCCGGATGGTATAGGGCTAAACCAAGTGTATTATGTTGCACTGATGCCACAAGGTCTGAGGCACAGAGGTGGAGGTTAGGCCTTTGCTTTACATTCCAAGAAAAGGGGCACACAACCATGACTCTGGGGGAAAATACAGTTGCCCTCTGCCTTAATCTATCATTGCGACTGTCATTCTATCCACTGTGCATTGCCAAGTGCATTAAAGACACTTTAAGAAGCTCAATGAACGCCTTTTGTATCCCATTATCTTCTTGTTCCACAGGCTTTGTGGGCAACGTTACGCATCACTGAATCAGTAATGTCTTGAAAGCCTGTTTGGAAAAGAAATATCCGCTCATCCGATTCACACATTCATTTGACCACGGAGCATTGAAAGTGAAGGCGTTGACTTCCACAGTGGATGAAAAGGTTCATTCCACGCTGACTGTTGGCTCAAGCTGAAGAATTTAACACACATATCTACATTCCTGGACAGCTTTGAGTGTTCTGATGCTGTATGGAACAATCTACGCACTGGAAATGTCACTCCACATTTGCACAAATAAACTGACTGTGATGACTTTCTCTCTCGCATTAAATTTGAATGGTATATTAGTAATCTAAGATCATAATGGTATTTGCTGGTTAGAGCTGGGAGCAGCATGTGAGACAGATGCAGGTTAACAGAAACTACAAATACAACGCAGCATATTCTGCCCAGACTGTCACGTGAAGAAGAGGTCCATTTAAAAACGCTTCCTACTTGGAAAGAAAATGCAGAAATGCCCACAAGAGGTTAAATTCCTGTGTGCATGGGCATTAAAAGGTAAAATGACAGGGGTTAACCTTGCTGAGGCATCACAACCCTCTGCCGGGTCAAGCACACACTGGGCACCTTTCCACAGAGGGACACACAGAGAGGGTCTTGTTCTGAGGCCCATGTGCAGGTCAGTGCCGGCAGGTAGGAGTGAAATGATAGGCCTCCCCAGAGACGCAGCACAGAGGACACACTGTTTCCCCACAGCTAAAGCATCTACTGGAATGCAATATGGGGCAGCAGGTAACTTCAGCGCATACCTTTATCGTAAATCTTCAAATCCAAGGAAAGCCCCCGCCTGCCGTCTGACACTTTGGTGGGAATTCAGAAACGGGGCAGATAGAGAGCTGGACTTGACAGGCATCAAACCGAAATGAGGATTAGTTTCTTAAGGAGGGATGGTCGGCGGTGTTACTTATGCTGACAGTTTGGTCTGCTCGTTACTTGAAACCCACTGAGGGCAACCCACTTCATATTGCTTTAAAATAGTTGTTTTAGTTACCATCATGTCCATCCGTAACACTGAAGATAATCGTAGCCCATTTCTTGTGTACAGCTTTTATATGGGCCTAAACATAAGAATGATTTAAAACATCTTTCATGTCTCATTCTAATTAACACTTACACCACTTTACCGTGTAGTTTACATTAAGGCACGCTAACAACTGAGCCTGTTCTCTTATGTGCTAATTTGTCTATGAATAATTTTTAAAAAAAGAGAGAAAGCCCAGAGCCCATATTTGATTGTGTGATTAATCAAAGTGTGCTTCACAGAAGTGAGATATGAAAAACAGTATATTGGCCAGAAGAGTGTAGATACACCCCAGGGGTGCACACACAAACACTACAAGCAAAAACATGCAGTAAAGAATTGAACACTGAAATCACTGAGCATTCAAAAGAGAGGAATGAAAGCTTTGAATTCATCTTAGAAGTCTATATTTACCGTGTCATGTCCACAAAAGATTAGATTAATCAGAGTGTTTTCTGGCCCCAAAAGGAAGCTAAAAGTTTAGTAGCGGCTCACTGATCAGAAGCTGAAAGCGGGGACAAATCCTGAAGAAATGCAGGCTGTGAAAAACACACTGCACATTTGGATTAAGCAACATTATTTATATTGTAAATGCATGAGCCATACAGCCAAACTCTGCTTTATATTCAATACATGCCACCATCTGTCAGTGCTATCTTAAGATAGACATTGTTCAACATGTATCTACTTTCATGCCAATAAAGCACATGGAGTATATATGTGCAAGCATGCAGACTGTGGACCCCACCTTGTATACGTTTAGCCTTGCTGGCAGCATTGGCTCTGGGGATGGTAATGTCTGCCTGTCAATCGAACACTCACTAAGTCCCGCCCACCTTAGTTACTGTTGCTACGCCTGTCAAGCTGTGCGTATCCGACATGTCTATAGACGGCTAACTTCAGATTATAGCCCTCCTCTGTCTTGAATGGGGATAAAATGATTAACTCTTCTTGACTTTCCAAATGTTATCAGACCGAATCGATCAAATTCTGACAGTGAAACAAGTCCTTTTGCAGGGGTTGTGATGCTCAAAACGTATCCACTGTTCCACAGCCGCCTCTTTTTCGGCCAAATGGCATCACGCGACAGACATTGTGGTTGGAAAATTAGTTTGGCCGCTATGTAAGACTTGATTCAAAGTCCAGTGAACTTCCTGAGGTCTTGGTACAGTCTCTCCGAGCCGCTATCATAGTGTAGACTGACAAGTCACATCCACTCTTAATTTATCTCTGGTGTTGGTCTGCCAACTCCTAGGACGTGTTCTGATTTTAAACACAAGTGGTTGCATATAGACAAGACTTCTAGATTGTGTTTCACCAGCTACATTTTTACATCAGCAACTCATCACTTGACACTGGGAACATTGTCAGCTATTCTGAGCTAATGTGCTGGGAGTGGCTGCCTAAGGTTTTATATGGTAATGGTTAGCACAAGCTTTTGAGATTTGATCATACGGAGGGAGGGATCCAAAACAATGAAGTGAACATGTCTAAAAACTGATGTCAGGTTTCCACTCAGTGGGAATGGCAGAACTAACAGCATCGTCACATTATGAAGTGCCATTTCTAGCACTGAAGGTTCGAGTTCAATGAAGAATCCAATCAGAACATTTTACTTACAATTAAAAATCATCATGTAAAGATAAAACGGCTAAATCCATTGGTTGGGTTTCTTTAAAAGGGTTGTATTCTCCAATGAGAACACAAGCCTGGGGTGCAGACCGTACAATGCATCATCTTGATTTAACAGACATGTCTTTGCAGTCAGATTGTGTTCTGCTCTTCTGTCGACTGTCCCGTCAGCCCACGCACTGCCGATATACAACAACCCCTAGATTCCAAAAAGCACAGCGCACATTCCTCCTGAACCTTATTCAAGAGCCCCTCATGTGGTTCAAAGTCTTGGTTGTGTACTTTGGTTTTACATGAGGGTTTTACTTTCTGGCTGATTGTTATCGCCCATCAAAAGGTCTGCGCGATGGGCCTCCCTGAGCGCTGCTGACAGGAGCGGCCTGACGCTCCCCCTTCATCTAGGACACAAACCGCAAGCGTCGCACGCGCACGAGGAGCAATTACAACAGGAAGCGACTTCTCTGCACCTGAGCACACCGCCGACAGAAACATCAGCATGGAAAAAAAAAAAAAAAGAGAGCAAATGGTATGCAAAAAAACACATCCAGCACAAGAGGCATTCCACACACACACACAACACACAACATAAATCCAGTCAGCATTAGCAGTGCTTAGGGAGTCTCTCTCTCTGCAGTCAGGTCTGACAGAACAACAATGACCAGCTTTCAAGCACCTTCTAACATGTTTCTTTCAACTCACGAGGGAACGCTGGTTGTTTACACTCCTCACTTCACTTGGGTGACTGTTTTCAACACTTTAGCACCACTTCATTACTTCAACCACAGCTCTGCTGGCAGAGCCGGGGGAATTCATTCCTCACAGCTTTCCGTGTGCCCACAGCCCCGCACGCCTCAGCGCCGTGATGTTTGTCAGTGCCACCAGACAAGTCAGCATATCTGGGAACAGCAAATCCACAACACCTAGAAGAGCCTCTCCAGTAACTTCCCAGAAGCAAAAGGAATTATACTGACTGATGTACCGTATGTACCTGTGGATTATTTAAACTTGACCAAAGCACCTGGGAAAAAGACGGTGAGAGACCAAGCCTAAACGTCCACAGGTCCAAGATCACAGGGTCTCCCCTCTGATGTGATTAACGGTGTTAATTAACTTCCGCCTGGAAATCAGTTCAAATGAGCACATTTGGAGCGAGATGAGGGGTGTTGATGGAGGGGCACTTGAGCTTATGTGACAGAGCTGCAGGGGTACATCGCACAGAGAACTACAGGAAACGACAGGCTACAGGCGCACAGGACTGGAAGTGCACAGAAAGACATGTGACAAGAGGATAGCGTGGGACCGTGGTTTTAGTGAGCAGCTCTCTTGATCAAATTAAAAAAGGGACGTTAAAAAAATAACTTCAGTGCACGAGCAACGCAAGTATTTCTGAGAAAGACGTCCTTTAATGTCCATTCCACTGCATATCTGATGAAATCTGAACTACTCACTCTGTCAGTTCTTTTTGAACCACCAGCCTAATGCCTCATTAGCTCTGGGAATTCTTAAAAAGTCCTGAATTTCTCAACTCCAAATAAGTGTCATCAAGCAAACCTCATCGCTTTGGCAGCATGACACTTTCAAGATGTCACGTCCACACACACGGAACACTTTCTAGCGTTGATTTTTCTGTGATAATAAGGTGTTGAGGAGTCGAGGAGGGGTGTTTATCTACATGCAGAGCTTGGAAGCCTTTTTTCATCACATCGTGTGACTGTCACAAGAAATAAATCTACCCTAACTGGTCTGCTGGGTGAAGGGAGCTTTTGGCTCTGACAGAGGTGGGAAATCAGTGCAGGTCACAGGCCACTGACCACATTCCACAGTGCACAAATTAGTAGAGCAACACCAGCAGAGGGTAAGAGGGAGAAACCGTTAATTATTCCCACTCCATCAGTATAGGTAGGATCACCAGTGATGATCCCAGGACTTTTTGTCATGGAGCGCACGCATGCCTGAACTTGGACTTTTCAGTCATTAGAGTGAATGGTTTACTTCATCCACCCACAGGAGCTCTGTTTGAATGCCTAATGGAAAATTAGGCATTCAAACAGGGCTCCTGTTCACCTGGATCGGCTGTGCGCAAGCTCTGTCTGACTAATGTAACTGGCTCTGGCTATATTCTGGCGTAAAGTATGCTCATGTGTGCTTTTGGCAGTCTGGAAGTGCCTTTAGAGGACTTTCCCCTTCCCTCAGTACACTTCATGTTCAGTTTGTCAAGTGGAAGCAAAGGTCGGCCAATCTTATCTCAAAGACAGTCAGTGGGTTATAAAGCATGCGTGATTATGCAAATAAACATCTGAAATCTGCAGTGAAAACATCCTTAACAAACAAAGTCCAGTCTGCACCAACTCCATCCTGTTCTGACCCACATTTGCCACCCGCCAGCACTTCTTACCTTGGTCAGACCCTCTTTCTTCTCCTCCTCATGATGGTAAACGGGCATTTGCAGAAAGTCGTCTTCACAGCAGATGAAGCTCACCGTGCATCCCATCCGAGCAGAGCCAGAGCGCACACGTCCAGACCCATCCAAAGGCTCTCCCGCTCGGTGTGTCCCCCCCTCCCTCTCTGTCACGCCTCTGCCGCGGGTCCTCACTGACACTTTGTTCCGCTCAAACAGGCGACACATGTGCGCCGTCGGCCCGCCATCACTGCGCCCTCCAAAAGTAGAGATTTAGATTTAAGAGGAGTTCCGACCTGTTTGCGTCACTTGTTTTCGGCCGCGCCGTGTGCGCACTGACAGCCACACTGAGGCGAAGTGACTTCCCACCGTGGGGGAACACAAACAGGTACCTTGCAGCCTCTCTCTCTCTCTCTCTCTCTCTCTCTGTCTCTCTATCACACACACACACACCTCTTCCTTGCTCTAAAACACACTGACACACACACACCTTTCCGTTTGTGTTTCGTGATTGGTGGTTTGAGCCTGTCACTCAACTCTAGAGGAGCTTGATTATTTAATAGCCTGCACGTGTGCAAACATTTTAACAACAACCCCCCCCCCCCCCCCCCCCCCCCCCGCCCCTCTCTCTCTCACCCTCCCCCAACGTGAAAAAAAAAATCTGCTTGATTTCAATGTGTTGGTCAAACAGTGTCATAGAAATGAGCTGGTTTCTCGTGAGGTTTCACATCAGCTGGCTCGTCCATTCGGTCCGAAAGAGTCCACATGTGGTCGGGAACAGTGCAGTTCCAGCTGATTCACCAGCACTACTGGTCTGGGATCAGTCTCTGCACAGCAGAAGCAGGGGTGAAGTTCAAGGCCTCTGCTCTTTTCATGACAGTATGCCGCCCCCTGCTGGGCGGTTTGTCAAATAGTAGTCAGAAGCAACAGCAACAATGTTCTACTTGGACAAACAATTTGCAATAAAACTATTTTTTTTCCACCTCTAGAACTTAAGTAAAAGGAACATTATAATAATTCTAAAGTAATCCACTACAAGTAAAAATCCTTCTGACTGATCTGTGTGTGTCTTGTTTGCCTAACACCTCTGCACTGTGGCTTAAGCAGCATTTTACTGTTGTAGCTACTTTATACATTTTAGTAATGTGGTTCCCAGTCTCCGGAGGTGGTAACATGATTAACTGGAGAGGAAAGAGGAAAGAAAACCAGCATCAAACCAGCTTTCATCTTGTAGAATTTTCTCTAGTCCTTTTTGGAAACACTGGGCAGCTCCCTGTCTCTGAGCCTGAACAGTTATTTGAATGAAACCGTGTCATCTGGAACTGACACGGAGCCCCGACTAGACACTGCTTTTTCTGTACGTCAAACGTTTGGAACAACTAATGCAACTTTTAATATTGATTTTACTGATGAGACCAAACTTTTCTTGAGCCACGACAAGGGTCAAAATGGGGCCCGAACAGACGAGGTAAGGCTTGTTTTCAGCTCAGCTGACTGCCGGAAAGGCCTTTTGCTCTGTGATGGCAAACTGAAGCAGCAGTTGAAGACTTGCAGCTGCTACTGACTAGTTAAGAGAAATATTAATATGTATATTCACAAACAACATTAGGCTGATCAGTCCGGTGGTGTGCGTGATTAATGGCGGACAGACGGATACAAGTATACACACATGACCAAACACATCATCTATCCAGGATATGCTGGAGAGGATCATGTTAAGGATGGCTCTGTGCCAGCATGTATTACAGGGCCCTGAAAGTGGTACACAGCATGAAAATGTACTTAATGCCAAGCTGACATTTGGAGTATTGGATTTGCTAGGAGAGGAACAGAAACAAGGCAGAGTGTAGTTGATTCAATTTGAGTTCACACATACACCATGATTATCATACCATGAAATACAGTGCCAACTTTTTTTATAACTGAAGTCAGGTACAAGGTGTGGAGGCAGCGAAATACTGATAAATATTATTTAACTCCCAAGATATTGAACTAAAAAGACCGTTTTATAGTTAAGTTTCATTTCATTTCTAATCATCTAAATCAGGGGTACTCAAACTCAAATTGGCTCGGGGCCACTGACAGCGTTGTTATCTTACAGGAGGGCCACTACAAAATTCAAGTTCAATATTTAATTTGTCATTTCAAACAAAACAAAATGTAAACTGCAGTTTAGATACATTTTCCAAACAGTTGTTTTCAACTTCTAGTACAGGTCTTTTGTTCTTGCTTTTTTTTTTTAAACTCAAACAACTTAATTAAAATAATCTAACAAAGCTTCACTCTCCAGCAACAAAGTGAACACAGCCACAGACGGTGTTTGCTGAAAGAGGAAGACACTGGACACAAAATATTGGTAACTTGCAGCATGCAATCCTTCAGTAACTGTCCTTCGGTGGAGGGTTTCCCTGCATTTTGGCAATTCATTCACTCACCATGTCACTGAACTTCCAACTCCTCTTCGGCTCTGCAGAGACAGGAGTCCTCTCTCTGTAGAGACAGGAGTCCTCTCTGCAGAGACAGGAGTCCTCTCTGCAGAGACAGGAGTCCTCTCTCTGCAGAAACAGGAGTCCTCTCTGCAGAGACAGGAGTCCTCTCTGCAGAAACAGGAGTCCTCTCTCTGCAGAGACAGGAGTCCTCTCTGCAGAGACAGGAGACAGGAGTCCTCTCTGCAGAGACAGGACTCCTGTCTCTGCAGAGAGGACTCCTGTCTCTGCAGAGAGGACTCCTGTCTCTACAGAGAGAGGACTCCTGTCTCTGCAGCTGTGGCCTGCTGTGTGCTCTCCTCTCCCTGCTACTTCTCATGTTGATCTCCGTGTGTAGTCCAGTGATGCAGCTTGAGCTTATATTCCTTTAAAACTGCGACTTTTTCCTTGCATATCACGCAGGCTGCGTGTCCACTGAACTCCACAAATAAACACTGAAATGTCCATCTTTCTTGAAACTGTCTGTGTTCTTCAGCCACTTTTCTTTTTGCCTTGGACAGCGACACTTTTACGGCTCACAGTCAAACAGTGACGCATTGGCGCCACCTGCTCTCCGTCATGGAGAACCTGTGAGGACCTGAGCACCACCTTTGCCCTTTGACTTTTGCTACCTTGTCAACATACGTTATTGTAGAATGATTTATTTATTTTTTGATTATTTATAATTCATAATTTGATATGAACAGGTAGTGTACAATGGTTTAAGCATCATTTAAACTAAATTAAACTAAAAAATATTTCGCGGGCCGGATTGCATTGTGTTTTTGACATCTGGGGAGGGCCGGAGGGTGGGGGCCAGCGGGCACAAGTGGCACAATCATCTAATTTCTCATCTCATAGCAAAGTATGACGTATGTATCTATGCATCTTGCTCGGTCTTAATATGATACTGTTAGCATTCCAAAAGTGCTCAGTGGTTCTTCAAAATATTGACTGGCAAGCAACTTTTTTTGGCAGATGCTATTTGCAGTTATCAACACTATTTGCCCTAGCGTGTAAATAGCCAATGTGGCTGTTTACACCCTAAGGGATGTTTGAAAGAAGATCTATAACCATTATCTCTTCCCAAACCTACAGCATAGGTAGCTTTGGTGCCCTAACCTGCAACTGAAACCTGATAATAATAATGAAAGAAATATTAAAGTTAACCAAGTTTACAAATAAAGTATTATATATTCACACAGGATTTAAACACTGTTCTCCTGTTTTGTTTTTTTATTTAAACAGCATTTTTAAAAGAAAATACATATAAGCTTCACACTTCCTGCTATTGTCTCACTCTCTTAATACATCAAATACTGATACAAAAACCATATATAAACAAGTATTTCATTCATATGCAGCATTTGTATTCAAACCCATCTGCAAAACCAAATCAAGCTATTCATTAAATCATTGATTTAATTGCAATGGCAATGCAATTAAATCAAAGCAATGGATTTGACATTGAATACGAAAGATCTAAGGCTTTATTGCGCTGTACTAGGTGAAACATCTGACATGTTGTATTTGCAAAAGCAAATCAAGCTGCGTTTTCACATCCTCTGTGCACCAAGTGTAGGTTTAATGGTTGGGCTGGTACCAGAACAGAGCGGCAGATGCATTTCAGCTCTCCAATTGAGGGGTCTGGTTTAATTTCAAACAGTCTGATTAGCTGGAGAAAAAAGAAAAACATAGTTACTGAGGTTTTGTTAAACCTGACAGAATGAGGTCATGTCAACACACGGGCCTTCTCATGGATTAATTACACAGAAATTTGTTGCCAGGATAATTTTCGGTGAGCTTTTTTTTCTTTGACTCATTTGCTCATGTGTTGCAGGCAGAAAAGAACATGTTCTTTTAACTTAAAAGCTGCACTAATCAATATAACCATGTAAAAAATGATTTAAATGTGAATAAATTCATAATATGACAGGGGTCACTGCTGGTGGTGATCCAGCCGAGAATTATCACCCAATTCAGCAGTTCCCCACACCTCTACATAAGCATTTAAGCTCTTTGCTCATTGCTCATTAACATGCTGCAAATCAGTCGATGTCACATGGGTTTTTTTCCCCACTTTTCACTTACCCGAAACAGAACCAAGTACATCTCGAGCTCAGCAATTCGTCGACCGACACAGCTTCGCACTCCAAAGCCAAATGGGATGGAACCAAAGGGGTGTGGTCTCTCACGACCATCTCGGAGCCACCTCTCCGGGTCAAACGTGTATGGATCTAAGAAGGTGTCTTCATCGTGACTGATGGCATAGTTGCAAAGCAAGAAAGAGGTCTGGAGGAACAACAATCGACAGATAACATATTGAAATTCAAACATGAAATCCTAGTCTAATGTACTTTTTTTCAGTTCATTTACAGTTTTTGCACCTACTCTTGATAGTATTGTAAGTAGTAGTAATAGTAATACAAAGCATAGTTAGGGAATTATAGACTGGAACATTACTGGGATTTCTCTGGGATTTTTTTCTGGTATAGCACAAGTACATACAAAAACAAGAAGTTTAATTATGGTAAAAGAAGCAGACCCACATTCTTTGAAAATTGATATCCACCAATAGTAACATCCTTTTCTGTCATGACTCTTGCATTCATAGGGACCACAGGGTACATCCTGCAAAACAAGAATCAATTAGTTCCTTTTGTTTAGTTTAGAATGGTTGTTGCTGCTGACTCATGAAAAGACAAAGTTTGAAATTGTATGATTAAAAAGTGGACCCATATTTTACATTATTTTACATGTTGGCTTGTGTGGAGACTGAACATCGTTTTAACACATAACATCTCTGATGAGTCTCACCTCAGTGTTTCCTTGATAACAGCCTTTAAATATGGCATCTGAGTGACCTCCACAGCAGAAGGTATATGGTCTGCTGGTACTGAGGTGGACACTTCTTTATAAAGTCTGTCCTGGATTTCAGGGTGCCTGGACAGCAGGTACAAAGTCCATGACATGGTATTGGAGGTCTTGAGAACAAAGACATACCATTATGTAAACAGGCAGAGAGATGCACACCTATACAAATATATATCTCAAATGCATATGCAGAGATGTGTTCAGAATGCGTCATGGCACAGCTAACGTCGTTAGGTTTTTGAGGGTAGATGACTTGTTCTCATTCTACAGCCCTACAATTTAAGTACATGGAAAGATACCACAGGCACCTGAGCCAAACAGCATGTCTTTTGTCGTGGGCTTTGGCATAAAAACCACACTTGACTGCGGGGATCAGCATTAAAAAAAGAACAAACAAATCTTTTTTTATCTATAAGGATTGGTAGAGTCACATTTACCGTGTCCACGCCAGCTAATAGAAGCTCAGCAATGCTGCCGTACACATCTTTGGTGCTCATCTCAGTGTTTGAGAGGAGGTATGTTAGGTATTCGCCCTCCACATCCTGGTTGTTGTCCACGCACTGCTGAAGGACCTCCATCCTCTTGTCAATCAACTTTTTTGCTAAAATAGGTGCAGAAATGAAAGTGTTCTTATTCTTAAAAAAAAAACCTCTATACCATGCTCATGTCTGCACGCTGAAATTAGCATTAAGACTGGAAACTTTTACAAAACAAATTAACATGTTACATATCGTTCAATATGTACAAAAACCAAAGTGTGAATAGCCAGTGTTTTACTGGGTATTGTGCATGGGGGAGTTAACCATCAAATCACTACAACCAAGCTAACACTAGTAGTCACTCTGCTGTGTTTATCTCCTCACAGCTCACCAAAGCTGAAGATGCCCTCCCAGCCAGCAATGTAGCGCCCCCAGTAGGGCAGTAGTCTGCGGCTCCACTTGGGCGTTATCACCACGGCCATGTGGTTGGAGAACATCTGGACTATGGCATTGATGAAGTCTTGAGTATCTGCTGGGATTTCCTTCTCCAGACATCCAAGCCTCGTCTCAAACAGTATGGAGGAAATACCTGAGTGGCAAAGGTTAAGATTTAGGACAAGGAAAAGAAACCTATTGGTAAAATTATTAACAGAAATTCAAAAAGTCACAAAAAAAAGCAGCCAAAATTTAACTAGTGGCTGAGTGTGTGCAGCTTTAACTGTCTCTCTACGTGCCTTCTAGTGAGAAACAGTATAACTCGTTGGCCATATTGGTCACCAAATCTCCTGTGGGGCTGCACTGACGTTGGTAGTGCATCCTCTTGATGAAGTCTGTAACGACGTCATTGATAATGCGACCATACTGGGCAGAGTCCTTGGGACGCAGCATGCGCTTGTTCAGCATCGTCCTGAGGTTAAACCACCTCTCCCCCTCCCTGGTAACACAAGTAGTCACAGTGAGAAACAATAATAACCCTGCTTTAGGTCTCTAAACGTGTGAGATCTTTGAGCTTAGTGAGCTTAGAGGTTTTTCTAACCCTTCAACCACATGCCAAAATCTTTCATGAGACTATGAGATAAGGTCAAAAGCCCAGGAAAAGAGACAAAGTGGGTGTTTAGTTTAGAATTTTTTGTCACACAACGCTTTCACTTACACATCTTATTTATCTAAAATGGTTGCACTGCAAGTTTTTACTTAATATCTATGTTTTCCTGCAATACTGAGGTGACTCCTGATTGTTGTCTCGTCGTGTTTGTTAAGTTGTCTGTGTTCACTTGTGTTTAGTCTCATCTCTCATTTCCTGTTTTATTTTGAAATCTAAACTCTCCTCTCGTTTCAGGTTATTGACTTCCTGCCCTTGTGTGTTTCCCGCCTTTGTGATTGTCCATCCTGCCCTGATTGTTTCCACCTGGTCCCCATTACCTCGTGTATATATTGTCTGCGTCTCCCTGTGTCCTGTGCCAGATCGTCTTGTCTCGTCGAGCATTCAAGTTGCCAATTGTTATCTTGCCAAGCCTTTGGAATCTTGTAAAGTATTTTGTCATTGCCCACGTCCTTAAGTATTGTTTGCCTGTCTGACCTTATTAAAGTGTTCACCTGTCTGAGAGTTTCCTGTGTCCTGCTTTTGGGTTCTACCTGGTCCAGTGCCTAGCTCTGATACTGATACATACTTTAAGTAGAAATTTATTGGGTTTATTTATTCCCTGATGGCCTACCCAGTAGGCAAAGACTGTTGTAAACATCAACCATCCAGTCTGCGAGCAGTCTGTTTCTCAGTAACGGGTCATAATCAACCCAATCCACTCACATGACAGGACTTTGCCCTGGAAATCCCTTATGTAAGAATTACAGGTTTTACCAGTTATTTTTTAGACATGGGGGAGTAGTGACAGGAACGGGGATGCACACACGTCATCTTTGGCAGTCTTACTCTGTGAAAGGCCCATAGCCGAATCCTCTCATGTCGCGATATTCTTTCCACGACGACATGTCACCTCTGGTTGGGAACTTGTCGCTGTTCCTCATGACTTCCTCCAGCAGCTTTGGAGTGTTCACAGACACTGACTTCAGTCCATCTCTGTACATGTTCCCGTACCGCTGCTTCTCATAGATCTATTGGCCAAAGGCAGGATAGAGGAGTTAAGAGAGAAGCCTGTGTGAGCAATCTCACGAGATAAGAGGAAATTCAACAACTTCAGCTGCTGCCCATGTCACATGTTAAAATCAGTTTCAAAAGAATGCTGTGCACGTTGATAATGGAGATAAGCAGACGTGAGCCAGTGTGACTGAATGCCTCACAGAAAGCGATCCTACCAAGCAGGTAAACGATCCTCTCCCTTGTGAAAGTCAGCTGAGACTAGCTGTTGTTATCTGGAGGTTACTATGGAAACAAAGGTATTGGAAGCAGCCTGACATTTTCTATTATGCTGCATAGCTAGGGGCAAATGGCATCACTCACAACACACTTTGCTCCCTCCAGTAAATTGTCAGCAGGTCAACTCAGCATCAATATCAGTGTTAGTTATATCACGAGTTTGTGGAATGCATCATAGGCCTATAGAAAGCATGCAAGACTTTTTCATGCAGCTTAAAATAGTTGTACATCACTGTGGCATGTCCTCCAGAGGCCACACAGGTCAGTGCACTACAGCTGGGCATACCTGTAGCTCATGTATGCGGTTGTAGAAACCCTGAAATGTCATTCTGTATATCATCTCCAAACGGCTGACTTGTGGGAGGTCTTCAGCTGTCCGAGGCTTGTCCTGGAAAGTAGAGATACCCCTCAGGGCAGAAGAGGTGTTTCTCAGCTCCCTGCAGCAGACTCGGGCCACGGCGGCAGGGAACGGCAGCAGCCCACTGCTATTCCTCCACGGCACACGTCGGGACAGCCACGCAGCCATTGAGAGGGCAGAATAGCAAACATACAATGCTTCTGTTACATTCAAGAACCTAGCAGAGCAGGGAGGGGCCATACCTCACAGAATCTTTAACCCTTCCAGCTCAGCTTTCAAGGATCAACCATGGCCAAGGCCGTACAGGGCCGTTCCAGCAACACATCTGTAATGCATTATTACACTCCTGAAAAGCCATTTCCACTGTGCTGGGTAAGTAGAAAACTATGTAACTCTGAACTATATGTTAATTGTATTCTTTCATTTATAGTATTGTACTTTAAGATGGAAATGTTTTCAATAAATTTTGAGTTTGCCTGATTTCTGATTTTGGGTGTTTGACAAGAGGATGTGAGTGACCTGAAGCAATATAGATGATAGTATTTGCAATGATGATAGTTCTTTTGCTACTTCAGACAGCGGTATGTGTACCACTGTGCAGTGCAAGTTTTACTGGCAGTAAGTATGGGTCACAGAGGCTGCATGTCCTGCCGAAAAATGTCTCAGATATTAGAGTGACAGCTAAGCAGTCGAGATAGCCAAGCAGTCGAGATAGCCAGTCACTGTTGGTTTTGCCCTTTAAAGCAGTGCCAAAGTCTGCTTCCTCCAAAAATATCTGATCTCAGTTAACATAGGAGTATTAACATAGGACTAGTTTAACCACTTAAATAGTAGAATATATAAATAAATTAGAAAGCAATACACAAAAGCACTTATCGTTATGCCGAGCAGAACTGGCTGGACCCAGAATGCAGACAATGACACTGATATTGCAGTGGTCTGTGGAAGTTCAGCTCCTGGTAAATTATAATTCTAATAATATGTGTTATTTTTGTGTCTGTTGCTAAATTCATCGGCTGTGTTTAAAAATGAACTAAGTTAGCATTCTTTTTAGCCCCAGTTAGCATAGCTAGCATTCCCAACATAGATCAGATCTATAGAAGAATATAATTAACAAAAAAAAAAACCTGGCTCTTTATCTATTTTGTTTTATCAGTTTATATCTGTTGAATGTTGTAAGTTATCCTTTGTTGTCTTCTTATCTGCACCCGTTCTTTTACATGTAACAACAAGAGATAATAAGCCGTGTTTGCATATGTAAAATGTTTCATTAATTTAAAAAAAAAGAAAGAAAAGCATAGATCAGATCTGTAGTGCGTCATCCAGAGTAAGCTCTCATCGCCATGACCCTTTTGACCCGCCATGACAAGCCCACTGTCTCACATAGAAGGCAACAGCATACACACTTTAGCAAGCCAATTTAAATTAATAATGTGATGCTAAAGAGATGCTGTGTAGTTGGTTGCACCAGGATCCCAAATCGCTGATGTTTCAGCCAATAGCACATGCAGGGGAGGAGTGCATCCTCCCTCTATTTCTTCTATGAAAACATGTTCAAGGAGCAGCTTGGTAGCTGCACGTACCACATGGCCATATGGTCACAAGTTTCCAGCCCTTTGTTGCATGTTATTCCCCTCTCTCGCGTCTCCTGTCTGCCTCCACTGTCACCATCAAAAAACACTCACAGTAGCCACAGCGACAGACACAAATGCATCTAACTATGAAGAGCCTACAACGAAACGGTTTATGAGTTATGAAAGAGGGTGTGGCTAAAGTGTAGGGGAGGGGCAAACATCATGTGTCTGTCTGTCTACGATGTTTGGCCATGTTACTGCCCTTTTGCCCTATTTTTGCCAATTGACATAAGCGTGTACACACATACACACACACACACACACACACACACATAACTTCCAGTGAAAATTTAAGCCTTCTAGGAAGGAAAACTGTAGCCGCCAATGTTCAAGTTAAGGTGGAGACCAAAGTCCCTGTTGCAGACTTAGGGGGCTTTCAAAGCACACATTTCACAATAAGTACAACAGGACGAGACTCCTTCAGGACCACAGAGAAAGGGAAACTTTTACCTACCAAGCAATGTTTGACATAGCTCGGGCGTTTGCTGGGTATATTTGAACTTTTTACTGGGCTTAGGGTGGCAATGCAGGCTGATGAAATGAACACAGCTGGTGCCGTTTTTGCATTTGTTAAACAGTTGCAGTTGCAGATTTTGAATGAGGAATCAGATGAGAAACCTGGTCCACCTATGATGGGCTTCGCTAAGTCCTCTTCCTCACTCTTAACTAGCAAACAAACAAAAAAAAACGAAAAAAAAAACACAAAAATCAAAATTAAAAAGCTGCATGCAAGGATGAATTTGCCCTCACAACTCACACACATTGCTATTGGAGGTTGTTGGCATGGATCTACCTGATTATCTGCCAAAATGAAAGGACAGAATGTCCAAAGAACATCCAATGTATTGTGTTACTTAGGTTTCACTTGGCTGCACCATTTTAAATCGCCACTGACCTTCAGATCCAGATCCGTCAGATGCCCCCCAGCTGCCTCAAGCAAATCCTGCTTGGAGATAAACAAAGTCGACCTCCTGCTAGGTATTTGAATGGAAAATAATATATTCACTTACAATGCAATGGTGTACACATACTTAAGATCAACAGGGGGCATGCAGGATGTAGAGGAAGTTACCTACAGCCCTCAATTGCCATAAAAGTCACCTTCTCTAACTAAAACACCCTCAGCAGTCACTTGAGCCCGAAGGCCCAGAACCACAGGATGCTAATGCATCTGCGTAGCATTAAGCAGATGGTGGAGATCTGTGAGCAGAAATAGCCACATTATTAAAGGGCTGTAGGAGTCAGTTACTGACCACGAGAACCAGCTCGGTGAGTCACAGTTAGCACTTTAAATGCCGTGGTCGAAATGTACGCAACATGTAATAACATTCACTTGATGAGTCTGGAGGGGTTCCAGTGTTCTGTAATTTATGTGTTGGATGTGCTTTTGGTTGCTTACCATGTAACTTTTGACTGCCTAATATAGCGACAGCATCTAAAAGGGGGAGATATTACATTTGCAAGTCTCAACTGTGAAGCTTTGCACATACATATTAAAGATGGTAAGATATTGCATTTTGTACATAATCTGGGAGCCCAACTTATTTACTTAGAAGGAACTCCTCTTAATGAGCTTTTGCTTTGTACAAGGACCAAATTTTATAATTTTTTTTATGAGAGCTTTCAAGCTGTTAGCAACATCAGACCTGCTCTTCTCATCTAGTCTCAAAACCGAGTCAGGTACGACAACTGATCCCCTAGAAATCAATAAGACCCTCGGATAATTTACTCATCTGAACACTCAACCCTTGCTGGCATTAATAGTTCCTGTGACAAAATCAATCTTCCCACACTTGAATTGGGAAGCAAAAGTGCTTGAAATGGCTGCATATTCCTTACAAAGTGGGAAATGTCCTGAGCCCGACAGCTGTCACTTGGAGTTTTACAGGAAATCTTGGCTCAGAGTGGCTCCCTTTCCTTTTTTAGATGCTTAGTGAATCTTTTAACTCAGGCAGCCTCCCTGACACTAACCTAAACCTCCAAGTATTTTAATTCTTAAGAAAAGCACATCATGCTAGTCTTTTAAATGTTGACTTGATCGAAATTATTGGTACAGCACCTCCTTTAATCCAGAGAGACAATTACGCACCCTCCTCAAGCCAACTTCTGCTGCTGCCCATCAGCTTGTTCATCAACCCCGGCTTTCTTCTCAGTGATTGTCAGATCATTCTCATCCTGAATGATTCTTAGTTAAAGTTTTCCTATGCTCCTGTTTCTGTTCCTCATGCTTGTATTTTCCTGTGCCTCAGTATTCCAGCCAGCCGACTCACTCTGCATCTCCATCTGCTGTTCATGCATGCAGGTCATCTCCATCCATCCATTTTCTATACCGCTTATCCGTCAGGGTCGTGGGGGGAGCCTATCCCAGCTGACTTCGGGCGAGAGGCGGGGTCACCCTGGACTGGTCACCAGCCAATCGCAGGGCCACATACAGACAGACAGACAACCATTCACTCTCACACTCACACCTACGGGCAATTTAAAGTTACCAATTATCCTAATGTGCATGTCTTTGGATTGTAGGAGGAAGCCGGAGTACCCGGAGAGAACCCACGCTAGCATGGGGAGAACATGCAAACTCCACACAGAAAGACCCCGGGTTCAAACCGGGATTCGAACCCAGGACCTTCTTGCTGTGAGGTAACAGTGCTAACCACAGCACCACCATGCTGCCCCTGCAGGTCATCTCATCTCCGCAAATAGTAACGTAAAATAAACTTTGTACTGTAATAATGTGGGTGATTGAGACAGCGATAATGAAGCTTAGTTTAAGTTCATTTAGGATGGCCATGGCTGTATTAAATACTGTCAACTACATACGACCAACAAAGGCAGGATGCAGTATTTACCTCATACTGGAAACTGCTGTCAGAGTAGCATGCAGTATGAGGCAGTTACATCAATTTTACAATATGCTGTCGCAGGCTGAACTGGCTTTGGACACTCAAAAATATTCTCTGAAAAGTATAGTCTACTGTATATTAGAAATGTAACTGCAAAAACAAATATTAATGTATTCATATCAATATATATGAGTGAGTTTTCAGTCATTTTAAACTAAAAGGGGTAAATAAGGGGTCCAAAGCTCCACAGAATATTGTCATCCCAGTTATGTAAAACCATCAGATTAAAACATATCAAACTCCAGTATAGCTGCAGGCAATGCAATATCTGAATACGATGTTGCAATACACCACAAACAGCAGCTACTGCATAATTAAATGACCACGGACACACTAACTTGCAAGATATCTAACAGCATAGAATAATAATAACAAAACAAGTACCAGGGAAATGAGAAAGAAAACTGTATGTCGTAAAATCTCTCGAGCCGCAGGCTGTATGCAGTGAACTGTGAGCTAATGTTAGCTACCTCACTGACCTCTATGGGGAATTATGATAGAAAGATAATAGGAAGTCAGAAACTTGACTGATAAGCACTGTGATCATGGCGGAGAGACAAGAGTCAGACGCAGAGAAGTCTCATTACTTATCTGTGTGTCTAGGTTATCCTGTTCCTCTTTGATAAACTCCAGTGCCGTTACAATTGTCGTTTATTGAGACCCAAACTCATCATTAATGATGATTGGTGATAAATGTAAACTCTTACTCTTACTGTCTTGAAGCCTAAATCTTACTGCACTTGTGGGTTTTTGGCCTGGCAATAATGGGATATAGAAAAGACTATTTTCTGAAGAAAAAAATATGTACTTGCTGCTAAAATTTTGCTGTTAAAACATTTAAACTTAGTTCAAATGGAAGTTCTGAAAGAAGTTCATGTTTGAGTTTAAGTGCAAGCAATGAATTAAGCTTGAAAGGCTGAGAAGAAAGATAAGAGTGGTTGTTCAAGCTCAGGCATGTGCTTTGACAGCAGTACAACTGTCAGGTAAAGTGTGAGAGATGAAGGTTGTTGAAATGAGCTTTGGTCCTTGCTCAAGGGCACTGATAGTCCAAGTTGTGTCTTTCATATGATGGAATGCACTGAACATAAATGTATGTTTCTCATGTTTTTGTTTATTCAGTCCTGTCATTCTTTTATTTTGGCAACATTGTCTATAGATCCAGCAGAGTCCATTTTGTGCAGCAGAAAGTGTCCTTGCACCTGAGCGGCGCTGATCTCCGAGTGGGCAGCAAGGGCACGCTCCGCAAACCGCTCTCCTTCAGAGACGGGCTCGTCTGGGTAGAACCGCCGGAACATCTGTGTAAGCTGCCCGTGAGTGCAGTGCCCGATGTACTGCTTCACATCGACGCGGCCGGGTCGGATCAGTGCTGCGTCTAACCTGCGTGCACAGATTACAAGTGGGACCGGTAGTTAATTTTTTTTTTTAAACTCACCAAAAACACATCATGGTAGCAACACATTTAGGTAGTCATTACATATGTTGTAATGTCCATTTTAAAACGTATTACTGTAACTGGGTAATTTTAAAATTCATAGGTAAGATACAAACTTCAAATGAGTTTAAATATTTTAACACGGCATTACATGGTTGTTGGCCCCTGGGGGGCAGCATAGCAAGATGAAGACACTCCACTGACATAGAACTTAAAAAGTTATAAAGCATTTATTGGATTTGAGTGTTTTAACTGAAAACTGTTCCTGTGGCAGGACATAGGACTCAGGACAGCAGTATTTGTGGATTGGATAACCAGGTCAAGGTCCCCAAATAGACAAACAACGCTCCTTAGAGCTGAGACACATTGCCATTTAATTTGTTGTTTCTATAAAACAGTTATTGGTGCAGCTTTAAGGTGTTGTTTTCATTCCGTTATCTCTATTCAATTTCACCTCCTTTGTAGTTTCACTTTGCTCGATTTCCAGTCTAGGTGGTATTTTTTGTTTAGTATCAGGTCTTTATATCAATTACAAATGTGTACACGGTTGGTGGAAGTGACCATGGAACAGTCTTTGTGATTGTCTTGACTTCAGTTCTTTAAACTGTGTATAGGGCTGTCAGTCAGTTTAAAAATGAACACATTTTTCGCACAATTTGCTCTAATTAATTGCTTTTTTTTCTTCTTTAAGACTGAAGTTTGTAATAATGGATATTTAAACTTAAAATCACTAGGACTTCCGGTGTCATGGCGTAGGGGAAAGGACAAGCTCGGTGCCAGCTCTCCAAGTTTTGACAGATTCGCCACTAAAAACTCGAAATTTGACGACTTTATTGATTGTTAAGACACATTTGGTGGCGAAAGAAAGAGAGGAAGCATATAAGGCTCGAAAATGTCTAAAACGCGGGATAAGAACACTTCATCATCGAAGTGGAACAGGCTAATGCTAACCTTAGCAAACCCAATACGAGCGCAAACGACCTGCTCGCAGCTATCGAATCTCTCAAAACCAAGATGAAACAGGTCAATGACAAAGTGAGAAGGGATATCTCCTCCCTACAGCAGGAGCTGAGCGGCAAACTGGATAATATAGCTGAGGACATGGGAGGCAGAAAGAGTAACGTTTGACATTAGGGATGGAGGCTTCTTCTAATCCTTCTAAACCTGAAGTAGGGCCCTCCCCAAACGGGGGACACTACCCTAGACCTGCCAAAGGGGTCAAGGTGGGACAGACATTTATCCCATTGTGTGGGAGTCAGGTATTGTTCAGTTGTTATTGTTTTCAAGAAATTGTTCTAAGTTCATGTTCGTTGGTGGGGTCTACTGTCATTATATATATTCATCATGAGTGGTATGGCTAAATTGAACATTGTGTCAATAAATGTAGATGGTCTTGGTAACGCAATCAAAAGAAGTAGGCTGATAGCAAAATTAAAAAGGTATAAAGTACAGGTAGCATTTATCCAAGAAACTCACTCGCCAAAAGAAGAACATGAAAAATTTTAAAAGTTCGGATACATAAATTCATTCTTCTGCTCATACAAAAACAGCCGGAGAAGAGGAGTAATCACCTTAGACTCTAACTCTGTTAATTTTGAAGTTGTGGAGGAAGATTATGATAAAGAAGGTAGATATGTGTTTGTTAAAGGAAGGATTGATAATACTATTGTCACTTTAATTAATGTTTACTGTCCACCAGACGGAGATCGGAAATTCCTTAAATTATTATTTGACAAGATTACAACTAAAAGTGAGGGAATTTTAATTTGCGGTGGTGATTGAAGTGAAAAGGATAATAAAAGAGGCGAGCCTGTGTGATGTGTGGAGAGCTCATCATCCTCTAGAGAGAGATTATACTCATTATTCAGCAGCTCATAAGGTTCATTCACGGATTGACTTTTTTCTGATGAACAATAATGACAGACATCGGGTCATAGACTGCAGCATAGGAATAGCTGATATCTCCGATCACAACAGTATACATCTAACCATGCATTTAGATACCCCCAAAAAAGAAATCATTGTGGATAATGAACGTCAGTATTCTTAACAATGAAAAGACCATCAAAGAAATAAAGAAAGAAATTCAAGAATGTATTGTCAATGATAAAGATGACCAAATGGAGCCAATAATTTTATGGGACACTGTTAAAGCAGTGATGAGAGGAAATTTGATATCAAGAACTGCCCATATTAAAAGAATGAAAACAATTACACAGGCTAAATTAGAAGATGAACTGAAGGAACTAGAGAAAAAACAGCACAAGGACAAAAGTGAAGCCTTGGCAGGTAATATAAAAGAAATAAAAAATCAACTGACAGATTTGGCTACTGAAGATATTGAAAAAAAAATTAAGGTCTACAAAACAGACTTTTTATGAAGCAGGCCCAAAGGCGACTAAAATATTGGCAAGGCGTTTAAGATCACAACAAATGAGAAACTCAATCAACAAAATCAGGGATCTATCCACCAGAGTATTAAACTTCGAACTAGGAAAAATTAAAGATATTTTCCAATCATATTACAAAACCTTGTATGAGCAGTCAGCACAAATAGATGAAAGGCAAATTGAGGAGTACCAGGCTAAATTGGACCTTCCCTCTATAGGGACTACACAGAATGAGATACTGTCTAAACCGATCACTAAAGAACTTGAAAAGGCAATCAGTAGATTAAAAAATAATAAAAGTCCAGGGAGCGATGGTTATCCCAATAAGTGGTATAAGGTCTTTAAAGAAGATTTAACCCCCTTGATGTTAAATTCATTTAACTGGACACTCAAACAGGCAAAAAGTCCTCCTTCTTGGAAGGAGGCTATTATATCCGTTATACCAAAAGAGGGGAAAAATATAGAGTATTGTGAGTCTTATCGCCCAATCTCTATGCTAAATGTTGATTCTAAATTGTTCACATCTATAATTGCTAGAAGATTAGAGATGTTAGACCTTTTTGGGAGAATATTGCAAAAGTAATTGAGGAAATATTTTGCTACAAAATATCAAACGATCCAGGGACTATGTATTTTGGACTGCCAGCAAAAGAGGAGGTACGTATGGAGGATGCCTACCTCTACAGAGTGATCTTGTTGGCCTGTAAGAAAACTATTGCAAGAAACTGGATGAAGAGTGACATTTTAACTGTAACAGTGGAGAGAAATTATGAACGAAATCTATGTGATGGAAAGGATGACTCATTATTTAAGACTGACTATGGGCAAATTTGAGAAAAGATGGGAAAAATGGTCACACTATATAACTCAGGCATCTCCAACCAGTAGTTTTTAAGCTCTTTCTTGGTGGGTTGCCAAAAGCCTTCTCTGAATGCACATTCGCTTGATTTGTCTCATTTTTATACAGGCTGCAAACATTAACGTAAACTCAGTAATATAGAAGAACAAATCTTTTGTAACTTTCTACAAATTGGCTGAAAATATCTATCTGCAGGTAAACGCATCCTTGATCACACAGCTACACAGGAGTTTTCGAGATGAGGGTAGCTCATTGACGCTCTTGCTGTGTAAAAGTAGCTCAAAGCTTGAAAAAGGTTGGAGACCCCTGACTCACTGAATTTGTAAGGTTTCTATTCTGACAGTAGCACCCCACTACATTTGTTATCTTTTTGTTTTGTCAGTTCTTTTTGTCTGTAGAAAATAAATAACATAAATAAATAGTTTAAAAAAAACTTAAAATCACTACATATGTACTAAAAATGTAACAGCTCTATGGCAGAAGCATCTAGTTTACAAAAACAGGCTGTCAGATCTGCAGCTCTATCTATTACTCCAGTCTTCCGAGTATAAAGGGTTCATGTGTTTCAGCAATAAAGCCACTGACGGCGTTGATGGCGGCGCATTTATAGGTCCAGTGGCCGTAACGGCTTCAAACGTGGCTACTTTTTTGTTTTTATCTGTTATTACTAAAACACTATGGCAGAAATAGACTCGGCATTGGAAAATTAAGCATGGGGTTTGGATTAAGGAGCGGTGGAGCTTGACATGATTGCTGCCCACAAAACAGAAAGTAAACAAAACACAGTTGCATTAACTGTGTTCATTTTGACATATACACAAACGCTTTTACTTGAATTTACAAATTCTCATCCAACAGCACCCACCTGTCAATGTAGTTAGTGGTCATAAAAACTATTCTGGCCTCAGATGAAGCCACTCCGTCCAGAGAATTAAGCAGGCCACTAAAGGTCAGTCTTCCCATTCCCTGGTAGGCCAAAGGGTCTGGGGGGCAACAAAAGGGATTTGTAAGTCATCCTCAAAACACAATGAAACACAATGGCAGTCTGTCTACAACAACGAGTTAACTCTATATTTTCTACACCCAAAAAAAATATAAAACCCACTTCTAAAGTTTGAGTTCTTCTTTTCATTACCACTTGTTTCTAATGACAAAATCCCAAAACTACCGCTACTCACTCTCTGTGGGAAGCAGGTCTCGGCTGACGAAGGCTGCATCTACGTCCTCTAGCAGTATGATGCTTTGCTGCGGTGCCACGCTCAGGAGGTGGTTCAGACGGTCATCTGAAAGGGTTCGGTCGCTCAGACTCATCAGACAAATGCTGTAGCCCAGCTCGCCTGCCAGTGCCGTGCTGAAATGAAATGAGTCACAAAGATGTAGATGAAATTAAGCACAACTCTTTGACATACAGTCTCTCTTCTGATCACACCGATTATAAATGGGAAGGGCATGAATTCCAAAGTACACTCACATAAAGCTGCTTTTGCCACAACCTGGGGGGCCATACAGCAGATATCCTCTTCTGTAGGGGATACCTGCAGAGACAAAAGCATTACCATGCTCAAGCATTCTCATTGTTCTGTATGTACACGTTCTATCATCATTTCCTTGCAGCCAGTCTTTTTAGCGTAGTCCAGTACGATATGAAAATCAGCTTCCAGGTCCCATTTTTATTTATTCTGTTTAATTTTTATATTTATGTTTGAGGTATTTTATTGTCCCGTGGTGCTGCAGTCGTGAGCGGGAACGGTTTTGAAACCTCTGCTATTGTCTTCTTCTGATGCATTCAAGTGTAAGTGGGAAATTGCACAAGACGTGCTGTTGGGCAACAGCCTTTCTCAATCCTCAAAGGGTTGATGTTTAACTGAGCACCAACAAGAAAGTCTTTTAATAACAGACACATCCCCTCACAACAAGAACTGTCATGATTCAAAAACATGAACATGAATAAATTAAACATTTAATGACAACTTCCATGTGCACTGAATGAACGACACCTAGACTGGGATATTCTACCTCTGTCTGTGTACCACTTGGGGTTTCCGATGAACTCCTTCACGTCATCTACGATCCTTTCACCCACGTCCGCCTCCAGGACGACGGAGCTGAGGGGTCTGCGTCGCCGTGGAAATCCAAAGGGCCTCCACTCGCCGCCCATAGCTGTGTACATCACTGTCCGTCCCTCTTCCTGCTTCAGGGCCAATTCTCTTGCTGCAAAATGTGATTGACAACTGCACTGAATGATCTCTCAATTGCAAAGAGGTGCAACACAAAATGTATTGCAGCTGTCATATGGCAAGATTTGCATGGTCACGTACATACTGTAGATCTGAGTAAACTTTTACCTTCTTGTAAGATATTAAAGAAAATGTCTCTGTTTCTGCCTAAAGCTGTGAAGGTTACGGACTCCCACGGGGTTCCTGTGTGCAGATCCACCATCTGCTTCTCCCTGGTCCTCTCCACCCTGATCCACTTCCTCCCATACCTGCCGACCACAATGGATGACAGATGTTGTTCTGTTGACTGAGAAAACTGTATTTATAAAGCACATTAATAAATACAGGTATTATCCCCATTTTTGTGCCATACATGTTAAACCTGATGTACGGCTTTGAATCGGGGATCATCAGTTAAGTGTATTAGTCTCATGCTGAAGTGGATTTTAAGACTGACCAGATGATGTGGTTGCCGGGGCTTGGGTGGAAGTCAAACTGCGTGTGAACCCGTCCACTCTCATGTGCAAGGTAGGAAGTCTCCACGCTCAGGTGCTGAGTGTGCCTGGCGTGCTTGGTGATCCAGCTTAGCAGCCACTGGTAACTCTTATCCCTGCTGGGGACCTCCAGAGTGATCATGTAGTGCCTGCGGAAGAAAATCATTCCCACCTGTGCCCCTTTCCTGGCCACTGCCAACGCTGTCCCAACCCCAACCAGGCCAAACCCTGCCCCAAAGTACGGATTGTCCTTCAGACTGTCCAGAATGTCTGACAGCGGCATGCTGCTGATGTCTGCACACTCTCTATATAATAGTTATAACACTTTGTAGGAAAACAGACCTACACACAAAGTGCAAACACATCTGATCTGTCTGACAGTCCAGACTGTTGGTGCCACTTTCTAATGACACATCCGGTCATGTTCAGTAATTAGCAAATGCCCCGCTGACTTGCCGTCTTTGTCTTAACCTCACACCGCTGGAGGCTACGGTCGTTCCCAGTGTACACTTTCTCTTTATATACAGCACTGTTCCGTCAGGTAAAATCCCCATGCGTGCAGAGCAATGTATGAATGCTGTGCTGTCATGTGTTGTAGTGGCAGCGACCTCTACTACACTTCCTGTGTTCGACAAATATCATTCCGACTCTCGGCCGGCCCGTAAACATTCGTTCCGCTTCCCCGTTAGTGTTATCTTTCAACAACTTTCCTCGCAAGCTAATATAACAACTAACTAAGATGAAACATATCGAGCTTGTGCGTCTTACTGTGGACTGAACGGACGCGGACAGACAAAATGAATTAATAGCAGGAACCGAGACAGTTTGCGACCCAAATCACAGGAAGCTAACGTTAGCTTAGCTAGCACTAGCAGCGATGTTGTTAGCGTGTTGGTACCCATTTACATTTTCATAAAAGTAAGTGAAACCTCCGTCGCTTAACGTGAATTAAAATAGCCTTCTAAAAAAAGCAGCTACGGTGGATTTCGCGAGTTTAACACTGATACTAAGTGATGACGGTTGATGTTGTGTTTTTCAGATAAAATGAACTGCGAAAACCCAGGCAGTAGGTTGGAATTGTGTTTGTGTTGCACAGTGTAATGAAAGGTAATGATGTGTGTGGTATATGCATATTATTACAAGTCGTTATTATATGGTTACAATGCATTTACAACCCTTGTGTGTTACATTTTGGGTTAAAATTAGTATTGTACTGTATCTACCAACTCACTAACAGCTAACACTTATGTGAACAGTAGCTTATACTGGATAGTGTATTGTATGCACAACTTGTGTTATAAATGCCTGTCTAATCCAAACTAAATGCTGTTTTTGTTTGTCAGACGCACTGGAGGCAGTGGAACCTCACCGAGCTTCACACACAGTGTCCTGTCTGCCTCTCACTCCTGATCAGAAATGCTGGCCACTCCATCCTGTGAAAAACAGGCGGGAAGCTACAAGTGTTCTCAATGCAGTGAAGTTTTTTCGAAGCCAGGTGTCCTGAAAAGCCACTTTAAAACCACCCACAGTGGACGTGACGCTGAAGGCCCGTTCCCCTGCACCGAGAAAGGCTGCCAGTTCAGCTGCACGGACCGACAGGAACATCAGTCCCACTTGACGTCCACACATGGCCTCACACTTATCCCTTGCACGCTCCAGTCCTGCAAAGTGTCATTCCTCACACAGGGTGAGATGGAGAGGCACGTGCAGGGCCACATGCCCTTTGGCTGCTTTCACTGTCAGTTTGTCGCTCAAAATGTAAAAGATTTGAGTGAGCACCTCTTGGAGCACGAACATCAGCCATCAAGCACTCAAGGTAAACAGACACGGCGAGGAGCTGTCGTTGTTTTTACACAGTCTTGTCCGTCTTCGCGTGTAATCTGCATCCTTTTTTCAAATTTTGGCACATCTGTTTATAGAGAAAGAGGCTGCAGCTGTATGCACTAATGGGAGCTGCCAGCCTCAGGTGTCCGGCAGGCCAAAAAGAAAACTGACATGCAACCCAACTCGTGCGTTATCATCACCAGAAGATGGGACTGAGGAACAGCCTGAGAGGCACGATGCCAAAAGAGTGAGAAAGGCAGCGGAGAGAGACAAAGCTTCAGCAGTGGACGCTGCACCGCTTCCTTTCAAAGGTATGCACACCAGTCTGCTTTGTGGGTTATTGTCAGTAGTTATTAAGTTAGATTTTTAGATAGTACAGCACGGATAAATGACACAATCTTGAGTTATTCCTGTGATATTAAAACATAAAACTCAGATGAACTCAGATGAAGCAGCACAAAACAAAGTCTCCACAGTCAGCCATCTTACTGATCACTTAGGCTAATGGCTAAATGCACGTAGACAGTACACCCATTTGTGATTGTTGAACATATCATTCCAAAATGAGCATTAATGTGGCCTCTTCTGGGATGACAGCCACCAGAGCATTATTGAGGTCCAGCACTGACGTGAGGCGATAAGGTCTGGTCTTCAGTCAGAACTGAAACAGGAAAGGGCCTCTCTCAAACTGTTGCCACAAAGTTGGCAGTAGAGCTGAAATGATTAGTCAATTGATAGATGAGTTGATCGACACAAACTCAATTGGCAACTATTTTGAAAAACAAATAATTGACTGATTGGTTTTTCAAGCAGAAATGGTTCCAGGTATCTTTGAGCTTTGGACGATTGATTGAGCAAAATAACAATTTGGAGACGTCAGCTTGAGCTCTGGGAAACAGAGAGGAACATTTTAGAGACCAAACGAATAACTGATTGATTGAGAAAATAATTAGTTAGTTGCAACCCTAGTTGGAAACACACTGTTGTCTAAAATATCATTGGATGCTGTCGCGTTAAGAGACTTAGCCTCTACCATTAAAACACCCACACACCATTGTTCTTCCTCCACCAAACGTTGCAGTTAGCACACTGAATTCAGGTAAGTAGTGTTCTTCTGGCATGTGCCGAACACAAATTTGTCCATCTAGCCAGCTAGTGAAGCGTGACTGATCGCTCCAGACCACATATTTTCACTGAGTCCAGTGACATTGTTCTTGCTGCTAAGCAGGGCAGAAAATTGATGAGCTACGGCCCTCTCTACTAAGAATTCTTCCCAATGGAGATTGCATTCCTGTACGCATCATTTAATGCACCTTTATTTTATGGACGTGGCTGTGGAAACCAACGTCAGTGTTTAGAAGGAAATGTCCACATACTTCTGGGCATATAGGCTCACCAAAGGGAGACCTAAGAAAGAGTGAATATTGGACATACATTCACCAGGTGGCTACCATATCAACATAAAAGCTGATAATGTGTCAGTGGTCTGTTGAACTTCATTGATCCTAAGCAGCAAACATAGAAGAACAGATGGACAAATAAGAAATTTAAAAATAAAAATAAAAAAACAAGAACTCTGTGTACACTTTTAATTTCCATTAAATTCCATTTCCATGGGGTTTAACCGCCAAAGACTTATATCATGCATGTGTCAATAAATCTTCTTGAGTACTTCTCAAGCCACATTGCAAAACAAGCATCTCCTGATTGAAATGATACAAACTTCAGCCACAAACTTTTATTAAAACTAATGTCACATGTTCTTGTCCATCAGCGTACCTTGCAGAGGGATCGGAGCACATTTATCGCACCCACAGCTGCCCCAAGTGTCGGCGCTGCTTCAAGATGCGCTCTCACCTCCAGGAGCACCTCCATTTACATTTTCCCGACCCCAGTCTCCAGTGTCCCACCTGCAAGCGCCACTTCACCAGCAAGAGTAAGCTACGCATTCACAGACTCCGCGAGGCGGGCAAAAAGGTTCACCGTTGCCACTTGTGTGAGTATTCCGCCGTGGAGCTGAACGCAATCCGCCGCCATCTTGTCAGCGTGCATGCCGATGAGGCAGAAGATGACGTGACGAGTCGCAGCTATCCTTGCCCCGCCTGTGGCCAAAGCTTTCGCCAGAGCAGGTCGCTTAAGGCTCACATGAAGACGCACAACATCCTGCCAGACAGTAAGCCAATGGATTGCTTCCAAGAGGGTTGTTCTTTCCAGACTTCTGTACGCAAAGAACTTATTAGACACACGGCAGAGGTGCATGGGGTCACGGCTGTAGAGTGTCGTCATCACGCCTGTGGTGCCGTCTTTCAAAGTGAGATGGAGATGGAGGCTCATTATCGGACCCACCTCGCCTACCACTGCTCACAGTGTGATTTCTCTTGCTCCAATAAGAACGTGTTCCTCCAGCACCAGCGTCAAGGTCACTCAGGACACGACGAGCTTCACTGTGAATTTTGCTCCTTCGTCACATTTAACCCTGTGGAGTTTGAGCAGCACATTGGACATTTGCACGCCAACGAGAAGATTCACCGCTGCTCTCAGTGCAGCTACATGACCTCGCATAAACGCGGCTTGAGGCGACACATGCTGATGCACAGTGGTGAGGAGGGGATAGATTTTTAATACTGTAATGGTTTATCATCTGATTCTCACAATACAGCATCTTGTAGTTTGTGAAGCTCTTCTAAGAGCTGGTATTTTGGCACATCTCCTGATGTATTTTATTTTGTTCTGTGATAGGTGAGAAGCCCCACAAGTGTAACCTGTGTGACTTCAGATGCAGAGACGAGTCCTACCTCTCCAAACATATGCTCACTCACTCTGATGACAAGAACTTTATGTGTGCTGAATGTGGATACGTCACTAAGTGGAAGCACTATCTGAATGTCCATATGAGGAAGCACACAGGAGACCTCAGGTAGATACTTCAGTAGTTTCTTATACCGCAGACATGTTTCCATCTTGTTATTGGTGCAACACTGTTGGGTGCACACAGAATTATCAAAGCATTTATCTTATTGTTGTTAGGACTTAATTTCCTGTCTCCTCTCTAAGGTATCATTGTGATCAGTGCCCCTACCGCTGTCACCGCATGGACCAGCTAAATAGCCACAAATTACGTCATCAGGCCAAATCGCTTATGTGTGAGATCTGTGCGTATGCCTGCAAGCGCAAATATGAGCTTAACAATCACATGTTGGCCAAACATTCTGGTGAAGAGAAACAGCCATCTGTCTATAAGTGCAAATACTGCACATACACTACCTGCTACAGACAAGCCCTTAAAAACCACGAGAACTGCAAACACACCAAGCTGAAGGAGTTCCGCTGTGCACTCTGCCTCTATTCCTCCTTCAGTAGCATCAGTCTCTTCCTGCACAAGAGGAAAGCTCACGGATACGTACCCGGGGACAAAGCATGGCTAGAGAACTATGCCGCAAAGGAGAAGGAGAGGAGCTCAACTGAGTTCTCGCAGGATTTTTACAACAAGTCCTCAACAGCTCATGAGCAGTCTGAACTATCCACTTCTGAAGGACCTCCACCTTCTGAAAGAGAACAATGTGGTCGTCCCGGCTCAGCAGATCACAGGGTCAGTACTGGAACTGTAGCTGGTTCACAAACTTTGGATTCTGTTGGTAGTTTTGATGTTGCTCCTCAAGGGGTCATTAATGAAGGTATTTCAGATTGTCCTCCGCCTGTGAATAGTCCTGAGGAGTACTGTACTCTTGTTTTAACAACACTGTCAACCGGCGACTATCAGACACCAGCTTCCCAAAATGAGGAAGACCATTGTGCAAATCAAACTCCAAGCTCATCCAATTTAAACTGTAATTGGTCTGACATGTCACAAGAGAAGATGGACATCTCTTCATCTTCATCAGAGGAAGACGATGTGGCTCAGGCAGAAGCAGAATGTGAACAAAGTGACTTTGATGACAGCTGTGAGCCTCTGAATATTGCAAGTCAACCAGTTGAACCTGAGGAGTGTCAGGCTCAACCACCTGAGGGTGTGAATGATGGCAGAGCAGCCAGTTCCACTTTTCCATCTGAGCAAAATGGTCCATTAGAACCTGAGATCCGTCTGAAAGCTATGAAGGAGCACGACAAGCAGCAAGCCGAAGCCATGGTTTTGGAGGGACGGGTGCAAATGCTTGTGGTGCCAACTAACGACGTCTATCACTGTAATAAGTGCTCTTATGTAACCAGTAAGGAAACTGCTTTGAAGTATCACTGCCAGGCTCTCTGCCACGGAAGGATAAAAGGACACAAGTGCCAGGCCTGCGGTGCACAGTTCAAACAGAGGCGAGGCCTTGATAGCCACCTTACAAAGAGGTGTCCAGCACTTCAGCGGAAAGCAAGGACATTTGTAGGCATTTCAAATACATGTTTGACTGCCGTAGGCACTGTGAGTCAGGAAGGTTCCAAGCAAATGGATAAAGGAACAAATCCTGAGCTGCTATCTTCACAAAATAGGATTTTCACTGATTCAAATGATCAGGAATGTCGTCAGGAAGAAGAGGAAGTATGCACATCTCATTTAAAAAACTGTAAAGCCTTTGTTCATAATGCTTTAACACCAAGTGAATCAGGACACCAGCAAAGTAAAATTCAAACAAAGAAAGTTAAACGTACAAAAAAGCAGTTATTTTCCAGTAACAAACAAAGGAATACTCCACTGCTGTCCCTTTACACGAAAAAGGATGGGAAGTTCAAGTGCAAGCTGTGCAGTTTTTCATCAGTCAGGCTCGCAACAGTTGAACGGCACCTCTCAACCTGCAGAAAAATCTCAAGGAAAAGGGAGAATCAGATCATTTTAGAAGAGGACGATGTCCGTGGAAATGAGTCGCTCAAAGAAAAAGACCTGGTGGAAGAACACAATGAAAGAACAGGGCCTGCGTCTAAGAAACATCAAATTCTGTCTTGTCCAAATTGTGCATTTAAGTGCAACCAGAAAAGGGCGTTAGACAGTCATGAAAAGAGAGGCTGCTTGAAGCCAGATGAAGTCCAGTGTACCATGTGTTCATTTGCAGCCAAATCTAAGATTTCTCTGACCCGTCACATCCTGTATGTCCATAACAAAAAAAAGTTTGATGTTGCTAAGCCTAAACTTTTGCATTGCCAGCTCTGCACTTTCACCTGTAAACAAGAACGATGCCTGGAGCAACATGTTGCACTCAAACACAATGGTGCTAGACCGCACCACTGTCGATATTGTCCTTTTAGCACCACAAGGCGCTATCGCTTGGAAGAGCACGAGTCTCTTCACACAGGAATCGGTCGCCACAGCTGCGACATTTGCGACAAGACCTTTGGGGCTGTGACTAAGTTGCGTCAGCACAAGATGCGCATCCACGACAAACAGCCGACGCACTTCTGCTCACTCTGTGACTTCAGTGGCTACACGCTTGACGACGTAAGACGCCACAATCTCAGATGCCACACGGGCGACTTACACCACACCTGCACTCACTGTGATGCTCAGTTTAGTTCAGAAGTTGCACTAAGAAATCACTGTAAACGTGTGCACCAGCTCCAGGTCTGTTTCTCATGTAAGCAGTGCAACTACACGTGTAGCAGCGAGCTCACACTGAAGACGCACCAAGAGAGCAAGCACCCACAGGTGAGGTGCACCACCTGCCAGGAGTCTTTTAAGACCAAGGAAAGCCTTGAGATTCACCAGAGAACGCACCTGGCACATCGGTGTCAGCTGTGCCCCTTCGCGACCAAAACAAGGCAGCTGTTAGCTCAGCACCTTCTGAATGAACATGAGGAGGGACCTCCAGAGGACAAGCCTCTCAAGTGCAGCACCTGCCAGTTTGCTTGTCAGCATCAGCTGGTGTTAGAGCAGCACCTCCGCTCACATGGAGGAAAGCGTCTGTACAAATGCTCAGACTGCGAGTATTCAACCCGGAACAAGCAGAAGATCACGTGGCACATTCGCATACACACTGGAGAGAAGCCTTACAGCTGTGAGCAGTGCAGTTACACCTGCACTGATCCATCTAGGTTGAAGGTAAGCTATAAGTTTATTGGCTGACTAAAGTTTACTAATTAACATGTCTTTTTTTTATTAACCTGCACAGCAAAGTTCAGTTTCATAACAACATGTTGTAGTTGGATGGGGGGGTGGCATGGCAGCGGCCAGAGTTCTGGCTTCCAGTGTGTCAAAGGATACATTTTAAAATGTCAGCGCATTTAAATCAGGCCATAAAACATTACTGTTTACTGTGGCTTTCCAATAATAGAGCTACATAACTTCTTTTAATCTGTAACTATTTATCCACATGCCTCTATTGTCTTTAAATGCATCTTCTCTTAAACTTTAACTGTTTATTTTCTTGTGCTTTTATTATCTTTTACATACGTTTCTGTGTTTTTCTTTTTTATTGTGTTTTATGTCCCTGTAAAGCTCTTTGAATTGCCTTGTGTTTGAAAGGTGCTGTATGAATACATTTGCCTTGCCTTGTTAATGTGCAAGTGACTGTATGGCCAAGACATAGTCCAGCACATAACCCCCTTAAAACCCCTAGGCTAGCTGTTTTCCTGTTTCCAGTCTTCATGCTAAGCTAAGCTAAGCTAACCAGCTGCTTGTGGTAGTGGACAGACATTAGATTAGTATTGATCTTCTCAAACAAATTAAGAAGTGAGTTTAGAAAACATATTAGCATATTTCCCAAAATGTAAAACTATTTTATTTTTATTTTTTCAACTGGCAGCAAGGAAAGCATTTAGTTTATTCAGACGCTAGACATTTCTCTTAGTTTAGTGTTTCAACCTCATTACTGCTTGTTACATCAGTAGGAAAGTGAAGAGTAGCATCAAACTGAAAAGAGCTGCAAGAGAAAGATCCAGTGATGTCACATTCATGTTATTATTTTATGTTTTTCTACTACAGCTTCACATGAGGGTCCACCAAGAGGAGAAGAAGTATCTCTGTCCAGAATGTGGCTACAAATGCAAATGGGCGACTCAGCTTAAGTACCACATGACCAAACACACAGGTATCAGTAAGATAGAAAGGTTGATGATCATAACATGTAACACATGAAATCTGTCAGCAAATTTTCAAGGTCTTGTAAATGTTGATTTGGTTTTAAGAATTGTATATTGCTTGAATAAAATAACATTTGTTTGTCTTCTGCAGGTGACAAGCCATATGCCTGCGATGAGTGTGACTACCGCACTAACAGGGCAGATGCTCTGCGTGCCCACCGGGACACGCAGCACTGCGACCTGCGCCCTTATGTCTGCGAGAAATGCGGCAAAGCCTTCAAGACCAGTTTTATACTGAAGACCCACCAGCGGCAACACAGTGACGATCGTCCATACACGTGCGGTTTGTGCCAGAAGGCCTTCCGGTGGCCAGCAGGCCTCAGACATCACTACCTCTCGCACACCAAGCAGCAGCCTTTCTGCTGTCGCCACTGCTCCTACAGAGCCAAGCAGAAGTTCCAGGTGGTCAAGCATTTGCAGAGGCACCATCCAGACATGCCGGTAGAGCAGGGTGTGGTGAGGGACTCTGAGGCTGTTAGCCTGACCCTGAAGGAGGCCTTGCAGGGGACGCTGGACGAGAGAGCAGCAGAAATGGAGGAGGGGGAAGGGACTGCCGACGAGGTACAGGAGCTAGTTGAAGAGGTTGTGCAAAAACACTGAAGAGAAGGCACTATAAATGCAGTGGTTGGGTCAGATTGTAGGTGGCCATCATTACCAAAAGGAAATTAGCAGTATCAATATTTATATTTGACCACTTGATTTTATTGTACTGTAAGTTGTTTAGTGAGGTAATATGAATTGAAAGTGTGTTCTGTGAAAAAGAAACAATGTTTTTTTTTTTTTTTATTAAAGTCCTTTGATATTTGCTTGTGATAATATAGAGTGAATAAATGAATGCATACAATGTTTGTGAACGACTCAATCCTACTCTTCAGAAAATGTATTGCATGTATATAAAAGCCTTTATATACATACATTCACATTACACACAACATTGAATTTGTACATGAGTAAATAGAAATAACTCAATCAGACACTTGATTGTAGATCAGCCAAAAGTTATGAGTGCTTTTTAATAGGTTTATAATACTGGTATTTGGCAATTGTCTCTCATTCTATTATTACATTTTACTGTTACTTCCTGGTTGCTATTACAGTTCATTTTAAGGCAAACTGGTATATTTAAACATTCTAGACAAGCAGCAATCCTTCACATTCCTAAAAAAAAAAGAAAAATTAAAGCTTTTGCAGGCAATAATTCCATAAAAAGTTGAATTGTGATTTGCATATATTTGACATAAGAACACAAACGCAGGTAGACATCTTTAAAGGTTATAAATGCATGATCTAGAGCATTAGCATAGCATTACACAACTATTTGTCATGTAAAGAAACATTGCAGTAATGGTGACCTGAGCAGAAAATGATACACTCCCTCGCCCAGCTTGTCTGGCGATCAAACTCAAGTAAATAACGTGAGGCAAATATTTGCTTTGCATTTGGTTGAAACACATGTTAAGTCAAGTGCATGTCAGTCCGTAAATTACTCAGTGAGCCTCAGCACAGCGAAACTCAGCCGAAAATGGAGTCAGAGCTGCTGCCCATTGACAGACTCAGTGAAACTACTGAGCGAACACAGCAGCATCATGGACTGCATAAGACATGGATGTGGTGTCAGTGATGTCACTCAGATGTTCCTAAAGAGCCAAAGTGAACTAGGCTGCAACTTTTTCGTTTTTCGTTTCGAAAAAAAGTGGATGCAGTTTCCAGGTCTGACTAATGAAACCAATGAGGAAGTGCCTTAAACTTACATTCTTCTAATGGCCAACAGCATGATGTTTATTTAGTAAATTATGGTCCATTTAGAGGAAAACAGACGGTGGACTTTAGGGCGGGACGACCTTGTGACTAACCAATCAGAGGCGGGTCAGGCCTAAACCTAACCAGTCTGACACAAGGGTCTTCCCCAATGAACATTACTCATTTCATTTTCCAAAACCAAGATGGCAATGGCCAAAATGTCAAACTGGTGGCTTCAGAATGGCAGTCCACAAACCAACTCGTGACGTCCACTTCTCAGACCAGTAGTCTATGTAGATGGTGGATGTGAAAGAAGGGTGGAATGGTTGTGGGGTGTAATGTGGGTCTTATTTGTTTGTAACGTTATTCTCTGTAGTGTTTTGTGACAATGCAATTTTGTAAACAGAGCTTTAAAAATATATGTTGGCTGATGTTATATTCTTGGTCTGGGTGAATACTCTGCTGCTGGGTGTCTGGTAAAAGTTGTTCCACATAAACTGTCTGTTTGCCGTTTTAAATCAATGCGCTGGCTAAATCAATTAAGAAACCACAGCAACAAGGACGCATAAAGAGCCTCTGTTTACAATTTGTCTCAACACTTCCCATTATCACTCTCTGATCACATCTTTCAACAGTTTACATTAGATTTCTATGTTGAATCTTTCAGCTTTCTGACTAACAGCTCAGACAAAGGAATCCATTAGCTGAGCGGACTAGAAATATCTCCTGTTGCCACTTCGTATTTATGATCCACCCTATTTACTGGAGTAATGAATTGCAAGAACCTCATGGCAAGGTAATGACTGTTCCTCATATTAGTCAAACCACCAGGCGTTACCAGGGAAACGGAGAAACGGATTGCTTGTGAAAAATTATTTTGGTCGCAAAATGCATGAAAATATAAATGAATGGTCCTTATTATTTTCTTTAATGACCATGGTATAAGTGAGATAATGCCCAACAAGGTGTCCATTATCAGGAATTAATGTACAACAAGTAGTGAACCGTCCGATGCGCAGCAGTTGCCTTACGTAATGCTATAGAAAGAAATGAAAGCACGCCGCTCGCTGCACACTATGGCGTCCTCCTGCCTGCCTCGTGGCCCCACACCTGCTGCCTGGGTGCACGAGGGGAGAGGGGGAGACCCCGGCCTTATGAGCCATATTTTGACCCAACCTTATCCTAGCAAAAGCTCAACATCAGATAAAAGTATTGGTGCATGCCGTTCTCATCTTTCATCAAGCAAGTACAGACACGGGACTTGTGACCCCCTCTTGCTTCACGTCCTCAGACCTGACTCCTTCATGTGAGCTCTGAGATGCTGATGTTGACAAAGAGGGAGGAGGGAGGGATAGCTGTTCCATCTTTAGAGAGCAGGTGTATGTGACGATATCCTGGAGAGGGAAAGACATTGAGAGGAATTTGGATTAGACAAAGGCTTTCAAACAGAATGGTGTTTCAGTGTTTCCCTATATGACACAGCACGTGATGTTATCATCATATTTAAGAAATACTGCAGCAAACTCTAGCTCTGGGGGTTTCAGTGCAGTGCTTTGTGTTTTGGCTCCCTGTACTCTTTGATCACCTGTTTGGATGCAGGTAAATGGCAGAGTGAACTGTCCAATGAAGTCGTTCCTGGATGCCTTATCGTGGTCCTCCACCACAAAGCGAACCAGGGCCAGCTCAGGGGTGTGGATTACAAAATTTAGAGTTTCATTCCACACTGGATTAAAACCTGCAGGAAGAGGGCAGTAGAGGCGTGAGTACCGACTGGGATGTGAGTTTTTAATTTACTTTTTCAATCTATTTATTGTTTTCACTCTTGTACCAACTACAATCATCTATGTAAATGAAATAGCCACATTATCTGTATAAAAAAACTGAACACACACACCATTGTTGTTAATGTGGCTGGTCTCTTCCTTGGCCTGATCCTGTGGTAATCCATAGATCTCCAGTCTGACCAGGGGGTCTACAATAGAGCCTTCTTTTTGGTTCACCTTTGGTAGCTGCTGTCCACTGATCACCTGAGAAACGTACAAACACATTTGCATTTCAGATATAGAAACCACAAATTACACATTTTCTCTCCTGTAATTGTTATTCAGTGATTTTCTGACATTACATGCAAATTTTCTGCAGCACCTTGCTCATATTTATACAATTTACACACTGCTGCCACAAACCAACTAGACTTTCACATGGTTTTGAACCTGTATGGATAAGCGGAGTGGTTTGTAGCCTTGCCGCTCCTCTGGCTTCTCTGGACTGAACTGGGAGTTGCCATCTCTCATGAAGTCGGGCTTGAGGACGAAGCCACAACGGCCATTCTGCAAGAACACCCCGTCATTGAGATCCATTTCCAGACCAGCTGTCTGGAAGTTCAAAGCCACTTTTGGAAAGAGGGAGAAGGAAAATACTACAATTAATTTTTTTTCGTCTCATGATATCCCAGACTCAGAGTCATCTATCTCGCTGTTGAAGTTCATGTGAGGTCAGATAGACGCAGTCCAGACTGTGTTTTATCCAGAGCAGACGGCGACAGTTTGAGCCCTTATGACACGAAGCATCTGTCCTGTTAAACTCCACCAGCTGTGGGGGTGATGTTCTGTATCTGAGCCTGACCTCTAATCTCCCTACGGGAGGACGTGGGGGTGGCAGGGAGGGTGTGGACAAAGAGAAGTACTCCTCAAAGTACTGGCACGAAAGAGACAGCATTTATGTATGTCTGAAACTTTTTTTTGTTGTTTTTTATATGTTCAAAATGTTAGACTGGGCATCCATGTGGAACAGTGACCACACCATATAATCACAATGTGCCTGGTTCCGTTTTAGGATGACTCTCCCCATGTTTCCTGTCAGTGTCTACTCTTAACTGTTAGATAAAGGTAAAATGCCAAAAAGATTATCTTTATTTTGTTTCTCTTAAACACATGCGGCTGAAATATTAAATGCACCAACGTGTTTTTCATCCCCATCCAGGTCAAATACAAATCAAGTATCGGAGCACTCAGGGTGTTAAGATTAGAAACAGGAGACGTCAGGGATTTTTAGAGGAAAGGTTTGGTGTAAGCAGCAGAGGGCGACCTTCCCTCACCTATCTGGCAGCCCACATTCCACATCTCCTGCGGGTTGTAGTTGGAGGAGTCTGTCCTGAAGCCGCTGGGGTAGATCCTGCTCAGCTGCCCCGCGTTGTACTGCACAAACTCTGTCCCTGAAGAGAGTTTTGAAGGGAACAAAGCCGGTGTATCTCGTTAACGTAAACGCAGAGAAATCTATGGGTTTCTCTTTCTATGACTCAAATACAGTTATGAGAATCTAATAACATCAAAAGACACACTGTGTAACACATTAATAACATATTATAGCCATAAAACAGGTGTGTTCTTTTATCTGAGGACTCTACAAAAAATTTCAAAATACACTATTCCCTCACGTTCATGTTACCTGCTTCCTTAGCGAGCCTCTTGGCCTTGGACTCAGAGAATGAGGACATCTCATAGCATTTGGCTTGTGAGCGAGCATTCTCAAAGCCGTGGAAGTGCACGCTCTTGCAGTAAACCACCAGGTCTGACAGTTCCCTGGACACTTTGGACTTGGATTTCTGCACAAGGGGAGAATAAAAAGAATCAGCAAACAAATCCAAAGAAATTACGGGCCAGTAATTCAACAATAATTCCAGTAATTTGTCTGGTGCTAACATGAAATTACAACAAATGTGAAAAAAGTTGGAAATCAAAAACTGATAATTTGTCCAAAACTGAGCAAAATTGCAAAAATTTAAAGTAAAAAAGTTATAAATTGTTCTGTAAAAATAAACTCAGTAATTCCCCCTGAATTTTGTTTAAATGTAGGAGAAATAATAGGGTAATTATTACTTTATTTAGGCAGAACTTCTGCTTTTTTCACCCTGTTTGTAATTTTATGTTAGTAGTGAAATCAATACTGTAAATCTAATTACAGGTCTGTAATTTACAGGGTTACCAGTTTGCAAAATATACCTATAATATTGCTCAGTCAAAGCTTTAAAGCAGCTGAGAAATGTGGGTAGGATGATTAGAATTCCCTCTCTGTGCCTCATCGCCTCTAATGACATTTTTAAAGGTACAGATTTTATTGATTTAGTTAATTTGCTTCCAGTTGTAGCTGCACTCTTCACGGTGCACTTACATGAAAATTAACGACCCATAGATGCCGCTTTGAAAGTATATTAGTGTAGAATAATAAAGTAGTGGAATAGTATGTTCTTGGTTAACTGAAGCTCAGTTAAATATGACGTACAGCATCACATATTTTTAAACAGATGGTAACAGAGGACAGTTTTTCCCACAGCTGGGGAGAAGCACACTGGATGCTGTTTTCTTTCTCACTTCACTATCTTTCTTCTTTGTCCCATATCTGTCGTCTTCTAAATATCCCTGTTTCTTGCCTCTTTTCGCTATCTCCCTCCTTTTGCTCCAGTCTCGCCTCATTGTCTCTTGTGTCTCACTCCAGTTTCCTGTCTCTTTGTACTATCGAGCTCCGTTCACTGCTGTCTTCTATTCGCTATCACTTTTGGTATCATTCCCCGTCTCTGGCATCTGTCTTTCTTCACTTCCACTGTAAGGAAAACGTATGTATATACTTTAGAAGCCTGGTCTTACAGAAGAAGTATCAAGTTCATTTACCTTCTCATTATGGTCTAAAGGCCCTGCAGGCAGGTCTTCTGTGGACGGGCTCTCAGCCTCACCGTTGGCCATCTCCTCCTCATCGCTAACTTCGTCTGTCAGGGTTTCATCGAGACAGTCTTCTAGACTGCCAATCTTCTTGGCTTTCAGCAAAACTTTCCCCTTCAGTTCCTGTAATAACACCAACACAAGCACATGTTGGTGAAAGTTATATTTAATCCACTTATATAAAGAAATCCATTAATGTTGGCTGAATGGGCTGAATGTGTTGATACCGTTGATCTATCAGCATGACAGTTTTGGAGTATTTATTGTTTCCTGAGCCCAGACTAATCTTGGAGGTGATCTATCTTCATGCACTTTACTGTCTCCTAACTAAATGCAGCAATGCACCACTATTAAATAGGCAAAAACCTCAGAGGAATTCCTCCTAGCATTTTGCCATTAGTTCAAGTTAGCATTGATTGCCCTAAGTGCTCTAATGGAAAAGAGTTTGGAAGTTATACTATTGCTTTTAGATGAGTGGAGGATGGTAGCAAGGCACACGTGAACCATAAATCTTTAAAATGTCTCCTAAATGTTAATGACACATTTCCCCCAGTTTCATGATAGGTTGAAAGGAAAAATGAATCCCAGGGTGCCTCACTGTCTGAAGAGCACATTTGAGAGAAAAAAAAAAACAAAATCCCGACAGATTCTAACCTGTGGAGAAGGAAGCTGTTGTGGGACCTGTCCATCCAGCAGGGTGGTCTGTAGTGTGTCACCCAAGATTTGTCTAAGGTGCTGGGCCATGACTGTCTGCTGCTCCACGCCACAGTGATTCTCAAGGGACAGGATGACTGGGAAGTCTGATACCTATCGAAAGGGTAAGAGAGGACACACTGCTGTAATATCGGTAGTCTGTGTTGTTTATGTTGAAATTCAGCTGCAATAAATGAGTATTTTAACAGTATCGAGTTTCCACATTCCTCCAAAACACTGTCTTCATTGTATCATCTTAGAGCTGAGTAGGAAAGTTTGAGTGAAGATAAAACGTGGAGACACATGAGAGGTTCCTGGTCGTTTTCCATGTAGGTCAGTCAGCAGGGGTACATTTGGTTCCAGGGGCAGGGAAGGTTACCAACTGCTCCATCTGGGCTTTACACTTTTCTGGGCACACACACAGTCATGTGAGTGGAATTTATAACAGCTCTCAAGGGTTGATTTGCTTTGTACCAAATGCAACCAAATTCAGCTACTTGTACTGCTGTGTAGCCACGCAAGGTTTCACTTTATGTCACTGTAGACTAACAGAAATGGGTTTTTAGATAAATCAGTGTCTGAGATTTGTACCGCCAACACAATGCATCAGAAGTGAATGGAATTTATTTGTGACACATCACAAATAACACACTGTCTGCAGGGACCATTTCTTCAAAATATGCAACTGTTTCTGCAGGATATTTTGGCTTCGAATTTAATATCAGAATCTGGCCGGGGCGCATGGCTGAATACCACTAGGGTTTATAATATAAGTTATAAAATATGTTTCCTGTGTAATTTGAGGGAATCAACCATTTATAAGCAAATGGTGCTGGTGTTGCTCACCTTGAAGGCGTATTCTTTCAGTGTGGAAATGACGTCTCTAAAAAGAATCTTGGAAGTCAAAGTGTGGCCATGATACACGACGGGTTCCCCATCACTGCCGTCCCAGCAGTCCACCTCTACACAGCGGCAGCCTCTTTTCAGAGCCCTGTATGCACACACACACACACACACACACACACACATACACACACACACACACACACACACACACACATACAGCCATGAAAATGTAAGTAATTGCCCTTGCTTTGTTATACTATACTTTTTGTATATGTGATTGTCTAACCTCTGCTTCCATTAAAACAGGGACTAAAGGATAAAGTATGTTGCCTGTGGTGTGTGCAGCAGCTCTCACTGGATGTATGCCTCCAGGCTGCTCTGTCCTCGGAGCTGATCCTCCAGGAGGTAGGTGTTGTGTGAGGAGGAGATGAAGTAGTGGCTAAGCGGCTGGCTCATGTCCTGGTGAAGATCCCGAAGCTCAGGTTTAAATATGGAACCCTCCTGTGAGCACAGGTACATCTGGAAGCCATCGAAAGACATGGCGCCTTGCTTCTTGGCTGCACATGATACAGATGGCACAAGAGCACAATCCAGGTTTAGCTGGCCATAAAACTTAGTCATAAATTTCAAAGCATTTCTAAATCTGGAAATAAGGAAAGGCAGATATTTCTGATCTCGCTTCACTTTTCCTCTAGCATCACCATAATGTTGAAATAATTGGTTCTGAGTGACATATCTTCACCTAGTGGGTCAATTGTCATGAAATTCAAGGTCCATAGAGGGTACATTCTAATCACTCTAGTGAGTGGGATTTCATCTAGCATCATCAGCTGTACTGTGGTAGGTGTTAAACACATAGACTGTATATAAGAAGTGGATGTAGCCATCCATGGACTGCAGTTTTGAAGCCTCAAAGGTAGTCCCGCCCTAAAGCATACCCTGCTTTATGGTTTGTTTTCCTCTAAATGAGACCATAATTTACTAAATGAACATCATGACAGCTTGAAGAAGACTTAAGTCCATGAGGAAAATTATGGACTCAAAATGTTAACTCTGTGGAGTCGCCCCCTGCAAGCCATTAGAAAGAATGCACGTTTAAGGCAGTTCTGGCTTCATTTTTCAGACCCAGGAGCTACGTTCATTTCATTCATATATTCTATAGTTAATCACCATTTAGCTCCAATAACTGCTGTGTCTGGGTACAGGCTGTGTGGCTGTAGACTCTTGTTTTTTGAACAGTACAAATATGGTCTTAACTGAAAGCTGACTGAAAGCTAACTATGCAAAACGAGCTTACAGTGTGCAGATCCCTTATCTCCATTCAAGTCGTTTTCATCGTTGTTATGCACTAGCATCCCATGGGACATTTAAATTTGCCATCTAGCCTAGAATCCATTGTTCTTGTTGGTCAAATTAAAAGTGAAAATTTACTCTAAAGTCCATCAGAGTAGGATCATTAGGAGAGGGGTGGGCAATTCAGCAAGTGGTGACATGATACATGAGGATATTCAACCCAGTGTTGGCCAACATTTAATTAATAGTTAAAGGGGACATTTGCCAAAATGTCTTTTCAACATAACTCTTTGTCCCCTGTGTGTCTAGAGATCCTCAGAAGATCATCCTCTCTCTTTTTCTCCTGCTCCGTCTTTCAGTAAATGTGGGTGACAATGCTCTGTTTAGATTTGGCTATTGATCACGTGACCTCCGTCAGACCTCCAGGAGCCTGACTCCACTTCTCTGTCCGCAGCAATAGCTCTGGTAATAAGATGTTGAAGGTATGAGCAACGAACACACAAATTGTGCTTGTCCGTTAGATGTCAAAACAGAGTGTTCAGAGAGAGGCTGAAAAGAGCAGTTTGCAGCATGCACAGTGAGAAGAATAAGAAAATGTGTTTGCAGCATGGAAAAATATTCTATCAGGACCCCCAAACACAAGTATGAACCTGAAAATGGGCATGATATATCACCTGTACTACCTAACACTTGAACCTAAACACAGCTTGCATGATGCTGTAATATAACTGAAATATAAAGCTTTTAAAGCTAGAAAATCTTAACAAACACACAACATCAAGCACTTCAGATACACCAAACAGGCTAGAGGTAGAGGGTCCACCTCCCTGACCCTCATACAATACTGAAACAGTGTAAATCATAAGTGCTATCCATAATAAATGTTTAACATTAGAACAACTTATTCACCTGCTTCAGATGGTTCGTAGCGGTCAATCAGCTCTTGGGTATGCTGAGCACTCTGCTCTCCCTCGTGCTGCTCCAGCATCAGGAAGTTATTTAGCTCCTCCAGCATTAACCTCTCTCCATCTCCGGAGTAGTCCTGGAACACCTTCCACACTTCATCCCTCTGAGTCAGCATCTTATAGAAGTGGACAAACTGCTCGATCTCCAAGGCGCCGCTCTCTGACTTGTCAGCCATCTGAAATCAAGGAAGAGCCTTATTTACTTATTTGTTGCACTGTGTAAAAGAAATATAAAGCTCACACAACTTAAAGCCAGTTGTTTCAGCTGCAGCCCCCCCCCCCATTCCTCTCAATCCATTTCACAGTTTTTCCATCGAGAAGCAACAATATCCAAAGGAGTTCAAAAGCTCACCGTGAAGAGGTGCAGAGCATGTTCCTCATTCATGTCTACGTTCATCATCTTCAGCAGTTTCCGCACCTCTTTGAAATTCATCTTCCCGTCTTTGTTTTTGTCAGCTTTGTGAAACCAGTCCCAGACCCACCTGAGAAGATGCTGAGGAAGATTCAGAAGAACTTTCTTTTTCTCATAATCAGCCAGAAGGTTCTGTTGAGATAAGATAAACTAAGATAATCTCATGACTGGAGCAAACTTCAGTGGTTTGACCTGAATTAGTTTGTTTTTTATTGTTTTTTAGAGTGCTGTGCACTTTTAGCATGACTGCTTGGAGCTTTGTTCAGAGAAGACAGGGGATGAGCCAGTGTTTTTCATAAAACACAGTGAACCACTGCAATAAAAGGATACTGGTCTAGCTTCTCTTTCTCATCCATTGTTTGAGCCTTGTGAATCAGCTTGCGCACTCCCTGAATCCAGGCCTGGGCTTCCTCTGGCGACTCGGCCACAAGGTCCAGGGTGCCTTGGCGACCGTGAAACACCAAGGTGAAGCAGAGGTCAGCGGGGAACTCCTCAGCAATGCTCTGCAGGACCTCAGACTGGTGGCCCTCACGCACGGCCTCCACCTCAGTGATTGAGACTGAGACATGATCAGTGAGTGGTTAAAGTAGCAGTTTATATTCGCTTCATTCTTTGGTGCATTTCATGTTCTTCTGTGCAAAATCTATGTGGAAGTTGTGGCCTAAATTACTGTCTTCAGTACTTTGTGCTTCCCTATTGGCTCAGCGTAATGACCGGTAATAATGTAAAGAGCTAGCCTCGCTTCATCCGAGAATTACAAAATGTGACTAAACTTACTTATTAACAAATTACAATCAAATTAAAATTAATCAGCACACAAACCTAAGCACAAAAAATGAAATCATACAAATGAAACATCCTTATTAACATGTCTGTCCAATCTTGCATGCAAACATGTGCACATGCTTAGGTACTCACAGGTTGAGTGGCCCCTGCCTGCCCATCTGGACTTGTACCAGATCGTCAGGCCGTCCTCCAGGAGGCGGAAATGCCGCTGCTTCTTCCACGAGCGGGACTTGACTTTTCTCAGAGTCGAGCCTGCTATCATCGCCTTCACATGTGGATCATCTTGGATACCTCCAGGGAGTCATGTAAAAAGTCAAAGATCATCATCCTCTTACACCTCAGATACTACACCATCAGAAGTGACAGGCCCGGGAGACGGTTTAAGTAGTCCTAATGACTGTTATCTATTACATTGGGATATACATAGATTTCTGGAGTATAAACCATAAAACATTTACTCACGTGAACCTTCTGGATCCATTGCTGTTATTGAATCATGCCAATGGAAATATGCTGTTAAAAAGAAGCAGATGTCAGTGAATTATTCCAGAAGCTTTTCCTTGTTTCCCAACAAGCCTTAGGTTCACTCAGCTGATGCATGAACCACCTGCATACAAATAATTACAGCATAATATTAATCCTCAGTTGTCCACAGAAGATTTCTGAGCGCAATCTCAGTCAAACACAACGTCAAAACCTCAGTGCTCTCTGATAGGTAGGTATTTCAGGAGTCTGCATTTAGATCTCGATCCTCTCAAAGCATCAATCTTCACTCGTTCATAATCTGCACACAGACTGAAGCTTGTGCGTGGCCACTCCTGAAGCCTGTGTGCTGACTACGTCACACACTCAGCAGTCTGTGCTCGCCGCACCTTCCTCAGACAGAAAGCAAGAGCAGACATAAAGATTGATTTTTTTTGTGTGTGTGCATGTTATTGTACTGCACTTGCTCTAAAATGATCATTTCTTGAATTCTTTATAATTGAATTTTGATTCATTTCTTTAAATAATTAAATCTGCTGAAAAAGTACATTTACGCATGTTGTACACTCAAGTACAAATCTGAGGTCCTTGTACTTTACTAGAGACTGTACTCTTCATGCTACTCTCTACTTCTCACTATTTTCAAATTAATCAGCAGATGAATCCATTATGACAATAATCCATTAGCTGCTGTCCAATAAAAACAGTTCGAAGTGGGCACAACATCAACCAACTCAACCAACAGTAACATCCCGCTTTTCCATGAGTCCATGAGGAATAATAATCTAACAATAGAATATATAACAGTATAACAATCAGACCTCTCTGCACTGAGTACTTTTACTTGTGTGTTACATACGTTTACTAAAGTAACAGTTACAGTCCAGGACTTTTATTTGTACCAGAGCATTTTACAATGTGGTAAAAGTGATCTTACTTAATTAAAGGATCTGAATCTTTGCTCCACCACTGCAAACTAGCAGCTTTTTTTCCATACAGCCCCAAATCATAAATTGTACTGCAGTCTGTACACCCCCCCCACACACACACACACACACTCTCCTAACATGTCTCATTAAAAGCAGAGAGACCCAAACAGAACAATACAAATGTGATTCACATCAGCCAAAACTGATAAACTTATACTATCTCTGTTGTTCACTGATACATGTGGATCAAACGCTTCCTGAAGAGAAGGTTTTTCGAAAGCCTGCATATCTGTATTCCTGCCTGACAGCTATCGTTTCCTTCCATTGTCTCCTGAAACAACAAGATCTAATCTTTGGTTCTATGTGCGCCCCCCCACCCGACCTCAGCAAGGTTATGAGAAAATTAGTTTTCACCACAGTATGACTGACGTGGTGCGAGGAATGCATCAGCAGTTGCTTCACAATTTAATATCACACTCCTACTGGAAAACCAGGCTGACCATGAGGCTTTTTTTCCACTGCTATTTGCTCAATAAACTAAAGCGCACTTTGATGTTGTGTCCCTTCACTGTAGAGCGACGTCAAAGACGCTTTTGTTTTCTGTCCAAGATTTTCAGATTCAGTTGAAAGTTTAACACACCCTCCTTCACACTACAGACCTTTAAGATGCAATTAGGTCACATGATGTTTTATTTTTGGGGCCATGCTGATGTGTTTTGGGCTGGCTCTCTCCTTAGATGAGTCACACAAGGCCAGCTCTTCAGGGAGTTTACTGTCCACACACACTCACACAAGCACATAAAGACATGACTAATTGGGATATCTGACAGGATGGAAATCAGGAATAAACAACTCATGAAGATCAGAAGCTTCGTACTTTCATAGCGTGTGCTTCTAGTTGGTAGTTTTACTTTAAATCCATTTTATCCATCATAGGAATGTTCCATTCCCTCTGAAAATCTAGTCCTGACATTACCCATGACTGGCTTTTTACGGCACAGAGTTATGCGAGTAATTCAACAAACAAGTGAACAGCAGTGCGCGTCCAATAAAATCCATATATAACTCCAGACCGCTGCAGGGAGGGAGGTTTGTGCACAGTAAATTAGAACCAGAGGCAGAAATATGAGACACAAAAGCATCACTTGAGCGAAGCAGGTCCGCAACTGCAGCTAAAGAAAGACAAAATGACTCACAAGCACTGCCGTTTGCATTTTCCTTGACAGAGAGAAAGAGTTATACTTACCGAAAGTAGAGATCTGACAGGGGATACTAAGAGTCAGACCTCCAGGGGTTGGTACTCTTCAGGAGACGGCTCTCCCAAGGAGGGCTTCAGATACTAAGGGGTGGAACTCTGAATGGCTGGCCTGAGAGAAGGTTCAGGGAAGTGTTTACTTCCCCCCCGGCCTTGTGCTCTTACATCCAGACTTAAGGAGAGTCCAGGGACTGGCTGAGCTCAGGGCCTTTAAAGACTGGGAGTGTACGGAGAAAAACCTGGCTCAGCCTCCTCTTCCCTCCCCTCGCCTCACTCTTACTGCTGGGATCTAAGAAACCTGATTCCCTAGTCACTGCTGCCGCACACTGGTATGCTCTGCTCCCACCCCTCCTCATTCTCATTCTCCTCCTCCTCCTCTACCAAACCCCTCCACCCACCCATCCAGCCTTCCTTCCTCTCCTGCCACTCCCTCACTCCGCCATCCGCAGACCTCTCGCTGCATCTGGTGAGGGTCACTCCCCGCACTCTGCTTCGCTTCGTCCTGTCTCTCTTTCTCCCCCGTCCTCTGGGTGATTGTGGATGCTCTGCAGAGTGACTCTCATGTATCTGAATCAGCACTGATAGCAGGTTACACAATTATGGGAAAAGCTCTGCTGTGTTGGAGGAAGATAGAACAATTTCACAGAACAATGAGAAATACTAGTGCAAAATGAATCGCGGGTCACCAGAATTTGAGAATTCTGCTCCCGTTTCCTTTTACCTTATCCTAATATCTGATGATAACAGAGGATTGCAATCTGAGTAAAGACTGATAAAGGACTATACTGTAGAGTTTGGCAGCGTGCCACATACTGCAGAGCAGAATTTTGATTGGCAGACAACACCAGATGCAGTCATTACAAAGCCCACTCGAATTTTGATTCCTCCACTTTCTATACATGTGAAAATGCAATGATCATAGTTTGGTCCATCATAGGTGAATATTAGTGGTAATTATCTATGCCGCTTATCCTTCAGTGTCACATGGGAGCTGGAGCCACTCCCAGCTGACAGTGGCGAGAGGCCGGTGTACACCCTGGACTGGTCGACCGCTCAATCACATAAATGCATAGACACAGACGGCCATTCACGCTCACATTTACACCTACAAGTAATTTGGAGTCACCCATGAACCTGACCACGTCCTAGGTATGTGGGAGGAAGTGGAACACTGGAACAGAAAGTGCTGTGAGCAACAGTGCTAACCACTGCGCTGCGTGCAAATAGCAACACACAAAAGGGAAACAACCCCCCCCCCATTCTCAGCCCAGTGGAGCTGAAGCACTCTTTGAAAGGCTCACTACACTAGGCCTGTAATGACTTTAGCTGTAGCTCAGCCTTCATAAAAGGTAAATACACAAAAACACATAATGCATACTTAGGAGCATCTCCCCTTGGGATCAAATTTGCTCACAAATGGAAGGCCTGAGCATGGTGTCTATCAGACGCTGTGAGGATAATGGAACTTATGGGGGCAACAATCTACTAATGTACCGGTAAAAGGAAAAGAAGGCCCATCAGTGCAGACGGAGCACTCAGTAAGAACAGGTGAGCTACTGTCTCATCTGACTGAGAGAAATCAAACCTAACTTAAAAATGATTTTGACTCGAATATCCCCCAATCAAACATTTACCTTAAAAAGCTGTATGCGTTTCTTTATTTACGTGGCATCATTAATGGCAGTTCCACTTCATTAAAGTACTGCTGATCTGAGCTGAGAGAGAAACATCAGTCAGTGACAGAATTGAATTAGCAACAATATGGATTCATCATTTCAAGTGATTTATCACCAAAAATTGTCTGCATGAATTTGAGGATTTGCTTTGTTTGTCATGCCGTTTTAAATTGAGCATGTTTTGCTTTTGGACTATTGGTCTTGCAGAACAAGGTATCTGAAGATGTTACCGTAGCCTCTCATAACTTGTGATTGGCTTTTTTCATTACTTTTCTGACTTTCACATATTAAATACCAGACCGATTAATCTGTAAGGTACATCATTGTTGCAGTCCTACTTAAATCATGCTGACCAAATCTTCCTTGTCAGTCTATAATGAAATATAGTCAACAGGATTAAGTACCTCTCTGTCTTCATAATTCATTTGCTATGTCTGGAAATAAACAAATGTATCTATTTAGGTTTATGCAGTGGCACAATGGTGCAGTGCTTCTTTTTGGTAACGTCCTGGGTTCACATCCTGTCTGTGTGGAGTCTTCATGTTCTCCCCATACATGTTACGAGTGTTGGTCTCCTCTCACCATCCAAACACATGTAAAGCGGGTTCAATGGAGACTCTAAATTGGTGCGAAAGTGGTTGTCTGTAATGATGCATTAGCCCAGTGAATAAAACTGAAAGCAGTTCCTCTTACCACATATCACAGGCACAATTAAACCCTGAGTTGGGTGGAAAACAATTTATTTATGAAATATCTTTAACAAAACCAGCCTCTGAGGTTCCACTCTGCGCGGAAATTATTTTATCTGTTACTGGGCTATCAAATACTAAGCCAGTAAAAACATAAAACTATACAGAAATACATTTACATCCATTGTTTTACTAAACTGCTGCTAAACTGTGATGTCAGTCCACTGAGGCTTAGCAAAACGAGACACAGCCAGTCATACAGAGGATTAAAAAAAGGATTTGAAATGGAGGAAGCAAAAAACTAACAGCGCCTACGCTGAAGTGGAATGTTACAGAGAATTTCTGAGTGAAAAGACCGATAATTTGGAAGAGCTGATATTAACGGATAGTGGATTATTGATACATCGGTATTAATATGCTGATGGACGTCTGAGGAGAAATTGCAGTGTGGTTAAATGGAGCAATGACTGTTTTACCAGCTCCATTTTATTGTACATTTAGCTGTTTCTTCTTATGTTATTAAATAAGTTGTTCTGTTGTTTCCAGTTCAATAAACGCTGTTTTGATAAAAGCCTTTTGTTTAAATGTAAAATCTCCGACCCCAGACTTAACTTTATCAAAACTCTTTATAAACCAAATGCCAGCATTTACCAATTACCAGCATTACTGGGACTCTACCATCTATGATCAGCCTGGCTCTTTCTAGTTGTCATAGTGCCCTCACGTGTGGAGGTGAGAGAGTGGTGTGAAGAACCCGTCTATCCAAACACAAAAAGATCTTCCTCCATTATGTCCCTCACTTTGCAGGCAGTCTTAGCACCAGGTTTGGTAAAATACAAAATCTAGACAGTGATGAGAGTCCTCCTGCGTCGGCTGTAAACACAGACTGTCCCGTCACTGCGGGGCCAGCGGGATGCCCCTGGCATCGGTGACCTGGCCCTCCTGCAGGTTCTTGACCAACTGTGCCAGCCAGCGCTTGGTGGTGGTGTCGTCCTTCAGCACCTGGGCAAAGGTGCTGTCCTTCAGCTGGTCTGGCAGACACTGACGCAGGGCTTCTCTGGCTCTGAGGAAGCAATATCACATGTCACAACACAATGTACTGATCGCTCCATGTGGCAGTGAGAAGAGGGCCGTTTTAAAGAGTCTGTACGTCTCTAACTATATCAAGAGGACAAGCACATGTGGAAAGTTTATTCCTTAGACAAAGGCTGTTATTTGTGGTGATTCTCCTGCTTGTCAAAGTACAATCTATATCTCAAGCATAGCTCTCTTCCACAATGTGCTCTCCTGATATGCATTATTGATATCATTTACAAGGGTACTTACTGTAACAGGCCATATTTTACCCATCAGGCTGATTAATTATATTAGTAAACTTTACTAATACAGGACTTCCCCAGAAGATATTTCTTAACAGAACCCTGTTAAGAATATTACTGATTGAATCTGTTATCTCTACTTTTCTCAACTGGTAAAAACGTCTTCCCCGACCTTACAACGTGCCTCTCTGACTACCTAGACGCCAGTGCACAATGAGACTGACCAGTCGATCAATGCTGCCAGCTGAGCTGACATGGACCCCTGATACGTCTCATCTTGTGATCTACTTAGTCACTAGATGACCCCCTCACTCATTAAATAAATGGCCTTTGCTGCATGATATGGGGTCTCTGCTGTTTTTCCCTGAAGATCAGAAAAAAGTCATACTTTTCTTTCTACTTTAGCAGGGACAGCCAAAGTGGTGCATTTCCACCAGCAGAAACTCCTGTCATATCATATGCAATCTTTTTTTTTTTTTTAATCAAAAATAATAAAGGCAATAGCCATTTATAAGTTATCAGAGCTCAGAGCAATATTTTGAAATTGGTGTCTTAGTCCTACCAGCTGTCACAAAGGGGCAAAAGTATCTGTTGTATAATAATATGAGGAGGAGGAGTCTTTAAGACTGTAACCACAAAATATTTACAGCTTCAGTGGAATGGCAATAAATTAACTTATTTGTGGCAATTAGTGAGCAAGCATCAAGTTCCAACCACAGGCTGACGAGCCAGTTATCAGTCGCCACACAGTGCATTTATGTCATGGCTCCTCCTAGTGGCAAGTACTGACATTTTTCAGTCATGTTGTCTGCCGGGGTAAAAAGGTCATGAGGAACTGGAGCCTGTCTTACACTGATCACCACTCAGTCATGACTTAAAGTTAAAACAAGTGACCGCGTACAGTACACTGTATCTGTGCAACACTGCTCTACCTGAGATTATCTGAGAGACGAAGGTAGCAGCGAACGACGTGCTTCAACAGGCGAGCTGATGGTTCCTTAGACAGCTGGAGCACCATTTTTCCCTGCAAAGAAATAGAAGAAAATGATACTGTGACAGAAGGTCTTCTCTTCAAATCGCTGCCAAGTTCACGGTGCAGAGAGACGAGGAGCGTAAACCCAACCAAAATCAGACGTTTCTCAGGGGACACTTACGAGGATCATGGCCACATGGGAGAAACGTTCATATGTCTGACATATATAGGCCAGACCGGTGTCATCCAACAGGATCTTCTGCAGTATGAAAGTAGCAACCTACAAAGAAAGTGAATACTGAGATGTGAGCTGAAGTTACACCCTGTTTAGCACAGTTAACATACAATTTCTTTTTTGTCTAACTTAATAATAAAAAATAGGGCAATTTAACTAGCACTGCAGCAGTGATGACCAATGCTCATAAATTTAAATGAAACGCAGCAGGTTGGGAGAAATAACTGGTATTACTTCTGCTCTTTTTTGTTTTATATTAGTCACAACTAAAGCCAGATGGGGCAGGTGTAGGTAAAATACTTTATGTATGCATGTAATGTAAGTACCGTCTTGGAGAGCTCACTCCCTGATTCCATGATGCGGAGACACAGTGGGATGATTTCAGTGGTGAGGAGGAAGTTAATCACCTCTTGTTCATCGGTTTTGACCAAAGCACCTGCAATGAACACAGAAAGAAAAATCTTGATGAGAATGATGAAGACACAGTTCTGTGGAAATTACCCTCAATCAAGACATAAAACACATAAGCATGAGAAGAGTTTACCTATGACTCCGAGGCTCGTAAGTCGCAGGTACTCGAACGGCCGTGTTTTGCTCACAGTGTGCAGGAAAGGGTAAAGGAAAAGAGGGATGTGAGCAGCAAGAAAAGCTGACCTGATGAGGAGCAAAGAAGTGAAAGCATTTTAATCAATGCCACCAGACGAGGATATACAGTAAATATCAGGTGTAAGAGGTCACCTTTACAGCTTCATGCATTTTAGTGCAATGGAAACAAAAAGAAATACATTAATACATAAATACAGTAACATTTAAGGAATTAAAGCCCCAGTTCTCAGATGTAAGACATATTCCTGTGCCAATAAAAAGACACTTCTAAAAGAGGAATGAGTCACATGTCATTTCTAATGAATTAGTCAATTCTGGGGCATTACCTTTAACATTCAGTGCAGAAACTGGATGATAACTGAACCATTTCATGACATTTCAACAAATTCAAGGACAATGACGTCAGATTTAGTGGAACAAATTGCCTCTACCATATAGATTAAGTCTGTCTGAAGGTTCTACAGATCATCCATCACTAGCATTACAAGTCAGTTACAAAACATTTTTTTTTTCATTGTACTGAACTATCTCTTACCGTGTTTCTGGGTGTGAGGCAACACACTGCAGAAGTGCCAGGGCATTGCACACTCTGTTAGACTGGTGAGCTGTAAGTGTAGGTGGGTTTATAGATGGATAGATGTTCACTATCTCCTAAAAAGAAAAGGAAATAAGATGAGGAAGGAAATCAGGCAAACTGACCATCAATGCCAAACAACTAAGGCTGTCGCTGTGACAGGATTTCCACCATGGTGATTTTGGGTGGGTCAATAACACTCTATTTGCAAACTACTTCATTTATCCTGCTTTTAGTGCTCTAAAAGTAAGCTTTAATTGTTCGCTGTTATTAGGTGTTGTTGAGGGTTATGACTTGTGATTTGCAGCTATGACCAATATAACAACATGGAAGCTCATGAGCAGGTGGCCAAAGCTGTAGAGACACACCTGAGCAGCAAGCAGGTGAATACACACAGTCACACGGCTGCAGACACAATTACACTCAGTTCTGCAGGAGCTGCACTCTCGCGTGTACATGTAGTGGCCAAAGAGATACTACTGTATGTGCTACAGCCAAGGATAGGTCATGGGCCATACCTGCAAAAGGGCAGCAATGGTGCCACAGGAGTGCCAGAGCATTGGCGCCAGGTCTGGCACAGACTCGCGTTTCTTACTCAGCTCCAGCAAGGCATTTTCTCTGGTCTCTGGACTGGACAACTCATTGATCCATTGGTAGATCTTCTCCCGGTCTACCTGGGCCAGGGCTGTGACGTTAGTTACAGCCTGTAAAAGGAAGATAAAATAGCCATTCATCACCACCATGCAAATAACCCTTGGATACACACTGTATATCAATATAATGGTATGAAAAAGGACATTGTCTGCAATGTTTCTGATCATGATATAAAAATGTAACATACGTATTTTTATGTTGCATAACATAACTGATAAAGGTATTCAAAAACATCAGATTTTATTGGAGCAAACAGCTTTATACCGGTGCTGCTGTGAACTGGCAGCCAGTTTTAGTGAAATCTCACTATAATTATCGTTACGCATTCACCTAGTTATGTCCCAGTTAAAATGTAATTTTTATACTAAATCAGTGGCCCACTGTGCAGTCAAACAGTGTTTAAAGCCAGGGCTTTATTTTAAACTTTGGTGGAGATCCAGAAGTATCCCCAAAATAAACCAAACATGTCTGACTGAATTCTGAGAAACATTAAATGAAATTGATGTAAAACACGTGTAGAATATTTCTACTGGCTTGAAATAGTGCAGCCACAAAAAAGCAGAGTCAACAAAGTAAACATTACACAGCTTCAATTAAGAGTGGGAACATGAAACACACACATATATATATATATGATACTTTAACATGATGACTTTAACGACCTTAAAGCAACAGAAGGGGAAACATATGGGTAATGTAACGTTACTTTAAGGTGGTGCCGTAAAGTTACAGTGCGGTTGATATCAGATACTTACTGCTCCCGTCGCCAGCATCCTCTGAAGCTGTTTGTGGTCCAAAGATGTTGTTAAAAGCTACCGTATCCGTTGAAGTGTGGTATTGTGGCAAACTAATGTAGCTGCAATGAAACAAAGTTGGCCTGGCTAACACACAGTACGTGCAGCTAGTCCAAGCTAGCTGCTAAATGTCTTGACAAATGAAACCCAGAGCGCGCGTCAACATTACAAGCAACATAGCGATAAAAATATCAAGAAAACAAATCGATGATATTCTTAATTCAATACGTCGATTAACTACGCCCTCGAAAGCGCAAAATTTAACAGTATTGATAAAATAACATACTCCAATGGCGAGTTTTTGTTAGTCAATGGACGCAAGCGTTTTACAAAAAAATGAAATATCGCGAGAGCAGGGTCGGACACACTCTCGGTTATCACTTCCGTTGTGAATTTTCACATTCCCGCCATCATCGCGCAGTGTTGCGAGGCGTCGTGTGCGGGTCCACTGTCAACAACATACGTACTGAGGAGCAGGTGAATGCCGGCAAAACAAACTTTCTGCCCTCGGAGGACCTACAAAAACGATATTGTGATTTAAAAGTTTCAAGACGAGCACATATCATCGACAGGTAAAGAACTGCGACGATGTAATTAAACCGTGACACTGTTTTCATCACCAAATTACAATCAGGCAAATTAGCCAGTTAGCTTGCTCACGCTAGCCTGCTAGCCGACTTGCTAATGTCGGCCTCGTCCATCCATTCAGCGACTGTAGATGAGGGAACGACATTAACAGCATACCAGACACCCTGCTTAGCTGTAATGTCACCGGACGGGCTCTTCGTAACTTAGTAACATTTTAGTGACTGTTGGTCTTGTCAAAATAACGTTAACCAAGTTAGAAGTAATGAGCGCTATGCGTGTCTTGCACCTTCGCTCGTCGTTGCTGCCGCGGAATAGACTGGCCACCGTGCTAGTTTGATGGCCAATGCAAACCAGGCTTCATTTGCTCTAAACGGAACCTCAAGCCAGCTAACATAAGTGGCGTGAGTTTCCGCACTTTGCAAGAATGTATCCGTTTACTGCACCGTTTTATAATGAGCCGTTTTCAAACTATCTGTGCTGTTTTAGCTGCAGTGCTCGTTGCTTGTGGTCGACTTGGAGTTTGTTATGACTTTCAACAAGCGCTCAGTAGTGAAGCTTTGGCCATAGCGGGCTAGCTAAATTGCGTTATTGATTGTTGAGTAAGGTAAACGAAGCAAATTGTACATGGTTTATGGTTGTGAGAAGCCGCTGCAATATTATTGCTAATGATTTCTTTAAAATCGTTATGGCTCATCATTGAGCTAATTAGCACTTTATGTCATTTCTCTTCGGACCAATGGCAGCAATGACTGTAATTCGTTTGCGCTAAAATGGTAAAAGCATGGCTTGTATAATTTGCTCTATGTGGATTTAATGGCACGGTGCGGTTGTACTGACATATTTGATTTCATTTTCCTCTTGTTTAGGATTTGTTGGATCACAAGTCCCAGCCACCAAAGTGCACCAACTGGATAGTAAGCCATGGCTACCTTAGTGCCCAAACTCTCCAGCGGTGGCGCTGTTAAGATCCGCGTCAACAGCATTGACCTGGGCACCACTAGATGGAAAGAGGGAACTTTTGAGATTCTGGAAAAGGACAACAAAGTCAGCCTCTGTCTAAGATTTAGCTGTGGTGGAGCTTCCAGGACGTTCCAGGTATCGTTTAGTTTGTTTTGCTTGTATGTATTAAATAATGGGTGCAACTACTAAAAGATCGCTTTGTATTATAAAGCTGTGTTCATGTTCAGTATTTCATTGTAATATTTTGAGAACAACGACTTAGCTTATCTGTGTCATTTGTGAGATGTTCAGTTCAGTTCAAAATACTTTATTCGTCCCCCAAGTGGCAACACAAATGCACAATTCATTTACACACATAAAAGACGAGCTAAAAATTCAAATATGACAAATGTATTAGACATATACCAGGATTAATAAAAGTTGCCAATCCACAGCTGGCCAACTATATCCAATACCACAAAGCCACATATTATGTCTGGAAGAAAAATGTAAAAGGTCAAAGTGCACATGCAGACTCTCAAACTCTCTCTTGGCCCCGTCAGTTGTGACACCCAAATTGTAATGATAGTTTCCTCAAACAACTGTAATGTGTCCCCATTTTCAGTTTAAAGCAATGCTCAGCTTAGAAAGTATCAAACACCTTGGAAACTTAAAGTGCCTTTTAAAATAAAAAAAATCTGTAAATCCAGTACTGTTCAGTTGTCTGTAATACAATCTGAAATATAGAATGGACCTACAGAAATGTGTCCCCTTTCACCTGTCTACATGCATATATATGTGCTTCTACCTGCATAAAAGCATGAGAACCAAACAAAACAGAGGTCGAAAGATTGGGGCAGCTTCCTTTGTGTTAACCATAGTCTATTTTACCTATGGTGTCAACAGTAGTAACAACTATCACAGCTGTGTGCCTCACGAGTTCTCACATGGACCCTGACCACTGCACTGGATGCATTGCATGATGGACAGGAGTCACACAGCGTCACTTTCAATTGATTGAAAATAAAATGTAGGTCAAGCCGCAACACTATGCTCCACTACAATCAATGAAACTGGCTACACCAGGCACGAGGGCAGTGTGTAGTGGTGTGTGTGTGCCATGGATATCCGTTCTACAAACAGTGAGCAGTCTCTGTTTGATATTTTTTACGCAAGGTGTGTGCGGCCCTTTCATACAGAAATAAGTAAAAGTGTCTTTATTTTGCTTAACTACTGCTATAGCTTTCAGCAAATTACTTAATGACTGCCACTGAGCCTGATATCCCTGCTGGTATTCATTTTGCTAGTACCAGCTGGTGGTTCTGCATTAACTATCCCTCCCATAGTGCACTGTAGTCTGTAAATATACACATTACACAAATTTGATGAAAAGGTTTAACAGTGCTGTTCTGGGTCCAAAAACATAGTCTCAAAAATGAAAACACACTGTCTGTGACTCACAACCCTACACTTCATGTGCACATCGGTTGTAGTCTGTAAAAAGATAAATCAGGGGAATTGTGCTGCTGCAGGAGTATGGGTTTATATGGGCATTCTGGCAACTGTCACCTTTTGCAAGGGGCAAGCTGTAAACTTTTTAAAGTCACCTTTAGAGCAAGTCTTTAGAGCATTATTGATGTGAGACTTCAATAAATCGGTAAAGGTTATTTGGTAGGTCAGTGGGCTAGGACATATGAAATGTGTATGTGAAAACCTGGGTTTAAGTCTGGACCAGGATCAGGTCCAGACAGGGTCAATCAACGTTTCTTTTCACACAATGCTCTCCTTGCAAATGTCAGCATCAGCAACACCAACATATGCAGTATTCACAGTAGTCACAGGGAACATAGACAAAAGACAAATGCGTTAAACTGACTATCTTGCATTGTTTTCTTGCCCTCAGCTGAACCAGAATGTGAAGAGCGTCTCCCAGAATATGAACCGAATCATGCTGACACTGAAGGATAACTCTGTTATCACCTTGGATAAGATTCCACAAACGTTACTTCAGAAGACTAAAGAGTACCTGGAAAAGCTGAAGCAGGCAAAGACCAGTAAGTTTACAACTACTCATTTTAAATTGCAAAGCTTTGTTTATGGTACAAAATTAAGTTAACAATAAAAACTAAAACTTATTTCTGATGGTATATATAGTTCTACTGTTTAACTTGTGCACTGATGGTTTTGAAGTATAAAGTCATTTGTAGTTAGGAGTGCTTTAGTTGTATCTCTTAAGGTAATGCTGTATTGGTACCGAATTGCACAATTACAGGTCTGCGTTTTTTCATATTCACTTGGGGAAAGTTCACTGCTAATGTACAGCATGCAATTGTACCTGCAAACATAATTTTTTGATAGATAGATGCTGGTCTGATCTTTACTCTTCACTACTTCTACTAACACACTGTCTACCCATGACATGTAGGCTGCAGTGCAAGTTTGTTTACTTTGTGTCTTGTACTTTGTTTCTCATTCCCTGCTACTGACACAAAAAGAGATCACTGAATATGATTTCCGTTGAACTTTGACATAGCCTTAGATAAAGAACTATTCTGTGTGGTTACCTTCCATTTTGATTTATAAGTTAATCTTAAAGAAGGTTGGTAGGTTTGAGGATAACAGGCAACAATGCATTGAACCTCTTTGCTGATCTGGAGTCAGTTTGTCAAAACAGGCCTCTAATTTTCAGAATATAAATGCTGAAATTGGTAAAGCTATTTTAAAATGACTCTGATCATGATTTCCCCGATTTCTGCCAACTCTTAAGGCAGGGTTATCCCTTAAGGAAGGGTTATCCCAGCCCAGTTTTGATGGCATGATTTATTAATGCCCCCATCCCACTCACTTCGTGTTCAGGGACAGCAGGCCTCTACCTATAGGCACAAATTAATGACAGTGTAGAAAAGAAAATGTAAACAATATCTTGCATCCCAATATCCTACACAGTATAGTAATTGTGATACATAGTTGGTTGACAATTTAACGTGCTCAACCCTACTTGGAAAAATATCAAAATAACAGCAGCTCAAAGACAACCTTTTTATCTATAATTTTATATGTACAAACACAATACAATGAAGTATCATTCACAGTGAAATGAGCAAACAGTAAATTGGGGCTAATGTCATCAGAATGGCCATAGGCTTCGAAATATTATGGCAATGTTTTGTGAGAAGGGGATTCCTAACCCCAGACTAATTTGTTCAGAGAATCCCTTCATCCACATGCTTTATCCCAAATTCTTATTCTTACTTAATTTTGCAGTTTTAAAATCATCCCATGGAAGTGCAAACTTCGGTGTGCTTGGGAACCGCTCTGTGAAAAATGAGGCCAATCCGTCAGGAGAGAGACAGGTGAGCAAAAGCACAAATTTTTAGTATGAAAATATTTAGACAAGAGCTTGTTTGCATTTGGCTTAAATATTGAGACTCCCAACATTTTCCAGACGACACCAAGGCGGCAGAGTGCAGAAGGCCGAGAGGACACAACACCACGGAAGCCTCTGGGCAGCCCGAGTAGAGCTGCCTCCACTCCCACTCGCACTGGACTCTCTGAGAACAGGTGTGATAGAAGTTCTTGCTCCTATTGCCAGTCGATCATTTTTAAACATGACTTTAGGTGATGATGCTTGGTATTGTCACAATAGAGCTCGGCCTGAGAAAATGTAAAAGTTTTCTTCCTAATGACAACGGCAACAGGCCTGTGTTCCTTGTCACAATGTTCCTGCATGTGACTGTCCTAAAGGAGAACTGCGACACCCGTCATTTTCTTTCTTTCTTTAGGTGTTGTGTTTGTTTTTCCATTTTTGGAATCGTCAGGCTTGTGCAGGGCTCCAATACCACCAGAAATCTATCCAGACTGTCCAAAAATATATATTAATTAATATTAAGTTATTGAACTGCATGAACTTTAAACAAAGCACTTTTATTTTAGCCTATTGCTATGTTAATAAAAATCCATTGTTGCACCTAATTAGAGTTTTTGTGTTCACACTCTGATTTCATATAAAATGCCTTCATGAAAGCTGAGATGTGATCTCCCAGTTTTTGTGCAACCAAATTATGTGCTACACCCACTAACTGAAAATCTTAGTGGCAGCACTGCCACCACTGTAAAACGTTAGCCTGGGGCCCTGTTGTGACACGAATTGTTCCATGTCGTGTTTTTCAGGAGCGAAAAGAGAAAAAGACTCCTTAACTCTGAAAGTGACCTGAATGAGGATTACCCCAAGGAAAATGACTCCTCAAGGTGAAAGCAACACGCCTCACTGCCCAGACTGAGCTGTAGTGGTGCTGCATACACATGGAATGACCCTGACTTCTGTAGTCTTTTGTCAGGCTCTCTATCTTTTTTTTTTTTTGTATCATCTGGCGATATGACGGATAGTAGAATGTTACTATACAATGCAGTAGTGTAACAACAACATTGTATCATATTCATGTGTAACGGCCATCAGTGGCAAAATGGAAGAGTTTAGATCATTGATCAAAGCGCGTACAAAAGTTTTGTTTTTTGTTGTGTATTATTGCACAGTTTCCACAATCACATAACATGGGAAAAATATATGCACATTCTTAGCAACAACAAGGCTACTTCAGATCCATCCAGGAAGTTTCTACTGAGCTGCAAAGATAAGCTGAAGCAGGCAGAGGAGAACAGGAGCTCAGGTAAACATCTACACCCACAACTCAGCAGCATCTATATACCAATCTTAATGTCTTCAGTTACTCAGTAAAATTCGTTTTTGCATGTTGAATTAATCTACAATAACATTTAGAGAATTTAGAATACTTTTTGTAACTGCCCTTCGTAAATTCTGAGATGATAAATGGAATATTCACATGTATACCTGTATAGACTTCATCACACCTTTTCCTTCTTACCCTCAGCTCCACTTGGTTCAAATCCCCTTCAGCCATCATCATTCTATGGCAGCCGATCTATGACTAAAGACTATAGCCAGAGCCATTCTTTCTTAGACAGGTGAGTTTCTTTAGTGGCCATCTAAAATGCACAAGCTAGCGGTGTTAAATGAATGGGGTCAGCACACCTCTTCCTCGCCAAACAAGGTGAGCAGTGAAACATCTCTAGTGTTTCTTTTTTATCTAGTAGAAGATGAAGAACAGTACTGCGCATGTTTATTTTATGGATAAACATTTTTGGACAGTAATTACTGAACTTGTATGCGGTTTTTCAAAATGGATTTGGATCATTTTAATTACACTTAAATCTAATTGTCATGTTGAAACAAATTTCAGCAAATCCTAATGAGGCCAAACAATTGACAAATGGATAATTTTTACTAAACCTCCCACCCCCCCCCAGGCCATCCAGTACAGTACAGACCACCACAGTCAAGAGAAGCCTGGTGCTGCCCAATCACTCCACTCCTTTCAAGAAGGTACGCCCCTCTCTGGACTACGGTGGCTGGAACAAGCAGAGGCCCTCCACTCTGGCCCAGCCTCAACCCCCACTACAAGGGTAAGAATAAGTCAGGTGGGCTCTGCTACATGTACAGTGGGGCAAAAAAGTATTTAGTCAGCCACCAATTGTGCAAGTTCTCCCACTTAAAAAGATGAGAGAGGCCTGTAATTTTCCATCATAGGTATACCTCAACTATGAGAGACAAAATGAGAAAATCACATTATCTGATTTTTAAAGAATTTATTTGCAAATTATGGTGGAAAATAAGTATTTGGTCAATAACAAAAGTTCATCTCAATACTTTGTTATATACCCTTTGTTGGCAATGACAGAGGTCAAACGTTTTCTGTAAGTCTTCACAAGGTTTTCACACACTGTTGCTGGTATTTTGGCCCATTCCTCCATGCAGATCTCCTCTAGAGCAGTGATGTTTTGGGGCTGTCGCTGGGCAACACGGACTTTCAACTCCCTCCAAAGATTTTCTATGGGGTTGAGATCTGGAGACTGGCTAGGCCACTCCAGGACCTTGAAATGCTTCTTACGAAGCCACTCCTTCGTTGCCCGGGCGGTGTGTTTGGGATCATTGTCATGCTGAAAGACCCAGCCACGTTTCATCTTCAATGCCCTTGCTGATGGAAGAAGGTTTTCAGTCAAAATCTCACGATACATGGCCCCATTCATTCTTTCCTTTACACGGATCAGTCGTCCTGGTCCCTTTGCAGAAAAACAGCCCCAAAGCATGATGTTTCCACCCCCATGCTTCACAGTAAGTATGGTGTTCTTTGGATGCAACTCAGCATTCTTTCTCCTCCAAACACGACAAGTTGAGTTTTTACCAAAAAGTTCTATTTTGGTTTTATCTGACATTCTCCCAATCCTCTTCTGGATCATCCAAATGCTCTCTAGCAAACTTCAGACGGGCCTGGACATGTACTGGCTTAAGCAAGGGGACACGTCTGGCACTGCAGGATTTGAGTCCCTGGCGGCGTAGTGTGTTACTGATGGTAGCCTTTGTTACTTTGGTCCCAGCTCTCTGCAGGTCATTCACTAGGTCCCCCCGTGTGGTTCTGGGATTTTTGCTCACCGTTCTTGTGATCATTTTGACCCCACGGGGTGAGATCTTGCGTGGAGCCCCAGATCAAGGGAGATTATCAGTGGTCTTGTATATCTTCCATTTTCTAATAATTGCTCCCACAGTTGATTTCTTCACACCAAGCTGCTTACCTATTGCACATTCAGTCTTCCCAGCCTGGTGCAGGTCTACAATTTTGTTTCTGGTGTCCTTTGACAGCTCTTTGGTCTTGGCCATAGTGGAGTTTGGAGTGTGACTGTTTGAGGTTGTGGACAGGTGTCTTTTATACTGATAACGAGTTCAAACAAGTGCCATTAATACAGGTAACGAGTGGAGGACAGAGGAGCCTCTTGAAGAAGTTACAGGTCTGTGAGAGCCAGAAATCTTGCTTGTTTGTAGGTGACCAAATACTTATTTTACCGAGGAATTTACCAATTAATTCATTAAAAATCCTACAATGTGATTTCCTGGATTCTTTCCCCCCATTCTGTCTCTCATAGTTGAAGTGTACCTATGATGAAAATTAAAGGCCTCTCTCATCTTTTTAAGTGGGAGAACTTGCACAATTGGTGGCTGACTAAATACTTTTTTGCCCCACTGTAAGTCGGAGTATGTGTAGAGAGACTGGATTGCATTTATAAACCAAAATGACACCCAAGGAAGAAGCTGTTTATGCCCCTTTCTTAGCTATTATAAGAAAGAAAAAATCTCCCTCCAAGAGTCAGTTTTGTTTTTTTTGCCATACTCTAAGTCCTGGAAGAAACACAGTGTTGGAAATTATTGTGTTCTTTTTTTGCGATCTATTGTGTAAATCCTTTCATTCATATGTTGCAGATTTTCCAACCTGGGCAATACTTGCTACATGAACGCCATCCTGCAGTCCCTCTTCAGCCTTCCCTCTTTCTCCAATGACATGCTGAGGCAGAGCATCCCATGGAGAAAGGTGCCCATCAATGCACTGCTCAGGTACTAAACTAGGCTCTGTCAATGGGCAGATTGAAGGAAGTCTGTGTGATTTGTGATGTCACTCAGATTGTTAAAGGATCGTTTAACAAGCTCAAAGTTAATAAGCTAAAAATCTTTTTAACTTTTTTGTCAACTTGGAACTCTAGCAACTTTGTCAAAACCTGCTGAAAAGTGCTTATAGCAATTGAACTTGTTTCAACAAACATGTTCATATGGTGCAAAGATAAATGTTTCAAAATGTGTGACTTTTTTCTGTGTATCTTCAATACCTGCAGGCGTTTTGCTCACCTTATGGTCAAGAAAGACGTTGGCTGTCCAGAGACCAAAAAGGACCTCTTGAGGAAAGTGAAGAGTGCCATCTCCTCCACAGCAGAGCGCTTCTCTGGGAACATGCAGAATGTAAGAATAATCTAGAATAAACAGTTCAGAGCAGTTGTGGCCTTTTGGTACTTGTAACAACTAAACAACATTTGTTTTATTAAGGTACTTTTCCTAGTGGATGTTATGCCACAAAAAATCTGTAAGAATTAATCTGTACAAATACATACATCACAAAACGATGAGCTGCATACGTTTCCATCCCCTTAAAATCAGTGTTTAGATGTGTAAATCAAGGCTGTGCTAAAAGAATTCTTTACATTTTTCTTTTGATTTGCCACCTGTCTGGAGTACCCTCCTGTTATATTTAGTTGTTGTGCTTAATTAAGTCCTTGTACGTAACAATGTTTACCAGGATGCTCATGAGTTCCTGAGCCAGTGTTTGGACCAGTTAAAGGATGATGTGGAGAAAATGAACAAGAGCTGGACAAATGAAGCTGCAGCGTCCTCATCGTCCTCTGTGGTATGTGAGAATGGCCAAGATGCAGTGTCAGCAGCAGCTAAGGCAGAGCCTGGTGAAGAGGTGGACACCACCCGCATCTACACCTGCCCTGTGGCGGTCAACATGGAATTTGAGGTGCAGCACACCATCACCTGCAAAGGGTGAGGCCTGTCTCCTGCTTGGTCATCTGACTATAACTTGATCAAATTATCCTTGTAATGTATTCATTGGCTCTGGAGAAAATACATGGTGTGATGCCTTCATGTTTTGCAGCTGTGGTGAGGTGGTGACCAAGCGAGAGCAGTTCAATGACTTGTCCATTGACCTACCACGCAGAAAGAAAACCCTCCCACTGCGCTCTATCCAGGATTCTCTGGATCTCTTTTTTAGGGTGAGTCTTTTGCATTAACAGTTTATAGTTCAAATCAATTTCAATGAACAATCAGATTTTGGCCACTGTCCAAGCTTGTTGCATTCCTTTTGCAAGTAACTATCCCTACAAACTATTACATATATAATATTTTTATATATAATGATAGAGGTTACTTTTTCTTTTGCAGATGGAGGAAATTGAGTACTCATGTGAAAAGTGCAATGGCAAAGCAGCGACTGTTACTCATAAATTCAGCAAACTGCCCAGGTAGCTACACGAAAACTACTGAGAGTGAGATGCACAATGACAAGTTGTCACACGCATTGTCAAATGCTTGAAGTTGAGAATAAGCTCACAGAATTCTAAAACATTAGATTAGTACTTACATTCTCATCCATAAAATGAGCAGAATAATAAAAGCTCTTGATAAGCAAAGAGGCCAATTACTTTTTGATTTCTAATGTATCTTTTGTCCCCCCAGAGTGCTCATCTTACACCTGAAACGGTACAGCTTTAATGCTCAGCTGTCTCTGAACAGCAAGCTGGGCCAGCAGGTGGTAATCCCCCGGTACCTGACCTTGCTGTCCCACTGCACTGAATCCACACGACCCCCTATTAATCTTGGCTGGAGTTCCCAAGCTTCCATGTAAGACATCTATAACATTTAAATAAAATGTAACTCTATGGGGTCGCATCATGTCAACTGGTCAGTTGGTGAATTGGTTGGTCAATCGCTCTTGTCCAACCAAAATCTTGTTGATTGGACGATTGCTGGTGTTACTTTCATGAGGAGAAAATCTTCCTCAATCCATTTTTGTGTATTTAACATGGCGCAATACTGTAATTTGCTACTAGTGGAGGACATGCACTGGATTGAAGGGAGTGATTGAAAGAGGGTGCAAGAAGAACGCTGAGCAGAAGGGGGATGGGTGTTGGTGACATTGTCCTCACACACACATTCGCCTTTGGCATAGTGGTGAAATAATTGTCTGTCCATCCCCTGCAAGAAGAGTAATACACTACAAGATAAAAGACCACGGACCAGAAGAAGAAAACGTGTTTGTGGGTTAATCGTTGACCCCCAATCGACCAATCAATTGGTGTAAGAGTAAAAGGCCAAGATTAGACTGATTTTCTTTGGTTGACTACAGCCCTGATGAATTTAAACATTTCACGCTCTGGGTAATTACATTCTGAGCTATTGACAGATTCATTAAGCTTTAATGAAAGTAAAAGCTTTGCAGTTGACCTGGATGCATTAAATTTGGTCCCTTTGGCTGAGAAATGATGGGGAATTAAGTGGCATCAAATAATTGGGTTTCTAAATATTTTCTTTGTTGTTAAAGGTCCAGAACACTCAAAACGTCACAGTTGGTCAACTCCTCCACAGCACCACTACGGTAAGTATTGTTGTTCTGCAAGACATCCAAATAATGATGTTAAAGCAAGAAAAAGAAGTGTTACACTTAGATTTTCTTGAGTAAACATCTGATCTTTTAAGTGTGCTGCAATTTGTTCTGTAGCCCACAATGTGTGTGTAATCTGTGTGTACCTTGCTTGTAAATGCAATCACTAAGCTTTAGACTGTGTGTTTGTAGAAGGATTGGAGGGAAAGTGGCCAATTCTACCTGCACCTCAATCCTTGTGGACTCTGACTGTGAAGAAGAGCCCAACAGAAAGGTGAGCGCGAGCCGCAAGCGACGCTTCAGCAGCTGTCTGCCTGATGATGATGACCGACCGGAAGAGGTGAGCATTTGCTGACAGGCCTCAACAATTAGGACTATTTTTTGGGCAGAGACTACGACAGTTCTGGCTGTAGGCATTATGCCTTTGGGTTGTCTGTACATGTGTATGTCCATCCCATTATTGTGAACACAATATCTCAGGAACGCATTTAGGGAAATTCAACTTTTTGCCCAAATGTCCACTCAAGGATAAATGGATTAGATTTTGGTTGCAATAGGTAAAAGTCACTGTGACCTCACAAAACACGCATTTTGGTCATATCTTAAGAATTTGTACACTAATTATGACAGAATTTCACACAATTGTCTAATAGAATGGAGTGACATTTTCTGTCCGTCTGTCCGTCCCTTTCTCCATGAATGCTATATCTCAAGAACAACTTTTTTGGTATGACTCAAGAATTCATATACCAATTATGACAATATTTCTCACCAATGTGTAATTAGATAAGATAAAATGATGAAATTTTAAATCCAAAAGATCCAAATCCACTGTCACGTCATAATGTTCTGCAAAAACACCTTTCTTACCTTTATTCAGCACCATAACTCCAGAGCAGATGGGGAGTTTTAGACCGTATTTCACATTTGGTTGGATACTGAATTGGTGACAGTATTTGTGGGTCTGTATAGACATGGATGTAAACTGCAACTTGACTGGTTTGCAGAGGCATACAGTACAACCATGAGCGGGTAATTCTAGTTGGTCTCTGTTGCTGTTTTGACACTGTTTAATGTGTTTTCAGCGGGGAGCAACAATGGATTCAGCAGACTTCAGTGGCATAAATGATGATGAAATGCTGGCGGCCGTGCTGGAGATGAGTCGCCAAGAGGCCGGGCTCTCAGCCCCACCACCCCTGGAGGATGAGCCAACCAGCAGCCCTGACACAGGCTTTGGAGACACAGATGCCCATGACCTTGCCTACCATACAGATCTGCTAGAAACAGACAGCAAACAGCCTGCAGGTAGTCCAACATCATGAGATTAAGACATTCAGTAGATTGGTTTCTTCAGGGGCCTGTGAGTTTGTACTTTTGTGTTTAAAAATGAAAAACAGTCTAACAGATTGTATGAACTTGGTACTTGAACATGGTAAAATGTGTGGACTGGTTCCGGAGCAGTTTGTTGTGTTGCTAATACACACTGCTTGAAATCATTGTGGCTTTCTGCATTCACACAAAGACTGGGGTGGCTGAAATATGAACATGTGTTAACATTGTCATCATTAAACTGAAGTATTTGGGTGTTCAAGTGGAGATAACTTCACCAGTATTTAAGTAATAAGTTAACTGACTTGTATGTGTTGATTTTGTGCAGATGTGCTGGATTCCCTGGACTTGACCATGGATGAAAACAAGGAAAATCAGACTCCTGAAGGTGTGCAGCAGCAAGGGGAACTGGACTGGGTCCAGCAGTACAGTCTTGATCAGGAGAGGGAGGAACAGGAGCTACAGCAGGCTCTGGCCCAGAGCCTCCAGGAGCATGTAAGATCAAAGACCATGTGACGTCTGCATGGCTTTCCTTCAAGAATGGAATAATGGTGCTGCATTGAAATGCTGTTTTGTAGCAACATAATGCCATGAAACAATTACCTGTGTCAAATATGTCTAGACTAATAACAACACAGGGTTCTTGCATCTTTTTCACCCCATTTCTAATATGAGAAGATTTTTGGTTTACATGGGTGACTGTATAAATGAAACACCAGATTATGCTGAAAGTCGAGCTTTATACAAGAAGTATATTTATAAAGAATGCATGTAAATTCAATACATTCCTAACTTTGGAAAAATGGTGGTTAAAAATTTGCATTTTCCAAACTTTCAAGACTTTGTATGAACCCCGTAGAATCATGGTGACTGCCAAAGAAACATCTGAGGATGTCAGAGCTGTTATCGTAGTTGTCTAATTATTTTCACAGTATTGATCTCACAGAAGCATGTGCTTGATGAGCAAGCGGACGTGACCTGAGTGAAAATGCAATGTTAAAATTTCTTGCACCAAATCTCAATAATGCAATACCTTGTCTCCACCTCACCCCATCTAGGAGGCCCAAGAGATGAGAGAGGATGATGATCTGAAGAGGGCCACTGAGCTCAGTCTGCAAGGTATGAACCCAGATTGACTGAATGTTTAGGAGCCGGCTGTTGAAAGTCATGGAGGCCTGGTTGGTGCAGCTGGCAAAAGTCAGATGGTGGCTAATTTGTTATGCTAAAGTGATGGTAGAGGCAGATCTATTTAGAGAATTGTTTATCTCAGAGATATGGTGCATTCTTCTAATTTTCCACCTGGGCATCAGCTCAAAACAAAACTCTACAGCACCGGTTGCAGTTTTTATCATGTTCTCAACGAAGCGCCCAGAGCACACGACACTGTAATCAGAACCACTGCACCATTAAAATGCCTGATAAGTGTCACTATCTCCCCCTCACCCAATAGAGTTTAACAACTCTCTGCCTGAGCTGCTGTGCTCAGATGATGATTCTGGCAACGAGGACGTGCTGGACATGGAGTACACTGAGGTAGAGGCTGAGAATCTGAAGAGGAACGCTGAGGTATTCAACATCCTGCTGCCACACAACGTCTAGCTTGTGATTTTAAAATGCTAGTCTTGTTTTTAAGTCATTTCCACAATTTACTGAAAAGCAGCTGGCGTGTACCACAAACATACTGAAGTAAAAGCCCTTCCTATGTAAAAGAATACTGTGGCTCAGTATTTAGACTAAACTTTGGTAGATGTACTAGTAATAAACAGTTTTCACTGGATACCCTGAACCTCTTTGATTCATAGTAACTTAATGTTCTTATCTGCAGAGTGGAGACTTGGCCAACTCTTTTAGGCTCATCAGTGTCGTCAGTCACATTGGGAGCAGCTCCTCCTCTGGTGGGTACCTCTGTGTGTGTTGGTGTCCGCAGTGAAGATAAATCCTTTATCAGCATTTATGCAAACTGCTGAATAGTTGTTGCAAAAATCAAGTCAAAACTGTTAAATGTGTCCAGAACAGTGCTGGGTTTTAAGTGCTTGTGTGTTATGACGCCATAGGTACCACTTGTAGCTTGTCAGCACGAGTGGTAAACATCTTTTGGCATGAAAAGTTTTGATTAGGCATTAAAAACTATTGATTTGATTGTAATGTTTGGTCTCACAGTTGCATATGCTGTAATACTGTGACTTCACATTATTTCATGTGTATCCTGACCTGATAATGTCCTCAATAGTAATAGTGTTACCACAGTTTCAGTTACGCTAAAAGATGTTTGAGCTGACAGAGATTCAGCATCCTACCTGCTGCCCTCACTACAGTTACTCCATTCACCTGCCCAACATTTAGCATGACAGTGAAGTCACCTGGTGCAGTCTTTGGTTGGAATGACATCCTGCTTTCCATGGCAGATCATTTAGGTGTCCACAAATGAACTTTGCTTTCCATCCCAGGCCATTACATCAGTGATGTGTACGACATGAAGAAGCAGTCATGGCTGACCTACAATGACCTGGACGTGTCTCGAACACAGGAGGCAGCTGTACAGCGAGACCGTGACCGCAGCGGATACATCTTCTTCTACATGCATAAGTGAGTTGGTAGAATAACCAGATGGGTGTCAAAAGAACGAGTGTCAACGTAGATCTGTACCCACAGTGTAACAGTGTAAAAATGCTCTGTACTTTCAGTTTGTCACAGTAAACACTGCTAATTGGATTAAGTTTAGTAATAAGTGTGTGTTTGTGTCATAGATTGTATGAAAGAAGTGAATGTGGCATTCTGATCTAAAAAGTGAGGCCAATGCTTAAATGCCTCAAAACTGCATTCTTTCTAATGGCCAGCAGGGGGCAACTCTACTGGGTCCAAAACAACTGATTGTGTGGAAGTCTATGGGAAAATGAGCCTCCTTTTACTTAATAGTCAGTCAGTGAAGACTTTTCTATTAATTTATGGTCTCCGTTGCTACGTATCAACTCTTCCCCAAAACAGCATGATCTTTGTTTTGTAAATTTTGGTCCCATTTAGAAGAAAACAAACCATAAAGCAGGGTGAGCTTTAGTGCTGGGCGACCTTGTGACTAACCAATCACAGGCGGTCTGAACTCCAAAAAAAAAAAAACGTCCATAAATCCAAACTCTAGGCAGTCCACAAAAAAATGGGTGATATCACAGTGGCTAAGTATTCTTTTTTTCTTATACAGTCCATGGTTTGGGTGTGTGTGTGTGTGTTCACGTTGGAGGGAGATACACGTGTTGGCTGTATGGTGCATCAACACGTTCTCATCTTGTGTGTCCTCAGGGACATGTTTGAGCAGCTGTCTGAAATGGAGAGATCTGGAGCCAGCACTACTTCAGAGGCAGGAAGGAACGTCCTGCAGCCCCTCTGAGCGCTACATCATTGGACAGCCGTCCACAGCTGAACCCTGGTAGATGGAGCTCGGAACAACCTTGAGTACTACTGATTGCCGTCCTTTTTTGGTCGTCTTCAGGCTCTTCCTTTCCTCTACAAACGACTAAATGCCCGACTTAATTAGCACCTGTACATGCCAACACAGGTGCTAAATTGTCTAGACTTTTTAAAATACCAGAAATGCAGTTAAAAATGTTCAGTGGATCAAACTTTGCCTCCCATGTTTTTGGGGCTGGAGTTTTTCTTTGCTATGGTTTTATCAAACAACTGTTTTGTAAGGGTTTGTTTCTGTTTGTTTCTTGATACACTTCTTAATTCTTCAATGCCATTCATTCAGACTTTCACTTAAAAGCAACTATCAAACACCAGATGCTGCTGGTGCTTCACTGATTGTATGTTTTGCAGACCCTTTATTTCCCATATGATCTAAATAAAGATATATTCTATGTTGGAGTATAAGCTATTATAGAGTTAGAGGGTTGTTGTATTTAGCCAGTATATTTGGTGCAATATTTATGTTCGGGCTCAAACTGGCCAATTTAAATCAGCTTTCTGTCACAGAGTGTGTGGATGGTTGCCCAGTTGCTTTTTGTGCTTGAATTTGTGTGCGTGTGGGTGTCTCCATATTATAGGTTTGAAAAATATCAGAAAATCTCAACAATAACAATGCCTGTTTTACTGAGCTTTTCTCAGTGAAGCCCACTTCATTCTTTTGGGGTTTTGACCTTGTGCCTCCCGAGAAAACTTTGATATACTGTATGTATACAAGCACAATAATATGTATACGAGCTTTACTTTGAACGTTGCACAAACTTGTTTTTGAATATGTTTGTCAAGCCTCACCAATGTCTAAGTCAGATTTTCCTTTATATAAAGCCAAGATTTTCTATTTATTGCAGTATAGGGATGATTTATCTTGATTAACCTGTCGAGATATGCCACGGCAAATAGAAGTCATTAATACTAGACCACCAGGAAAGCTAGCTATAGCGTAATGTCTTACTTTACCAACTTTAAGGCCAGTATACAGTACTTAACACTTAGACCTCTGCTAACCCTGTGCAACTAGTTCCCATTCAGCCGTGCTTGTTAATAGAATGGAGCAAAAGGAAGTATTTTGGTATTCCTGTAATGGTTCCAATACTAGACATTGGTTGTACAGCTCTTTTGTTACCACTGTAAAAAATTAAATAACATTTCAGTACATCATGCCTAATGTGAAACATGAGAATATGGTGTCTGCTGGCCATATTCAGACCACAACAACTTCCTCACCTCCTCAACAGAAAAGCATCTAGGTAATATATTCTAAAACATGGGTCATTTAAAACTGATGGTGTTCTTGATACCCAGCCCTATACAGCTGGCTTTTTAGTTAGTATGCATTACTAGCTGACTCGTAGAGGTACAGCGTTCTGTTGCAACAGCAGACAAGAGTTACTCTCAAACTGATTGGAATGGATTTACATTTCAGAAACAATGCCTTTTCCTGATCATCGAGCCCCAACTGCAGTGTGAGGAGGGCATAATGTATTTGTGAAGTAAATCTGAACAGCTTTTTTCTACCCTTCATACACAAGTGACCCTTCCCAAAGCAGATTTTAATAAAAGATTACAGTCAAAGTTCAGATGTTTTAATTGATGTTTAAAACAACACTCACATTCAGTGTTTGAGAACGGTATTCAAAATCAAACCACCATAAGTCCACTGACAGGTGATTAAAGTCCTTAAAAACAGTGGTCACTAATTGTGCCTGTGGAGAAGACAGCATCCAGTGTACTTCCTCATTTGTTAATGAGTGAGGGCGTGACGGTGAATAGAACAGCACCGCCCTTGGTTACGGGATAGTGAACAACAATAAGCACCACTGTAAAGTAAACAGGTGACCGTCACTGTCACGTCTCCTGAGTGCATCTCTTCATCAGTGGCTCCAGATGAATCCCTGTCAGCCTCCTGTACTCACTCAGAATGTAGTTTTCCTTCTGCAGCATCTGCACACACATTACAGAGGAACATATTACTCCCATGGTCCTTTACACTGTGACGAAACGGCACATTCAAGCTTAAAGGAGTCTGTGGTTCACATTCACAGGGTGCAAAAATTCACTTCCAGACATACATTTTGACTTATTTCCAGCGATGCTTTGTTGTTTGTTTTGAAATGTCTGTGTCTGAGATTTCTGTCGCCACATCAGTACAACTGAAAATGTACTTTTTGACAACACATTTCCCAAAACGGTTCCCATTATTCTGGGTGACTCACACACCTGCTATGAGCGATTTCTAGTGGAACTACTTGTATGGACACCAAGGGGAAAAAGTCCCTTGTGGCAGTGTCCTCTGGATTATCAAGAGTAATCAGGAGAGTGTTCTGGAGAGACCTGTTGCTGATTCTTTTCTTTTCTTAGTGGAGAGAAAGGGGACACTCTACTGAATCAAAGTGGAGGCTGAAGTGTCTCATAGAAATAAACTTGGACACACAAAGCCAAGACTATTTATACACTACTCACTAAAAGTTAGGGATATTTGACTTTCAGGTGAAATATATGGAAAATGTAAAAAGTGAATGCTACAGTGATATTGTATCATGAAAGTAGGGCATTTAAGTAGAAGCATGCAATGGTCATTTTATTCATCTTAAACAATTTATTGAAAGAAAATCTAACAACAGTGGTAGGTATACCACAACAAAACATTTTCAGTGTCTCAATAAATTGGGATGTGGCCAAAGGACGTCCACTCCTCTCCTTTCTGTGACTCTTCCAGTCTCTGTATCACTGTTCCAACCTCCTGATGACACTCTGTGACCCTCTAAGCTCAGTGAACACCTCCGTCTGAGGACTTCCTGTTTGAAGCCTCCAGTGTTGAGGTGCTGCTGATCAACTGTTAGGTGTCGTCTTGGTCTCATGATGTCAGAATGTGAACAGCAGGATGAGGAGGACTGTTTAAATACCAATTCTAACTGAAGCAGGAAATGTATTGGTGGATTCATGGATCAAACCTGTTGTGAATGTTGCTGTTAAGCTTCTTGTTAGAGAACAGCAACTTGTGCAAAAAGTACTGAAACACTGAACAGTTGGACATGTGCATTCAAAAGTTTAGAGAAGGTCACATTAAGTTCACCTGGAAAGGTTAGAATGCATTTTAGGTTCATCCTGAAATTTCACCTGAAAGCTGAATATCCCTAACTTTTAGTGAGGAGTGTGTGCCTACATACAGAGTAGAAGTGAGGAAAGGTTACTCTGTTTTTCCACATCCGTTCACTGTGTAGTCTTCAAACAAACCTCGGTCCATTCTTCCTCTGTCTCGTGTCTGTAGCCCAGCAGGTGACAGATGCCATGTGCAGTGACAACCTAAAACGTGAGGCAAAAGAGCAACAATTAATGCGGGCTGATGGCTGCATGTCTGAGAGGTGCCACAAGTGCAGTTCATTTAAGGTCAGATGAAGTGGGGTGTGCAGTGCAGCAGCTGCTCACAGTGAGGGCTCCGTGCAGATCCATGGATTCCTCCAGACACTGCTTCATCACAAACTCTACCCCCAAGAAAATGTCCCCAAGGTTCAGCTCATCTCTGTGGAGGGAGCAGGGCAGCTTACCAGGTCTCAGGTCCTAAAAACATACCAGCATCAATTCAGATGTGATTAATCAGAGAAAGCTGTAGTTGGGTTGTTATTGAATGGAGTCCAAGTGAGCAGGTGGCAGCACGTGTTGTTATGTTTACCTCGTAGAATGGGAATGAGAGGACATCCGTCGGCACATTTTTCTTCCTGTATATGTTATTGATCTGCTGAATCCGGTGGTTATCCACGCAAACGATGCCCACGTCAAACTTCTGCACGCCCAGGATGTGCCTCAGAGTGTCCACATCTTTGCGCAGTCTGGCGCGGCGAATAGGCACCACCTTCTGGAGATTCCGCAGTACTACTCCCATTTTAAAATTGTTGGCGTAAAATAATCTTCATTCATAGGTGAACGGTACAAAATAATAACCCACCACGAACAGCTACGATAATAACGTGGCGGTAGGTTTATGGGGGCGGTTGGTCAGCTTTTACGAAGCGGTGTTCGGCCATTCCGGGCAGGCACAATTCAAGGTGACGCGTCCCGGCAGTATCACCGTGCTGTTATCCAAAACCAACTGGGTGAGCTTTCTCTTGGATTTGTAGATTTAACAATACAGTTACGACAAAGTAGACATATTTACCGTTTCAAGAAAGCGGTCGTGTGCCCGTTCAAAACCCATTCAAGCAACGAAACGGTCGTAACGGCAGCACTCGCGGAAAGAATGTGGCACCGAAAGAGGGTGAAAAGACCCGTCGGACCGGAACCGGATGTGGCACCGTGTTTGAAAAAAATCAACAATCTGCTACATAACAAGCACAACTCATCGAAGGTGAGGTATTTCTGTATTTAAGGTGCATACATTTGCAGTATTTCCTTAGGCGTTTTGTTGTGTTAACGGAATAACTTTTAAGAGCAACGAGAAAACTTTGTTAGGCTAACTAAGTATTTTTGACGTTAGCTCGTGTTAGCAGCCGAGTCATGCATTTTTATTCGCTCCTTTCTTCGTAATGCTCTGCTAACTTTTAACGTGACAGGGCGCTACACTGTGAAACGGGAACAATGTCACAGATTTCTGCAGCCTGAGTGCCTGGATGGGAAACATTTCCTTTCCAATAAATAACCAAGGATAGCAAACATCCGCTACAATTTGCGCCATGAATCCATCCAATCCATTTGGCAGTCCGCAAGGTGGAGCCTTCCAAGCCCCCAACAACACTTTGAAGACTGGGTTGTTCCAGTCATTTGGACAGCAAAGTTCTAGCAATCAGCCCCAACCTATGGGCTTTTTTCAGCCATCTGCGTTTGGACAGCCATCTGTCTTAAATCAGCCTTCGCCTCATGGAAATACAGTCTTTGGGCAGGCCCCTGCCTTTGGACAGCCGTCTTCACAGCCCCCTACCTTAAGCCAAACTCCAGCGTTTGGACAGCCTTCATTGGGAATGACTAACTCAAGCTTTGGTAGTAGCACTGCACCAGCTTTTGGACAGACTAGTGGTCAAAATCAGAGTTCAGTCTTTGGTCAGACACCTGCATTTGGGCAGCCGTCTGCCTTTGGGCAGGCTCCAGGATTTGGCCAGCAGGCCCCAGGATTTGGCAAACCGCCACCAGCGTATGGTCAACAGCCCTCTGGATTTGGAAACTCCCAAATGGCTTCTGGCTCCGCCGCCGCTGCTGCTGCCGCCGCCACCGCCTTAGGGCAACCTCAACCACTGGGTTTTGGACAGTCTGTGTTTGGACAGCCATCATCTACCAGTGTCACCACCAGTGTGTTTGGCACAGCTCAGAGTGTGACCCAGAGCAGAGGCTTCGGATCATCCAACTTTAGTTTCAAGCCGGCCAACGAGGCGCTCTTTAAACCCATCTTCAGCGCCAGCCCAGAGCCCGCGAACCCTCAAACCACTTCAATGTCTAGCTCACCTTTTGGCGGTAGCGGGACCCAGACAAGCTCCAGCACCATGAGCAGTAGCAGCAGCAGCACCACCGCTGCTGCCACCACCACTAGCACCACTGGCTTCTCTCTATTGACTGGGCCTAAATCAGGGCCGCTGGGCTTCAGCTTCTCCCAGCCAGCAGCAGCTCCCTCTATCTCCACTCAAAACAACCCACTAACAACTGACAGTAGCAGTGGTCCTTCCAACAATCTGCAGTTCACCTTTTCCCAGCCAGCTGTCCCCTCCAGCTCCAACACTAAGACATCCTCCACCCAGCCCATCACCCCATCATCTTTCAACTTTTCAACCAAAGCCCCCCAGCCCCAGGCAACACCCCTTTTTGGAGGTACCAGTTTTGGTCAGCCTTCAGTTTTTGTTGACACCAAAGCTAAAACAGAGACTGGTGCAGATGAGAAAGGGAGCACCCTTGAGAGCCTAGAAGACACAAATATATTTGCCCGATTTAGCAAAGGCACCAAGCGTAAGGAAGATCCAGTAGCGACCAGCACCGGCCCAGAGAAGCCTGCCACAGAGGAGGATGTTCCAGCAGAAGCGGATTCAACAAGACCCCCCCCAAAGAGGCCCCTAATCAGGTCCCGTGGCCCACCAGGAGGCTTATTCGGCAGGGCACTAAGTGGTCTTCTTAAAGATGGCACTGGTCCAGTGAGGCGAGAGACCACAAAGGAGACTCACGAGCAAGCATCAACGTTTGAAGAGACCAAGAGAGAAGTTGTGCAAGCTCAGAGTGATGAGCTACCTGCCGCACCACCCACGGCGCAAGCACTGACCGGGGATGTGCTGGCAAAAGCTGATGAGTCAGGTGAGACACACACCAGACATGCACACAGTATTACCAGCATTTTGCATCAGGGTGCATTTATGAATAGCTGAAAACTAAAAGATATCTGCACTGTGAAAAGTAACTCTGCATGTTTAAAAAATGGCCGTTGCTTGCCTGAATAAATCACCAAATGGACCTTTTATGGACTTTTTTAAATATCATTGAGTTTTTAATTACCACATTTTTTGATGTGTAGAATGACTTCACACTGTTAAAGTGGTGAAGCTAGTTGCAAGTCCTCCATGCTCGATAAGAAATCTTAGAATTTGATTTCAACCAGTGGGAATGAGTGTATATATTATATAAACAAAACCATAGAACCTGCTATTTCAATTATTTTTTTCTGGGGGAAGGCATCATGAAATAAGCATGTAAATATATGTTTGTTCCCTTCTACTTATGCAAGGAAAATCACAATAGTTTTTGATCCAGTACAGAAACCCAGTACATATCTTAAAGTGAGAGCACAGGCCTCCGCAAAGGCCAGTAGTTTAGATCTGCTAATAATTGTTTGTTTGTGAGTCTGATCCAGGTCTGTACCAAAATCAAACGGGTTCCCTTTTGGTCAATGCTACACCCCTCCACCATGAAGATCGAGCCTGTTGTTTTTACATAATCGTGGTCACAAACCGACTAATGGCACTGAAAACATAACCTCCTTAGAAGATATTAGTTAAAAGAGTGGATTGCATTGTATAGTCATCCTGATGTCTGCCTATTACTCATCACCCCTCACTAGACCCAGCAAATGCCCCAGACCTGCAGGTCGAAACCACAACCCCTGTGAGACGTGGCGCACGCAGGGAGAGCTCGGAGAGCCTGAGCGGCATGTCTCCCACCGACTGCAACACCATCCAGTGCAGGAACGTGCCTCCAGCCCTCAACAGGAAGGACACCATCGAGAAACACTTCAGTCGTTTTGGCAAAGTCCGTAAGGTCTTCTGCCGGCCTGCCAAGAACCTGGCCATAGTGCACTTTGATGACCATGTAAGTTAACTCCATGCTGCGTACTCTCATTTTGCAGGTTCAGCATACTCTGGCTATCTTGAGTTCCCTGCCTACTAGTCTGGTCCTCAGCTAGTTGTACCCTTAATATAATACAGTAAATGTAATTTGTTACTCATAGTGTCAACGAGCTCCCTGCTGTTTCCTGTTTTATATAGCTGGAGTGGGGCACTGGTTTTAGCATCAGTTGTTGACCTCTTATTCTCTTCTTTGTTTGTTAAACCGGATTTTCCCAAGAGTTAACAAGATAATCCGCTAATACTGCTTTGTGAGATGGGCCAAAGATGACTATGATGATGCAATCACAATATTGTTTTGCATTCTGTCACTGTTAACTGTTCTCTTTTCCAGGCATCAGCAGCAAAGGCAAAGAAGAAAGGCAAAGTCCTGCACAGACACGAACTCCTTCTATTGTGGCAGAGAAAGAAGCAGAGTAAGTGCAGCATATTTCTACGAAAGCTTAAATTCTATAGAAATCAATCTGCTGTATTGATATCACTGTATAGAGGCACAGGTCTAGAAAGAAAAGGGAACCAGGACATTGTTATATATTGATTTAAAGAGTCCTGAGCAGTTTTTGTCATATTACCTTAAATTTCTCTCAGTGAGTCACTATGTCGATTCTGAGTTGTTTTTATTTTTTCTACATTAGGTCCAGGTGACAAAGGGAGCAGTTCTGCTGCAGGAAAGGAGGAGGCAGAGGGAGAAAGTCAGGAAGACGTAGAGTCCAAGTCTGTTTCCTCCCCACTCAGAAGACCTGCACTCAGAGCTCCTGCAGTCAGCAGCACGGTGACCAGTAGCCGCAGGTAACACTCGCACCTTGTTTGTCGTCATGGCAGCGTTTTGGATTTAACTTTAGATGCAGTGTCTTCATCTTGCCGATCTGGACCAGCGGACACCCTAAAAATAGCTGAAAAGGCTGCTGTGGTGCTGTGACTGTCTTACATGTCTCTTTTCATGTGTCAGCTCTCCGGTGAAGAAGTCTCCATTGGCCAAGGCTCTGCAGTTTGACACTGAACCCCAGAAAGAGAGCAGCGCAGAGGCCCAGACTTCAGAACGCCCAGTCCCCTCCTCTCTTCTGCACCTCATCGGCCAACTGGCTGAGACCGCTGAGGACAAGTACCGCCTTCTGGAGCAGATAGACAAGATCCTTCGTCAAGGTTAAAACTCGCCTCTCGCACCGATCCATTGCAGCCATTAACATGGCTAAAGACGAGAATTTCTAACTGTGGACATGATGTGTCCGCACAGGTCGGCCCAAGAGGACGGACCTGGACATGTCCAAGGTGTTTGTGGGGACGTGTCCTGACATGTGTCCAGAGAAGGAGAGGTACATGAGGGAAACACGGAACCAACTGAGCATATTTGAGGTCTTCCCGGACACTGAGATGGTAACGGCCTTAATATTTGTGATCCACTTTCAGACTGAAGAATATAGGCTTGTTTAGCTGCGACTGTACTGTGAGATGTTAAATCAGGTTTCTGGTATCGCGAGAAGTTTCTCTTAGATCTCTTCTTAATTTTATCTCTTGTTTTTGCAACATAGGTCATTTGCTATACCCCCCTTTAATTTAGGAATGCTTAGTAAAGTTTTTTACTATTTATTATCTGTATTTAGTGGTTATTTGGGTACATCAGCATATGTATACAATTGGAATAAGATTACATTGTAGATATGCCTGTTATCTCAGCATACTGGATGTATAAATATATGTAGCTCAAAGGATAATGACAAATAATGTAATTGCAAGTTAAGAGCTTGCAGGTACTTAAACACAGGAGGAACAATGTAGACAAACAAATAAAACCACCACTTCCTGTCCCCAACAAGGTGGATCACACAGCAGCCATCAAGGAGTACAGCCGCTCGTCAGCCGACCAGGAGGAGCCCCTGCCCCACGAGTTGCGACCCCTGCCTGTGCTCAGCATGACCATGGACTATCTGGTGACTCAGATCATGGACCAGGGCCACGACAACTACCGGGACTGGTACGACTTTGTCTGGAACAGGACGCGAGGCATCCGCAAGGTAAGGGCCTGCCGTAGGTGAGCTGCTCCTTCAAATGTCAGCTGTAATCACGCCTAAATCTTGTGTGAATCTTTTTTTACAGTTATTCATGAGGTGGAAGGGAGAGCCCACAGCTTTGAAAAGTACTAGGCAACTATTTTACATAGACAAATACAGCCTGTGTAGGTTTTGTTGGATTGTGCGATGCTGTCTTATGCGTGTTTAAAGTACTTATGTATACGTGTGGATAGTAAATACAAACAGGACTCTGCTGCTCTTTACACCCAAGGGCTCCAAACTGATCAGTTCACCATAAAAAGTCAAGGAATCCTGTACTTTAAATCCCAAATTCACCACATCAGGAAGAAGAAATGTGACCCATCTTTTGTAGACTGAGTTCAAACCGCAGCTCTGTAATGCCAACAGGACATCACCCAGCAGCACCTGTGCTGCCCGCACACGGTGTCACTGATAGAGAAGTGCACACGCTTCCACGTGCACTGCGCCCACCACCTCTGCGAGGAGCACATCTCATCTTTCGACGCCAAGATTAACAACGAGAACATGACAAAGTGCCTCCAGAGCCTCAAAGAAATGTACCAGGACCTGGCCACGCGTCAGATCTACTGTTCCCGGGAGGCTGAGTTTCGCCAGTACAACGTGCTGCTAAAACTGAACGACGGTGACATCCTACGGTAGGTCCACTGACACACACATTAGCTTTGTAAAATCATTTTATACAATGTCAGTTGAGACTTCACTTTTTGGGGCGTGCTTGTTTGCATTCAGTACATTTTGTACCTCGCTCTGTGGTAATGAAATGCTTCCTCGCACTTTATGTCCACACAGTGAAGTGCAGCAATTCCGTGACGAGGTGCGCAATTCCCCCGAGGTGAAGTTTGCCGTGCACGCATTCGCTGCAGTCAACAGCAACAACTTTGTGCGCTTCTTCAAGCTGGTGAAAGGAGCCTCCTACCTCGGCAGCTGCCTCCTGCACAGATACTTCAACCAGGTTAGGAATGGTTTTCCTTGTTGATGGTGGAGACTGAGAAAACCCTGAACTTGCCTGAAACATTTTCAATAATGTGTAGGTTCTCCTAAAGTTTGGAACTATGAATGAGAAAATACTATATTACTACTATATACTATAATAATACTGTATTAGCATGTATTGTTTTCATTTAGTGCATGAGGTGAATCCAGCCAATAGCCACTGTCCTTTTTCCTGTATTTGTATTTTAAAGAGATAAAGAGATGAAAAAGAACAGGAATAATAGAAGAGTGAGAGAAGGGTTGTCACAATTGAAACATGGTTTGTGTAACACAAGTCTGTTCTAATATATATAAAGCTATTTGTGCCTTTTGGCACCACACACAGCCGTTGTAACTGCTAGCATTAAAGCGGCAGACAGAAGTTTGTGTTGTTCATAATGGATGATCTTACAAAGTGTGTGTGTGTGTGTGTGTCTACACAGGTCAGAGCTAAGGCCTTGAAGACCTTGAACATGGCTCACACTGTGGGTCCACGATCGACTGCCTTTCCAGTTGAGGACATAGTTCGGATGTTAATGTTCCGTGACACTGCAGAGGCAACTGACTTCATCCAGCAGTACGGCCTCACTGTCAACGATGGGTGAGTGTCACTGGTGATAGATGCTTATTAAATTGGATGATACCTGATCATAGCGCCATTATGCAACACAAGACAATTCTATACCTCAGAGTTAAATAGGTATGAGGAAAAATGTAAATATCTTCTTAGAAAGCTGCGTGATGGTGCTATTGGCATGTTTCAATGAATACATTGAATTTGTTTTTAAGCTATCCCGCTAACAAACTAAAAAATATAATGTAATCAACTGAGTTAACAGTAACTGAGTCACTGGCATTGATCAACGCAGAGTATTTTGTGCAAAGGTCCATTGAAAATTTCATAAAACATTGTTCACAGAGTGGTAGAGCTGAGCCGGATATCCTATCAGGAGCCAGACCTGCCTCTGGCCCAGAAGAAGTCGGAGGTCATCCTCGCAAAGAAAACAGTGTTGATTGGAGAGGTGGTGAACGGAGGCCCTCTCCCAAGCCCTCTACAGCACGCCCCCATCTGCAGCTTTGACTCCCAGAACAAGTACCGCGGAGAAGGCTTTCTGGCCGAGCCCACTCAAAGCCAATTTAAAGGTATTTGCTCCGTCTCACCACACAAAAAAATTAATTCTAAGGTATAAGTGTGTAATCTTACCACAGGGAGTGCATCTCATTAATAACAGCTGAAATGTTCCTTTATTGTCTCAGCCACCAGGGCAGAGGTGAAGTCACCACCGAGCACTGAGTTGCTGACGCAGGTCGAGCCGGCGAAGGCCCCAGACGTGCCCACTGGGTTTGGCCTGCCTCCAGCTGTTTTAGACGAGACAGGAGAGCCAAGTGATCCGTACCACAGCTCGGCCCACCCAGCAGACGGCCAGCAGCTGTTCCAGCCGATACCTCAGCCTCAGCCTGTCAAACCACCATCGCCCCCACCCAAACCTCGGCCCGCGTACAGCAACGAGGTGGGCAAGATCTCTCGGCTCATAATTTCAGAAATTAGAACTGTGAGACCAGAAGAACTAATTGAGCATTTCAGTAGTGTGCGCCACAATAACATAGTTACAACACTCTTTTCTGATCCTTGTATTCCTTACTGATGGGCTTGTAAATCTGATGATGTGGGAAATAACAGTACATTTAGAAGCTTCATGAGGTACTTGAACATGAATATTTGTTTATTTTTACCCTTTCCTGACAGCCGGAGTTACTTTACAGATCAGCTACCTCATTAAAATGCTGCTCACACATGAATGATTCTGTAGTCATAATCCAGTAGTGTAACAGAACACGTAAAAATGCAGCCTTTCATATTTAAATTACATACTTACATACTACATTGTTACTTTTACTGAAATAACAGATCTGCGCACCTGTTTGTCTTTATTATTCATTATTTTGATGATTAATTACATTTTCTTGCAAAAATGCCAAATATTTATTTGATATGTATATTTTAACCATCCTTAGTTTTTATTCCTAGTTTTTTATTTTGTGCATCACAGTAAATGTTTTTGCTCCCTCCTGCAGGACGTCATGGCTGTACTAGACTGTGTGATTGAGGAGCTGGTGGAAGCAGCAGTGAGGGAGGCAGCCGATGCTGGTGCCAGCTATGTCACAACAGCTCTTGCGTAAGTTCAAGTGATGCATCCATCCAGCTTTTCCGTCTGATACATTTAAATCATACATGACCTTTAATTGACTTTGTCACGGTTATAATTTGTTTATTTGTATAGAAACTAGTGTTGTTGTTTTTTTGCTGACCTGCTGCCTTTGGTTCTGCAGCGAGAGCACTGTGCAGGTGGAGTCACTGGTGAGCGAGGTGTTGGGACAGATGCTGCAGGAGGTGTCCTCCGCCGAGATCAAGCTGGAACAGGAGCGTGTCGCTGAAGAGAAACGCAAGCTTGAAGAAGCCAGGTTGGTCTGCTGACCGATGAGGGCAGCCTGATGATGTTCTGTTGATTATAGCACATCACATTACACTCAAGTCTTATTCGTCCTTTTATTCAAGCAGGCATAAAGCAATTCTCAAAGTAGCTTTATTTGCCACATTTCACCCCCTTTTCCTTGTCCATGTCTGTCGGTGTCAGGAGGAGGCAGGAGCACGAAGCCTTCCTGGCTCAGTTGAGCGCCTCTCTCTGCACAGAGCTCGTCCATGAAGTTTTAGACGAGACCATAAGGGAGACTGCCACGTCTGAGATCCAGTAAGGCTTTAAATCTAAATCCTAACCTGGTCTGATGTCAAGTTACACAATTAACAAGACTGCTTAAAATGCTATAATAATAATATCATTAAGTAGAAAGTCTTTGAGTGGCACAGTCGAGTTTAACAAAATGTAAAGTGGCTCTTTTTAATTCCTTCTTCAGACAGGCGATGAATGAGAAAGCAGACCGTGTGGCTAAATGCACAGAGCAGGTCTGTAGCAGTCTACTGGAGGAGACACTGAATGCAGACATCGCTCTGCTGGTTGAGGATATCCTTGAAGCTGAGCTGCAACGCATCCACAAGTACATCAAAAGGTAACAAACGGAGCAAATGAGGGAAGCCACAGAAATATTCAGACTACCATGTAACAGTTCTTTGCCCGGCCATTATCAATTATTTGATAACAGGCAAACATTAATCAGTTATACTGACCCACCAGCAATTTCCTTTTACAATTTATGTCTCTTTGTCATTCCTCCTGTCATCTGTACCTCCAGGTGGCGTGACGTGGTAGCAGTACGTCGGCAGCTGAAGAGACAGATGAGAGGTTTCCCTGCCGCACCCTGCTGTGTGGACCCTCGATTCAAACTGAAGGCTCTGGCTCCCAGCGCCCCTGAGCAGCCCTCCATAGCAGACCTTGCCCGTGGGCTGGTCAATCTGGGAAACGCCGGCACCCTGGCCCTCTCCAGCACCAGGTGTGTTCATTTGGTGGTGTTCTCAAAGTGTTCGTTTGGAATTTGCATGAGGACGGATTGAGTGAGAAACTGGTTAATGTTCTGGTTTCACATTAGTGTATTTGTCACTGCATTATTATATAATTTTACAGGACATGATGTGTGAGGCATGCCATCTATATCACTTTTGTTTTTAGTCTACTATCTTTGTCAGCTTTGAGGTGAATGCCACTTTACTGCTCCAGAAAAACATGACCTGTTTTGTATTTTAAGGTTGTTAAAGATGAGACAAGAAGTGATCCACCAGATGAGAGTCCACTTCTACTATCAGCAGCTGCTTGAGTAAGTCACGAGTGTGTTTCTTCAGTCAATGGTCCATGTCGCAAAGCAGCATTTTGACCTCTTTTTTTTTTTTTTTCTCTCTCTCTCTCCTAGTGATAAAGTGTGGGCGCCACTCGATCTGCCTGCTCTGGTGACAGAAAACACCCCCAACCCACCTCACCGAATATTCTGGAAAGCTGTTCTCCTCTTACCTAACGACCACGAGAGCGTAGCCAGCCTAGCAGACAGGTGAGCAGCCGAATGTTTGATCATATCTAAGATCTTCTTCATTTATCATCGAACATTTCATTTGGTGTGTCCTCTCCTGTCTGGTGTCCTCAGGATCCTGTCAGACTGGCTGGAGGTGAAGCTCGGTGGTGGCAGGGTGGCAGAGGTGGATGACGGGCAGCTAGACGGCGCACTGCAGACACTCTGTGTCACCACGACACTCCAGGAGAGAGAACAACATATTCACAAAGTCCACATCAGCGTCAAGGTCAGATCAAACTGCAGCCTGTACGAATGATTTCCAACATCAGTGCGGTAAAATGCAGCGTGTCTCTCTTAAAGCTGAGCTAAAAGGCTACTGGGCAATACAGAATAATCATTAGAATAAAGTAAAAATTACAATTAGAAAAAGAAATATAAAGGATAACAAACATGTAACATGTGGTTACTGCTTGGACACAATTACAATTCTTTTTTCATTTGAGTGTTTTGTTAATTTGATTTGTTAAATATCAATAGGTTCATTTAAAAGCTTTGTGAAGTGAGTTTGTTCGGTCGGTGGTATTCATCAGCAAGGCCATTCAACACTATATACGGTTCACTATGTATCTACACTTATTAATAACCCACATTGGTCACCAGTTTACATACATGCATGTTTTTTGTTATATAGGTAGATATAAATATTACTGGCCGTTCCTTGACCGACTGTGTAACACACGGTTTTCTTCTCGGTGGTGTCTCCAGGCGTCCCGAGGCCCTCTGACCGAGGACGGCCTGTCCAAAATGGAAGAGTGCTGTGAGCTTCACGGGGCAGGAGCCCTGATCATGTTGCTTCCTGCCATGCCCACCGTTGAGCCCGGGCACGACGAGCAGGATGTACCTCTGCTGTCAGCCCTGCTTCAGCTCAAACAACTACAGCAGGCCAGCACCTGGCACTGCCCGCTGCCTCTGGTCATAATGGTGCCAGGGCCTGATACTGGTGACACACAGAAACTTGAAGACGGTAATTAATAACAGTAATATTAACATAAAAAGGTTCCTGGTCAGACGTAATGTAGGATATTCAAATGGCTGTTCATAAAAAAGTTGTGCTGTATGTCAGAATTAGTAGTTGAATGATTCCAGATTAAAAGTGACTACTTCCTGAACCATTCTTCTGATGGTGCCTTGTTCCTCAGCCCTGATGCTGCACACACTAGTCGAGGAAGGCCTGTTATCAGAGTACACATTCTTCTTCATACCAGAGACCACAAGTGATCTGCAGGGATCCAAACAGGTACCACACACATTCATGCACAGACACCAGAACAACTTTCATCATTTGTGTTGAGTGACCTTCACTTTCACAAGCACGACTGTGTTGAGATTTGATAGAGATAGAGATGTTGTGTTTGGGCTGAGGCAGATGCAGCTGATATTTTTATAGTAGCAATGTGACAATGTGAAAGAGATCACACCAAGTGATGAACTTACAGAGAATTATCTCCTGTGTTATATAGGTTGTGTTTTTCAAACATTTGTCCTAACTCATCATATTAATTACTGTTGTGTGTTTCTAGCTAAGCCAGGCTTTGCTTTGGCTGCTGGCCCGTGCTCCACCACCATCCCCACTCTCCTGCCTGACCCTGGTGCAGCTCGTAGAGGGCAGTTTGAGTCATGAGTTCAGTCCCCGAGTCGAGGCCCAACGCCAGCAACGGGCCGCTGCACGTCTTCCCTCCCAGCACCCTGCGCCTATTATCCAGCTGTACAATGCCATCCTGGCTCACATTGCCGACACAGTGTCGTCCCACGATCTCAGCAGACTCTCGTGGCCGCCAGTGGAGTTCTGCCTGCCTGATACCCGCGACTTTGTCCCTCATCTGGGTTGGAACTCTACCCAACATCTGGCCTGGCTACGCAAAGCCATCCTCAGCCTGCAGCTGCCACTGTGGAAGGATTTGTCTCCCACAGGTCAGTGATTGAGGAATTAGGTTTATTAATGGTTCCATTACTGTACGAAATCCTCTTGAGTACAAAAGAAAAAACGCAAAGATATGAACAAGACACCAATAATCCATGCATTACACTTCCTTCTCCCTCCTCACTTCCTTTAGACTCGTGGTCTGAGCTCTGCTCCTCCATCTTTTGCTACGCTGCTCAGATCCCGGTCTCGCGCCGCAGTCAGCCTCTCCTGATGTCACGGCTGGAAAACCTTCTGGAGAGGGTCAAGCTAAAGGGTCAGCGTCCCCGCACCCCCAGATCCAAGGTAGCCATGAGCGACTGGGGCAACGGAAACGAGAACGTATGTCCTGTCTTCAGTCAGATTCCCTGGGACGATATACTGGTGATTTGCATTGACCACAAGCTGAAGGACTGGCAGATCCCTGGACCACCTGCCTGTGAAGGTGCGCTGACATTGATTTAGAATAAGATCCAATCCACAACTTCTACATGAACCTACTGATGGTGTATGACATTCAGTACAAAATGGAATGATTAGTTTGTTTTGTGGTTGAAGATGCTGTGACGGAGGATGGGGAGATCCTGGTTTACTGGCCCACCGAGTCGTTGAAGAGTTTCCAGCCCCCTGAGGAGTGGACCCAGGCCACCAGACAGACCCACAGGGAGAAACATCAAGAGAAGGAAGGGTATGAACACTGCTATATGCAACTTGTCACTTTAATTGGCCAAGTTAAATCTGCTGCTGGGTGTCAAATTAATACACGCTGTGGCATCATTATAGACGGACATGTACTAATAATTGCAGATTTGCACGTATAAACCAATTTTGACTTCCTTTCCCTTGAAAGAGACATACAATTTTCAAAGAACATGTAAGCAAGTACGAATCATCACGACTTTGCAGCTACACAATCACCATACTCCTCCTGTTCTTCCATCCTCAGGGGGAGTGCTGCGGTTTGTGCCTCACCCACCAGTCTGCCCCTAAGACAGAGGTTGTTCCACAGTCTGGTGGAGCCTCTCGAGGCGCAGACGGCCACGCTGGACGTCACACGCACTCCAACAGCACAAGAGCTACTGGCCCACAAAGTCCTCCAGAGCTTAGAGGAGGAGAAGGCTGAAAGCAAAAGGTAGAGCTCCAACACTGATCAGTCAGAGGTTTTCATTGCCTCTAGAATTCATGTTTATAGAATATTAATTATTGATTAAAAAAAAAAAAAGATCTAGTTGGTGAATTGGTGTTAATGAATTTGGAGTTTTGACACTATTGCAATCATTGCAATGTGTGTGTGTCACGTCTAACACACACACTACTGCCTACAGGAGCATGGAGCAGCTTCAGCGCTGGCTGGATGGTGACCCCGTGGACCACTTGTCCACTCCGCTTTTCATTCCATCCTCCACTCTGTTGTCCATGTCCACAACCATAATACAGGCACCCACAGCCAAGGCTCAGGATGTCACTCCCACTCAGGTAAGTCACGTTCCGTCACCTGACTCAGTGATCCTGTGACAAGTCACGTCCTTTTTCACGACAAAAGTAGTAATTTTAGTGATATGTCACAGCAAATTAAAGGAGATTCATCTACGATGTTCTCTAAAAGTCACCATTTGCACTAATCATGCATTTTCATGTTTTTTGAAGGAGCCAGAGACCGGTGATCTGTCAGATAAAGCAGACTTGCCTAAAAGCCTGCCTGTATCTATGGCATGGCGACTGACGCAGCTTGAGCAGCAGATTTTGGCGAGCCAAGAGGAGGAACTGGCCTGCAGACTGAAGCTGAGCGGTCTGCTGACCATTGTTGATGACTGATGAACCGCTGAAGGAATATCTTCCAACAAAGGACTCTGCAGCTATGCAAATGCCACCAAACTGAAGACAGACAAACTATCTGCCTGCAGCAACAGACTACTTTGATTTATTTGCTGAACTCACGGCAGCCTGTGACACACTGAGTTCACTCTGCTGTGAACATTTCTCATCTTGTAGTCCGTTGAGGTCACATCCACTGATTGCAACAGTGTGTCTTATTTTTTTGTTTGTGTTAATGTATGGGTTTGTAGAATTTGAAAGGAAAATCAAGATTTTTACTGATAGAATTTTGGGCCATTGAATTTGCATTTCAGCACATATGTGTTGAAAGCTGTGTTGGTTTGTGCACACACCTGTAAGACGCTGATTCTCAGTGTGTTAAAATCAGCTATTTTCTTGCTTGTCTTTAACAGATTGAATTATTTGGGTTGTATTTGGAAAACCAGCTACAATTCATAGAATTCCTTCTTACCAATTTTTGTACTGTTGTTATGGAAGCTACTAGTTAAATATTGAATAAAAGTAATATTTTTCATATGAACCTCCCGTTCAGCCCTGTTGTCATTTCACTGGGTCATGATAATCAATGCGTGAGCACATGTGTAAGGTTTGTCGTCTCTGATTGGATGACTTCACGGTAAACCCGCCCATTTCTCCGCCTTGCTGATTTGTGATTGGACAGCTCAGTCTCTGCTCATGTCTCCCCAATGAGGAGAACTGCTCGGACGGTACCGCGAAGCCCGCTGGGTACTGCAGTCTAAACTGTACTTGAACAGTGACCTACGCTTGTCTTAAAGAACTACAATTCCCATGATAAGAGCAAAAGGGGCAGAGACTTCAGAGGTAGCTGAAGAGAAATTTATACATATGGTTCAGCGGAGGATTCAACTGTGTACCTACCACTAACAGATATGACTGAGGGGACGTGAGTATTTTGTTTTATGTTACTAATAATGTGGCCAAAATTTCCTCCACCGTTTCTCATCCGAAATAACGATTAATGCTTCTCTGTCAAAAGTATGAGTCAACATGTAGTTAAACTAACTATGACTGAAGAAAACAGTAGTTGTGGCAAAGTGTCGTCAGAGTTTTAAACTCTCATGGAGATATTCATGATATTTGCTTGTTTACAGGGATTGAAGGCATCCTGTCAGGTAGAAAATGAGGGACAAAATGGACATTTAAATGTGATATAAAGTGGGTTATTGTGTCAGGAGAAAGGCCAAATGAATCAGATACTTTGTGGATTCAAAGTTAACTTGTACAAACAAACTGCTACAAAATTAAATATCTTCTTAAATGGTAATGCATCAGTACATTTTACTGAAAATACTTGTCTAGTTCTGCTTTACATTATGGAGCTTACAATTCAGCTTTTATTAACAATAACAATGATGATAATAATTTGATAGCTCTCATATCTTGGTCCATCTGAGCGAATCAAAGTGATTTTATTCCATTGGTAGTGCATCCTAAGAGAACAACACCAAAAAATGGACGTCCCTATATGTACGCCAACAGTTTTCAAATGGATTGTGGGTGCTGACACTAAACATTACACTGTCCCGCTTACAGTATCGCAGAATAATGCAATACAAGATGTGAAAGTCACAAAATGAATCGACCAAGTTAACAAAATCACTTATAGGCCCTTTGAAACACATTTGATAGGTGGTTTCTCTGTTGAGTGATTTTTTTTGGGGGGGAGACATTATAGTAGCCTATGAAATGTATGATAAGATCACAAATCCAAAACCATATTGAACAGTTAGATAATCTAACACTTGCTGTATCTTCTAGGCACCTACGAAGGCGAGGGGGGCCGTACAGGACAGAGCCAGCTACAGACCTGAGCCGCTGGAGGCTGACTAACGTGGAGGGCAGGCAGAGCTGGAGCTATGTGGAAGATAAGGACAGAGAGCAGACGATGCTGGAAGCCCATTCGCTAGGCTTGGACACGGTAGACCTTTGTTCTTTGTTCTTCGTGACTCTGAAATCAGGCAGTTTCAAATGGTTTAGTCTTGTATATTAAGTATTCTTAACACTTACTTTGCACGTATTTTGAGTTGACTGGGTAATTCTGTATTCACAGTTTTAACAACAGTATAAAGCTGGCACCCTAAACAATGAAGTAGTTGAGTATAAAGCTCTAATTGTTAATTCTCTCCACAGAGTACGTTTGTGTCCGGCTCCCCTGCTGCCCACACAGCTGCAGGTGCAGCTCTGAAGGGAATGCACTTCTACAGCCACCTCCAGGCCGAGGACGGTCACTGGGCAGGAGACTACGGCGGACCTCTCTTCCTGCTCCCAGGTCAGCCAAATCCTCCTCATCCGTGTCCTTATATTTGACACCTGTAATCAGCTCTCAAGTGTCCCTCCATGCAGGTGATCAGTTTGATTTAAATCCAGTTCAACTCTCATTTTCATCTTTTTGCTCATTTTGATTGGAAAGTGATGGAGAAAAGGGGATTTGCAGATGGAGCTGTAACACTAAATAGAATATAGTGGAGGATTTCTTGATGCCAGTGTTTTTGTGCACGTCTGTCTGTCTGCCTGTCTGTCTGTCTGTCTGTCACTGTATGGGTGTCTGTTTCTGTGCTTCAGGGCTGCTGATCACATGCCACGTGGCCAAGATCCCTCTGGCCGAGGCCTGGAAGAAAGAGATGGTGAGGTACCTGCGCTCCACTCAGCTGCCAGACGGAGGCTGGGGTCTGTAAGTCAACAGCACACTTTTTTTATGCTCTTTGATATCCTCGCATAACATATCACTGATGTGCTTCTATTATAAGATGATTTGGTTGGTTTTTAGTACCTCTGAGTAAGGTCACTAAAACAGGGAGAGCTCAGTATCATTTCAGCAAAGGTGAACTCCAGAACTGGATACTCATAGCTCTGATGAGTGCACTGCCTTCATTTTCTCATCTTATTCCTCAAATTGAAGAGTTGGTGTTAATACATGATAAAAGCATCTACACATATAGCGGCTATAGAACTGCTACAGGCAGACGTGGAGAATAGAGTCCTCACTAACACCAAGAAGGTGGAGCACATCACATTTGTAACTATTTATCCACATGCTTTTGTCTTTTAATGCATCTTCTCATAAGCTTTAACTGTTTATTTTCTTGTGCTTTTATTATCTTACATGCAATTTTAATGATTCTGTGTCTAGTTTTTATTGTGTTTTATGTCCCTGTAAAGCTCTTTGAATTGCCTTGTGTCTGAATGGTGCTATAGAAATAGAAATAGAAATAGCCTTGCCTTGCCTAGAAGCGTCCATTCATTTGGAGGATTGATTATGGCAGCATCGTGAATGTGTTGTGTTTTTTTTTTCTTCAGACATGTTGAAGACAAGTCTACCGTCTTTGGCACAGCACTGAGTTACACCTCTTTAAGGATCCTGGGTGTAGACCCTGATGATCCAGATATGGTTCGAGCCAGGAACAACCTGCACAGCAAAGGTGAAATAGTATCAGTAATATCAGTTCTTATTAAATCGTTCTCAGTGATATTTACAGCCAGCGCTGACTACTGACCAACACACAGCTGTACAAACTGTGTGACAAAGACATTTCTTTAAAAGGGAATATGTTATGGCATGTTTCCTGCACATTTAGTAGCTTCATACTAAAGCTGTCTGTGTGGTTTTATCTTGTACAGGCGGCGCTGTGGGGATTCCCTCATGGGGTAAATTCTGGTTGGCCATTTTAAATATCTACAGCTGGGAGGGAATGAACACACTGCTACCAGAGATGTGGTACGATATGTCTTCTTCTACCCACCTGTCACGCCTTAAGTTACACCATTACTGTCTCAATGACACCGGACAATGAAACTCTCATTTTTAATGTCACAGAGACACTACAATGCTGCTGTGATGTCAAGCATTTTTTCTTGCTCTTGTCTCTATTTATGGAGTCATGGTGGCTTTTGCTGCACATGCACATGAAGAAAAAGGAAGGGTTGTCCATACACTGAGCCTTCCTCAGCCCCCTAGAAACTTAATTGATGACTCATTTTGACCTGCAAGGTCTTCGCCAAACATCCACACGTACACAGAACAAAATGATACACCCATTAACCCCCCCAAAAATTTGTTTCTTCTCACATATAATGTGCATTGTGCAGATTTTAACTTTTTGACTTTTTAAATAACGTCTCCACAAAATGGACACATATCCTGGCTGCGTCCCTTTATTTGGGACTTGTGTCTTTTTTATGTGCATATTAAATTGTTTGGGGGTAATTTATATCCTATGATCTCCTGATTGTAGATGGAGCTATAATTCTTGGTCTGTATATATAGCTTGCTTTTCCTTCACATGTTTTTTTCCTGGATGAAGCCCTTGTAGGTGAAAAGTGCACAGCCTCTCTGTTTTTTGGATGCTGTTTTTGGCAAAGAGTGAGTTTAAAAGCTTTGATTAACTTAGAACTTGCTGAGTCATTGTTGTTTTAATTATATCAGCTAGTGTGAAAGCGTAGTAAAAGCAGAATGTCAGCGATTGTCGTGGGAAGCTGCCTTTACCTCAGAGCCAGTGCAAACATTTTTTCTCTTATATCAATTCATGTGGAGATGTTTGTATTTTTGTCTGTTTCAGGCTGTTCCCCGCTTGGATGCCTGCCCACCCTTCCACCCTGTGGTGTCACTGTCGCCAGGTCTACCTCCCCATGAGCTACTGCTATGCTGTCAGACTGACTGCAGAGGAAGACTCCCTGGTCCTCAGCCTCCGACAGGTGCTGGAACCACAATGTCTCACCAGGGGGCGCCATACTCACTACGTTTTAGCCACAAGCCAATGATAGGTTTTGTATTTTGCTGTGTTTGATTCTCAAGGCTAGATGTAGATATGATCTAATATAATGGCCCTTATTAATTTATATATAAGATAGTAAGGTTAATGGTAAGAGCTGCAACAAACAATTATTTTCATTATCGATTATCATCATCTGTCACTTATTTTTGTGATCAGTTGATTAGCTGTTAATGCTTTGAAATGTCAGAGAAAAAAAGAAAAATGAGTCCAAGGTGACGCCTGGAGAGTTCTGAGGGTTTGTCCAACAAGCAGCCCAATACCCAGAGTTCCAAAATGTTTGATTTAAAATATATAAATAGATCTAAAACAGAGAAAAGTAACAAACTGTCTTTATTGTGAGCAAATGCTTACCGTTTTGCTTCATAAATGTCTTGGAATTGTTAAATGGTTTATTAAACTACTTTTAAAAGTAAATGCCAGCTTTCTGCTGTCAGAAATATGAATTATAAAATAGTGAAAAACCTCTCTGTGTATGAATGTACCAAGTTTGGGCTGTTTAAAGGCATTATTTGCAAAAGGAGTTGTAGTATTTTTTTCGCAAGAGACAAACTGGAGTACAAACTGAACATTGCAGACTGATACTATACAGGTGGATGACAAATTAAACAAACAAGCATAAAGTATCTTAGTTGCTGGGCCAACACAAGCCTCCAAAACAGGTTCAATACTCCATGTAGGCATAGTCCCTGAACTCAGCTGCACACGAGGTTCCGATCGCTCCAAAATCTCCCATTGGTGTTCAGCTGGCATCAAACCATTCAGTGTTTTGTGTGGAAGCATCTGCATTTGTTCTTTTTCATTTATCCCTTTATTTCCCTTTATTTTTTTCTCTCATCTGTACATCAGTGAAGGAGTAGCCAGGGATGGAATCTTGCATTTCTGTGATTCCTCTTTAAACTATGCACAGGGAGCTGCCCAGTCAATGCAGTTTCTCTTATATTTTGACAGTTGAGCTGAAATAAGATATCAACCACGCCTTAATATTTTTATTTTTGTCTCGTTGATATGTGTAACTCTTTGTTTTCTAGGAGCTGTATGTCCAGGACTATGCCACAATTAACTGGCCTGCTCAGAGGAACAATGTGGCAGCATGTGACATGTACACACCTCACAGCACACTGCTCGACATCGCCTACAGTAAGTATGCACAGCACACTGTGCACCATGATGGTAAAACACCCCCGACAGAAGTATGTTACTGTGAAACAAGCCACATGTAATTACCATCGCCAGAAATGTTTTATGCAATTACAATTTCACTTAAGTAGGGTAAGTAACTGTGTGTTGTAACTGTGTTTGATTTGCTATAAAGGTGATGACACACAAATGTTTTGCACGTTGCAAATTAACGATGCACTCGACAGTGAGACATAAAAAAAAAAGTGTGTTTGTCACTGGAACTTCCCTTAAAGTTGCATTATGAATCACTGCCCTGACCTTGTGACTTTGTTGCCCTGCAGTGGTGTTAAATGTGTATGAAGCCCACCACAGCACCGCACTGAGAGGAAGGGCTGTCAAGGAACTGTATGAGCACATCCAGGCTGACGACCGCTTCACTAAATGTATCAGCATTGGACCGGTAGTGCATACACAGATACCAAAACATAGTGGATATGCTTGACATATTATAACAAACACTACAATTCATTTATTTTCAAAGGTTTTCAAATCATCCTATTTAAACTGACAAGGAAAGAAACAGACGGGGTAAACATGACGTATTGATCCCTCTCCTCAGATCTCCAAGACCATCAACATGCTGGTTCGCTGGTATGTGGATGGTTCCTCCTCTGCAGCCTTTCAGGAGCACGTGTCCAGGATCCCAGACTACCTCTGGTCAGTCTGCCAACAGCTTATTGACAAAGCAAATCTGTTGTTGGTGCTCAAGAAAAACTATGAACTACTTATTCTGGATATTCTAATATGTAATGTGTTGAAAACTGTTCATTCAGTAGTAATAAATCCTTAACCAAAGCTGTGCAAGAAAGTATTCAACTGATGAACTAACGCTAAATTCTGTGTTCCAGGTTGGGATTAGATGGCATGAAGATGCAGGTGAGAATTTTCTCTCTGCGCAGCTCTGCTGTGATAGTGCACAGTACAGATGTAGAGGTAGTTTTGAAGGTGTACAAAGGTAAAACATAAGGGTGCGTCACCCTAAAGGAGTCTGTTGAGGGGCAGATAGGATGGATGGACTTAAAATTAACTTTTCAGTTCCGATTACATTCTTTTAGACCACTTGCACTCAGTAATTTCCAGTTTCCTTTTTGCTGTGCACAGGGGACCAATGGATCTCAACTCTGGGACACTTGCTTTGCTGTACAAGCTTTTCTTGAGGTAATTCATGTTTTCAGTGTTGATGCAAGCTTGCAGGCAGGGATACATATAGTATGAAGATCTAAGAACAAGTGTGATGTGATCTGATGTGTTCTTTCTTATTTGTCTTTTTCCTTCTCTGAATATATTTGTTGTGATTGTGAGGTGACTGTGGAAATTAAGGTCAAAGATCAAGGATTTCACCCAGATTTCTGACCTTTGTGATATTCTCTCACAGATCTGAATAAGAACATATTTCTTGCCACAGAGTTTTGTCATTAAGTACAAGATCTGTAATTGCACTTAAATCTGATATTACTGAAATGTAAACATCACCATATTGTAAATATCATCTCAGTCACATTGAGAAGAGCTGTTGTTGCCATTAAATCCTGCTTGAAAGGTATCATGTGATTATAATAAGGGTCTTTCAGGCAGGAGCCCAGGACAACCCCAGACTAACCGAGTGCCTCAGAGATGCTCATCAGTTTCTCACCATCACACAGGTACCATTAACATCTCAGTTACATGGATTTCATTACTGAGCAGGAACAAAACACATATCTTGATATTGCACTGGTATAAAGTGTTCATGGAAAGTTCATTAAGTGTGGTAAATATTAAAACAGCGTTATGTGAACTGCTTTTGAAAAATGATTTCTTAGGCCTGACTAGTTTTTCTATTCTGGCAGATACCTGAGAACCCACCAGAGTACCAGAAGTACTACAGGCAGTTGAACAAGGTAAAACTAAAAGCACACAAGAGCCGCTTTTCAACAGTGTTTTTCATTTCCTTCCCTGTTGGCCTATACATGTATGTGCGTGCTCCATTTATCCCTGTGTTTGTTCTCGTCAGGGAGGCTTCCCCTTCAGTACCCGCGACTGTGGTTGGATTGTGGCTGACTGCACGGCGGAGGGTCTTAAGTCAGTGATGCTTCTGCAGGAGCTCTGTCCCTCCATCGGCCGGCCCGTCACCTCAGAGCGCCTGTACGATGCTGTCAATGTGGTGAGTCAGCACTGAATAAATGAATAAAGTAAACAAGTCTCTTTTTGGTAGTTTAGGCACATAAATATACCACCATTGCCATCTTTCCACAACTGATCCTATATGAAAAGCTTCGCAAGTTCTATTTTGATATTATCAGTAGTTTAAAGGATCAACACATTGGGAAATATGTGCTTTGTTTCTGAGAGTAGATTGACTGAAGATTGATACACTCTTGGCTATCTTGGCTTAGAAGTTAGCTTAGCTTAGTGCAAAGACTGAAAACGGAGGCAAACAGCTGTCTCTTGTGTAGACTTATATTTTCTTAGTTAGCACTAAGAGTGTTTGGTGTGTTGTTTAAGTAGCACCATGGTCCTGGAGAAATGTTATTTCATCTCGCTGTGTGCTAGCCGTATACGGTTGAAATCAGTCAATGTGTTTATCCTCTCCTTTTAGCTGCTGAGCATGAGAAACCGTGACGGTGGATTTGCCACATATGAAACTAAGAGAGGAGGGAGACTGCTGGAGCTGCTCAACCCCTCCGAGGTGTTTGGTAGGTCTGCGGCTGGCACCCTACTGTCAATACTCATTGTATGCACTTCACTGCCACATATATATATATATATATATATGTACATATATTCTTATTCTTATTCTTAGTCTTAAAAATATGCATGCTGTCTATCTACTTTATGTGACCAAATAGTACAGATTGTGATATGATAACTTTAAGTTAATGGCTAACAATTAATAGAAAGGCATGACATAAAAAATCGCTGAAGTGAAGCCAGGGAAATGTTCATTTTGTAAAAAGAGCATCATACAAGTTGGCGCCTCATTAGGTCTTGTGCAGAAGGTCAGTTTACTGCCAGGACTGGATGTGAAAAGGGGAAACAAGGAGCCAAATATAAATATGACATTTCTGTGTCCTTTCAGCAATAAAACGATGGAAAACTTTTTCCACTCTGCACTCTGGATATGTTGCAATACTGTGGTGGCCTTTTCAGCACCAAAGGGCATTTTCCCATGTTAAAAAGAGGATGTGGTATGTGTCGCAATGTGATGTTTATTAGTAACATTGGGTGCTCTCTCTCTCTCCCTCTCTCTCTCTCTCTCTCTCTCTCTCTCTCTCTCTCTCTCTCTCACTCTCTCTCTCTCACTCTCACTCGCACACACATAAACAGGTGACATAATGATAGATTATACCTATGTGGAGTGCACCTCGGCAGTAATGCAGGCTCTGAGGCATTTCCAGAAGGCTTACCCTGAGCACCGTGCTGAGGAGATAAGGTATATTACACACACACACACACACACACACACACACTTATATATCTGCATGCATATATTAGTTTTAATTACTGAAAGACACCAAATCACCTGAGTAATCTGATGGAATCAAATAAACATGCATAACTCAAAGCTGATTTCAAAAGCTGACTCAGTATGAGTTCAGATCGTATTTGTTGCCATCCTGATTTTGTTTCATGATGGCAGAGAGATCCGCCAAAAGAAAAGGCTATTCTAAGTCATCTCTCAGTTCTTTGAAACTCTGGAGGGAAGAGGTGAAGGTTTTCCTCCTGTGTTTGTTGATGTCTTTTTCAGGTCCACTCTAAGAGAAGGACTGGAGTACTGCAGAAAGGTGCAGAGGCCTGATGGATCGTGGGAAGGGTGAGACTCCACTGACTTTCTGATATCATACTAAATGGACGAGTCATGTTTAATAGAGCATAATCCTTGTGTGCCTATGCTCAGGTCCTGGGGAGTGTGCTTCACGTATGGAATATGGTTTGGCCTGGAAGCCTTTGCTTGTATGGGTCACGTCTACAAGGATGAGTAAGATTTCCAGACACTGATCACAAACCAGTGAAATTTCACACTGAACCATAACCATAGTTTCTGCCCCACAACAGCAAAGATACCATTAACTTTCCAAGTCACACAGGACATCCATGAACCCCTACCTGACACAGTTAATCACTCTGCTGTGCCTCTGTTACCAGGGGTGTGTGTGTGGAGGTGCAGAAAGCTTGTCAGTTCCTGTTGGATCACCAGATGCCGGATGGAGGCTGGGGGGAGGACTTTGAGTCGTGCGAGCAGCGGTGCTACATCCAGAGCAGCGAAGCTCAGATCCACAACACCTGCTGGGCTTTGTTAGGCCTCATGGCCGTCAGGTAAGGCAGCGCTTTACTTGGGTTTGTGCAAAGTGCTTAGATCAATGTGTGTATTTCGGCATATTCAGGAAATTAGTGGATATAGGGTGTGCTTGGGTCCTTTAGTCTTTAGTCATTTTTTTTATTCATCTGTTACATTTATTTACACACAGCACCATATGAGACGTCTACAGGCTATTTATCTAAATATAAAATGAAGTTCCAGTAGCAGATATTAGAATTTAATCTGATTAAAACTAATTTATTCAAATCCAGAAAAATCAGTTATTTTATTTCAATCAAATCTCCTGCGTGCATGACCAGGCATCCTGACCAGCAGGCCATTGAGAGAGGAGTACAGCTGCTGATTGACAAGCAACTACCCAATGGAGACTGGCCACAGGTGATTCTTTACATGGCATATATTGTATTATTTACATGTCATATTCTGCGTCAAAGTAATACAGCTTATAGCTGGACAGTTAATCAAATTACAATATGAAATGTAATGTGAGCTTTGATGTGTGATTGCCCTCCCCAGGAGAATATTGCAGGTGTGTTCAACAAGAGCTGTGCGATCAGCTACACCTCCTACAGAAATGTCTTCCCGGTGTGGACCCTCGGACGCTACTCAACACTTTACCCCAGCAGTCCGTTAGCTGGAAAGGTGAAGCTGTGAGGACGGATCATCGGACTGTGCCGGGATGAAGAAACAAAACGTCTTCAACTAAGGCAAAAAAAAAAAACAGCCACAAACTTCAGACAATCAGTGGAAAATGTACATATTGTGTAAGTGACATGTTCCACCAGAGCTGTCCTGATGGAGTAAGTGTATGTGTTGCTCTTTTAGTGCCTGAGTGTAGACCATGGGCGTATTGGCCTTTCAGCTGTGTTTTCAGAGTTGAACCCATCAGATAAACACACTTCATTCTTTGAATTTCTCTCCATGTTGACATTACAGGATGGCTCATCCATCAGAGCTACTCCTTCAAAACATTCTGTGATCTGCTGCTACCTAAGACGCCCTCCATGTTCATGTGCACTGGTTTAGGACGCGTATAAAAGCATTTATTCCCATGTTGCCTTATATCCCTGCCCATTCTTTACAAGTTGAATTTAGAATAAACAATTTTCTATGGTATTATCTTGCCTGTGTCTTCAGTGTACTTATCACTGGAATGTACGCAGCCAAATATCAAAGTGTACATATGGCAGTTCTTCTATTTAAAACTTAATTCTCACAAGACACGATGCTGATCTATCATGATTTTTAATTGTTTTGATGAGACCAAATGTTACCCTTATGTGACAATGTGACAACAGTTTAATGGACAGTGATTTCCCATGATGTTTTAACCTTTATCAGAGTAAGAGATTTGGCAGAGCAGACACATTTTTTTCAGCACCACCTCCTACTGCACGTGGGAACATGCTCTGGCATTGGTTTTACTGTCAGAATATTGAGAAAAGAAGCTGGCGGATTCAAAGCTGCAATCTTCCAGTCATAAGCCTGCCTCTCGAACCCTCAGGAGCAGAATCTGTACGTTTTGTCACTTTAAACATAGATACAAACTCTGAGGAGAACTGATAAGTCTCTGACACCTGAATTTTTGAAGTGGATTTACAGGTGTGGTTGTGACTGTTTTGAGATGCTTTAACAGTTAAAAGGTGAGTGTAAAGGTCTGTGAATGCTCACACAGCATAATGAGCATGACAGTCTTCGAATGCCACGGGAACGTCTTGTCAATAAAAGCGTGTTTATTTGTGTAGCTCAGGTGACTGCAAAAGCACACGGCTTTCCACTGTTTGTTCAGAGTCTTAAGCATGACCACACGCTGATAAGGAAGCTGGTTTTGTTTCCCCCACATTTTTTAGACGAAAGGGAGGAGGGTGGCGGCTGAATGCTGAATACTCCCCTCAGCAAGAGTTAAGATTACATTTCACGGTAAAATTGTATATTCAAGTATTCCTGTGGTTTAGTCAAAAACAGCAGATGTAAGATTTTTTTTTTCACCATTATTGTACTCAACTCAAAAATAAGGACTTCAGATTTGACTTACTCAAGGCATGACTCCCTAAACAGAAGACTGGATTAGGTTTGAGACTAATCTCCCAAAGGCTTGACTTGAGACGTGAATCCCCAAAGATTTTAGCTATGACTTGACTGCCACAGGTCGTGACTCACTCTTCAGAGGAGACAATGCATGTTTTGTTTCCTGATAACACTGCGGACAGCTATGAGGAAAAGGTCTATCAAAAGCCTGTCAGTCATGCAGAAGACAAAAATACCTCTGAATGAACGCACTGATTCAGGTGTTAAATGATGTGTGTTTGTGTTCGTTAGATCTATGTGTAGATCTTTTATTTATTTATTTATACATTTTTATTTTCACAATGTTCATAACACCAGTATGAGTATTACAAATAGCACGACAATGCTATTTTATCAAAGTTGTAATATTGTTAGTGTGTACTTAGTTACATGTACTGGATGGTACAGATTAAACACACTACGGGTCACATCCTGTAGCCTCATGAAAACAAAGGTTTTGTGAGGAGCATGTGGGCATTGCCCCTGATGTACTGATCCAGGTTCAGGTGTGGCTTCACATAAAAGGAGCAGCAGGTGACAGCTGTGTCTGTGAATTTTCCTCTCCAGCACAAAGTAAGTTCTCTTTCAAACTCAGCTGATGATCTGTAGCACTAACACTTTTGTACATATCGGCTGCAATTGCCTGTTTTTGAATGCTTTGGAAGGTTTGGAAGGTTTTGTAAAGTTCATTGCCATCTCAGGTGTTTGTTTTTTTTTAATGTGAAAAAGCATTGATTTGCTCATTGGGGATCTGTGTGGATTCATTCAAATCATTTTATTTTCTTTGATTTTAGGGTTTGACGTTTTGAAATGGACAACTCACACAAAGGTAAATAACTAGCTTTTGGTTCGTCCTCATCTATTCCATATGTATTGAACATATTTAATATAATTGGCCTTCACATTTACTAGATATTGATTTATTTATTTATTTTTTTGTCAATTCTGTTTATTGAATTTTACATATAAAAGCAGCAATTACAGTCATACATTCAATAACGTATAGCTATTGTAATTCAGAACAAACAACAAATTTACCTCTACTTTCAACCATGATGGAGGGGTCTCAATATCTTACTAGATATTGATTTATGACTAATTACAGGAGGACACTGTTGTCAAGGAGGCCATGGCCATGGACACGGACACGGTCATGGACATGGTCATGGACACGGTCGTGGACACGGTCATGGAGATAAACATGGTTGTGGCCATTGCCACGGACATGGACATGGACATGGACATGGACATGGACATGGACATGGGCACAAGCGCAGGCACAGGCACAAGGGTGGCCACAAGCATGGCAAGTGTCACAAGAAAGGGAAGGACTGTCATGGGGTAAGATTCAACATTTGAAGCGTTCAGATCATTCACACCAGAAAGTGGATTTTGTTCAGAGTTCAGAGAAACATGAATCATAAAATGTTTGTAGAATCCTTTCTAATGAAGACTGAACACAGGGATACATTGATTTATGACTCATTCCAACTCTTTTGGCAGGAACTGAATGATGAAACTGTTATCTGTTTGTTTTTTCTTCTATGTGCATCCCTGCTGTAGTCCTCTAGCAGCTCCTGCAGCAGTGACTCTGACTAAATTCCTGAATGGGAAAAGAAACAAGGCAAGTCACCACCTGAAAACCTTCAACCTCTTTCCTTATACAAGAATCATGTAAATAAAGACGTTCTTTGTAAGTTAAAAGCATGTATTTTCTTGACCCAACAAATGTAAACAAGCTTTTACTAAACATGTGGAATACACATACAAAACAGAAATCTTTCACTTATTGTATGGCTTTGAATCAAATACTAACATAATAAATCACACTATACTGTCGCTTGCGTTTCCCTTATTAGTGTCATGCCCTGTATTATCATATATGAGAAATTAAGTTATGAATGTCATTTTAACTCTTGACCTTATCAATTAAAACCCTCAGCTTTAAACCATTCATATTAATTAAACTGACATTAAACTGCTCTACTAGTTGCAAAAAGGGGTCCGAATGAATGGAAGTCTATGATAAAATTAGGCGACTTTTCAATTGATTTATCACCTCAGTTAAAATTTTCCTAATGAGCTTATGGTCTCAGTAGCTAGTTTCAAGACTTCTTCAATCCAGCGTGGTGTTCATTTTGTAAATTGTGGTCCCACTTAGAGTAAAACAGCCAATACAGCAGGGTATGCTTTAGGGCGGGACTGTGTTTTTCTTTTTCTTCGTGAAATGAACGTCACTTCTGGCTCCAAAAAACCAAGCTGACCGTGAAACCAGGATGAGGCGCCCTGTTCAGGCTACTTGTATCCACAGTCTTGTTCTTTTGGTCACTATGCAAAGCTCATGACCACAGGTGAGGGTTGGAACATAGACTGATGGTAAATAGAGCTTTGCCTTCCAGCTCAGACCCCTCTTTATCACAATGGTCCAGTAGGGTACCCACATTACTGCCAGGGGTACATCATTTTTACCCTCACTTGTGAACAAGACACTGGGATACTTGGATTCTGTCGCCTGGTTGCAGCAACTCACCTCCAACCCAGAGGGAGCAACTCTTGCTGACTCTTATCCTAGCCGCTTCACACTCAGCTGCCCCAGTGCATGCTGGGGGTCACAATCTGAAAAAGCCAACTACAAAAAGCAGAAATGCAGTTCTGAGTTTTCCAGACTGGACACTCTCTAAACCTCAGTTGCACCTTGAAATCCTGTCCATGGGTATCACAAACCAAATCGGTACAAGAGACAACTTTAGCAGAGTGCAACACCTTCTGAGAACACATTTGACTCTGTGTTTAGAATATGGACACAGCCCTGACTTTAATTAGAAAGGGGCCGGATGACTTGTAGCATGTCAGGGCACACCATAGTCCTGCGGTACCCCCTGCAGAATTCCCCTAGCAACATGGTCTTAGGCCTCTGCAAAACACATGTAGACTCGATGAGCAAACTCCCATGACCACTCATACAACCTTGCAGTGGTAAAGAGCTGAGCCATTGTTCCACAGCCAGGACATAATCCACATTGCTCCTCCTGAATCTGAGGTTTGACAATCAGCCAGAGCCTCCTTTCCAGCACTCTGAAACACAATTTTCTCTGGAGGCTGGGCAGTGTGACCGGTCCCAGGAAAATGGGAACCACCACGCTGGTCTGCCACTCCACAGGTAGTCAGGTGTCAGACAAGACAGCACAACGATGCCCAGAACCTCCAGCATCTCAGGCCAAATCCCATCCTCACCTGGCATCACATGGGCATCACCATTCCATTGAGTGGCTTCTTAACTACGTTAGAGACCTCTGCCAAGTATATGGGTGAGACTTCCAACGAGTCTTTAGACCCTGCCCTCTCCACAGAGCACACGTTGGTTGAATACAGGAGTTCTTTAAATTGTTGTTTCCACTGGCCAGCGGTATCCTCACTCCTCTAAACACAGCTAAACACAGCCCGGTCCAAGCTCTTCTTTCCTTTCCTGAACCACCAAACAGTTTGCACGTGCTTGAGGCCCTCTAAAAGTCCTTCTCCACAGCCTCAACAAACTCCTCCCTACACACGTGTTTTTCCAACTGGGATCTGTGAGGGAAGGGGTGGTGGGTTTGGATGTGATAATGGTGTGTATTGCTGTCTGCCACAGTGTCATTGTTGATATGACCCACAGATGGTGCCAAAATAAGACATAAGGCTCTAATAGAGAAAGACATTTTATGGCTTCAGTTAGCTACATCTGTGTTTGACTGGAAAGAAACATTGTTAATTATTTTATTTAAAAAATTTATATTAATGTATGTAAATTTAAAAATGCCACGCCAACCTATGATGGTATGAGTTTGCCCTGCACTCTTGCCATTCTTGCTCATGTGGTGCTATATGGTGACAAAAACATATAAATAATCATGTTATTAGTATTGTGGGTTAGTATCATGGTATAAAATCTGAAAAATGTTTACACACCTCACAAAAAACTAAAAAACCCAAAAATTAAAAGTAGGTTGGAGTCATTGGAGTTCAGGCTCTGCCTCTGATGGTGGGCATTGTTTCCAGCGGAGGCGTGGCTTCACATAAAAGCAAACCAACTGGCTGCCGTGTCTGTAGATCTGCACTCCAGCACACGGTAGGTTCACTAGTAGCTTTCTATGCATAGTTACCATAAAGTGTATGTGTTTTTAGACTGATTATTGTGTCCTCGTGTCTTAATCAGTAAGATTAATCAGTCATGAGAGGCTTAATGATGTATTTATTACAGATCGCATGATGTAATACCTCTGACCACTGCAAGTCAGACGTTTTGCAACATTTATCACAGCACACTGTCTTTTCCACAGTGAACTGCCGTTGCTTTCTTTCTACACAACATGCATTTTAGGTTTATCTACATTTTCCCAAAAGTAATTTATATTCATGTTAAAAAAGGCAATTTGTGTGCATTTAAGTGTCTTTTTTCAGTTTCAGGATCTGAGATATCAAAATGTACGGGCAAAACAGAGGTAAATAACTCACTTCTTGTGACTGTCTTCTGCTCATTCTCAGTCTTTTTCACTTTTAATGAAACCCCACTCCTGTCCTTTTTCTTAATCTTTCTTTGCTGAATTTTAAGAAGAGACATTGACATCAAGTGTAAGAGAAAGAGAAATGATGAGCTCCACCCATTTCGTTTGACCAGGAAACCAGTATCCCTATCACCCTCAGCCAATGCCAGGAGGATTCCCTCAATATCCACCAGGCACTGCCCCACCCCAACCCTACCCTCCTCAGCCCTGTGGTCCTCCTGTGTGTGATCCTGTACCCCCACCTTGTGGTGGGCATGGAGGCCATGGTTATGGACCAGGACCTGGTTGTGAGCCCGGACATGGTCACGGCCATGGCCATCACAGTCATGGACACGGCCATGGTCATCACGGTCATGGTCATGGACATGGTCATCACGATCATGGTCATGGACATGGTCGTGGACATCATGGTCATGGACATGGACATCATGGTCATGGTCATGGACATGGACATCATGGACATGGACATGGACATGGACATGGTCATAGGCACAAACATGGCCACATGCATGGCCATTGCCACAAGAAAGGAAGGAATTGTCACGGGGTACGATCCAGTTGATTTTATGAATTATTGTGTCTCTTTTGTGCAGAACAGATATTGTACCACTGTCCACTGGCAATAAGTAAAAGTAAAAAATACTATTAGAAACAGCTCATACACAAATCATCATACTAAGAAATTTAATTTTGTCTTTTTTAATGTAGGCAATACACTAAGATGCTAGTTTATTAGGTACGCCTTGCTAAAACTAGTGCAGTTTAATAGAGCAGTCCTGTAATAAATCTTTCTTCAGGAAAGATAGAACGCTCCAGAGAGGTCTTGACTCAACTGTACCAACATATTGGAGAATGTAGTTTGTGGTGCTGTTGAACTGCTTTGCATTACATTTCTGTTATTTAGTTAATATTATTATTATAACAATACAACACTTTATTTCATATATTTGTTGCTGATTATGGCATTCAACTATGAATTCATACTTAATGAATGAACTGAATAACATGTCATTACTGTATAAAGTGACTATGTTTATCCTTTCCATAGTCCTCCAGCAGCTCCTGCAGCAGTGACTCTGACTAGATGCAGATGTCTGGATGGGAAGAGAAGCAAGACAACGTCAACATCACTTGGAAACCTTCATCGATAGCTTATATGATAATAACAACATTAATGTCAAAGCATTTGTTCTTTAATAGATATTCGACCAATAAATACATTTTTTTTATTTTAAATCTGCTGTCACATAATAAACTGTATTGCTTTGTATCAAATGTCAAGCCAGCACATTTCAAAGTGAGAATTAAATGTTCACACAGTTTGCTTTTAATTTGATTGACCCTTTGATCCCCTTTGATAAACAGCATAAAACTGGTTCCTGTTTTTAATAAAAGCAAGTTAATCTACATTGCATTACCTCTTTATTCTCTTTTACATTTGACCTTGTGTTATCTATCAGTGTGCATTTATATTATCTGTATTTACTCAGGGAACGTTGAATTAAGACCTTTGTTCAGCAGTGTTCTTCTCTAATAGTTACACACCCTGCCATTCCCCAGCACATCCACTTGTATACAATTCCAATCACTTGCATAATCAAATGTTTTTGCTATTTTTAGTCTTGTAATAACACCATTTAATCTCTGACACATAGATTACTGTGTTATGGTCAAACCAGCACAGTCCCTCTTTTTAGTGCATAACAGTATGGAAGAGTAGTTCAGTGCCGTTTTTTGCAAGCCATGTAAACTGTACCTATGAAATACTACAAATCCTCAGTAAGCAGGCAGCTGCTGCTTGTGCTCCTGTGCTGCCTTCCATGGACCGAAACCTTCAAACATGTCGCACCTCTGGCCCAACCCCAATCAGTGGATTTTGTGTTTGTCCGCTGATAAAAAAGTGTACTGTGCAGTGCACGTGACACATTAACTGATGTCATGTTTGAACAAAGAAATATCATGTTCTCATGTCTGAGTCATCCAAACACTATCTACTTCTTAAGTGTTGGGCAATGACAAAAGAGGCTGTAAATCAAAATATATTGAAGTGTTACCAGACAAAAAGATTACAAGAGCACAACATTTCAAAAATGTGTATGTGGGTGTGTGGATTCATATATCAGACTGTGCATGGTCCATATTGACTGTGTGTTAAAGATTATACACACCCACCCATTTAGGTCATACAGCAAAAATGTTCTGATGAGAGTCCAGGCACTGCCCCTAATGATGGGAAGTGGAATGCATATAAATAGGTGCAGCAGGTACGACTGCATCTGTGGATTTGCTCTCCAGAACACGGTAGGTTCACCTCGAGAACTCTGCTGGCGATCTGTAGCTCTCTGCGGTTCTTAAACAACGAGTGAAAAGACAAACAGATTTGTTTTAACTGTGTTTGTGTTTTTCGCTTTCAGGAACTGTAGTTTCATCTGAAGTTTGAAAATGTACGGACACAACCAAGGTAAGTAAGACAACTACTTTCAAATATATTGAATGTACATTACAAGATAGATAATCACGTTTGCTGAGTACTAACTTATGGTTGATTTGATTGATCCTTTTCTTGTTGTATTTAGGAAACCAGTACCCTCCTGGTTACCCAAACCATCCTCAGCAGATGCCAGGGGGATACCCTAACCATCCTCAGCAGATGCCAGGGGGATACCCAAACCATCCTCAGCAGATGCCAGGGGGATACCCTAACCATCCTCAGCAGATGCCAGGGGGATACCCTCACCATCCTCAGCAGATGCCAGGGGGATACCCTCACCATCCTCCAGGCACCGTCCCACCACCAAACTACCCTCCTCAACCCCATGGCCCACAAGGAGGCCAGCACGGATATGGACCTGGACCTGGTTGTGGCCACGGACAGGGACATGGACAGGAACATGGACATGGACATGGACATGGACACGGACATGGACACGGACATGGACACGGACATGGACAGGGTCATGGGCACGGCCACGGACATGGGCACAAGCACAAGCATGGTCACAAGCATGGCAAATGTCATAAGAAAGGAAAGGACTGTCATGGGGTAAGTTCATTTAAGGTCATTTTCTCATATATGAGGCATTGCACCGGTTTTATTTTCTCCAGAAATTAGAATCAGAGTTCAAACAGTGAAATATCGAGCATAAAAACGTTTTGCAATACAACCTAACGCGAATGTCTGTGTGCTTCGTTCATCCTTGCTGTAGTCCTCCAGCAGCTCCTGCAGCAGCGACTCCGACTAGATGAAGACTCCCAAATGGGAAGAGAAGCAGGACGAGGTGCTACCTGGAAACCTTCATCCTCCTACCTTATATTATAATCACTATTTTACTGCCTGAATGTTTCTCCACATCGATGGTCACATCTTTAAACAATTAAATGTAATGAAAATGCTTTTTGTTTTTTTTTTACAAAACGGTACCCCAAAATGCCAAAACATATTATATGAAAAACATTTTAGGTTTTACATGACTCACTCCACAGCATCCACCAATTCTGGATGTTTGAACATTTGTTGTCTGCTATGATGAACTGTAATCTTTCCGTAATATTTCAGAATTATGCAGGCACCGTTGTATCCATGATTGTGTTTGGGAGAGAAAAATTAAAAGTGCTGTCTGCACATGAGAAAAGCTAGAAACTATTCAATGTCTGTCTTTTTTATTGATTTTGTCTCCATGCCACTTAATGCATTAATTTATTGCCCTGGCTAATGTAACCAAGGTGTGCTCTTTATTTGCTCAGGGAAGGTTGAAGGTTTCCTCAGCCCCACCTTGGTCACTGCAGTACATCACACCCTGGAGCTGCCAGTGCAGTCACCCTAATCTCACTGTGATAGCCTGTGTAATCAAACACTTTACAGCACAAGTTCACCAGTCTTTGAGGGACACACAACAGTGTTTATAGCCAGTGGTGGAAGATGTATGTATAGAAAGTTAGGTTCATTCTGTTTATTTACAAAGCATTTCTTGGCAAACTCCAAAGGGATCTCACACATCTTTTTAACTACAGACTATTTTCACACTGTGCTAGGACCCAGGGCTATTTGGTCCTGGGAAAGGTGACATTTAAATATTGTGCGCCAGACAAGTGGAACACACATGTAGAAACCATCCGCTCGCCTTTTCTGCATCTCACAAAGACACAGCAGGTGGAACCAAAAATCTCAAATTTGGACTATAGATATAGATTTGCACTGGTGTCTAATGTCCAATCCTTGTGTTCCTTGTCCCAATCAGCTCTCCTCTTCTTCTTGGTCTTCATCAGCAGTGGCTTCTTTGCAGCAATTCGACCATGAATGCCTGATTCACACAGTCTACTCTGAAGAGCTGATGTTGAAATGTTTCTGCTACTTGAATCTGTGAAGCATTTATGTGGCTCTAATCTGAGGTGTAATTTGCGGTTTGTGAGGCTGGTAACTCTAATGCACTTTTCTTCTGCAGCAGAGGTAACTCTGGGTCTTCCTTTCTTGGGGCGGTCCTCACAAGAGCCAGTTTCATCATAGTGTTTGATGGACGGAGACTGCACTTGAGGATACATTCAAATCCTGAAATTTTACAGACTGATTGACTATCATGTCTTAAAATAATGATGGGCTGTCAATTCTCCTAGTTGAGTGGTTCTTGCCATAATATAGATTAGAACAGTAGATGAATAGGGCTATTCACTGTATAGATCTGTGTACCAACCCCACCTCTGCACAACACAACTGATGGTCTCAAACACATTAAGAATGCAAAAAATTTCACAAATTAACCCTTGACAAGGCAAACGTGTTAAATTGAAAACCATTCCAGGTGACTGAGAAAATGCCAAGAGTGTGCAAAGCTGTCATCAAAGCTAAAGGTGGCTACTTTGAAGAATGTAAAATATAAAACATATTCTGTTTTTTTGTTTATTACTAAACACTGGTAGCCTACTAATCACAGACTGTATAAAATACGCAAATGAAAATACTAAAAGCCCTACATTCACAACTAAACTCTGGTAAAAGTATAATATAGTATAGTATTAGCAGGACTTATTACATGCAATGGCCCCCGGCAGCGTTATTATCATATTATACATTATATTATATTACTGGATTGTTATCACTGATGCATCACTGTGTAAGCAGCATTTTAATATTGTAGCTGGAGGCAAAAGCTGATTGTAACTTCTTTATACACTGTTGGGAAGTCTAGTCTATCACAATGCATCATATTTTCATCATAAGTTCCTTATACGGTTTGTCGCAAAACTTGAATTTTGAAATGCATGAAATGAAAAGTACAATCTTTCCCTGTGAAAGTTAATATAGAGGAAGTGAATACTCAAGCGCAGTAGTCACAGAGTAAATGCAGTAAACTCTATGTTACGTGTTATGTCTACCTATAGCCCAAACAGAACTGCCATACTGTTTAACTACTGGTTTACTAGTTCTTTTCACTATTTCATCGCTGCCATGAGTGGACAAAAAGGTTAAATAGCCAAATAAATGTCTTTCATCGTTTAGACCCCAGGAGTGGCCGCGCTGCCTCCCTACAGCAGGTGGCAGTGTGGCGGAGACACGCCGCGGACTGAATCTCCCTCGGTGGTGCGTACGCCCACCGTGACGCCACCAAAGCAACCAATCAGGAGTAGCTCGGTGCCTCTTTCAGGAAGTAAACGCAGAGACTACAGACAGAGAGCAAAGTTGGGAAGCTGTGCCTAAAAGTGCAGCAACTGGACAGACGACACAAGTCAAAGATAATAATGTCTTTAACCGTTCTGACGTCTGCCTACAGGTATGTGAGTGTCGGTGTTCCCAGTGAACCCAACGTCACAACCTACAGTACATTTTGGGGGGCATGTTGTCCTGACTCTCCGAGTTAGCTGACATTAGGTGGCTGGTTATGAATGTCAGACATGTTAGAATCACATTGAGGTCGCTGGGTGCAAGTTACTATGTGTATTTATGTATGTTATAGTGTTATATGGAAGAATTTACTGGGTGTCAGAGGCCAAGTCCTCTGTGTTAGTGTTGATCCGAATTTGTGTTTGATTCCAACAGATTCATTGATAAGTTAAGTTAAGTGAAAGCAAATGTGTCCAGATGCTACATGTCCATCCTGTGTAGTTACTGATGTTGTCCCTCCAGGCTGAGGTCCCTCTGCAGACTGCAGCGAATCCAGGGCCACATGGTGAGCAGACCCCTCTCACATATTCTATTGAATTCTCTGCAGTGTGACAGTAATGGATAGTGAGGACTGAGGACTGTGGTGATGCAGCTACAGTGTTTTCTATGGCTGATACCAGTGCACAACACATCTTTGTACATTTTTGGTTAGATGTGCAAAATAGGTCCTTGCAGCTGTTATGGTATGTGCCTTAAGCATTCAACTATTGGGATGGTTTCTACCTGACAGTGACATTATGGAAACCGTGTGATGAGTTATGATCAGATGTGTGTTAAATGTTTGTGGCGTATATGCTTTAGTCCAATTTAATTTGCCTTCTTTGAACTATCAAAATGACTTTTCTGTATTTGTAACAGTTGCTTTCTAGTTTGTTGCGCTGTTACTCTTTCTGTCACAATGTAATATATCGAAGTGGTGCTATGTCATCAGTGATTTTCAGTTAAAGTCTGGCAGAGATTATACTCAGTTCACTCTATAAATTGATTGGAGTGATACTTTTTTACGTTTATGACATACAGTGTCATGTAAAGGTGTTTACAGAGTTGTCCTGTTGTGTTTTTTGGATCAGATGTCGAGTCAGGTGGAACCAGAGGTTCTTTTGGAGAAAGTGGGCTGTGCAGGTGTGATCACCATAAACAGACCCAAAGTCCTGAATGCACTCAACCTGCCCATGGTCCGACAGATCTACCCTCAGCTCAAGGTATGTGGAAAGCTTGGCTAATGCAAACCTTAACTGGGCCAAATGTCAAGGCCTGGGGTGTTTCAGATGTCATTTATTACAGCAGTGTGTTGGTGATCATAAACAGCGGCCAGTATCTCACTGTGTCTGACGTCGTCAAAGTCTTGGTGTTATTGAGAGTTGGATAGATTTTCTCATCAACCTTTTCAAGACCTGAATTACATTTCCATATATACTTCTACTCTGTACAAAAACCGTCACACGCAATTTTGCTGTATGTGCTATATTTATGTAGCAGCTTAAAGACAGCGACAGTACTGGCGTTCATCGTCTGCACCCCTCTCATCACCATGTGGCTGAAATGCACAAAGGAACTTCAAAGAGCAACGTAATGATGCTGACAGGAACTTTAAAAAATGTACGAGATAAAAGATTACAAAGGAAGACATCAGAGTGTGCAGTATTATTGCAGTTATTTTTACCTTGATGCCTCCTGCTGTAGATCTTATGAAGTCTGAAAAACAAAAACTTTTTTGTTTGGGACATATCCTAAGTGAGCCTGAAACATTTAAACAAAGTATTGCTAATGTGTGCATTATCCCTACATAATGTATACATTAGTAAGATACCATCTATAGCACATCAGATCAGAAGAACAGTGTCTGCAAATAGTAACTAGGCGTGGACCAGTATCACCGACTGATTCAGGCTTATCACATATACATGGTATTGATGTAGATATCAGCTGATAACTAACAAGATTGTGTAACAAGATATGTTAGAGGTAGTGTAGAAAAAGTGTCACAGTTATATAATTTATTTATCAGAGATCACTGACAAACTTTAAATTATGTTTAACAACCAAACTTAAGGGATCTGTATGTGTTAGCCATTATATTGTAATCAAATATTAATGCCGGTATTTGCCTAAAAGATTCAACATTGGAATTTTGGGCTCTCATTCATACATAATTAAGGAATCCTGAATAATTACCTTATCAAAGACGGGCACCAGGTGAGAGAGAACGAATCAATGCCGTTGATTTCTTCATGGTTGTCATCAAAGTCACATTGGGGTCGAGCATGAAATCAAAAGTGACTGAGTGACGGGCATTTTATCCATCAGTGAAGAACCATGATGCCATGATGAACTTTCCATGTTTACTATGGAAAGCCTTTACTCGCCAAAGTATTGCTGTTTGAACCAAGTTAGCTCTACTGAAAATTTTGTTTTCGACAAAATAAAGAAAAAAAAATCTATGATAACTTTGTGTCTTGTAGCCTTTAGTGGAGAACTGCATGGTGCCTCCCGGTCGACGTCCTCTCCAAACTCTGTTTGGGTGTATAAGTGTTCCCAGTACAAGGCAGCTTGTTTGCATCTGCAGAGTCCTTGCAGTCCCTCTCACCCCTGCACAAACCATTTTCTTTAGATTCGGTTCATCTCTGAAGCCTGATGGTACTTCATGACTGGGCGCCCCCTGGTTTTTATAGCCTGACGCTACAGCATCATGGCAGCCTAAAGACTCTCATGCAGGAGATAATTACATGAATAATTTTCTGATCTGATCACTTGAGAAGGGTGATAAAATTGTGTTCTCCAGTGTACCACAAGGCCTCAGTGTTAAGTTTTAGTGTTTTTGATAGTTGTGTGTCTTGAAGTGTCCGTTTTGAATGTCTAAACTTTCCCCAAAATAATACAGAAACCTCAAATTAACATAACGTGTTTTTGATGATGACTTCCTATAAATTTACTGCGATTTAATTTATTTTCTTTAATGCATTTATATTTACATTATACATACGTTTTTGTGATTCTAGAAATGGGAAGATGACAAAGAGACCGACATTGTGATCATCAAAGGAGCCGGTGGAAAAGCGTTTTGTGCTGGTGGAGACATCAGAGGTAAGCAGTGGCCTGGAAGCTTCAGTCACTTTGTGCCTCTCCTGTATTTGCATCTCTAAAAGATCGTTAACCGGTGATATTTGGAAAAGCCAGAAAGTTCTTTAAAAACACATACGGTTGTTCTGAATGTATTTCAAACCACGTGCGTGAATCTGAATCTTTTTGGAGCTTTTCTGTGCAGCAGTGTGAATGTGGCCAAAAACATGTTGCTTCATCATCATGTCTTGTTTTTTTTCCCGTCAGCGGTCACAGAAGCAGGGAAAGTTGGAGACCCTCTTGCACAGGACTTTTTCCGCGAGGAATACATTCTGAACAATGCTATTGGTAAGACGTACAAACACAATTACACCTGGTTTGTTATCTGTTATGTATAGGTAGACAGTCACTTAAAGCCTACATGTTTCCAAACACCAGTTTACACATTTTATTGTATCTTTCAAGGAACCTGCAGGAAACCATATATCGCCCTTATTGATGGAATAACAATGGGAGGGGTGAGTGTGTTTTATTTTTAATGCATAAAAGTTTATATTATAAAGTTGTGTTAACCTTACATTGTGTCTTTCTGGATATGTGCATATTTTGAGACATAGAAAAAATGTAATTTGTGCTGAAAATCAATGACTCAGAGTTTGTTTGGGCAGTTTTGGTTCCTTTTAGAGTGACAGTGTTGCTCTGTCTGTGAGGTGTGACTTTCAAATGTTCCTGTAGGTGTCAGTAGAGAGCTTTGTGCTACTGTCACCTGCTGCCAGCGGCAAGGTGGCCTCCAATTGGATGAAATAGTAAGTGACAAAGCATTGTTGCTGTCATGGGGTCTTCCCTCCAGCTATCAGATATGGTTGGAATTTGAATCTGTACCGTAACCAATAAGCCTGAGACATAATTCAGACAGAGCTGCATAAATGCTCAGTCATCAGGAATGACTTCGATCACTAAGATCTGCCATTTATTGATGTGGCTCAACTCACCTGGTCAGAGTAGATGTTAGGTTTTTTTTAGATGAGACTGTTCTTTTCTCCATCTCATGACCTCAGCAGTGATGTTACCCCTGAGGTGTCACCAAGGTTGCTCACAGCCTCCAGTATGCACTGCTGGGTCATTACTCATCATGTCCATGTCTGTGTGTGTGTGTGTGTCTGTGTGTGTGTGTGTGTGTGTCGGTGGCACAAATTTGCCCTTTTTTGCTCAACATTCAAGCTCACCATTCAGATACAGGTCATTAGGTTGCACTATTCACTCTGGTGCTCCCGAGATCTCTGTGTGTGATACACTAGATGGCTTTCTGATTGTTTTTGGCTGTGATGTTTGCTGAATTCTAATTGGACAGGTGTCTAAATTCAAAGAACACTGATTTATTTGGTATCTATAGACTCTATAGATACCTCTATAGTATAGAGGAAGGTTGATATGCTAATTAGAGTTCTACATCATCAGTAATCCTCACATCCTCTCAGAATAGACCGTGCATACAGGTACAGTAACTACTAATTAACTGGTCATTAACTGGTGTTTGCATATCGTGCATATCAAAGTTTAGAATAGTACAATTCTGTGAATATTTCCAAAAACGGCTGCTGATATTTAGATCAGTGTGTAGGAATGTCTGTCTCTGTGTGTCAGCCCTGTGATTGATTGACAGGGTGTACCCTGCCTCAGTGTCCGCTGGGATTGGCTCGTGACTCTTAAGAGTAAGCAGTAGAGACAATGGATGAGCAGATAGTGTGTATTCACCTTAAACAAGAGATCATGTTTTCAGCAGCTCAGAATGAGCCCTTTATTTCTACTGTACATTCAGAGTGGGTTTTCTCTCATAGAGTTCACTACATTGCAATACCATGTTTCTACAGTTGCCCAGATTGGACAAACTGAGGCCAATTTTTGTTTCACGTTTTTACGCTGAAGAGAAGTTTGAGAACCCAAATTTTGACAAATGGAGGATCAGACTTATTATTTACCTGAAGGCCACCGTAGTTTATCCTAGGGGTGTCACAATTCTCCAAATCCACTAACTGATTTGAGTTTCCATTTAAGCTCGCATTTCGATTCAATTTTCAATTTATAAATTTTTTTAAGCACTTATTATTATTATTATTATTATTACAATAATTTTTGTTATTTTGACAAAGAACAAACTGACAAATAATCACTGACTATTGAGTCTTGACATGCTGGTGTTTTACTCTTTACTTTAAAATCACAAGCTACATGGTATTAAGTGTGATATAACCAACAGCAGAGAAAGACCCCTCGTGAAAAAAATTGTAATTAACTTCCATTAATATACAAGAAAGTATAAGCTCAGAAATACTCAGTTTGAGACTCAATGCAAAAGTTGGCCAACAAAAACAAAACCAAGTGATGCTTCCTGCAGCTAATAAACAAGCTTGGAAAAGCCTCTGGAACAGTTGAGTTACCCTCATAATCCAGCCGGTGTCCTGCAGTCGGTTCTCTGGGATGCCTTGGAGCCGGGCGGTTTGCTGGTGGATTTACAAAGTTGGTGATGAAGTTGTTGGAGAGTAAAACTATAATGGATGGACTTTTTGGAACTGTGTCTCTTCCATTTCCACACATCCCCTGTGTGAACAGTGGAGGCTGTGCAGCCATCGCTGTGCAGCTGCACACTACTGGTAAGCTACGCTGTGTATCTTTGAAATGTTCATCTTTCTTCAAACTTGCACAAGTAGCTGGGATGGAAAGAAAAAAATGCACAATGGGAGATTCGCAGATCCTGCTTTCGATTTAGATGATCAACATCGACAGCTAATTTCGATCCATTTTTACCTGAGTCGAGGGGCATTCAGCTGGTTGCTGCCTGCAACCTTGCAGCTAAATGCCACTAAATCCTACATACTGCACCTTGAAAGCTGCTGCAGTTTTTTTTTTTATTTCTTTTTTTCGGCCTCTTGGGTGCAGAAACATATTGATCAGTGCAGCTTTAAAGACACTGTGTTTCTCTACCTTCAAAACAGTCTGGCTTAAAAAGGTGTAATGTTAAAAAATAGTCCACTTGGTTTAAATTACAGGCCTGCCACAAAAGGGGGGTGAGTGTCAAAGGGTCCAACTTTGTAGCATTGTGCTTATTTTCATAAATACAGACTAGTTAGTTCTATGGGTTGCTATGAACTGCTAATACGGAAATATGTAAGAAAACACTGAAAAAACAGAAGCCTCTTTGTTTTTATTTTCAGTGTAGTAAACATCTGACACATCCATTACTCATACATCACTGTGCAGTACACACATTTAGATATTTTATAGTTATCTTATGTTTTTATATCAGTATTTATTTTTATATTCATTATAATGTCTCTGACTCTGCTGCTATAATGTGTGAGTTTCCCCGCTGTGGCATAAATAAAGTCTTTCTTATCTCTTATCTTAAATACAAACTGTGTTGAATCCTAGAAGCTGTGAACCACAAAACCATCTCGGTTGCTTGTTTTTCCAATGTTTAGACATCCATGATGATAATGACATCCCCACTTAGTATTTTCCTTTCCTGGAGAGACAGAAGCTATAATTTATTTGTCAGAACTGAAACTGAAAACACGTTGCAGAGTAACGTGCTGTAATGGATGCAAGGGACAGCTTGGTTCTGCTGCATGTACACCACCTATGGTGTGGTACAAGTCACCTCCATTCATCCTCCCAATGACAAACCTTAAAAGCTGTGATGTTTGTCCAGTCGTTTGCACTGCTTATCACATATTTGTTTAAGATTTTTTCTTCGCTTCTTTTTAAGTGGACTTATGGCCCTGGGAATAAAGTGATTTGAAGCACACCCGTCATATCTCTCATGTCACTTCAGAGACGTAAACCGTCCTGAGGGTGATTGCTGTTTAATGTGTGTAGTGGTTGAAAACAGGCTAGTTCTATATATGGAAGAGCCCCTGTTCCCGGATCTGCACTGAGTTCAGGGCAGAACTCCCACGTTGCATGGGTATTCTTGCGTTAGTGATAACAAACCACCAGAGTAAAGGCATGCCTTTAGCAGGTCAAAGAACACACACACACACACACACACACACACACACACACACACACACACACACACACACACACACATGCGCCGTTTGGCTCTCTCTTACATCAGCAGGATCTCATCTCATGCACATCATTCATTGCTGTCCAAGTTTAAAATCCCTAGAATTAAGATCCGTGAATGCTTAAATGTTGTTAATCTGTGTCTGCTGTGCTTTGCAGTTCAGCAGACACGGTGTCTCTCTCTTTCTTTTCAGCCTTTCCCTTAAAATCTCCAACATTTACATGGTCATACAGCTGGCTCCTTCACGTTCAGAGCTATATTTGAGACAGTTTGTAACAGGGCTGATCGTAGTGGTTGCTGCCTATTTGTCTAGAGCTGTATGACTGTAATCTCTTTCCCCTGGAGATCAGAGCTCTTGTTTGCTAATGTCCACATCATCTAATGAGAAGACGGAAGTGAGAGCCAAAGAGACCTCAGGGCAGAGTTTGATCCCTGCATTAGGGTTCTCATCTTTCAGAGGCTGCGCAGAGCTTGTTTTGAAAGTGAATACTTTGTGCAAGAGTGATGTGGAAAGTACCGCAACTGTAGTGCTTTTTCAAACAGACATCACTTTCTCTGTAAGTGTTTGTGAGTGTTATCTGTCACTTGTGTCTCTCTGTTCTTATGCTTCTGCATAATCCTCACATGCCTTTCCACTCCCATACACAAGCGTCACTAATATCAGATTTAGCTAAATTTGACTCCTCTGCAGAAAACCGAAAAACATTCTAATGTTATTTGGGAGAGTCGCCTAGATTTATGTTCATGTGGGAAGCAGAAGTGGTGCAAAAGTAATGGTACTGCTCTACGGCATTTTAATGGCTTTCACCCCACCTGTTCTATCAATATTTGCTTTGCATTCACTCAAGCAAATACAATGTGGACTTCATGAAACCCTCCATATTCTTTGCCAGAGTGAAACACCCCAGCTAGGTTGTAAATTTTGCAGCCCATTCTGTTTGTAAGCATTAGCTATAAACATGCTCGTCAGCACACTTTTGCACATGTCCATTGTTTACAGTAGGATCTGGAGACATGTTCTTATATGGTGCTTGGTTGTACTACGCCAGCACATCACAATGTTCCACTACTTTTATGGTGAAACTCAGGTAATGTGAGATTTAACGGCCCCTTGTTCGTCTGAGTGCATCCTAAGATCGATGCAAGAAGATGTTTTTTTTTTTTTTTTTTCTCCTTTAATTCTCTTTTTCTGTTTGCAAAAAATCCACTTTCCCACAGCTGTGTGAGGTCATTGGTGTTGTTTCTACACTTTGATGGAAATGGCTGCTGTACAAGGTTCATTTAAGTGCTCTCTGTTTTACAAGATTCAGTATTTAAAGATGGATAGAGGAGCTCTTTTGTTTTGCTTAAGTGTTACCTTAAACACATGGAGACCTAAAATGTCCAATATTAATATACACCATGATGAAACAAACAGTGGTCTTAAAACAGTGCAGTGAAATATGTAGGTGAGTAAATGGTGAACTCATTCAGTGCCTTGTTAAAACTCAGTTCGTTGTCATTAGAACAGGGTTTTATTGGAATTTAAGTTTAATTTACATCTGTAACTAAATGCAAGCTCTCATTGAAAATGATCAGTCTTTCTAAAATGTCTGAATGTTTACTACCCATATTTTGAGATATAGGAGCATTTCCTACAGCATAACTTTCAAATTCAAAGTCTGAGATTTTATCAGTCAAGAAATGACTCATTTGTGGCATAACTAAAGACTACCAGCAGCGTGTGCACGTATGCTATCGGGGTTTCTTGTGCCTTTTTCCTGCTTTTCAGCTGTGATCTCAGTAGCATCTACGATACCCTGCTTGTTGTTAGAAACATGCCTGAACTCACTGTGACCCCTCCACTCACCCAGGCACCGGCCTCTCCAGTCATTCTGGGGATGTTTCTCTCGAAATGGCCTAGAACTTCTGAAATGCCACTAAAAACAGAAATATTAAATTAATATATATATTATAATAATATATTAATAAATATTAAATACATGTTGGACAGTTTGTTAAAGGACTCGGTTTAGTGCTTATAGTAGAGTAATATGGTTATTGATGTAGGGAATAGTGAATGAGAGATATATTGTGAAAGAGGGCATTTTGAAATTAAAGATTACTTAGAGCTTTAATAGAATTAACAATAAAACTTAAGCATGGATAAGATTTTTTTTTAAAAAACAGTGAAAATGATGAAATAACATTTCAATAAGTTGGTTTTATTGTTTGTTTTTTCACAATGTTATGTTATTGTTCATTTCTTCATTTATTATATTCATACTAATGAAATACAAACAAATGAATTTGCACCATGTTTTTTTTTTTATTATCATAGTCTAGGTTGTGGGATTAAAAAGAATAACTTTTGATCTCCTCTTTCTGCTCTGCAAAGCTAACTTGATTTTGTGAGAAAATGAGCCCAGTGCCTGTCTTTGCTCTGATGCGCTGCCAAACCACATGGCCATCACATAATTCATGTCCTAAGCTGACAGAAGTCACAGTCTGTCTCGCTTCTCTGTTTTTTTTTTTTTTGTGTTGGGGTCTGGCTCTTTCAGAAGGGCAGCTGCTCTTGGCAGAGGTCTGTTTAGTCTCCAGCGATCAGATGTTTTGGATCCTCTGTGGTCATTTGTCACACAGCCTTCAGGCAAACCTTGCAGCACTGCCCTCTGGCTCTGTGCTGGTCTGTTGTTATCGGAGAGCAAGGTGAAGACAGCTTGTCAGCTGGAATCACACACTCACTTGTTGTTGATTGGCAGTGATTCAGCGCTCAGCAGGTGGAATCCGTTATATAGCTGTACAACGCTCTATATTTCAGATCAGTATATTTTAGTTTTATTGATCCCAAATGCTACAAGCCCGAATGTAGCTTCATATTTTTATTTCATAAAAAGTAATTTTTTATTCCCTTTCTTTGTATGTGTGAACTGCTGCTGACTTGAAATTTCCCCATTGTGGGATAAATAAAGGAATATCTTATCTTAATCCATTTTTCAATAAGCTGTTGTGAGAATAGGTCTGACTGGAAGTAAACCCACATCTGTAAGTAATCAATATCCTGCTGTCAGCTTCTCAAATGTGAGGATTTTGTGTTTATTTCATATTTTTGGGTTTTGGACTCAACAAAAGAACGGGTCTGAAGACCACCTTCCTTTTCTTAGCCAAACGATGACAATTTTAGAGACTCAATGATCAAATTCTAATTGTCTGTCAAAAATGAAAATAAGAAATTAATTTAGACTGAGACCGACCTGCCACACTACCACCTACCATGGATGCAGCCTGGTCACTAAGCAGTGACCTCATCGAGATCCTAGTGGACTGAGAAGGTCTGTCTGTGTCTGGCTTGGTGTATCTGTCACCTTCTTTCCGACCACAGCAGGGAGAAAAGGCCACTATCCGGGTGGTCAGGATCTTTATTGATTCTCCAAGCCTCATTCCTGCATTGTCTGGTGTAGATATCCTTATGGCCTTATTCATCAGGGCCTTGTGGGCCTGTTCGATGCTCTCTGTACCAGGTCTCGATGGTCCAGGAGTAGAAATTCCACAGTGTTTGAGGGGATACCCAGAATTTCCTCAAGCATCTGAGGTGAAATAGTCTCTGCCTCGCTTTTCTCAACACTGGGTATAGGTACTGTATATGGATGCAGGTCAGGCCGTCAGTGATGTGAACACCAAGGTGTTTGAAGCTGTCCTCCAGTTAATATTAAGGGTCGTGTAGCTTCGCTGCTTCTCCCTAAAATCTACTATCAGCACCTTCTTCATGTTCAGGAGAAGGTTGTTGTCCTGACACCAGCGGGTCTTATTACCTTTGTGGTGCAGTCAAGATGTTGTTGGAAGTCAGGCATAACCTTCTGAAAGTTAGCCTGATTAAAGCCTCCTGCAGCAATGAGCACAGCATCAGGATTGTCGCTCTGTGAGCAGTCCAGCATCTTACAAACACAGACAGGTTACTGTCGTGGGATGTGGACCGCTATGATAATGACCAATGTAAATGTAAGTGTGGCAGGCATTCGACTGACAATGATTCCAGATCCGGTGAACAGGAAGTGGAGTAGCATTTTAATATTCCCACTGCTATACCCATCCTTGGCCACCATAAAGCACACGCCTCCTACTTTTTTCTTGCCAGAGTCCTCAGTTCTATCCGATTGGTGTAAAGAAAAGAAAAAGAGTCATCTGGTTGAATCATCTGGTCGCTGTCTGGTATTCCAGGATTTAGCCAAGTGCTGGTGAAACAAGTGACTCTACAGTTCCTGATATCACACTGGAAACTGATGTGGGTACGGTGGTCAGATTTACATGACTTGCGGATGCCCCCTTGACACAAACCAGATTTATGAATTCATTAGAAGACATGAATCGCCAGTATCATTCCAACCTCCAGTTCAGGTGGATGTGAACCCTTAGGGGAGTTACCTGATGACCTTCCACAGTCATTAATCACCACCAGTCAGTCACCAACATATTGGATTTTCGTCTGACCTGACCAGTAAATGACCCCCCTCCGGAGTACCGTCACAGGTCCAGTCACAACATATATCCCTGTGAGTGAATGATCACGTAATTAATAAGAAATCCTCCAGAAAACTGAAGGTCAGTGAAGTAATGTGATTATCACATCCCCTCCAGAAACAGAATATATCATCTATTTTCAATCTTGAGCAGAGTACAGAGCCTATCTTGTGCGTCTCATGCTTTATGTGCTTTATGTGCTTCATTGGATCTCCATTTAGGCACACACATTGCAACCTAATGCAAATTAATTGTTTATTTACATTTATTCATCCTGGCTTTTGCAGATCAGCAGGGTATTAAAACATGAAAACAAGAGTGCAGACTTGATAGTTTGATAGATAAATTAACGAGTTATTAGTTTTGTGTAATTGTCATTAAGAAATATTGTTATTCATGACAAAATCTTGTGGGAGTAACTTGCTGCTTAACAGTGGGCAGGCTTTACCAGGCGAGCAGTCATCAACAGCTGTGTGTGTGTGTGTGTGTGTGTGTGTGTGTGTGTGTGTGTGTGTGTGTGTGTGTGTGTGTGTGTGTGTGTGTGTGTGTGTGTGTGTGTGTGTGTGTGTGTGTGTGTGTGTGTGTGTGTGTGTGTGTGTGTGTGTGTGTGTGTGTGTGTGTGTTGTCTTCACAGGCTGTCATTAGAAGGGCGTGTTCACCCCTGGAAAGATGGCTCAAGTTTTAATCATTGTTTAAATGATGTATTTCGTCATAACTGATGTTCATTGACCAGTCAGGCAGAACAAGGCAAGCCAAGTTTATTTATACAGCAACATTCAGACACAAGGATATCCAAAGGGCTTTAAAGTCCAAAGGGACATAAAATACTTTAAAATAAGGCATAGAAAACATTAAAATTGCATGGAAAACACAATAAACACACAAGGTGAAACAAGCAAATAAATAATGCACCTGCCTGTGTGTCTACATTGTTTGCATGGATGTCGATGTATACATGGGGATGTTGTTTCCATGGTAACCTTATATACACACACACACACACACACACACACACACACACACACACGTTAGAGTCCTAACTGTGCTGGAAATGCTCTGTGGTCACCGCTGCTCATTAACCTTCACCTTTCTCCCTGCTGGTAGCCACAAGCATAAAACAAACACACACACACACACACACACACACACACACACACACAGGATTGGCCTGGTTTACTTTTTTTTTCAGTCAGCATTTTCCGTCTTAAACTTGAACACAGTGCCTCTCTGTAGAGGTGACAGATATTAATGTTTCCTCCATGCCCTGTTTTCCCTCTGTGTATTCTCTCTGCCCGCTGTTTCCTCCTCCATTCATCATAGCATTTCTTTATCTATTTATTTATTTTTTGTAACCTGCGTTCTCCTCTACCTGCAGGGCGTGGGTCTGTCAGTTCACGGACGGTTTCGAGTGGCCACTGAGAAGACGCTGTTTGCCATGCCAGAGACTGCCATTGGTAAGACTGTCCAGCTGCACCGGCTGGCCCACATCGGTGTGCGCGGGTTGTTGGGAATCGTGTACGAGCACTGATTTCTGTTGCAGACCCAGTTGGATCTAGTTCATATGCATTCACAGACACGAGGTCTGTCTGCATGGGATGCTGGGAAATAATACACCAAGGGATGGATCAGTTGTATTCAGTACAGCATGTGAAAGGATCGGTAACCTCAGTCTGATAGAAATGGGTGTGAAACATAAATACAGCCATGTTTGTGACACTGTGATGGTCAATATAAGGAAAACTTAATTGGAAGACAGTTAACAGTGTAGGTCTTTGTTCCAAAACCGGCAGTGCAGAATTTTTGTGTCCTCCTGGCAGTGAGCCTAATTACACAAACACTGTTGAGGACTTCTTATCAAGTATGCTAATTTATTATTTATTTATCAGATCTTTCTTAGTTTTCTTAGATCTGAAGCATCATATACTTTGGTTTTTCCTCCATACTCCTTGTTACTGTAGCCTTCTCCCAAGCTATCATTGCTCCCTCCTTCAGCGAGGGACTGTCGACACAGACACCAGATGTAAAACTACAGTAGACTGTGAAATACAGAGAGATTGACTTGACTGCGATAGGCTCCATCAGCATGTAAAACTCCAGCCATAGGCTGGAGTAACAAAGTAAATGTCAAAACTGGTTAACATTTGGGGTGCTGAATAATCATCAATAAAAAAAACATATCTGTTCAAAAAAATAAAAATAAGAAGCCATAGAACAATTTCAAGCCCGATGAGTTGCACAGCCGTCATCAGTAACTGAGATTTCATTTATGCGGGCAGGATGTCTCATTCCCCAAACAATGGCATCTCCTCCTAGATGTGCTAGAGACGATAAGATGCAGACAGCAAAAATGAGACAACTTCACGGTCCCAATGGCACCAAACATTCATGTTGTCTCAAGTCATTTTCATCAACGCCAACATAAATAGGCCTCTGTGGGCCACAAACAGCTTTCCAAAATGGAATGGCAACCCAATATTTGCAGAGATATTGCAGTCTAGTCCAAAGTGTTGGGCCGACCAAATGGCACTGCAAGCCCTGGAGCCATGCCACTAGTGGGGCTAAAAATACCAAGCAGGCATGTGCACCCAGTAGCCTTTGCTTCTTCATAAGCAGAAACTTTGGTCAGTGCGTGTCCTCTGATTCAGAGGTGATTCAGAAATCAGTGCTATTGTTTACTGACGAGCTGATAATTATTACTATTGTTAACTTAATCATGTTGTGTACTTTGTTTACAAAATTGACTGTATATCTTATGAGAAGCAGAGAACCAGCTTAAATATCAGCATATTTAAAGCCATGACTACATGTCATGATGATGGAACAGCAGTGCTGCACATTTTTCTACTTCAGCTACAACTTTCCCACGGACACATTTATTTTGTCTGACCCTTGTGGGGGGAGATCATCAACAAATCATCCAGAGGGGAGAGATGGGATCCCAAATTCTTGCATTTTCAAATCAGTACCTCCATATAATTAGTAACTGTCAAATAAGTTATGGCACGGAAAAAGGTTAGGTTGAGTTAGTTTACTGAAGAACATGCTCACTGTCCTTAGTGGTCTAATTGTAGTTTGTTTGTATAGTTTGTTGCACTAACTATTTTTTAACATTAATAGGAGTAGAAGTGCAATGATGCATAACCTCATTATGCTTCATCAGTAACTAAATGGTTTACTGCATGGAGAAACCATCTCAGTGTTTCCTGGTCTGAGCCAGTTCCCTGAGTGTAGATGGCCTTTGTCGGACTTCTAAGCTATAGATTGTTCTTTGGCTAATTGACTTCTGCAGACAGATGGCCTCCTCCTGAGGCGCTGAGGAGATTAGTAACAAATCACTACCAGCTAACGAACCACAGCTGAAGCTATGGCACAAACTAGTTTGTTGTGTCTTAAATCCAGAGGGATTATCACAGTTCTATGATTGTATATGGATTCTGTTTTTTTGGGGGGTTTTTTTTTAGCCAGAAAGAGTCTGTGGACTGACCAGACAGCTAATGTGTCCCCTCAGTCAGTGTACTCACTTTAAAAGAATGGATAATGGATACTGAGGTGGTCCTCGAGCATCTTTGATGCTCACTTTAAAGGCTCGACAGGCTTTCTGAACACATTTTATTATATTTGCGTTGGATTCAAGTCACAATGAAGTATTTTGCACCCTTAATGTGCATTGGTTGATTTTCTGATAAGCTGACTGTGTGCACTCACCCCCTCATACTTCCAAGGACACTAACGTCATCCTCTGTTTGACACACACACACACACACACACACACACACACACACACACACACACACACACACACATATCAAGCTTATTCCAGAGCATTCTGGACTGGGCTGCCAAAACAAATCTTCAGCTGATGCTTTACCCTGTGCGGTGGTGTGCAGTGGAATCTGACGCAGATGTGTGGAGCGGCACAAGGATGAAGATTATATTGTCAGCGGAGAGGAAATGAGTCTAACAGAAAGAAAAGGCTGAGGTTCTTGTTGCTGCCGTCTGATTGCTGTGTGGGATTTTCTCAAATTCGAGGTCACAATGAAGAATAGGAGGAAATCGGATGCCAATTGAATTGCACTGGCTGAGGATTGGCTTTATGAGGAGATTGATATACTGTTTTGTATGTGTGTCTATTAGGGTGTGTGTACTTGTATCTGCATGCTTGCATGTTTTCCTCTAATCCACAAACACTCACACACATACACACACACACACACACACACACACACACACACACACACACACACACACACTGTTGTCCAGTACTTGCTGGTGAAGCTGCTCATAACCTACATTTTTTTGAGTCTCATTATTAATGCTCATAAATAAAGCCAGAATCTCCTGATGTCTGTAAAACTTTCCAGTCACTTTAGCAAGAAGGCAGAAAAAATCTTGGCTAATCCTCTCTGGAGCTGCTGTGGACATACATTATCACTATTGTTTTTATTAAAGGCACTTGGCTTCCAGGCCTCCGCAGCACCATTATCAGCATGTCCCCACTGCAATCAGAAACTCGGACTTCACACTGCCCCAATTCCTTCCGTTACAGCACGGCATTTCCACAGAACTGCAGCTGCTTCGAGACCCTACATGCTTATTTTAGCCCCGATCCTGGGATCGAATCCTCTCAAGAGCCTCTCTTATGTGCTGGGTTTGCTACAACTACAGTCACATTGTGGAATTGTGTATTTTCCACTGAAGTATGACAATGTTGCTCAAGTTTCACGTGCTGGAAATGTCTTGGAATATCTGAAATGAAGTTAGACAATTGAAGTCCCAAAAGGGTTTGAAATACAGTAAAAAGACAGACATCATTCATATTGGTGCATTGAGTCTGGTGACCTCATGTAATCACCAGCATTCTCTGAGCAGAGGTCTAATCCGCCAGACCTGAAAACACTCGATGCTTGTGCTCAAATAACAATCAGTTAGAACTGAAGAAGCCTCTTGGATGGGAGGCGAAACGTCTTCAAGTACTTTCAACAAGTCCAGTTGACTTTTGCTCATCTGCTAAGGAGCTCAGATAACAGTGATAACATTTCATATTGCATCTTAAATTGAGCCTCACCATTAATGTCTGCATGTTACAGTGCAACCATTAATGTTCACCTGTTGCTCTATAGTTGATTGAAACTTCCAGAAGTCCCTTTGTTGCTTCTCCCTGGGGGGGTGTTAATTATACAAGGTGTGTATAAACTCACACAATCTAATTGACCAAAATAAGTCTAAGCACTTGTTGGAACCCCAAAGTTGTGTATAGACATGCAGGCACTTAGGTACAGAATGATTCTGTATATTGCCAGTTGACATTGCATATTGAATAATGTCAACTGGCACTTGTTTCCTCCTGAGAATATCCACACTACGGATGTATTCACAAGGTAGTACGTTTATTTATACAGCATCTATCAAATCAAATCAAATCTATTTCATGTTTGAAAAATAGCATAGAGACAGTAAATAGTGCACTGTGGAGGGGTTGTCATTTAGTTTTGCTGCTCACTTTGTGTAATTGTCTATTAGTAACAGGGAGGATAAAAACATCATGGGCCTGATTACAGAGCATGTACATGTTCTGTACTAATGTACGTGTGCCCTAATTACTCATCATCACAGCAACATCTGCCACTTATACGTAATGGATGTTACAGAGGTGTGAAAAGAGTTTAACATGAGAGCTGTTCCTCGGTGTGGTATCCTCACACTGCAACATAATCAGGTGTGTGTATGTATTCCTTTAGTTTGGGGTACTTGGGGGTGGGAGGCCGACTGAAGCTTCTCAACGAGCTGCTGCATTACCTACTCCTACTGGTCGGCAGGGTGCAGAGTTTGGGGATGGAACTTTGGTTTGCTGGGCAGTTAACGCCCACACAGCGAAGCTAATCAGTGACAAGGGAAAAGAAGCAGCTGCAGACACCATGAGCCACTCCCCCCAAAATGTACTGCAGTTCAGAGGGAATGGGCCTTTTGTAATTGTTAGAAAGCAGGAAGATCTGGGACAAGTCCGGATGTTTTAGTGGTGAAACGTTTTTGCACAGGTACCTTTACTTACAAACCTCTTTGTAACTTTTGTAACAACTTTTCAGATGCAGCTTAACTTGAGTCAACCAGGGTTTTTAAAAGTGGGTAAGAAAAATCCAGTCCAAAAAAGCTGTTGTGTTAACACTGCCTTTGCACCCTTAAAATGCAGAGCTAAGAACAATAGATTAACACCTATGCAAATGAGTATGAAGGGGCACATGAGTTTGATTTAAACTGGGATAAAATAAATTCAAAGCTAATTCATCGATACAACCTAGTGGAACACAAAGTCAGTTAGAGTTAGTCTGTATCTGTATCTGTTACATTATTGGCACATTTTCCTGCATTTCAAAATCCTCTCATGATGGACGAATGGAAAAGGGCTGATCCATTGTTCCTCTTGAGATGTCGTCATGTGATCAGGGCTTTCCTTGCCCTTTAGGGGGCCCTGGCTATAATTTATTAATGACCCTTCTGCCACTCCGCCACCACCCGCTACCAACAGCACTTTTTGACTCTGCAGTCGCCCTTCAAAGACTGAGCCACAGATCATGAGGTCCCCCGAGCAGGAGATGGCACTATTATTTTATTTTATATCATTATATAATAGAGATTGACACTTAAGCAATATACAGGACAGAATTTACTGTTTAGCCTTGAAGGCTGTTCATTACCTCACACACAACGTCCTGCTGCTGTAAATACCCGCTACAGCACCAAAAGTGTATTAATCAGCAACTAAAACTACATATCTCTATCAAACGCACTATTTGCTCCTGTTTGATTTAACTGTTAAAAAACGTCACACGGTTACTCCTGCAGGACGACTGTATTAAGATTCTTGTTAAGCAGGTTTTTGTTTTTTTTAAATTTAAAGTAGCAACTGTTTTCATATCTTCACAACTACACACAGTTGTATCACACTCATTCCTCCCTCTCTCACGCACACAAACGTGCTCGTACCCCCCCCCCACACGCATGCTCACGCGTTTGGGTTAACCCCTCCTGTGGTAGGATTACCAGCTTTAACCCAGCCCTGCAGGCGTTCTGCACAACAGCCATAATCTGCCGCATTTATGATATTACAATTTCAGCCGTGATTCAGGTCAACTTATCTAATCCGCCTCTCTCCCATTCACTAACCCCCCCCCCCCCCCCCCCCATGTCACGATACAAAAGCTGTCAGAAAACCAACTGTGACCAATGGAATCTCATTTCCTCCCTGAATCATTGAAATCAAACGGAAACATTACTGAAAATACAGACTAAATTCTGTACAGATTAAGGCTGTGGATTGCGACCACATTTTTCATAATCGTAAATGCTCATAAGCTGCAGGTTTAGCTTTTTGTAGTGAGCAATCATTTGTTTTGTTAATGGTTCTTCTTAATCATACTGTACGTAAATCACCTCTGGGTGAGGGGGAAGATGGGGAAGGTGGGGACAGCGCTGGTATCTGCTGCAAGCCTGACCTTTACTACACCCAGCAAAACTATGCTGCTTTAGATAGTTCTTTACAGCTAGTAGTTAGTAAGAGTCGTTGAGCTGCAGCGATTAGTTGTTAATAACCATTATTATTGGAGCATATTGTAGATCTATTAATATAAGCGCAATAGAGGAATACTAACCTAGATAAACAATTACCATTGGCTACTACATGTTTATCAGATTATTTAAACTCTGAAATATCAATATCAGTATCAGCCTAACAAAATCCAGCATTGATCAGGCTACAGTCACATGGGTATTTGATGTTGTATTACATTCTGACAGGGTGAACAGATGCTCATGTTGCTGCACGAGGTGCAGTGTATTCAAACTCTACGAGACTAGTTTTCTGTTTTCTTTTGGCAGGGCTTTTCCCTGACGTGGGAGGTGGCTACTTTCTGCCGAGGCTCCGGGGCAAGCTGGGACTGTTTCTGGCCTTGACGGGCTTCCGTCTCAAGGGACGTGACGTGCAGAGAGCAGGAGTCTCCACTCACTTTGTGGAGTCTAATAAGGTGCTGGAGTTAAGATGAGATAAACCCACAACTCTCTCACAAAAGAATTAACTTGGCTCTGTGTAATGTTTTTGATCAGATCAGCTGATTAAAAGCATTCCTAGTTATTGCCGTTTTATGAAACACACAAAGCTGCTTTGTACCGGACTGCAGGCACTGTAGACATTTAATAAGCAAAACAACCAGGATCTTTCCAATATATTACTTTGAATTCTTCATCTAAGCCCATGCATAACAGCCCATGCGCTGTGTTATGGTGAAGGATGGTGGTGCTGCACGGATGAGTGCAGGAGGGGAGCATGGTGAGGGGTGGGATAGAGCTCCACTGGAAATCCGGCTGCTGAGTCACTGGGCGTGTCACTCTGGTTTAAAGGTGCCGACACACACTGGCTGCACCAGAGGCTGGACCGGCCAAGTTGTGTTTGTCTTGCTGTTGGTGAGAGGTCAGAACAGTGGGGGCAGAGTTTGTTTAACACTGTAACCTTGATTTTGAGGACGGACGAGCAGTGGGGTGCAATTTTTACAGTAGTGTTTGATCAAAAACATGGCTGGAAAAATAGTTCACCATAGTAGAAAATGAAGGAAAAGTCTGATGAATAAACGCCGGTTGAGAATAACAGCGTGTCCCAAGGGCTGCCTGATAAGTCAAGTCAGCCAATCCAGAGTAGCCGAGAGGGAAAGATCTGCCTGCGTCCTAAAATGGAGTTGTGTTTTAAAATGACAAAAGACTGAATCTAGCCTTGCTGCTTGTAGGAGAACAGTCGACTGCAGACAAACAAACAAATCCACAGGCTAGTTTGAATGTCAACCTTTCTACTTGTACAGATCCCAGACCTGGAGAAGGAGCTAGTGGACTTGAAGTCTCCCTCTGCCGAAGACGTCTCGAGAGTACTGGACTCCTACCAGAACCAGGTTAGAATCCTTAGACATGTAAGCCATGTGACTAATGCTGAACTTAAGATACTCAAAACAGCTAAAACAGTCAATGAGATGCCGTTTTGACAGCTGTTGTCGTGTGAATGCCTGAGAGTGGTAGTCTGTGTCTGGGTTGATAATTGTGCTCTCTGTCTACAGAGTAGTCTGGATTCTGACAAGCCTTTTGTCTTGGACAAGCACATGTCTGATATTGACAGGTAGGCTTTCATTTCTAGGTTCCCAAATATAAATATAACTTGACTGGTGTGCCAGGATAACTAGCAAGCAGCTAGTCACAGGGACAAGGCTGTGATATTCTATAATATATCATATTGTTTTCTTGGTTTCGGTCATTTCACGGGGTTTGTTGACAAAAGACAAATATACTAGACTATCACCGGCCTCATACTTTAGAGCTGAACCCAACCTGAACGCACAGCATCACAAGAGGCACTGAGAGTGAGGATGAAAATGAGCATTTTTGAAGAAACCGTCTGATTCGAGTGTGATAACCTGCTGCGCCCATGTCTGTCTTTCCCTCCCATCAGGCTGTTCACCTCCGGCAGCGTGGAGGGCATCGTGCAGAACCTGAAGGCCGACGGCTCCGAGTTCGCCAACAAACAAGCTGTGGTACGACCCCGACCTGTGGCTCGATCAGAACCGCTGACATCATTCGGTCATTCTCCAAGTAATCGCACAGAAGTCCTGCGACACCAGCGCAGAGGCATGCTGACAGTCTCTACCACCAACTATCCCAAACCTGTTTTTAAGTAGTGCCAAACAACTGCTGTGCCTGTGGACACTCCCTCCCTGCAGACTGGTCTGACTGGCGCTGCTGGGATGGAGCCAGGGCATCATTTGGCTTTAACAGTATATGCTTAGTAGTTAGTAGTCATCTCTGTTTAAGCACTTAATGGGGTTAGCCTCAGTCTTGTGCCATGTTGGCCCTTTCAGAGCTCTCAGCAGACCACAGTGGCTTCGTTCCACAAAGTTTACCCCCCTATGTTTCAGAAATTGGCTTTTCATGGATGTGACTCTTCTCTCTGATGTAGTTTTTTCTACGTTCCCACCCAGATGGACCGATGAGACCAAGTGTGAAGAGGAAGCCGTATATATATATATATATATATATATATATATATATATATATATTTTACACCTTGCCCAGGGACAACAGTTGAAAAATAGCTTCCTTACGCTAATACTGGCACATTTACAGAAATGTTCATTAATGTGTACCGTCCCTGTTAAATAAATAAATAAAAATAAAATAAAACACGCCCTAGATTAGACCCCTCTCCTCATTGTCCCCCTCCTGATCCCTCAAACTCCACTCCAGGATTAATAATACTGTACCACTACTCAGCCTGGGTGGGGGTCAGCTCACACATCAAATATTCATTTTAAACCCACTCTCATCAGTTACTACTACACCACTGACTCGCTGCCCTGCTGTGCACATGAAACATTCACAGCCATCTTTGTCCCTAGCGATACTTCTTTTTATTTCTTTTTTTTTATTAGATCATTTGTTATTTTTAAGCAGTCCATCACCATTTCTCTGTTTGAGTGTCTCGGCCAGAAAACTTCCCTGTGTCTCCTCCTCCAGACCCTGTCCAGGATGTCTCCCACGTCCCTGAAAATCACCTATAGGCAGCTGCAGGCGGGTGCAGCTCTGAGCCTGCAGGACGTGTTGGTGATGGAGTATCGACTGAGCCAGGCCTGCATGGTAAAAAAACCAGCACACTCACTCCAGCTGGAATCCTCTGCCTCGTACTTGGACAGTAAATGATTCTTCCAGCTGAAGATCCTTTTGCATTCTTTAACATATTAACTTGCATTTGTGGCTTATTTTAATCATCCACCACAGCTGTTTTAGTTTAGACCTGACTTGATGTGTCAGAGTGAAATTTGAAAAGGACGTCATCTCATGGGATTGTTTCCATTGTTTTGCAGAGGGGCTGCGACTTTTATGAGGGTGTGAGAGCCGGTAAGTCACTGCAGCGCATGTGCAGCAGAAGTGGAATAGGGTGGATGTTAATTTCAAAGCACATTGAAAAAAGAAATATTGATTCTAAATGTTATTAAAGAATCAATGAATAATAGAAAAATGATCTGGTTCCCCCTCTACGTTGTGATTTTCTGCATGTGTCCAGTGCTGGTCGACAAGGATCAGAATCCCAAGTGGAACCCGTCAGCACTTGAGGAGGTGTCTGAGCAGGCCGTGGACCAGTGCTTCTCCTCGCTGGGAGACAAAGAGCTCACTCTCTGACGTCTACCAGCCGGCAGCTGCTTCCCACCTTCAGACACGAACCATCCTTCGAACCCTTCGCCACACCTCCTTTCCTCACACCCCTTTAGGGTCACTCATGTGAGAGGACTGTACTGTTGAGGATGGGGGAAAGTCGAGTACATACATAGGTCATGTAGTTAATAGTCAGGCTGTACCATTTAACACTGTGGGAGCATTTTACAGGAAGATCCAGGCTGCCCCTCTGCAACTGAGGAGGAGAAGCTCTGATTCATGTTGGCAGCCAGAAATCGAAAATAGTAGCAGAAGAGGTAGCTAGCAGATGCCCTGTGTGTCACACATGAGAAATGCGTAGTGTAAACCTGCTCTGCAGTGGAAGCAGAGTCCTTTTTACATAAGCAGTACAGAGGTAACTCTCTTCCACTGCAAATTCAAAGAATCTGCTGCACAGCAGCATTAACACGAGGACATGGGAGGAGAAAAGGATCTCACTGCTGAGTGCTTTATTACATTTCCTGTGGGTGTTTGTTGATGTGACATGGATCAGTATCATCCATATTTCTGCAGTGTGGTCATTTGTTCTAATACCAATCATATGCTCTCTCCATTACTGTAGTTTCTTTCTTTTTTCCAGTCTTTTTCTTTTTATTGGTGTTGGCTTTTTCACGTTAAATGGACACATCCAAGCAACATTCCCAAGACAAATGGCAGGATTAGAAATATATCAATATACATTTGTTCTGAATCTGATTGTCACATTGCATTTTACAAAACAAATGTGTTTTCAGCAGTCTCAAACGTGTGTGATCAAGTGCATATCTCTTTCCAACTTCTTCTGATGGATACGTCACTGTTTTTCAGCTGGAATCAAATCACCTCCATAAATCAGTAGCTGCATTATTAATGCGACAGCCAGTCAAATTAGGCATCAATGCTGGAACAGATGGCCAGATTAAAGAGAGAAGGTAACGTCATCTCAAATGTTGTGTTCTTGGTAAGCGAAGAAACTGCTTGTGTTTAAAAGAAGTCCAGTTATTGAGAACAGGATCTGTTATGACCTGTTTATGAAGTGTCCTTGTAAAACAGCGACCGGCCCGTATAAAGTGCCTTTGTTATCAGCATGAAAGCACCAAGCTGCTCAGATATGAAGTCTAGAAAGTAAACACACTTATTTTAATGCGTGTCCGGTTACAGATGGGTCTGCTACACCTGCAGTATTGGCAAGAAGTCTTGCACATTTTATCTGAGGCCACAGTCTGCTTCGAATGAATCACACGAATCGGGTTTCACCACTTTTTCTGTGATTTTTGAAACCCGAGCAAACACCTTTATTTTCCCCATCCTCTCGTCCTGCACGTTCACAGTCTGTCTGAGTAACACAGGTCTCATTTCAGTAGTTGCCTCTTATAATCTGTGCGTCACGTTCCTAAAGCACCACCGGCGGTGCCACATGCAGTCCGAGGCTCTTTCAGCCTTCACAGCGGCTCAATAGGCAGACAGGACGACCTCCCACATACTGTAGACTATAAAGCACCATAATTACTGAGAGCACAGTCCGAGTATTTCTCCCCACGTCACAGGTAGACACTCATGCTTTATTGCTCCCATTTGCTCTTCAAACAACGCTGGCCAGCAGTCATTTCTAGATCCTTTTATTTGTCCTTGGTGCAGCTGAACTTCTAACCTGCCGTGTGCTCACTCTTGTCCAGGATGCAGCATCTCCACCTGTCTTGTTTTAAATAAACACTGTTGAGTCGGTGTGTGCCACTAATATCTTGAAAGGAGTGTGTGTGTGTGTGTGTGTACTTCAACGCATTTCAGAACTAAAACGATGTAATATTTCAGTAATGATAGAAGGCAGAAGTCTGATTTATTGGCAGCATCAGTTTTTACACACACTGTATGTACAGTTTGCAAGTTATATGAATATTGTATAAGAATATGCAAAAGGTCACACATTTTAAGTTATTTTTTACGACGATGTGTTCACAGGCTGACATGAACCTTCTTGCGGAGCTGCTTCCCAGAGGCTGTTACTCACATATTTGGCAACAGACAAATGAAGGGAACCGCTCATCAAATGGCTTCTTGTGTTTCACTTTACAGTCTAGTCCGCTCATCTTTTTTCGCTTCAGCTCCCTGACAGCTGTTTCATCCGTGGGTCACTTTGACTGTTGTAAAACACTGATACATCAGAGGCATTTTGGGTGCAACCCTGTGATACCGTTGGCAATGATGAGCTGAGATTGACCAGCTGTAGGTAGTGCGTTATTGGATCAACTGGATGGTCCAAGCAGCATAAGATCTGTAGTGAAGGGACCTATGGACAGGCAGGTTCAGCTCAGGCTGCAGCAGAACTCGTAACTCATTTAAACAGGAGCTGTAGAAATTAATTGATAGTCGAATCAGGTATTTTTGATCATCGATAAATTGATAAATAATTTTGTGGCTTCAGCAAATGTCAGGATTTGATGCCTTTCTCTGCCATCTGATGACATGCACATTACATGTGTAAACTGAACATCTTTGGGTTTGTGGACTGCTGGTTGAATAAAGAATCACTTTGAGCTGTGGAAAGAAATTTTTTAGTATTTTCTGACATTTTATACACAAAGCAGTTAATCAAGAAAATAAGTGACAAATTAACTGATGATGAAAATCATCGTTAGTTGCAGCCCGAATGTGAACCGTACCAAAGGACACTACATATTCCTGCTCCTCAGGGGGTCTACCCCTCCTGTGATGAATAAATCCTACGAAAAGTGTCCGGTGAGTCTGGCCAATATAGCAGCACCTCCCATCTCTGTCAAACACCTGGAGTAATGAAATAGTTTAAAATGGGTGACCTTTAAAAACCACAAATCACTGTTTCCAGATGGAAGCGTTGGCAGCCTTTCAGTCAGTGGTAAAAGCATCAACTGGAAGACACAGATGTTTGAATGAAGACAGGCGTTCACACTGGATCGCATTTTTAACCGCTTGTGGTGCAGACTCGGCCCCTTCGTGGCTGTCTGAAGAGGGGAAATCCGACTCACTGCTTTTCTCTCAGACAACCACAAGACCTGATCTTTGCCAGAGTTAAAAATAACTCAATCTCTTGGAAATATGTAAACACAGAAGACAATTTGTCAAAACTTAACTTTTCTCTGTGATGTTGAACATTTTGCACAGTCAAGCCTGACATCAGCATTATGGCAACATCTCTGACGTATAACCTAAGAAACAGATTGCCATCACTCGGTTTAGTGTCACTATTCTAAATGTGAAACAGAATGACTCATCCTCCGGTTGGTGAACTGTAAAGAAAATGTGCGTGGACTGACCAAACTGCTGTCAGCTCTGTCTCGTTCTATTCAAACAGGCCTTCTGGTCTTTCGAATCCCAACGTTCACAGAGAAGAGTTTCCCAGCACCGCAGTGAGATTATTATTGTTCTATCTGAAGCTAAACAAGTGGCATCAGAGGAAGAAGAATCAGGAATATGGTGTGAGGAGAAATATGTCATCTCTAATTTTAGTGTGTTCACAACATGTCTGGGAGGACCCCCAGAGATTCATCTGTCCGCACGGATTAGTGCAAATTCTGTTTTCAGTGTTGATTTGCAGGGTTTGGGGCAGTGTTTTATAACGAACCCCGCTCTCCTAAGCAATGCCATTCACAATGACTTGTTGATCAATTTTCACTAAAATGGGCACATTTTGCAGCATCTGTATTGGTTATATTTCCCAATAGAATGTGACTGACATCAGCTGTATTGTCTTGGTAATGTCCAGCTTTAGACACAGAAACACTGTCACACTATAAGAAAGGACATGGGGAGAAGGCAAGTGGGCAGAGCACCCTGCCACTGTTTCATATGGCTTATCAGCATGTGCTGAAGTATACGTGCAGCCACTACTGTCATGGTTTTCCTTTCTTTGCTACGACACTATTCCAAGCTTTTATCACTGCAAATAGTTGTGTGGCAGTTTAGGTTTCTTCGATGTTTTTCAGTGGAGCCTAACTGGAGATGCAACTTCAATTTTGGGTAAATCCCAATGACATCAGTTATTAGCTGTTGACTTCAGAGGCCTCGGCCTGCAGCTCCACTTGAACAAAGACCGGACGTGTATAATAGCCCCACTGATAGAAATCATACAGTATAAAAGAATTCACCTTAGCTGTGTTGGGCCCGAAGTAACATTCATTAAGGACTTTGGCAGTTGTGAACCTCTATTCCAAATATACCTACTCTGTGCCGGTACTTAATGCATCGATGCGGAGCAGCACCCCACCTTTTTCAGAAGCCGTGTGCTGGACTGAGGTGTCATGGATTTCGAGGTTTGCATATTTGTGCTGTCGTCCTCTATTGGGCAGATGGCAGTATTTGTCAAATAGATGTTGTACAATGACACAATGTTGACAAAAAAAACCTAGGCCTACAACATTTTAGCCAAAATCACGTGTTTTGTTTTGATTTTTAACTCCAGTTCTGTTGACGAGCCAAATCCTTTTTCAAAAGTGTGTCAATCCTTTCTGATGGCCTGGTTTCTTTGTGGTTGAGAGACCAGCAGGCCCCCAGTGATCTGGATCCTCATGTCAAAGTTCCCATACTGTGGCTTGTGTATACAGAATATCCTGGAGAACAGGAAACACACAACTTGTACACATAATTTCCTGGACCCATTTTGAGGACCCTCCCTGCTGGGTGGAGGGCTGCGGTGGAGGCTGCCTAATGGCAGTGAGATAAGTAGGGCGGAGGAAGATGCTCTTCGCTGTGGCTCAGCCACTGGGTCTCAGGGGGGGCCATTAAGGGAGAACTTCAACCAGTGGAGCCTGTAGTCCAACCAGAAGGGGCCGGACAGCTGGGTGTGTTTGTGACCTGACGATACCAGGGAAGGTTTTCAAGTGAGAGCCGTCACAGAATGAAGGGATCTATTAATAACTTCCTCCATAAGAGGAACGATTCTTGGCCCTCGGACAGCGTCAACGGACAGGATAAACTTTCGCTGGCATTACAATTCCAGGCAATATCTGATAGGATTTCTTACTTTCTTGCAGCCACAGAGAGCCAACACCTACTGGGAGTGGGGACAAATAAGGTCTGAGACAGATGATATCCAGCTGAAGACACTCTGCTTCAGCAAGGCTCCAGCTTTGATACAGATAATCACAGAGACATGGACGGGATCAGAGTGCTTTGGTCGCTTTAGAACAGGGTTTTTAGGCTCAATCCACATATAATCCAATCCAAAAGTGGGTCAAAACTGAATTACTGACAGCCCATTCACATTCCTGCTCACATCATGGTAGATGCTTGAAGAATGCATTCTGAATGAAGGTGTTTGAGACTACTGACCTAATCACACGTAGAGCCTCCGGAATCAAAGGTCAAGGCAGTCTCAGCTTGGCCTTTCCACTGCGACAGCCCTCCCCATGTCACGGCACATCACACTCAATGTAGGGGATGTCGCTGTAGCGACGGTCTACCTCCATCCACTGCTGCACGGCCCGGGCCACGATCTCCTCGGAGAGCCTCTGGGCGTACTCCAGCAGCACTGGGTTGACCTGAGGGGAGCTCTCCGGCGAGCCCATCTCTGAGTGAACCAAGTACGCTTTCTCGCCCCTCGACCCCTTGGCTTTGCCTTCCACCTTCTCTGTGGAGTTTGCATTTTGTCCAGCACAGTTGCTCCTCTTGGATTTAACACACCCCATGCTCTGGAGGATGTACCATTGATTTACTTTAGGGTGGCAGATGTGCGCTGGCAGTAAGGTGCGACGGAGTCTTTGGTTAGATTTCGAACGGTGAGCGGTCAGTACATCCCAGAGACAACTCTCTGCTTCCCCTCGACTTCTCTCCGTGGCAGTCGCCTTTGCGCTCCTGTCATCCACTCCCGCTCTCATCCATGTCTGCTCAGTGCCAACACGTGTGACGGTCAAGTATTACACAGTGAGAGGGTGGTGCTTCAGAGGCCGCTGGGGGGGCGACCGGCTAGGAGGTCCATCCCTGTGTGGGTCTGGTGGTCCCTTGCAGACTAGAACTCATCTCTTCCTCAACTGCAGAGAGAAAGAGAGTGGAAAGAGACAAGGGGAGAGGGAGGATTTCAGTGATTTATTGTCCATCAGAGACAACCTACAAATACCAGCCAGTGGGAGCGAGGGAAGGACTGGGAGCAGTGGCTGTGGCGCCTATGTAGCCCTCCAGTGTCTGGCTGGAGGTCAAGGCCTCTACGTGGCTCACCTCTGCAGGGTCATGTTTAAGCATTCTCTGCTCCTCTGCACATCAAGTGTGTTACTCATTCACCCCCCTCCCTCCCTCCCTCCCTCCCTCCCCTACCTCGGAGTGTTTTATGACTCAATCCCCCGGCCTATTTTGTATTGCATGACATGGGGACGTCTGTCTGTGGCTTGTGCGCGCTGATGCTGTTTTGTTGTAAGCCTGTGTCTCCCATCTGCTCCACTAGCCGCCCCTCGCCTGATTCACACTGACAGCTCCTTGTCGAGGACTACAGGCCTTGGCGCTCATGTGCTCCATTCAGAAAGCTGCATGCTGTAGTCCACACAACACGCAGGCCATGAATGATTCACGCGGAGCGGGGAGTCTCCCTGTGAGTAAAACAACATTTGGAGGTGCAACAAAGGAGTCTGTGAGGACTGTCACAGAAGCCCTCAGCCTGATCTCATATTATGTTAATGAGCTTAAACGGCTGTAAACGTGTCTTAAGGTTAATGTGCACCAAACTGTGGGAGCATCCATTAGCTTTCAGACAGACACACACATGGGATTTGGATTAAACCTGATAACTGACTTATTGGAGCAACACAGCGCGGATCTTTAGTGCAAACCTGCCCTGAGCCTCAGTGGGAATCTCTCTGCAAACATGACATTTAAATGAACATGTGCTGTGCTCCTGCAGAGCTGTACATACTTTTAACAGAGTGTGCCAAAAGCTGCAGGTTTTTCTCCATTCCACCGACAAACAATCCGGCGAGAAAAGAAATAAACCCAAGGTCGTTCAAGTAAAGAATAATCCGGACATCATCTGGTGTCCTGCCCTCTGCTCAGCGCCTCAAACAGCATCCGAGCGACTCGAACTTGGCCGTCATTGACTGGATGCACCGTGCAAAGAAACACAATTATCTCCCAAGTTGCTGCTGCAGCTGATCGCAGGTTTTGGCTGCAGGATGAAGCGCTCCGCACCACATTTCCAAATCATCTGAGGAGGAGAGAATAAAAAAATCCGAGTGCTGGTGGAGCAGCAGGCGGCTTCCCTGTTGGCTTCACGTAGGTCAGCTCCGAGTGGAGCTCCTCCGGCAGACAGGAAATCAGAGGTCTGGACTGACTTCAGCGAAACGACGCTCCGCGGCAGTCAGCGAGCTGCAGCGGCGGTGCTGAGGAGGAGAGGGAGGAGGAGGAGGAGGAGGAAGGGGGTGAGGGGGAGGAGGAGGAGGAGGAGGAGAGCGGGTCCGGGCGCTGCGCACCGCCGCGGCCTGGAGCAACACTGCCATCTGGCGGCGACACTCAAACACTGCATCAAAAAACAGACATCTTTACTTCAGTAAAACTAACAAAGTTGTGCATTCAAATTATTACATATAGAAAAGCTGTTACCAGAAAACTAATACAGTAAATAAAAACACTAATTGTGCTTTGTTTTTAACATTTTATGTCTATATCATTATTACTGATGCACGTGTGTGTGTGTGTGTGTGTGTGTGTGTGTGTGTGTGTGTGTGTGTGTATGTGTGTAAGCAGTGAGTTTCATGTTGGGGGTATTCAGCTACTTTATATACTGTTGGGTGGTTTATTCTATATGTGTTATGCACTGTGTGTCATTCTCACCTGCACTGTTCCTTTGTTGCTGCCATGCATTAAAAGATGTGTAATAATGGACCTGATATCACACAGAAAAGTGAATATCAATTTATATGATGTATTTAGGGCAGCGTGGTGGTGCTGTGGTGGTTAGCACTGTTGCCTCACAGCAAGAAGGTTCTGGGTTCAAATCCCGGTTTGAACCCGGGGTCTTTCTGTGTGGAGTTTGCATGTTCTCCCTATGCTAGCGTGGGTTCTCTCCGGGTACTCCGGCTTCCTCCCACAATCCAAAGACATGCACATTAGGATAATTGGTAACTCTAAATTGTCCGTAGGTGTGAGTGTGAGTGTGAATGGTTGTCTGTCTCTGTATGTGGCCCTATGATTGGCTGGTGACCAGTCCAGGGTGACCCCGCCTCTCGCCCAATGTCAGCTGGGATAGGCTCCAGCTCCCCCGCGACCCTGACGGATAAGCGGTATAGAAAATGAGATGAGATGAGATGATGTATTTAAATAATAATGATCCTGGAAGAAATGCTGTCTTATCATCTCTAACTACATTATAAGATTATACATTATAAGAGCACCTGTGCAGCAACAATTAACAAGTAACAGGCCTCTTCTTACTAACAGAAAAGGCTTTTATCACTTACTTCTGTGGCGTAAGTCCACTGAAGAGCAGGACAACAGGACAGCTGACCAAATCGGTTAAACAACCAATCAGAACTATACAACAATAAGTTGTCTCCTTTTTAAGTGCAAACTCTGTAAATGGGAGGATCAGATCAGCTTGGCTTTGGCTTAACTCACTTTTGACCCACTGTGAGATTTTATTAGGGCCCGAGCACCAAGCGGTGCAAGGACCCAATCAAATGTAAGGAAATGCATCCCAAAGGAGGTGATGTGTGGGTGGCCCCGATGAAGAACAACGAGCCAGTAATGTACACATATGATGAACACAAAAAGGGCTTGCTGGATCAGGCATCTGGGATCGCTGTACTCCCGTGATGACAAGGAGACTCTGTGCATGTGCAGCTGCCATCTGACCAGGCTGTAGGACTTTATGCTGGTCCATATGTCCACTCCACATTTTCTGGATATTTATCGTAGCCAATGTAAGAAATGTGTACATGGAAAGGTGATAGTAATGAATGGTAAATATTACCATATTTATGGTAAAAGCAGTCTCAAAGGTACAATGTAAGTCAAGTGAACTGGTTTACAATGAGTGGTGGAAGAATAATAGCTTTATATATAGTAGCAACATACTTCATTGAATTATTCTTTCCATTACATACATCACATCTCTATTGACATACATCAATGGAGTCTCAGAAAGTTGTGTGATAATGTGCAGACTATGTACATGGTATTAATATATGTGGTCATTGGCAGTGATATATAAGAAGCAAAGATCCTTGTGACGTGTCTGAAGAGCAGAGGTCAAATAATACGACCAAATATCTCAGTTGTCATAATTCTTGTATGTTTACATTGTGCATTTATTGTTATATCCATCAACATACAATAAATCAGTGTTTATGACACGGCTGGAATGATTCCTGGAACAATGAGAACTATTTAGTTACAAAAAAAAATACAGTTACTATTGTTTAATATTTGAATCAAACCTTTGAATGATCAACTGAACACAGAACCACAGCAAACAAATCAAATAAATCAATAAAGGCCAGATGCTGCTTCTTTTACGGTTTTCACTCATTGCTTGAACTAAAAGTCAAGTGTTCACTCTTTCCCAACCCGCTTGCATTTAAATCCGGCTCCCTGTCTCTCTGTGGCTCTGTACCTGGACTGTACCACCTCAATAGTTGTCTTCAGAGCGTCGCCCTTCCTACTTTCACATAATGGTATGATCCTACTCTGTTCTCCCATGTGATTGGCCGCATGGTGTGCCCATCACAATAAAAGTCAGAAGATGCGGCGCTCCCAACGGCATTCGGCTCTTCTCCTTCAGCTACAAAAAGTCAGAGGCTTTGCTTCTGCTTCGTAAAGTCTTTGGAGGGCGAGAGGAGGAAAACATCATGGAGACACGGAGTTGGTTTTGGTTAATGAGGTCAGTCTGAGGCTGAATGGCCGAACAATCACAAGGTCAGTTGTTAGCTAATTAGCTAATGCTAGCTAACTTGCACAGCTGCTACATTTTACTGCTGTTTGAGGCGGATATATGCTAATATATATGTGCTAATAAGGGCGTATGTATATATATATATTATATATTATTATATTATTATATATGTTAGGATTTTTGGATGTATTGGTGGTTTCATTGTGGCTGGTGAACCTGTTTGGGAACAAATGTACCAGATTACTGTTGTAATAAACAGTGATGGTTCTGATGTTCTCTGTGAACCTAGAACCTCCAGAAGTTCCTCATCGATCTTCGCAGCTGTTTCCTGTTAAGCTGCTGCTGCTTCAGAGGGAGAAAGGAGACACATAGACACTCTGCTGTAGCAGGAGAGTTAAAGCTCAGACTTAGTGTAACATTAATTAAAGTCCTGTTTAATTAGTAAGTGTGTCTGCAGTGAGTTTGCTGCTAATGACTGGACTACAGGGTCAATAATCACTGATCAGTTTCACCATGTGGCTAATCAGTGGCTAGTGTTAGCATGTAGCATTAGCATGTGGCCTGTTTGTAACGGGATGTTCTTCAGGAGCAGATCAGGCAGCAGTGGCGTTGCTCCCTGTGGTGTCACCTGGAGCTCAGGTGTGTCCGCTCTGCTGAGCCCTTTGAGACAAAAATAATCACTTGGTGCCATGAACGGTGGGAGCGTGTTGCAGTTAAGGGACAAAGATTGTTTGTTTTCCTGCTCCAATGAAACTTAACTCTCTTAAATTAGTTTAAAGACCAAAAGCTCAGGGAAGTATTAATAAATTAGTGGTTTATTGTGGCTGAGATCAGGTGAACCACAGAAAGTTTATCAAGCAGCTTTGAAGTGAGAAATCACAAACTTTATTGTCACATTTAGTCTGTTTGCAGGTGAACTTCATCTATAATGTCATTTATTTCCTTTTTACTTGAGTAAAGAGCTGTAGTTTTATTGTGAAAATCTTTCCGTTGCAGGTGGCATCTCCTCTGGGCTGAAGAACCTGTGGGACACGAACGCTCAACTTTACCTAGAACATCAAATGAATGTGTTTAGACATGAAATGTGAGCTTTTATTTTCTCCTCACAGAGCTAATCATTTTCACCCACATCAAACTCTGATTTCTTCCTGAACTACTTGTTCCACTTTTCTAATATGATGATTTCCAGGTAGAAAACAGCTCTGTAATGTTAATGTCACTAAATGTTGGAATTGGAGCGCAATAAACATTGAAGACTTGTGAATTCTTGCAATAGATAATTCTCTCTATTGGTGCTTGTTTGTAAAGGGAGAATCTAAAATAAAAGTATCCAGGTGTCTGGTGGGAAGAGTTGAGGAATCAGTAAATATGAACACAGGATGTTGTCACATCAAACTTTATTTAAAATGAAGAGAACAATTTCAACCTTCTGTCTGGTCACTCTTTGATAAAAGTTGTGCTGTTTTTGTGTTTTCCCAGGATGCAGCAGGAGAACCTGAATCGGCTGTGGCTCCAAACAGAACTGTTTGTATGAGAGCCTCAGTTTAGCACTTATTTCTACATAAAGACATAAAATGAAGTGGAAGTTGTTTTTATTTTTATGATGCTGCTGCTCTTTATGGAAAGAGTTAATAGATAATGGTCAAACTGATTTGAGGTAAAAGTAGACCAGCAGTTCCTCTCTGACATGTTTTATATTGAGGTCTTCATCTGTCTGACAGGATCTGCCTCCATGTTCCTGCTGGATGTCCAGTGAGCGAAGCAGCACTGTCACTGTCTTATATCTTAAAGAGGTTTTGTCTAAATCTTGTTTCCTATGTCTTTTATATTGTGAGTGATTTTGCATTGGCTTAACTGCACTGATGAAAAGGCAAAGCTATGGATCCACCTATGGTCAGTATTTGTATAGCGCTTTTACATGACCTCCTCATTCACACACTGACCCGGGGATCGAACCCCCGACCTTCTGATTGAGGGCTGACCCACTTTGGAGCAGAATCCTGTGTTTTACTGGTCATGGATTCAGTGTAATGTGAAATTGATCATTTGTGAACCTTTAGTGATTTATTACAACAAGGTGAGTTTAACTCTAAATAAAAGGCCACTTTGTCAAAAGTACCTGGTTGGAGCCTCAAAGTGGGCTAAAACACTTCCCTCTAAACCAAGTGCATAAAAATGAGCAAAATCGCAGCCTGTTTTTGTGGGTTTTCAGTAAAATTTTCTGCATAACCCCTTACTCCAGACTTGGTGAACGCTGGGGAGATAGTTATTTAATCAGACATCATACAACATCATACACTGAGTTACAAACTTAAAATAATAGTGTGTTTAGTGTTTAATGTCTGTTGCTGGGCTTTTCTTTCCTCATGTTGTTTGCTAGCTTGTTTGTTTGTCACTGTAGCGAAGCTAATCCATAGGTGGCGCTGATTTCCTCTGATAGTAACAGTGTGAAAACTATAACAGATGAAATATAAAGCATGCTCCTTCTCATAATAAGCAACCCCCCCCGACACCCCTGCTACCATCCACACGTCTGCTGAAGACTGTGTTTCCCTCCCCATCGACACCCACTCAGCCTCACCTTCACCACCAACCAGGTTCAGCAGGAGCTCTTCAGGCTTAAGAGGAGCAAAGCTAGCGGACCTGACAACAATCAACCCCAGGATGCTGAAAATGTGCGCTGGGCAGCTGGCAGCTCCTCTTCAGCACCTCCTCAATCCCCTCTGAGGCTGAAGAGAGTGCCGGAACTGTGGAAGACCTCCTGCGTTGTCCCGGTGCCGAAGAATTGTCGTCCCAGTGGTCGACTGGTGATGCCAACAAGGTGAACGAGCTGGTGAGGAGCTCAGTGGTTGGACTGGAGCTGGACAGCCTGGAGACAGTGGCAGAGAGGAGGACAAAGGACAAGATCAAGGTCATCCTGAAAACCCCCCCATGATGAGCTGTGGCAGCTGGGCAGCTCATTCAGTCAGCGGCTCATCAATCAATCTTTATTTATAGAGCACCAATTCATAACAGTGTTATCTCAAGACGCTTCACATAAAGATCAGGTCTAGACCAAACTCTTTAATGAGAGAGAGACCCAACGATTCAGGAATTCAAAATTAAGGATTCAAGAATCCCCACATGAGCAAACATCAGATATTATATTAGGAAACAGTGGAGGAAGAACTCCCCTTTAATGGTAAGAAACCTCAAAGAGACCCAGGCTCAGAGAAGGGGGGGGGGGGGTTGAAGAGAGAGAGAGAGACACACACAAGACAAACAGCAACCAACATACTAACAGCGACTATAGCACTAACAATGCAATCAAACAATCAAAGGAGTGACTAAAAAATTTGCAGTATGTTAATATTGAAAAACATGACGAGTGGCCGACGATCCGTAGCAGTGATTCATGAAGCCAGAGAACCACAGCAGAAGAACCAGCACCAGGATCCATGGGAACCTGAGAACAACAGCAGCAGGACCAGGACCAGGATCCACAGGAACCAGAGAACCACAGCAGCAGGACCAGGACCAGGATCCACAGGAACCTGAGAACAAAGGCAGCAGGACCAGGACCAGGATCCACAGGAACCTGAGAACCACAGCAGGAGAACCAGGACCAGGATCCACAGGAACCTGAGATATGAGAAAAGCACAGAAAGGCTCCGGGCAAGATAGCAAGTTAGTAGCAGACATTAAGCGGACATGAGACATAACGATGGAGAGGAAGAGGAGGATAGAGGAGCCCAGTGCATCATAGGTCCCCCGGCAGTCTAAGCCTATAGCAGCATAACTAGGGGCTGGTCCAAGGCCTGAGCCAGCCCTAAACTATAGGCCTTCTCAAAAAGGAAGGTTTTTAGTCTACTCTTAAATGTAGAGAGGGTGTCTGCCCCCCGAACCCAAACTGGACGGAGATTCCACAGGAGAGGAACCTGATAGTTGAAAGCTCTGGCTCCATCACTACTTTAAAGGACTTTGGGAACCACCAGTAGGCCTGCATTCTCTACCATTTTCTCAAATTGCCATTGACAGTTTTTTCTATTGTCTCTTTTTGGTCGTTATCGGTTGTTAATGTTGTCAAGTTAAAACCGTCTATACAAAAAATTGTTGTAATTATAGCTACTTTCCTTACTGAGCAGTTGGCAACACTGGTCATTTCTTTGACCCGAGAAACGTCGCAGCGTAGTGACACAACCAGCCAGGAAAGTTTAGCAATAACTCTGTAGATGTGTTCATCATAAACAAAATGTAATCAGTTCTTTTCAGGGAGTTCATTCCGCAGTGCAGGTAGAAGTTGGGTTCAGGTGTTTTGCATTTTTGAGGACACAGCGCCCCCTTGTGTCCTGTAGGAGTAACTATTTATCAATGTTTCTCCACTCGTTTTCTGTTTTTCACTGTTTTTCTTTTCATTTATTATATCTTTATATATCTTTGCTTTTAATGAGTCATTCAATGATATGTGTTAGTCATTTGTTAGTCAATATGTGTGTCATTTGGGATAAATAAAAACAATGTGAAGTGTGTGGACCTGCCTGTTGTGCTCTTTTATGTCCAGGGAGCCACATCTGGCCATTTTTGCAGCAAGCACATGAGCCAAAGCCCGTCTGCCCTGTGCCACGGTTCTGTGGAGAAATCTGGCAGTTTGAAAAGAAATGACACAGTTAGATTATATCCACATGCAAATGACTTCAGACTGTTTATCCACTACTTTGAGCTATTTCATTATTTGACTATTTCAGCCCCTTTTAGTTGCCCATTTCAACCTCTTTGCTTGCTAACTAGTGTTCAGTCTTCAATACCCCTGCCAGGAATGACTTTGAACCGTGTTGGTCCGTAGTGAAAACTGTGAGTTTTCGTCAAAAGCTGTTTGGCCTTGGTGGCACGATGAATTTTTATCGAAAATGTTCCTTCGCCGTGAGCATTACAAGTGCAGTAACTCTACAAGGTCCTATCTTCACCACATTTATACTGTTTGACGACTGTCCGGCTCTGAAGACATGTGCATAGTGGCGGGAGGAAGTGCATGTTTTATTCTCAGACGTCTCTCTCTCAGCAGGTTAGTTATAGCCACCTCAAATTTGGTCCAAACATTCCCAAGACATGGATGATGCTCACTTATGAAGCTTTTGAGGTTTCGTCAAATACTGTCACCGTAGCGATGCCGTGTTCGCCATGAAACAGGAAATTGTTGTATCTTCAGTGTACATTATCCAATCTGTTCCAAGCTTGTCATGATTAATAAGACTCCTGGCCTGAACGCATCTACATGCCAATTAGCGACCACAGTCATTGCGCCACCTAGTGACAACAGTAAGTAAGACTTTTGTGCCAATCATCATTTGATTTGCATGAAATTTTCACGGTGTAGTCAACACTTCATATGCTGGAATGTAGGATGCAATTAGTGGCTGTTCTCTAGCGCCACATAGTGACGTGTAACTCCTTGATGCACTGTCCAAAATACATGAAAATTCTGAGCCGCATGGAACGGTCGGCAACAGGACAAAGCGGCCACACACCCCGACATGCACAAAGGTGCGAGGGCAGCTTTAATATTTTTGTTATTTCTAATCACTTTTCCTTGTGGGAGTTGTTTTCAGCGTAAGTAATATAAATATACAATGTAATAATAATTATAATGTTGATGAATTTAAGTGATTTTACTAATCATTCAACAATTTGTTAAGTTGCACATTAACATTACGTTATAAGCAGTGGCGGACCGCGCAATTCACACCTAGGCCTTCAGTAGTGCTCCGTCTGAATCAATCCACCCATCAATAACTATTTTATGGTTATAAAAACCATCTTATTATGCAGAAATACAGTATAAAGAGCCGTTGCATCGCAGATAGATAACTCCTGTAGCCACAATAAATGCCTTTATTGAATAACAAACCAGGGGTGAACAAGTCTCCTTCTACTGCAGCTACAGCCGCGACACACATAAAAAACATCAATAATAATCTCATAAACTTGCAATATTATTTAGGAAAATTTAGGCAACATTTTACTCACCAAAAACTCGGATTATTTGTAAACAAAATCCATCCTCCTCGCTTTCCTCAAAAACAGTTCAATTACTCTGTCGTACAGATTATTTGTGCAGTTCAGTTCAGCTATTACACTATCCTATCCAATCTAGACTATCCAATCAACAGGTCTGAATACGGTGGCGTTGCCGTACGCCTGCTAGAGGGCCCTGGTGACACCAACACAAAATCTGATTGGTTGAAGCAACAGTTTCATTGACATTTATTTTGTGTTAGAGGGCCTGCAGAACGGATTGTGAAGGCCTTCGGGCAGACTTCTTTGACTTTGACCCTGCCTTGCAACAAATGATGGCTGAAATGTGATTGGTTAAATGCTTTAATATGAAAATACATGTCTGGAAGCAGCACAACCATCGGAAAAGCTATGAAAGGAAGCGGACAGACCATTTGGAATTATTTAATAAGTATTCATGGACAAAATGTAATTAACATCAGTTTGTGATTCAGATATTTTCTTTAGGCCAGCAGAGAAGGCCTTGCAGGCCCTAACGGCCCACCACTGGTTATAAGTAAGTAAATATAAGTGGAAGCTGTACCAACTTATAAAACAGCTGTCTGATAAACCACCCAGTTTGTATTCCTTTCCAAAGCTCTGAATGAATTATTAGATGAAATTCATGAACTCAGATTTGAGTCGAGTAATCATTAGAGGTTTATCAGTCCCTGTATTTGGAGTGTTGGTGCTACCATGCAGGGTGCAGGGTGTCACACAGAGGGAGAGGTGAGCTGACACTGACCGCAACTGAGTAAATAAATAAATGAAGCTGGTTAGGCTCAGGGTCACTGATACTCCTGTTCCGAGCTGGAGTCTTTTCCTGCTGTACTTTCATCAGAAGCAGTCAGGTGGTCATCTCACCTTTGCACTACTGACGATCCTAATGTGAGTGTGTGAACTTCACCACACGATGGCGCTGTCTTCGCATGTGCTGCAATCAGGTTTCACCAATAAGGATTTAGAGTCCTGGACCAGAGACTTCACTTATTTTTGCTGGTTTTTTTATTTTTATTTCTATACGGCTGAAGATGCATTTCCCGTTTTGACTGACACCTCTGGAGAGACTTGATTTGCACCGAATAAACTTTTAACTCTTCATTTATCCAAAAGCAATAAATGTGTGTCCACAGCCAGGCAGTTGCGCCCATGTACCTGTGATCAAAGCCACTTCACGTTTGCTGGACAGACTTTTTCTAAAGTGTATTCATTTGCGTATTCACAGCACAAACCGTTCCCGGCACTGCCTGTCTAGCTTCATTTCCTAATACGCAGTACTGAGGCTACACTGTTGTTTCCTTTTAGTAAACTGATATAAGCTGAGGGAGTAATCTAACAGACAGTCCGCTGTGCGTCTCTGCGCGTAAGAAAAGTGAATTTCTCCATGTGTGGACGTGCTCAGCACATGCCCACAGTATCTATCCCTTTATGGTTTGACAACGAAAAAAAGGTTTCATGTCAGTCGGTCAAAATTCATTGTTGCCTGTCCAGCCAATCATAGTTTTTGACGACACAAAAGAGGCTAAAGTTGGAGTATAAAAAGGTGTGCGCTAATAAAGTATGATGCCTATCAGTGTGGGACATTAATCCAAACCCAGTTCAGTCGCGCATCAGGTCCAGCACACACCAAGGGATCTCTTTCCAAACCAGGCTTCACACCTTAGAGACAATGCATCTGTCTCAGATTGTGCTCTACCTTAGCTTGCTGATTGCTTTGGGTCCAGTAGTTTTGAGTGACCAAGAGACGCACGAGCAGCCTTCCACCAGCAGCCCAGTAGACACGGAGCAGTGCGCTACCTGCGAGGTCCGGCAGCAGATTAAAACCATGCGATTAAACGCGATTAAATCTCAGATTCTGAGCAAACTGCGAATGAAAGAAGCTCCTAATATCAGCCGAGATATAGTGAAGCAGCTCCTGCCCAAAGCGCCGCCGCTGCAGCAGCTTCTCGACCAGTACGACGTGCTGGGAGATGACAACAAGGATGTGGTTATGGAGGAGGACGATGAGCATGCCATCACGGAGACAATAATGATGATGGCCACTGAACGTAAGTGTTTATTTCGCTGTTGTTTTCTGCACAATGAAAAGGACGCGCGCAGACGTCTCCAAACTAGGCTTTTACGCACGGAGCAGAGCGCGCGGGGGACGCTGTCAGTAGCCTTTATTTTGAAAAAATGTAGCTTTAGCAGGTTTTGACATTGAAAGAGTGCATATACTGTCATCACCAGAGTTTAAAACAGTGTGTGGGGTCGGGGCGTTTTGGCAGACGGCGCGCGGGTCCATTACGCGTGCGGATTGTGAGGTTTTCTAAACCTTATTAGCCCACTTCCAGAGATCAAATGTCGTGCCAGGGATGTTTATACACACCAGTTTATTTCTGTCTGTAAATTTCAACCACACATGGTCAGTATATAGAGAACACAGAGAACCCTTTCTCTCTTTTCTCTCTCTCTCTCTCCAGCCGACTCCATCGTCCAAGTGGACGGGGAACCAACCTGCTGCTTTTTCTCTTTTAATCAAAAGTTTCAAGCCAGTCGCATAGTCCGGGCTCAGCTCTGGGTGCATCTGCGCCCGTCGGACGAGGCGACCACTGTGTTCCTGCAAATCTCCCGCCTGATGCCGGTCACAGACGGGAGCGGGCACATACGCATCCGCTCCCTGAAGATCGACGTGAATGCCGGGGTCAGCTCTTGGCAAAGTATAGACGTCAAACAAGTGTTGACTGTGTGGCTGCGGCAGCCGGAGACCAACTGGGGCATCGAGATTAACGCATACGATTCGAGGGGAAACGACTTGGCCGTGACCTCTGCAGAGGCTGGAGAGGACGGACTGGTGAGGGGAACCTTCATTTTACATTAAACTTAAAGCTTGGGTGCCAAGTGTTTTTCTACAGGTGACAACTAGCTCTTTAATTTATCAGTAAACTTACAGGACTGCAAAGTGCTGGTGGCAGGGATTAGTTCATGACTAGTTCTGTGACTCCTGTTCTTGTCAATATGAGTGTTATTGCAATAGATTCCAATAATTGGACCATCCCATAAGAAACAAAACTATTTCTAAAAGTACGTTTCTTCTAAGGTTCAAAAGCAGAGTTTTGGATTCACTGCTGTTCAGTTAGAGCTTTTAACTTTGGACTTCCAGAGGTTTTAGTGTGCAGAGAGGCTTTGCAGAGTCCGCAGGTGGTTAAACATTCCTGCAATCAAGTTTTAAGACTTTTGAAAGCGATTAATCAACACAGACTCCATGTAGGCGCACACCTGCATTTGGACAAATGCCCAGTCTACAATAACCTCAAATCTGAGAGCTTGATTACATAAAAGTTCACCTGCCCCACATTCCTTAAAGTATTCTGTGTGACTGTGCAAATCAGAGTAATTGCCTGCACACACACACTGCTACTATCAATGACAAACACTTATCACACGGCTCAAATACTGGCACTGGGCTCTGAGGCAATTAGAATACCTAGACGGCTGTGGTTAACCAACCGTCAGATGATTTAATTTCTGTAAAACTCAAAGTTTCATAATATTATCGTGCCATGTTTGAAAACCAGCTGCCAAAGGTCGAGGGCACTGGATCAAAAGATGTAAACTGAATGCTGTCATCTGCCTCCTTTTGCGAACCAGCAATATTTTTAAAGTCCGCACACACACGCTTTGTCATTGCAGCTACCGTTCATGGAGGTGAAGATCACAGAGGGCCCCAAGCGTGCCAGGAGAGACTCAGGCCTGGACTGTGACGAGAACTCTCCAGAGTCCCGGTGCTGCCGCTATCCGCTCACAGTGGACTTCGAAGACTTTGGATGGGACTGGATTATTGCCCCAAAGCGCTACAAGGCCAACTATTGCTCCGGGGAGTGTGAGTACATGCATTTGCAGAAGTACCCGCACACCCACCTGGTGAACAAAGCCAACCCCAGAGGGACCGCAGGCCCCTGCTGTACCCCCACCAAGATGTCTCCCATCAACATGCTCTACTTTAACCGAAAAGAGCAGATCATCTATGGCAAGATCCCCTCCATGGTGGTGGACCGTTGTGGATGCTCTTGAGTTGGGAAGGAGACCCTGGCGAGAGGGAGGGGAGGACGGAGGGGCTGTGGCTCAGTCCGGACTCCAACTTCAGACTTTTTGACACAACCAGTCCACCAGTTCCAGCGTTTTCCTGCAGAACACGGTGCAATAGAACCAGAGTAGAGGCCACAAACAGCCCGACCTCCCCGCAGGGCAGCGCTTTCACAACCAGCATAGCTCTTACTTTTCTTTCCTCCAGTGAAGCCATAGAGGCTTAAAGTTAGATGGATGCAGGAACACACACACACACACACACACACTCACACTCACACTCACACACACACACACACACACACACACACACACACACACACACACACACATACTGGACCTTGGAGTGAATGTAGACAGAAATTATCAAAGTTATCCAAAAACATTTTTCTTTTTCCCTTGTCTTGGTGTTCTGTGCTCTGTCCATTTATACAAACAAACAGATTATACTCGTACGCCATCTACTCCACGCCACTCCACTCCACTCGTAGCCAACATACAAGCTATTAAACTTTTTGCTGAGCTTTATGTTTGTGATAATCATTTTTCAAGTTATGTTTTCAGAGTGAAATCAGGAATCCTCATGGACTTTTTGAAAGGGCTTGGAAAAACACTGCTGGAGACTCTTCAGAGTGATATGTCACACTGGTCAAACATGTCTTAGTACGCATGGGTCCAAGGACTTGATGAAAAGATTAAATCTGGCTGCACGGCAAACCCTTAGTCACCCACACTTTATCACTGCCATTTACAAAACCCAGTCAAAAAGTGCAACATTATCCAATTTGGAAAATTGGACACGTCATCATCTTTCCCGTATCGGCTCAACCTCGTAGTGCTAATTTTGTGTTTTGATTATTGATATTGGGAATGTGGAAATAAAATCCTAAATTCAGGCGGTGACATGGCGTTTGATCACTCTGGAGGTCCTATGGAGAATAAAGTGTTCCACCAGGGTGAAGTACCACTTTAGGTCCTGACAGGTCTTCATGTACTCTGCCATACATACACGCAACAGCATACCCAACCGAGGAGCGTTCATGCTCATGTCATAATCTTCACTATCCAACAGAACAGCCTGACCTGCCCGATACACTTGAATTATTCTGATTGTAAATTCACATTACTGGACAGAAGGACTTGAACTGAAGGCACAATGAATGCAGCCTACAAATGAAAAATGTGTTTAAGACAGAGAAAACGGATTTTCGAGATGTATGAATGTTGAGACCATGCTTAAACTCTGTCTTACAAACAACACAGTTTGCACTATGGCACACCAATAGAAAGAATTGGTTGCTACAAAAGTTGTAAAAACTGATTTTGATATGTTTGCTAATTTGTATTGTATACATATGCCATTGTTTCCATTAGGAGTTGCCTTTCTAAACCACTGTTGGTAAATGTATAAAACCACAATCTAGCAAGATGTAATACAGCAACTCTATATACTTGTTTTAACAAATAAAGTTTCTAGCTTGTTTGTTGAGCTTCTTTGAGTAGTTTGTTTCTGGGTTGCATTCAGACAGCTTGTCCTACCAATTGCACTTGACAAGAAGCAAGTGAGTACATTTTCTATAAATCTGTCAGGTATATTTAGGTTCCTACACAGAGGATGTCTTGCATTCAATCTCTAAATCATACACAATATGATATTAACACTTGCAGCACATTTCAAAGGGGTCATTAGAACCACACAACATAATTTCACTGTAGTTTATCAAAGAAACAAGGCCTAAGACGGGCCTTTGTTTCCTCTGAGATAGCACAGTGTCATTCTGCTGACTCACATCTGAACCTGATGCGTTAGTAGCAGAACACAACAACCTGAACCTGAACATCGCAGCCCCGATTCACACTTCAACAGCTGAGAATCTTTGTCTTTAACAGATGGTGTAAACTGATAAGTTACACAGGTGGGTGCATTGGTGTGTGTGTGTGTGTGTGGAGGAAAGTAATGACAACACACACACACACACACACACACACTGTCTACCTGACTACACCTGCACAATCCCATCACCATAAGCCTGTTTTATCACGAGCATAATTCAGTCCAACTTCCCTGACTTTGCTTTTTTCCAGTGAAGGGATGTTGAAAGTGTTGCAGTCTAATGAGAGGATGTGAACTCTGGTGCGCTCTGACAGCATGACCTATTCGACTGACGGCCTCATTGAGGCTTGACTTCCGCCCAGTAGAGGGCGAATTGAGCACTGCCCCTGAGAGCCACTTCCTTTCCTGCTGAGAGCTGGAAAGCTGCCATGACGATCGGCCACAGCAGAGAGCAGACTGCGGGTAGAGTGGATCCACAGAACTTCTGGTCCCCGGGGGAAGATTTTTAGATTCTGCCCTTCTCCGTTTGCTGGTGACAGGGGGAGAAGTGGCTGAAAAGATGTTTAAACAAGAACACTCTACAGGAATCATAAAGGTTAAATACCAAATTCAGTTTGAAATGGATTAATTATTACAGATTTAACAGCACAGAGCCAATTTATTTATTTCCATCCTCATATGTGTTCCTATAACTGTGCTGGTTCTACATGCAGTTTGACAAGGCCATGAACTTTTTTATGAGTCTAATACACTCTCACCGTTTCCAACTGTTTACTCTGACGTAAACACTCATTAGCAGGGGAAGAGTAGGAAAATACCATCACTCCCAGGTCCTATGCATGAAAATCAGCTAAACATGTTTTTATAGTTTTCCACTTCTAAAGTGGTCTAAACGTCACACAACTTTGTGACATTTAAATGTTACAGATGTGTGTATATATAAATCTCTAGCAGGGGTTTGATGCATTTCTGCCTCTTTAGATAGTAAACATGTAAGGTAGCTGCGACTAAAGCAAGTCGAACATGATAAGCCTGCACTGTTCCTTTCACTTCAGCACGGACGGACCAGCATGAGCTGTTCTGATTTGTGATTTATATCACGGTGCATCATTTCATTCAGTTCTGTCCTGCAGTAATTCGCTACAGTTTCAAGCTACTTTTTGAACAGGAGCTGGGAAACGTTTTGACTGAGCATCGCTGCATCTGTCAAGAGTCAGACCCTGGAGGACTGTATCCGCCAGCGACATTCCACCTCTGACAGGTGAGGAAGTGAGAGTGAGAGAACGGGAAGAGGGATATTTGGGGGTGAAGGAGTAGTCCAAGGCAGCTGGAGACCCCGTTATTGGACAGGGTTCCTGTTGTGTAAAGTTAATAGAATTTGAATGGATAGAACCTGCATTCCTCTTCAGTCCTCATTAAATGGTGCATGATAGAACTGCTTGATAATGTTTGATAGCAATATGAAAAGTTATTCTGGTTATTGGATATTAAGGTATGAAATAACATTTTTGTGCCCTTACAGTACAAGATCGATTTACCTAAACCACAAGAAAAATCACATTTTCTCACCCATAGTGCATTCTGGCCATAGTTTGGTTAAGTTTTTGCAAGATTTTAGATTTGTGGTGTTCAAAAAAATGCTAAATATACATTAATAATTCCATAGCAAAAGTAAAAATACACAAACCTTTCTGTCAACATTAGGATCCATTTTCTACAAAATGTAGAGATTGCAACAGAGAGTGGTTACCAAAAGTAATCAGGACGCATTTTGAAATGCGATCTTTTGATGACCTTTAGCCAAACTGTGAGCTGCAGATATGTAACAAGACTCTGAGTAAACAGCCACATGAGACTGTGAGGGTGCTCAGAGATGAATATTAAAATCAGCATACTAACAAGCTTACAATGACAATGCTAACACGCTGATGTTTAGCAGGTATAATGTTTACCATGCTCACCATCTGAGTGTAGCTCGTTAGCATGCTAAGACTGGTAATTAGCACTAAACACCTAATAAAGCTGAAGCTGATGGGAATGTCATTTGATGGCATTTGGGCATAAACCAAACTGGACAAATTGAAACTTTGACATGTTATTAACATTCATCCTGTGGTGAATGTCTGGACCAATTCCAAATTCAGATTCAAATTCAAACCAATTGGTGAGATTGGATAACTGGATAAGTAAAACTCTGACCTCTGATTAGTTATCCTTGTTAAGCAAGGGTGCTGTTTGCTATTTGATAAAAAGTCGACAAAGTCACAAGGATTCATCCTCTGGGAACCACGTATATCTGTAATAGGTAGTTTGATATTTCACCATGGACCACAGTAGTCATAGTAAACTACTGATCAATCAACTGACCAGCATCCATGCCATGCCTGTACCATGGCTAAAATGAATTCAGAAGCACAACACCAATATCTATACAGAGTTCACAATGTGCTTTGAAAAACATTATAGATGGAATTTAGAAGACTGAAGGGTCTCTTACCTCAGTGGATTAATGCCACCAGTGCTCATCCTCTGGGGAACAGGAATGTCTGGGCAATCCGAAGTATCTGATTGGTGGACGGACCGACTTTGCCATCTAATGCACGTTAATCTACGCATTTCTGTGGGTAAGCAGAATACAAGAGACACCCAGGTTTATTTTAGAAGGTCTAATAGGTCCCTAGAGAAGGTCACTGTCTGCAAGTCAAGACACCTGACAGATGATAGCAGCAATTCAAAAGATGCATCATTTCTAGAGGCCTTTCCAGGAATGAGAGTCTATGATGCATGGATGGAGATGAGCTGGACTTGAATTTAGAGGCTGTGGTCAGAGAACAAGGAAACCTTAGTGTTCTCTGGGTGAAAAGATGGTGGAAGTGAAGTGTACTTGTTTTATAGGAGTTACCAACTGAGATGTGGACCACTGTATTCTTCTGTTAATAAAACAGTGGCCTGTTTACTGTAAAATATACACGTAGTGTACGTACAATGATTATATCTTCTGTGTTCATTTATTTGGAGGCATATTTCCTCCTGAGGGCTTCATACAACCAATTTACCTCAATTTAAAAAGGTTTGACAATGGTCATGTGTCATGATTACCTGACAGTTGAGTCAATTAAAGCTACACTTCTAATGTGATACTATATAAATACATTTTATATAACAGTATACTCCATGTCCTGTAAACTGTCCACAGGCACAATTGCTGTAGATGTCATTTGGCTTTAAAAAGGGGTGCCCTGTCCTGGATGTGGTGCAAAGCCGTGGACAACATGTAGGGAGAGAAAAGGGGTTTCCCACATGCATCCAAAAACATCTGGAGCCTTTAACAGATGCACTGTCCCATCTGTAGAAGTGTTTCTGCTGACTGATCACTCCGTGGCAAGGGTCGTACTTGACAATAACACGGTTCAGCAGTGATGGCAGATCAAACTGTCAAACCACAGAGAGACTGAAGCTAACATGTCTGCAAGAATGGATGAAAACTAAACAAAGCCTACAGCTCTAATGTACTGAAAATCCTGTATTGCTCCAAGCCCTGCACAGTTTAGAGACAAAAGAAAACTTCCTCCTGTTTCCAGTTGTTGTGTGGACCACTACCATCCCGTTAGAGACTTATAAATATAGCCTCCACTGGTGAAAAAATCATGGGTGATTTCTTCTGTGATTTCTTCATTTCTCCAAGCTCCTCTGAATCACTGTCCACCTCTCAGACTTGTTCTGTGATTTAAAAAGGTCTGGGGATTCGACCACTGATGGATGTTTCCCTGGTTAGAAAAGCAACTGACACATTAGAGCTTTGTTGGCGGGATTAAGAATGAGAAAGTCACCTTCCCACACAGCCAGCTAGCAACCTACAGCTAGCTATGTACATGAAAAACTGTGTCAATAACTTTGTAGGAGCAAGGACATCAATTTAGAGAAATGACAACCCTTAAATCATTTCTTCCACCATCATGAAAAACGTTAACTGCTTCCTACAGCCATTACCAGAGCTTCTGTGTTGCCTGAAGATGACATTGGTGCGATGGATATGTCCTCACCACTGGTCGGTTGGGGCGAAACAACTGTGACCCAGCAAGACTTTGCCAGGAACCTGAACATGAACAAGATGTCAAACTCAAAAATAGAATTGATGGCATGGAAGTGAAATGAAATGGCTATTCAGACTAACTCTACAATGCCAGAAGCTCCTGAAATGGTTATTTGTGGTGTTCTAAGGATAAGATGGGACATTTTAGCAGAATATCAATTTGATCAATGAACCTGAAGTGATACATTTCACCTTCGCCCTCATTCATTACACAGTAGCATAACCTGTTTCTGCTGTGGGGGTTGCCATGACGAAAACAAGTGATATTTTATATATTTAACATGAACAATGATCCTTTTTCATCCAAACTGATAAAATGCTGCCTCAACTTGTCTTATTGGAACATTACATTATGGACTGTTTAGAAATCTATTCGATCCAGAATTACAGTTTAAAAAAGAACCATTCAGTGTTAATAGAGGAGGTCAATTAGTTAAATTCAAGTAATTTGTTAAAAACAGTTTTACTTTTTGACTATTTAGGTCATGTTTCGCCACCAATGTGATTAATGACATTGTGTTACAATAAACAACTAATGTTTTATTCCAGGAAAAAGACATTGCTTGGAGGAAACAGCACACTGACTTAAACAATGTGCCCCTGGGAAGCCACTTTATCTTATGAGGGCATGATGTTCAAGATGCACATTGTAATCACTTAAACAACCAGCAGAGGATGATCACCTCAGGCCAGATTGACAGGTTGTTTGTGAAAATCCCTCTTGGGTCTACGGAAAGCAATGAAAAGCAATAAAATCAGTCAGGCTGGGACACGATAAGGGCCAGATGGCCAGCTGCTGAATGCTACCTGTCTTCACTTCTCCGGTGATTTATCCTTTCCGTCTGCACTCCACTTGCTTTTTCACTTAGGAAATGGGCGATCACTATTCCTACCCCAAAACTGACAGTCACCTCTGGGAGGCTATTGTATGATTAATGACTTTGTAAAGCTACTGGAAGTTTGGAGACTGGACAAATTTGGTGTTCACTCCAGATATGTTTACAAAATTCCTCAATGTCAGTGTTTGTTTGCGAGAAGGAGGGGAGGAGGGGTGATGTGACGAGCAAAAAACGTGGCCCTACGCCATCCCAGGTCCAAGACAGCGAAGCATCGTCTCTCTGGGGACGGAGGGTTGACAGTGATGAAGAATAGATGTTCCTCCAAGGAGACGAAGGGAGGGCAGATTATGGAAACCTCCTGTCTTCCGATGATATGCCTATGCTCTTAACACAGACGGATGTAGAGTAGTATCAGGTATGTGTCAAGAGGCCTGGATAAATTTTGACATCTCAGAAATAACATTTATGGTACATTTTTACAGATTAGTGTGCACAATAATTTTTACAAGGCACTCAGTTGAGTTACATTCATGTGACAAACAGGACTTTCCAGAATTAGGCCTTGTCGATAAATCCAGGAGACTGGTCTGAACGCAAGTCTTAGATTTATCGACATGGAAGGATGTTAAACATTCAAAAAGGTTTCAATATGTTTATGGCTGATATTTTTCTGAAAAACCACAAGTGTTTATTTCTAGGTATGATTCTAAAGGCTTGTAGCTGGAACAGATATTCCTTGAAAGCAGATATTCCTTGAGCTGGGCATCCTGAGCTTTCTACCCTGTGAATGCATTTTCCCTCCTGCTTCTCCAAACTTCCTCTTTTCTTTAATTAATGAAAATGTATCCCTGGAAGAAGCACGTCTTGGAATATAACTTCAAGACTTGCTGTGAGAATTGTTGACAAGTGATTAAAATTTAAAAAGAGTAGACTTGATGGCCCCATTGTGGATGCCCTTGACCCATGAAATCGAATGTGGTGTGGCTGTAAATTCTCAACAGTTGAGAACCTGCGGCTTTTTAACACCCATCACATTAGTGTGTGCCTGAGGCCCATAAAAAGAACTAAGTAGCTCTTCTGTGGTTGGCAGAAAAGTGCACAGTCACAGCAAGGCACCACCACCAATTACCAGCTGAAAAACAAAAACTTAGATGCAGCAAAGATTTTACAGCTGCTCCCATATGGACCGTGGTATGTTTAACGGGTTTAAGACGCTTGATTAAGTCCGTCTGTGAAGTTTGGTGTTGATAGTGAATGTTGGGGTGACAATCAGCAAATCACCCAACTACACAGTTTTCTAGCCTTTTTATGCATATTATTGTTGTGTGTCTCACCCTAGACACTTGGGATGGTAATTTTGCCCTATTCACATCGGCATAAAAGTTCATTAAAGTGATTGTCCTGACTAAGAAACCCACGGGCCAGATACTGGACGAATTCAATGCATCGTTTCTAACATCTTTGCATCGGTACAATTCAAGTTATTACCTCCACCAGGATAACGTGTTTGGATGAGCGTGTGGATGCGTGTCCATGTCTTAAAAACTGAAATCCACAGAAGAAGTTTGCTTTCACTGTGAACCAGATCATCTGCAGAGGTCAAAAAGAAACAGCATAACAGCTTGATTAGTCGCAGCAGACTACAAGAGAAACAAATACATTAAGTAAAAATGCCACTTTTTCAGTTAATTCATGACTTGTTTGAGCAGACACAAAGAAATAAAGCTCTGTACCATATTTAATTGCATATCAGTTTATTCTTTTGCATGACGTTAAACAGCATCGTATCACATTGATAGTGTGACTGAATGAAATCATGTCAAATTGCATGTCATAGCACTTCATATGTATTGGATAGATGGTAATGTATAGAGATGCATATCACATCGGCCTCAGTGATGGAGATGCACATCACTAATAAACACAGTGTACCAGGGTTGCAGGTTTTCCAGATTTCTTGCCGCAAGTACTGGGTTTTTTTTCACAGAGAACATTTTGCTTTGTCACAGTAGGAAGGTGTAGATAATCAAAGAAATGATGGCTGAATTCCATTTAGCTGCTTTAGTCTCAGGGTGTTGGCCTTGTGCGTGCCACTGTTGATGTTATTAACAATACCTGTGCTTTTCCTACTAGGACAATGTCAAAAATTGGCTTATTCATGAGTCTGTGTTCCGTCTTTCCTCATCACTGTTGACACTGGTCCAGTCGTTCCCTTCACATGCGTGACAAGTTATTTGAACAGTACTTTCAATTGCACATTAAAAGTGACAGCTTACTTCCTACAACTGCTGCAACTAGTATCAGTTAAGTAGCATGACTAAAAAGGGAGTAAAGCATATCGTGTATGCATGCAAGTTAGCAACTTGCGGGTAAAGACCAAAACAGAAGTAAAATGAGCAAATATTGAATGCAGCTCCAAATAAATACAAACATTCATCTAGATCTTCTGTAAATAGGGAAATATATGCTCACACTTCAGACATTACAACTTTATAAGCTGATTATGCGGTATGTCAGTCTGTGTCTGAGTTCTACCAAAAAGAAAATAATAATGAAAATTTAAGGTTGCAAAATTATTCAGTGGAGCTGTGAAGGCCCTGTACACCTACACAGGGGTTTGCAGTCACAGTGGCTGATTAGTCAGGTTAAAGCAGGGTGGAGCTAGTGGGTGTAACTCAACCAACAGGACAGAACAGTCTGTAGGCATCCATACAGTCTAAGAGGGCTAATCAGGTAAGTGGAAACACCAGTGTAATCAATGATAAATAATAACAAATTTCTGGAATTATAGTTTTAAAATATCAGAGAAGAGAGAAGTAAACAGAAAGCACTCCAGTATTTAAGAGCGTAAGTACTGTGAATAAAGAGGGCATTAAAATGGAGGGAAATGCTCAGCGGTCCCAATGGGGTGCCTGACACTTTCAGGCACCCCATGTAATAACAATTAAAGTGAAGGAACTCAGAAGGAACCTCAAATGATACACAGCCACCGAACTTAAGTAGGGGAGACCGGGGTTAGTTGTCTCACAGGTTGGTTGTCACAGAGCTTATTACAGCCAAACTAGAGCCCACTGATTCATCATGTTTCTATTAAATGTTTGGCATGATGTCATGCTCATTTCTGTTGGACCATTTTGTGTAAGACACACACACACAAAGTTATTTTTCATGGGACATTTTTTGTTGCTGTTGTTTTTGTAATAAAGGTTTGTAGGTGATTAGGCCATCCATAATCAAAAAGAGGAAGGTAGCAGCTTTAACATTCGTCTACATTTGAGTTGCTAGCTAAGGATATGTGGGAGCTGGCTTGTCAGGAGGTCACGTGATGCTGGTTGTCACACGTGTGAAATCCATTAGATATTATATTCATAACTTTCATTCCCTCAATTCATAATGATATTATTCATAATGTTTTTAAACTATGGCTTTAATAAAAGCTAGAATTTTTTTCAACACTGTAAACTCCTTCATTTTACTTCTCATTACAGAGAATAAAATTATTCACATTCATGGTTTAAACAATTAGACAAATACAATGAATATTGTAGAGATGACGATTCTATTTATTTTAAAACTGACTTGGTGTCTCTAGCTTAAAAAACGTAAACGTTACAAATGTTTTTTAAATTACACTTTTTACCGAAGCCTCATTGTTAACTACAGGGACAAAACAAGCCTGTGAGTGTAGGAGCAGGGGTGTCTTTGATGGTTAATAACCTGCTGTTAGAATAAGTTATAAGAATGAAAGGGATACCTATTTCACCCCTAGACCTTAAGCTTCCCTCTAATGTAGGAATGACTATTGTGAGATGTATTGATGTTGAGCAATACACACAAGAGTAAAAGGTGTGACAACAAACCCCGGTCTCCCCTAACATGTAACTAATATTCAACCGCTTCTTTGTGTATCGACATTAGCTAGCTTTGCGCACAGTTGCTAGCAGTGCTAGCAGCAGTTCTTAGTAATGTTAGTAATACTAAAAACTGAAAAATACGACACCCAGATCAATCACACTGTTTTTTCCCTTATTTTGAAAGCTTTCAGTGCTAAAACAAAGTGTGGCCTCCCATGCCTAGTTACGGTTGCTAACGTAGGATTGGACAGTGGCTGTTTTAGGGAGGGGCTTATGAAGGGTCGACTCTGGGACATAAAGAGTGGAATAATTTTTTTTATCATAATAATAACTTTTGACAAAAGCTGAACATTTACTCATCTTCCTTTTTTATGTTTTAATTTTTATTCTTTAAGGGTGGAATGTATCCCAGCCCTTGACTATCAATCTCATGGCCCTTTAGACCACAGTAAACAAGCATCTCAGCACGCTGGTGTTAACATTTAGCTCAGAGCACCACAGGAGCCTCATCTTTTTGGGGTTTTGAGTGCAAGTCCAAGCAATATCTCAGCACCCCTGCAAGTTCAGTGCAAAACTGTGTGTGAGGATATGACAGTCGAAGCATTTCTTCAGTCTCATCACAGACATTTAAATTGTTAATGTTAAAGAGCTACATTTTAGTCATGATTATTATCATTATACTATTTTATAGTTTAAAAGTGTGACAGAACTAAAAGTATGTATTCATGCATTCCCAGAGGGATATGAAAATCCTTCTCTCCATCTAGTTCCACATCTCTTCACAGAAACAGGTGTTGCTTGTACCCAGCACTGGGCAAGATACTCTATGTGACCACTTCTCATAACCGTTCCAAAAATAGAGCGGGAGAGGGGTTAAATATAGTTCATGTCATTTTATTTTGGATTTGATGACTGTGTTAAAGAGCACTGTTACTTCTGGGTTGTGAGAGTGGTGTACAGTTGCTCTGGCTGCTGAATACAACCTAAGAAGCAGGAGCTCTGCGCATTAGAGCAGTAATTGGAGAACAGATAACTATGTAGATGACGCTGTATGTGAAATGAGTATTCTTGTATGTATCTTGGATATTTAACATTTTGCATGCATTCCGAAAGTGTTTCTTCTTTCCATTCTTAGTGTTCTGTTAACTGTCAGCAAATACCTCAGTTTGGTTTAAGAAAATGTCAAAAAGAGTCAAACAGGTGGTTTAGAAGACAGCTGGCAAAATGAACCGTTGCTGACCTTTTAAACAGTGTGGTCACATGGTCAAAAGATGATCATCAGTTAATCCTCCCCAATTACTCGGATATGCCCCATGGGTGCCGAAGGCAGCACGTACAGAGTAGATTCTGCTGCCGCACGCATTTCTCAACACAAGCAACTGAGGAGCACGTACCCAACAGTGAGAAGTGTCAAACAAGAGTCCATGCGGGAGCGCGGGGGGGCAAAACGCTGAGGGGAGAGGGGTGAAAGGAGGGACGGGGGTCCTCACTGGCATTTATCCCCTTCCCGGAGGCACTTTGCAGAGTGTTGGCCCTGCAGCAATGCTGAAGCCATCTGTGGGTTCTCTCAGCAGAGGCCATGTAAAACAAGACATGTGCTGTGGTTTGACCTTTCGCGGTCCTAACTATAATATTATCATAAGATGAACGATCAGATTGCACTTTTCCCTGCGGTGGGATTCGGTGTCCAAATGAAAAAGCGTTGAGTGAAAGCCTCGTATGGCTATATGTATTCCTGCTCCAGTGTGGTGAAATCATAGTCAGTGTTTCTGGAATGACAAAAGCACTTACCATTGCCTATTGAAAGTGATGAAGAAATTATATGATGATAAAATTATAAAAATCATATACTTGTAGACTTCAACCTCTGCCAGCTTTTTTCAGTTATATAGCAAGGTCTAATTCAATTTATCTCCCCACAGGAAACCTCAAGCAACACTGAACACCGGACTAATGTCTTTAGGAAGTGGCACCACTACAAGTTAGCGCAGTGTCAGGGATTTGCTAAACTTTGTGGTTGAAATTACAGTGCAAATCTCTGAAGCATTTTATGCAGCCAGGGATAATATACCACTATCTGTCAATACTAAAGGCCGAGCAGCTGGCACTAATTGAGGGAAAAGAATTATGGGTAGTAGCTGGCACAGTGTATATCTCTGGCTCGGAGCTTGCCAATACCCATTCCAATGGTGCCACAATGAGGCTTAGGGGTAGTAAGATGCTCTGGCTTTTGGACAAAAATCAAGTTTAGGGGTCAGATATCACTCTGCAGGTTGAAGACTGCTGTTGTTAATCCAAGAAAATGCAAACTGCAAGAAATCAATCTACTAAACCAAAACATATAATTCCAACCGTGCCAAAGAGCAAATCTGCATATGAACTACAGTGGTATCACTGGTGCTGTGAACAAGACGGGAGATAAGTTTGCATGCAAATGCTAATTCTAATCACCAACCTTGTGCTTGGCCAGCCACTCCTGGCACTTACTGATGTCTCAAGTTTGTTGCACATCTCAATTTAGTTTAATTTAGTGACAATGAGGATGAAGTTTGAGTTCTTTGTTGTTCTTACTGTCTGCTGACAAATGCATTGGAATTACTGTCAATACATCATGAAACTTAGGTGTGACCGAGGCATTGCCTTTTCTATACACCTAGAAAAAAAATCATCTCTTAAAATTGACATCCCTACTTCTCCTAGGGCTAACAAAGCTTTACCAGCTCTTTGAAGACATCTCGAGGCTTATCCTCAACTATTGGTCACTAGTTAACAAAGCATTAAGTGAAGTGCTCCAATAGCCATAACAGAAGATACCAAGAGAACATTACCTGATCACTTTCCTCATCAAGACTTTCTCATTCAGTCAAAGGAATTTAACCTGTGTCCTTCCACCAAGTCTTTCCACAGCACAGCTAACCACTGTCTTTTGATGAGTCACATCCTACCTGTGAAGATTTGTTGAGAACAATCATAATAGTATATGGCTTCAACAATTCAGTGTCTAATTAAATGTTCTGTGACACAAATGAACAATTCACAAAATGAGTTACATAGCACAAAATATAGCACAAATAGTAGAAAAATAGGTTTATTTTCATGTTGTGTTTGTTACAAAGCTGGACGGCATTTCAGCAGAATGGAAACAAATAAGGTGGCAGAATAATCAGCTGCGTTAAAATGAGACAGCTATTCCATAGATCCTGCACTGCTGTGATTTTTCACTGAGGTGACTACTTCTTACAGGTCTAAAGGCATCAGCAGAGCTTTAGCTTCCTGGTCTGTAGAGGGGATGTCAGATAGGTGTTGGAGAAATGGTCGTCCATGGATGCAGGTCCGGTGGGTCTCCCCAAGCTGCTGCTCCATCCGTAGGAGGGTTTCCTCCACATCTTCCCGGGACAAGTTTGTAGGCAACTGACGGGCGAGTCGCACTGCTTCTCCCTGCGAAGGAAAAGTCACAATTCAGATATTTGATAAAACAAATGAAACAAACAAAAAATATTGTAATGAATTAATCTCAATTCATAGCATGTCTCACTTGTAGGTAGTTTTTGACTTTCAGTGGCCGGCACTCTTGCACAGTTCTGGCCTCCTTGTGAAGAACTGCAGTCAGGATCTCCCTGAGGTCCTCCACACCGAGGAAAGGCACGCAGTCTGCCATTGCTGTCACTTCCAGATGTCTCTCGGCTGACGTGAGGCCTGGCCAAAACAAGCAGAAAACAAGGATTAATATACTCCAGACGCTACTACTATCTCCAGGAAAGAATAATAAATAAATATTGTGCTTTACGGCCGGAGTGATGACCAAGTCAAACAAGCGAAGGGCCAAATGGAGTGTTAAATGACTAATAGAAGCCCCAGCAGACTGGAAGGAAGCTGTCTTGTAGGGTGGAAGAATGATAGCTTCTTATTTCATAAGGAAATACTGCAAATCATGCACAATTTATATTTCTGATACATGACTTTGGATGCAAAATGAACTCAGAACGCTACTAAAAAAACCTGGAGAAATAGAGATAGTTAAAATATTTCTTAAATATTTCTGTGCTGGTTGTGTGCACAGTCTATTTATGTTTGCTATTAAAAATGGATGCAGAAAACAACAACTGACAGTAACAAATGTCATTATTGTTTTCAGCGTATTTAACTCCATACAGATATTTGTTACTTCTTACTTTAAAATAGTTTTTTCCTTTTTTGGAAACATTTTAAACAATCCTACCAAAAGTAAAAGATATTCAGCAGAGATTGTGCAATGAAACCATCTTATATATGCCGCTGCCTTCGGTCCCATGCACACCCACCGAGGCTGGCAGTGCCAAATGAAAATTCCTAGAATTTCTTAAAGGGCAACCATTCTCATCACCTGCACACTGGGGTACAAACCTACTGTGAGACCACTCTGTCGGGCAGAGAGCCAATGTCAACTGAGGTGAACCATTCCAGCAACAAAAACAACCAACACGCAAAGGACACTGTACACCCTTTGCAAGCGAGCAGAGAAATAAAGTCACAATAATGATGAAGAAGTTGGCAAAAACAATTTTAGTTGTGGGACTTATTCTGGTTTATTTTTACATTAGATTCATAATTAGCAACATCTTTGCCTTTGACCCCATTTATTGTAGTATATACAAGGTTAAACTACACTGATGTATACTGTATTATCGAACAATTTGTCAGTTGAGGCCTATCAATATTAAAACCACAATGTTCTCTGAAAAATAAAAAAAATTAAATAATGTTTTTGATCCACTATTTGCATATCTTACACTAGCTGCACTGTACTAACTGGTTTACAATTACCAGGTTATCAACAATATATAATTAATAACAATATGTGCTTAATTCAAAGATAACTTTGACTTTACTCCTTATACGTGTATACAAATAAATTAACTGTGGTCAATGTGTGTATATGTTGTATGATAAAGTTGCTATAACATGTTAAAGTTATTATTAAACTTATCATGATCCATGATAAAGGAAAAAGCTTTTAGTTTCATATAACTATATCTCAAACCATATCCTGTACCTCATGTCGGTCATGATTTACAACTCAGCATTTATTGTTTTTCATAACAGACAAATGTGTTGAAGAAATGGGAATATTTTGTCTTATCCACAACTAAGCCGATACACAGAAACTCCATCAGAAATAATTGCCTGTAATCCAGTTACTCGGGACTGTATGTTTGACATTTCTAAGTGACTGGTGAACTATGACATTAATCATGGCAAATGGCTCCAACATTTGTTGACAAAACTAGACAATCCATGAGACCTTTAAACAGCGTGACTCAAAAATAAGAGAGGCTTGTTTTCTTATTGATTAGGACTTCTATGCTTGTACTATGGTGATTATGTTTTTTTATTTTATTTATTATTTTGTCATCGGGTTCAGTGGAACTGCCCACCTGATTGGCAAATGAATGTTTAAATCATATTAGACTGCCTCATGCAACAGTGTTACAGTTTTTTATTTCAAACGTACCTGGAGCGAGTTGGATTTTAAACCCATTAGCCACAAGCCTGGGATCGGAGAAGAGGGCCCCTCCGTGTAGCTCTGGGCTTTGTTTCTCCATGTTGCACAAAGCCTCAGTATATTCAGCTCCCCCTAAACTTCTATAAAAGAGAGATATGTTAAGCAGCGTATTTTCGGATAGAAGATAAACCTCAATAGAAACAAAGGATTGGGAATTGTTTGTCTAAAAAAATAGTCTCTATATAATAATAGTCTATGTATACAAATATAGAAAGAAATCGGATGAGTGTGCAGTTTTCCACAACAAAAATGACTGTTGGCATTTTGCTGGTAAGAAGTGTGATACATTACCCGTCTGTTAACTGTATAGGGTTCTGCAGACTCACTGCTGGAAGTATATTATTCTCTAGAAGTTTCTTAAACAGCAAGGCCTCCTCCACTCGAAATGGGTTTAACAACATGAGCTTCTGACCACATAATACGACCCAGGCGCTCTGAGAGGCCAGCCGGTTTACAAGACAGAGGCCCCGTGGCACTGCGCTGCTCTGGGATGAAAGGCGCTGAAGCTGCAGCCGAAGGGCAGCCACGCTGCAGGGGAGGGACCGCGAGGGCTTAGGCACAGGGTTCTTCATCTTCTTTTGGGGCTGTGCAGAGAAGAGCTCGTCCAGCAACTGCTGGTTGGACAGGGGGGCCTTGCGTTTCTGGCCCTGTACATGGCCCCTTGGGGTGCTCACGCTCATCTCTCTGGGGCCTTCAGCACAGGCAAACTTGGTCCTTTGGTCGTGGTGTTCCTGGGTTTTTTTTGCCTTTTCCTCATACCTGCAGAGTTCAATTAAGTCAAACCTCTTTGTTATTAAATGTGCACTGAACAGCATGCACTGATTTGGTGATTTGTAGAACAAAAAGAACCCCAAGCTAAATTAAAGAGGCACTCCATCGATTTTACACGTGAAGTTAGGTTTGCTCTTGACGAGGAGTATTACTCAATCTGTTTTTCAAACAGTTTTCTAGTGTCCTCTGTGGCTCTGGAAGGAGCTTTCCAAACTTTTAAGGAAAATAATTGAGGAGGTCATCAGAGTTATCTTGAGTTAGGCTTGAAACTTATCATGAAGCCCGCTTTTCACAGGAGATTTGGGGTTTAAATGACATGGGCATTAAGGAGGCAGAGGGTTGTAATGAAAGATGCTACAGGGTTGCATTGTGGGAATTGCAGAGTCCAGTGTTTTGGGAGCTTGACTCATTCTTGGACTGGGACTAAAAGTCAGGATATCTCGGCCTCTGCTGCTTCAAGTAACCCTTTAATGTGTACGTTACGTATGATAGTTGTATCAACAGAATTGCAATAACGACATTTAAACACCTAAAAGCCTTAAACACTGAACAAGTGATGCAGACCTCTAACAGCTCTGACAAATCTTGCTTTATATACAATTTAATGTCTGTTGATAATTTATATTTCATATTTTCTGTGTCGCACAGCTGCTAAGCAGCTGCTGTTGTTGTCTACTTAGGACATCATACAGGGTGTTCTAAAATAAGTTTACATACTGTACATGTAGAGAACGTGTTGAGCACTATATATACACACACACACACACAGTACTGTGCAAAAGTTTTAGGCAGGAGCACAGAAATGTTGTAAAGTAAGAATTCTTTCAAAAATATAAAATGTCATTGTTTATATTTATTAATTTACAAAATGCAGAGTGAGAGAACAGAAGAAAAATCTAAACTAAATCAATATTTGGTTTGACCACCCTTTGCCTTCAAAACAGAATTAATTCTTCAAGGGACACTTGCCCAATTTGTGAATGAACTCAGTAGGTAGGTTGTTCCAAACATGTTGGAGAACTCCAACATGCCTAAAATCAGGGCTCTGTGGGGGCCACACCATCACTTCCAGGACTCCTTATTCTTCTTTACGCTGAAGATAGTTCCTAATGACATTGGCTGTATGTTTGGGGTCTTTGTGCTGCTGCAGAATAAATTTGGGGCCAATCAGACGTCTCCCTGCTGGTACTGCATGATGGATAAGTACCTGCCTGTATTTCTCAGCATTGAGGAAACCATTAATCTTGACCAAATCCCCAACTCTATTTGCAGAAATGCAGACCCAAACTTGTAAAGAACCTTCACCAGCTTCACTGCTGCTTGCAGACACTCATCATTGTACCGTTCTCTAGCCCTTCAGCGGACAAACTGCCTTCTGCTACAGCCAAATAGTTCAGATTTTGACTCATCAGTCCAGAGCACCTACTGCCATTTTCTGCACCCCAGCTCCTGTGTTTTCTGCATAGTTGAGTTGCTTGGCCATGTTTTCACATCAGAGGTTTGGCTTTTTGGCCACAATTCTTCCATTAAGACCACTTCTGGTCCCACTTCTCCATACAGTAGATGGTGTACCTGGGTCCCACCGGTTTCTGCTAGTTCTGAGCTGATGGCACTGCTGGACATATTCTGATTTTGAAGGGAAGTAAACATAATGTGTCTTTCATCTGCTGCATGGATTGTTTCTTGTTTCTTGCTTCTTCAAAAGAGCTTGAACAGCCCATCTTGAAACCCCAGGCTGCTTTGAAATCTGTGCCTGGCAGAGACCTTGCTGATGCAGTATAACTACCTTGTGTCTTGTTGCTGAGCTCAGTCTGAACATGATGACCTGTGACATGAAACTGTCTTCCACAGCCTCACCTCGGTAGCACAGTTTGACTGTTCCTCACCCAGTTTTAAACCTCCTACAGCTGTTTCTGTTTCAGTTAATGACTGAGTTTCAACCTACATATGAAATTGATGATCATTAGCACCTGTTTGGTATAATTGGTTAATCTTACACCTGACTGTGATCCTACAAAACCCCTGACTTTGCGTACGTGTACTGAGGGTGTTCTGAAGGCAAAGGGTGGTCACACCAAATATTGATTTGATTTAGATTTTTCATCTGTTCCCTTACTTTTTCTAAATCGATAAAAATAAACAATTCAATTTTATATTTTTGAAAGCATTCTTACTTACTTTTGCACAGTACTGTATATACACACAGATAGATAGATAGGTCTTACACTTCAGCACCCCATTATTCAAATGACCTATTTCGTGAACTTGTATAAGTGTAATTCCTAGAAATGGTTTGCCAAGTCCTTGTCACATCTTATTTCATGTTTAAGGCAGCAGCATGGAAAGGCAGGACTCTGAACATGTCTTTTTCCATACACTCTTCCATACCTTATATAAGGCCCCAAGTACTGCTGATACACATTTTCCAACTTTGCATTTACTTTAAATTAGTGTGCAGTAATCTAACGTAACTGGGTTGAAGCGCCGTCACTGCAGTATAATGGCTTTATTCCATGATGAGTACGTCTGTGGATAGACATCTGTAGGTGGCACAGTTTGAACTCCCTTGTACTGACGTGTCATTTCAGATGTTACTAATGACTTTGTGACAAGCTTTACCTCTTCCTCTATTTCATAACTTCTTTTGATACAATCAGCTGATTGCAGAAGTTAAGAGTGACTCATTGCCTGCGTATTGTTCTGTGCTCTTTGACCTGCTAATAGCAACATTTAATAAATGCTTTGTGTGCTTAGATCACTTGAGTCGGAGGCAAATGCACATGCTGGAGCCTAACGAGTGACCATATACACTATAAATTCACATTCATCTGATTACCATGCTTTTATTTTTAGTTTAATTCTTTTTCAAATGACTCCATCCCTGTCTTACCTTCATTAATGTAAATCCTTTGACTCTGAGAGAGCAAGGGTTAAACACAAACACTCATTACCTCCATCTGTTCTGTGCCAAATCTGTTCTCGACAAGCCAACTATGTGTCACTCCTCATGCCACTTGTGAACTAAGTGTAGGTGAGATTTTAAATGGACAAAGAGACTTGTGTGAACCTGGAAACAGGGCATTTAGATATTAAATGTCTCTTAAACCTTGTCACAGTGCCACTATGAACATCTATGTTTAGGGATTATTGTGGCTATTGGAAACAAGGGCAATCTCAGAGGACTTAATATTCAACAAATGTTCAAACGTGAGAAATATGCAACATGTGAATTCTCTGTATAGACGGCATACTGTGGGCATTTCACCATCAGCAATATCTGTTGTACTGTGAAAAATGTCATTTACCTAAGCCCCTATTAGACACAGCTGTTTGGAAATTAGAAACACAGCTCGTATCAACTAAATTTCCACACAGGGCTTTTCACATGCAGCTGACAGATCAGACTTTCCCCCTCTCTCTGCCTTGCAAATAACAAGAAATGGAAACAACTTGGAAAGGTGAAGGTCTGGAAACTCACTTCTTACGGTCTTCCTCCCTCAGATTTTTCCACCTCTCGTGAACAGCTACGCTGATATCCTGCAGGCTGGCTGTGGGTTTCTCCCTGAGGACCTCCGCTCTGGCCTCCTTCTCGAACAGAGCGGCGGGAGACAGCGGTGCCCTCATGGCGCGGTTGCTGATCAGGTCGTAGGCCGTCAGAGCAGCCCGCTTCTCTGTTATGGCATTGAACACCTTTTTGTTTGAGCTGCTCTGACTCCTGAGCTCATCAGAGTCACAGTGATTGTTCTTTAAGGGTTGATGGATTTTGATGGGTTGCAGGGGTTCTCGTGTCACAGGATCTGTCAGCGCCGTCCCCCGGCTCCAGTCATCAGCTGATAACTGGTCTTTGCTTGTGTCTGCATCTGACAGGGCCCTGTCCTCCAGTCTCTCAGGGGACTTGTTTGCTGGACCTGTTTCTGCTGTCTGAGTGCAGCTCTGAGCCGTTTCATCCTCACAGAGAGAAAAGTTAGTCTCAAACCCAACTGGGATCTGGCTGACAATCCAGTCCTCTGCTACCGAGGATGAAGAGCTGCAGTTTGAGGTCTGGCAGTCCACTGAAGCATCAGTGCTCATTGCGGTTGGAGGAGCTGTGTCACAGTGTGTAGGTGCATCTTTGAAGGAGTTACCATCTTGTTTGGTGAGACCACCGTGGTCATTCCTCTCAGCACTTGTTGTCACATGTTGTGACGCATCAGTCTGCAAAGGACTAGATGGTGATGGAGACGTCTCATGGCCAAGCTGCTTCTCAGCTGGTGGGTCAGCAGTAGGCCGATAGCCATAGAGAGAAACCAGAAATGCCTCGATTGCGATCAGCACAGCCTCCTGCATTTCAGACAAATCACAAATGGTAAAATTCTTGGCAGTACACTAATGTCCAGTCATGTCTAATAGGCTAGGGCTTTGGCTTATTTCCCCGACAAAGAGCAAGGCTTGATGATGACTGAAGTTATCCGTGTGTCTGAGCAAATTCTGACCAAATATATAATATATCTAACTGATGTTGACAAAGCTTGAATTGTATAGCTACCTTGTCATGAAGAAGGACCTGGGTCTTGTCCGGTGTCAAATTGACGTCAACTGAGGAGGGTGGAACTGTAATTTTGAGCATGGCGGTGGGATAACGGTTTCGGGCTGGATCATCTGGATACTGAGCAGCGTAGTGTTGACGCAGCAACTGATGATGGATCACACGATCCAACCACGAAGTTCGCAGGTAAAAACACCAAATAAAAAAATGGTATTAGATATAAAATTGAATTGAATAAACTCTGTTGCAAAGAGCTATTTAAAATCACTCTACCTTCATTACATCTTTTTGGTGGACAGGCCGGTTGTTGACAAAGATAAATGTCTTGTCGGGGTTAGATGAGCTTGTAGAAGAGTAATCTGCTCCAGGCTTTGGAAGAAAGCCATCTAACACGATCTGAATAAAATAAAAAATAATGACGTTAATAATCCAACATAAGAAAAGCAAACAGTAGGTGTCACCATAAACTTGCATAACATTTTTAAATTGACATGTTCAGCAGCTGGCTGGTACTGGTGCATAACAGTGTAACTACTAGTTTTGAAACCTAAACATTACATAAGCTTCACATTTTCAATTAGGATGGCCATTCCACTGACATCACAGCTGGAAACGAAGCCATTAATTCTGGTTGTGCACAAGCAAACAGGCACTCAGCACCGGCCACAGGATACCGTACGCACACATCCACTGCATAATGAGGTGGCAGTAAAGCTTAAGTTCACTCATTTCATCAACTCCTTTACATTTTTCACGCTTAAATATCAAACTTCTTTTCATTGTAAATTTTGAAACAATCAATAAACAGTCAGTGAAAAGCCTGAGTCTGCTGGTTCCTCTCAAGGGTTTCACATGCAGGCTCCTTTGTGAACGGGCTCAACCAGCTGGTGGTGGACATTTTTCTATTAAAATATGCATCATACATGATGCCCTCTAACCTAGACTCAAGCCAGAGGCAGTTCTCATGAGCTAAAATTGATGACTCAACATAAAACTGAATAGTTGCACTTAAAACTCCATTATAAATGTAAGCTTGTAAGAAATTATGGAAAGCTATTAATGTTCTACAGATTGCAAGCGGAATAGCTATGCTTTTTTTCCACATGGCCTAGGGCTCATTATTAGCAGCAGCGCACGCCAATGAAGTTAATAAATGAACTGCTGTTTCAGGTCGGGGCACATATGCTTCTCTCCATTTCTGCTCATTAGGGTCACTTTATGAGAGCACGAATGGCACCTCTGGCCCCAAAGGGCCGCTATGTGTAGTCATGCTGCCAAAAACGAGTGTCACATTTTGTTCTGCAGAGGAATAGCTCCTACAACTCTCCCAGAGCGCTGTGTCAACCTGGCTCCCTTGATCACTAAGCTTTGGTCTTGGGGACAGGGGAGAAGGAGAAAAGTTCTCTTTCATTGCTACGGGGAGTAAGAGGAAAAGGTGAAAGGTCGTTCTCATAACTGGGCACCAAAGTGTAGCAGCAAAATAACAACAACAAAGAGGAAAATGAGAGAGAAACAGGGTGAAAAGGGCTGCTCCATATCTGTCAGACTAGATTAGTTGGGAGCCTGGCAGCAGGTACGGACCACATGACACCTACCGTGACCAAGCAGAAAGTTACCGCTCGACAGTAATTCAATTACGATCAGCACAGCGAAGCTTAGCTAACAAAAATCACTCACTCCTCATCAGGAAAGAAGTCAAGAGAAAAGGGCAAGGGAACAGTTGGCCAGCCACCAACTGACCACATTTGCTGGCTTCAGACCAGGCGTTCATGATGATGTTATTAGCTCACGGTCAAATATAACGTGCATGTTCTCATTTGCTCTGCAAAAAGTATCAATCTTAACTGATGCCAGTTAAAATGAGACCTTTCCGAACAAGTAAAACAAACAAGACATTAAGTCATCGTCATTTATTTCTGATGCAAATCAACGAATATCAAACTTGCGTCTGAGCTGTTTTTTAGCATCAGTGTCACACAATCTCAGAGACACCGACTTCATGAACATCCCTGAAACAAGTCAAATGACTAATTGTCTAAACTGAAAATGAGGCTAAAGGACATGTCATTTTAGGGTGGACTTGTTGATGATCAGCTTTTATAAGGGGACAAGTGCGTGTGTGAAGATGAACTGCCGTTACAGCTCCAAAATGAAGTGTAAAGGGGCACTGGAGCCACAGTACGAGAGCAAGAGTGCAAGATGTGCGCATGAGGTGGAGGGGGTAAGTATGTGGCTCTGTGCCAGCTCAGCCGTGCTATGTGCCTGTGACGTTCACCCATCAGAGTGCACTCCAGGCAGTCTCTTTACATTCACAGCATCAGTTGTTACAACGTCCAAGGGTGACTTTGTCCTGCTGAGCAAGGGTCCGTGTGAAACAATAAAAATAACAGTTGACCATGAAACTGGAAACTTGTAAATGTGAGCTCTAGGCTTGAACTTAGCCGAAATCATTGCTTTATACTGCCTACACCTTTAACTAATTCAAACCTACCTGTATAAAATGTGGAATGAGTTTTACTAATGCCCATACATGCTTTTTTGCCAGCAATCTTAGTGTGTATGAAAACCTAAAGAAAAGTGTAAAAAAACAAACTGCGGTATCGTCTATAAACTTGCAAGTCATGATCAGATAGAATTGCTCTTTAGCTCTTTTGTCCCTACATTTTTCCCCTTAACTTACCTCTGGTTGCTCTTGGTGATGGTGGCAAGGGAGAAGGTTGGCAACAGCACCGGGCCCCAGCGTAGCAAGAAGGGCACTTCTGTGATCGGCCACCTTGGCCTTCTGCCAAACCACCACCTGCAACAATATGACACCAGTCAACGTCCACATCAGGCGAATCATGCTGCATAAACACCTGTCAAGATAGTAACTGGGCCACGAAGACGCCACCATATATGGAGTTCATACATTTTGTTTCTGTCAAGCTTCACAGGGAAGCCTTTACAGGAAGAGTTTTCTGGTTTTGGAGCATCCTTCCATTAAACATACTATTTAGTAAACCCTTCTGGTTTTACCTCAGTCTTGTATAATGTAAACTGACTTTGTGTTCATGTTTTACCTGCATGCACATTGTCTGCTGAACACTGTTTTGTATTAATTGCCTGCACTGCGTGACGTTGCCTTACTGCTCTCACCTTTTTGTCCTGTTCAGCTTCTCCATGTTCGCTTTCTCCTGCTTCACCTTTACATGTTGAGCATTTTATTGCTGTTTTAATGGATAATGTCACAACTGGCCTATTCCCTAACAATAGCTCATTTACAGTGATGTTGGTCAATGTGCACTGTCCCTGAAAATAAATCAATTAAAATGAATAAAACTTCTGCTATTAGTCAGCCATTATGTCACAAAATATACATGATATACGTGTATTTAAAATAACATTAAAAAACATACAGTCTCTGCAATTACAACAGCCAAAACATTTAGTTTATACTATGATGTCGTCCTTGGACCTGTGACACAAAATGTTACCAAATTACGGTACATTTAAAGATCATTTTGTAACTTATGCCATGATTATTTTACTAATAATTCATTCATATCATTGTAGGTTTATGTCAGATCAGCAAATATTTGCAAAACTACTCAAACCACAAAAACTACAAGCCCATTCGTGGGTGTTGACACCCCCAAGTAGTTTGCGTCCAACAGTGAATACATCTCCCGGGTGTTGATTTCTTAAAGCATGCACTCTGTTGCAGTACATGTCTCAGCTATTAAATACGCAATTTGGCACATGTAAACGGATCGCTCCTGTAAACAGTTCCTGAAGAAGCTGTGAAACACGACACTGGCCAAATAGCAGAGTTGGAGGTAAAGGATAGGGGCAACTGAGTGCTGATTGTACAAAATAGGTTCACCACCCTCCCCTCGATTTCTATGAAAGTTATATGGTAATCGCGTGGCCCCTTGGTGACCCGCCTATACACTTCTGTGTGAAATCTGGCTGCAGCCTGAAACTGAATCTGGGGTTAAGTCCACACCTGTGTTCAGCAGCTTACTCAGGCGTCATAATCAGCCAAATCAGAGTCACAGTCAGTCATATTTGTGTTTGGGGTACCTGACAGTTACGCTTAGCAGTGTTGGGAAAGGACATGAGAGCTGGAAATGTCTAATTGCTAAACAATTCCACTGCTGATTAATCTAACGTTATGTAATGCATCAACCCAAAAAAAAAAAAAAGAGGCTTTATTGTGCACACCAAAATCTAACTATAGAATCTAACTATAATGAAAATGAATGACTAACATTAAGCTGATAATAAATGATGATTAATCTTTTTAAAGTAATTCCACATTGTGTAATATGGTGCACGCTTCTATTGTTAATGATCAACTTTGTATACGGTTTCTATTTGCTATTGGATAGACACTTTTCAACTATTTACACTTGTCTTTGCAGACATTGTAAATACAAACTGTCAAACTGCAAAGATGACTGAGCCTTTACTGTTTGGGCCCCTCAGCTGAGACTCACTTTTCTCACCTTATGGCTTTTTATATGTTTCTATTTTAGCTGGTATATAGTCTTTGCATCTTATTTTATTGCTATCTGTTGTTGGTTTTATTGTAAAGCATTTTTGTAACTTGTTTTTGAAAGGTGCTATATACATAGTAATTATCATTATTGTAAAACCGAGTCCTATTTGCTCACGATGGAAGGAAAAACCATAATTAATTGTAATTATATACAGGCATGACTGCATGCATGTTAAGGGCTCTGACTTGGCCATAAGTTATACATTTTATTTGTTTAAGTCAATATATTGTATATTTACTCATGTGTAGAGTCCTTCCATCCTTATTGACTGTACAGTTTCAGAGTTTATGCTGATTTTTCCCTCTACCTTTTTCAAACATATATTAAAATTCATCGTTCTCTCAGACCGAACCATGATGTTCGCTGCATCATGATGTTTTGTTCATAGAATCTGTGTTTTTCCTCCTCCTCTGTGTCTTTTTGCCTGTTGTTCACAGCCAGCGTTATGATTCCATTGGCACTGTGCACAGGCAGAAACATGAGTAATTTCCTCCCCCTAGAACAGCGCTCTCGTCCAACCTTCTCCTTGTCGTGCTTAATTGTTTTGGAGAAGGTTTGTAGTTCTTTCCATACCTATTATTAGTATTTCTATTGTACCTTTGCATATCAGTCTGTATTGATAAGAACGTTTTTTGTTAACAGCAAATGTCACTTCCACAGATCTGAATCAAACTTTTCAAAATTACAAGGGACTTTCAAGCCACACCTAAATGTCTTTACAATACATTGGTTAAATACCACTTAGCCCCTCTCCATACATGGCTAATATTGTATCCCAGAGTGCCCCTAATTAAATACTAGTGCTGAAATGATCATTGAATGATCATTTAGGTAATTTATCAAATTCAAAAACATTCTCTGGGTTCAGCTTTTCAAATGTGAGGATTTCCTGATAACTTCAGATTGAATCGATGAATTAATAGAAAAAATAATAGACACATTGGATCAATCAGTTACATCAATAATTATTAGTTCAAAAGCTACATTTTTTCAGCTTCATTTTTTTGTTACTAGTTAAAAAGACTGATGAGTGTCTGCTGCAATCATTTACATAACTGTGTTTTACATCCCAACAACTCAATCCTGAGAATAATGTTGTGATTTTGGACTATTTCTTTCTTAAACCAATACACACTAATTAAAGGAGTTCTCTGACTTTGAACTGCTCCTTAACAGTTGAATGCACGTGATTTCTTTTAAGTTAATGACTTGAACTTTTATCAAGCCAAGCCCGCACAGACCTCACTTACCTGCACAGAAGCCTCCCCGCTTGGCTCGATGAAGTTCAGTCTGTGTGTTTATCAGGTGCTTCTACAAGCACCTACCAAAATGAATATTTTTCATCACACGTAACGATTTCATAGCTCACTGACTCGCATTAGCACTGACAACAAAACAACAGGAGGCTGGGGACAATTACCGTCTTCAAGAAGGTGTTTGATTCATAATTTACCCGACAAGCTCTAAATATGCTTTTGTGACTTCCTGTTTAAAGACGTGTGCAAGTTTGAGAGAAAGTGTTTAGCGAGGCACGAGGAAGCCGTGCAGCTTCAGCTGTAAGCTGAGAAGACAATTCCCATATTACACTTTTGCAATATTTCACATTTAAGTGAGTGAAATCTATGATAGGGAAATTAGGTGGAACAGTATGACAGTATAACAGGTATATAACAGGTATGGGCTAAGCCAGACTTAATGTATTCTGTGTCTCCTTACATTTGTCTTGTTGTTATCACTGTTTTGATTGATTGAATGCCAATGGATGCAAACCATAACTTGGCTGAATGTTATTGTTGAAATGTCAAAATATATTTGAAAACAAAAAAGTAAAGTAATAAGTAGGCACAACATCTCCAAACGGTGTTGTTTTTTCCTATGCTGCACTAATCTCTATGCAGACAGTTTTATTTCATGTGCATGTAATAGTTACTCCTTGCCCTTTATTGTTGTTATTGTCTTTCTATTCTGCTTTATAAACATCAGGTTTATGTCTACCATTATTTTTTTGGTTATCGGCAGCATGAGCTGTAACACAAGTAGTGGTATGAGAAGAGGTGGAAGCAGTAGGAATAGGAGTAGTAGTACTGGTAAGAGTATCAAAATGTTGAGGACTGAATTTCATGGAATCAAGCACACCTTACTCTACAATCTAAAAGTTCCTCTGTGTATGCAGTAGTAATAGTATGCAGTCTAACATGAGTTCTCAGTACTTTAACACTTGGTAATGTTTTCAATTAAGGTTGCCATATAAATAACACTATGCTGCAAATGCATGGCATATTCACAAAAACTGGAGGTGATTTTGAGCCAGTGCTGTTGCGACAGTCATTTGAAGACTAATGAGGACACCTGGTGGTTGCTGTGTCACTTCATTGCCATTAAAAACCACACGCTTTCTTTTTCCCAGTGGCTCAGTTCTGTTGCAGTGAAGGTAAAAATGAAAATGATTGTCCAGCAAAAACATTTTCCTCAAACACTTTGCTGTCAACTTGATTGGTGGCTATTAAAAGTCATTGCATAGTCATCCTGCACACAGAACAACTGAGTGACTTAAGCTTTCATCAGCATGAATTGTGTCGGGCAGAAAAGAAGCACTGTGACCACAGGCACAGGTAGCAGCATAGCTCTTGGAAAGACACAGCAGTGTATTTAGACCTAATTTGATGAAATGGTGACTGCTTGAAACAGACTGGTCATGCAAATTGACAGCTAAGAGGTGATTTATGCTGCAGGATTAGTTTGAGAGACAGTATTGCTTGGTGGCTGACTGGTGGAAAAATAAAATTCCCTTTTAGTAATTTTAATTCTGCCTCCATGTAAAATTTCAACAGCCGCCATTGTGTAAATGTTTTAGATCACACATGTATTTGTATGCTGCTCACTTGAAATGAGTCACCTGTGAAAGTTGTCAGAATTGTTAAAAAGTTAAATCTGAAAATGGACGAAGTACAACCGACCTTATTGTGAACGAGAATGAGCCTCAAGTCAGGTTTTATAATGGCATAGGCCATCAGCAGGTCCTGTACTTTCTTCAGTTCCTCTTTGCACTTCTTGGCTGAGGAGTAGTACTGCCGCCTCACTGGAAGATTCTTGAATAGCTTCATGGCGCTCACTGTTGTTCCTGTGACACACAAGCAGCAGAGGTGTGCAACAGCTTTTGACACAAAATGTACTTTTTCCTCAACAAAGCTGAAGGACTCAGGTAGACTAGATCTACCTGGACCGCATCGGGCCAAAACTTACTGGTCAAGGTGGGTGTTATTCTAAGACTTTTCACCATAAATGCAAATACTAATAATCAGAACTGCTGATGACTTGAAATTTCCCCATTGTGGGATAAATAAAGGAATATCTATCTATCTATCTATACTGAAAATGTAGACGATAACGATCAGATATTACTACTGAGAGTCCTTCTTGTAATTGCTAAGAAGATAATCAGAGGAGGACACAACCCCACACAGTAACACAATGGAGGGAGATGATTAAGGATTTTTTCTACATGAAAAACATGTAGTAGGTTACAATTACATATTTCATATTTTTTTTCAGCAGATAAAAACAGAGTAAAATTATTCATGTGGATTTTTGTCCCCTCATTTAAAGATGAACACTACATTTTTTCCCATAATATATGTTAAATGTCACTATTCACCCCTGTTCATAGGAACAATATATGGACAATGAGAGGATGCCCAAATTCACAGACAGCCCCCTCAGACATTCATGTCAGTGTTGTGTCTCTAAACTCTATAGTAAAACTGTGCTTGTTAAAAGGAAAAAAAACCCACCAATACTACCTGCATCATGAATTCTATGTTATCCTAAGATCTGAACATGAGCAAACATCTTTTCATAATTTCCCATATTATTAATATACATTATAATTTCATATTAATCCTACAGGAGATCATGTGACTGCTGCTGGAGACAAAGATGATGCAAACTAGTATCTGTCAGCGACACATTTCCAGTTCAGCGGTGTAAAGAAATTAAACTGCTATCAGAGTGTTTACAATGACTCTATCTGTGACAACAACAAGTTCCACTGTAACCCATCGTCACATAAAGCAATCCTTGATTTTGTTGCTCACTGCAAGCCTGATTGGATTGTTAGTGCCTTGCCTTGGCCCAAGTGAGACGGCTTCTGAGAAACAATCTCGCCTGTGAAGTTAAGCGTGTACTGGGTGCTGATGTCATCCTCCACTGTCTTCGTGATAACAACCACCTGAGGGGAAAGGGCACAATAAAACATCCCAGTTTATACACTGTGGTAACCGAGGAGGTGAATTTTATTATTATTATTTTTTAGTATGCATCAGAGAGAGTTCTTTTTCCATAAACTTTATTTTTAGGATTGCATTGCTTTTTATTCAGTCCCATTTGCCTTTTTACTTTTTTGAGTTGACTGTGATTTAATGCAGTTGTTAAATACTTCTCACCTCTGCCACAGCACAGATGGAGCCCAGCGCCTCCCCTCGGAAGCCGTACGTCTCCAGATGTTCCAGGTCTTCGTGGCTACAGATCTTTGAAGTGAAATGTCTCACAGCCATCACAGGAGTGTCCACAGCTTTTATACCATGGCCGTTATCACGCACTTCTATCCGGTCCAAACCATAGTTCTCCTGCAAAGTGAAATTCAATACAGAGGGGAAATCAAAATCACTACTGTGAATTGTGAAGAGTTAAATATGGATTAAAGCACACTTTTACCTGCAGGAAAAATATAGTTTTGTATTATTATAGTTATATATTTAGAGCAAAGTGTTGTTTCACAGCATGTTTTGGACACTTTGACATTTCACTAATTGCATTATCCAATACAACAATCTTTCTTCTAAATGGGCAAGAAAACACAAAGAACCCAGATCTGGAGGTTAACTTCTAGCATTCAGATCAGTTTCAAGAAATCACTTAATAAAGTTACAAGTACAAGTCCATTTACTAATATTTTCAAAAGAAATAAGACATTTGTCCTTGTTCCAAAGTGTGTCCTAGATACTGTACCAGTTTAATGTCAATGCTTGAGGCCCCAGCATCCAGGGAATTTTCCATCAGTTCTTTCACGACATTCACCACAGAGGTGATGACCTGGGAGCTGGACAGCAGCCGCACAGTATCTGCAGGCAGCTGCTTCATGATGTAAAGTACCTGTTAAAGGAAAATCTGGTTTTAGTCTGGTACTTCTGGGAGTAGTTGAGTCTCAGCAACAGCATGACACGAGGAGTGGCGTGAACCTTGAACAATATTGAAGATTTTACTGACATCAGTGGCTTCACATCCTACAAAACACTTGCCTAAGCCAAAATTTCATGTCAACATGTAACATAACAATGGTGAGCTGCACAACAAATAAACTGCCAATACAGTAATGAATGCTTTGCTTTCGCAGCACACTTGTAACTGATAATGCACAATGTCATAGCCTAAAAACATTACGTAAGGCAAACAAATCTGTGTCATCTTCATTAATCAGCAAACTTGATCAGGTTGAAAGTCTTGTCTTCTGGTTTCAAAAGGATTCTTTATGTCAAAAATACAGTTTTATTGCTGTTGATCATAGAAATAATACTTGAATTTTACAAATAAGAGTTTCCAGTTAGCATGACCTCTTGCTGACCTCTCACTGGCTCACTGATACAAGATAAGGAAGGTAATTTTCAGAAATGTACAGATTAATACCATTTCCAATTGCAAGTAGTACTAGTTAGTAATATCGCATTAGTCACAATTTAAAGACACACCATGACACCAAAAAGTCACCTGATAAGAATACTTTACCTGTTATGGTTATATATTAGCTAGATTTGTAGCTGTAGAGACACAGACCCTACAAATGTTAATTCACTGCTAGACGAAACTTTCAAGTCATTCAAACTATTAAATATAAAGAGATAGTTGTAAAATCTAATAGTTGAGAGGTGTTTTAGAGTTTAGGCTGCGTTCAATCGACTTTACTAACGTTAGCTAGTAACTGCTCCATTGAGCTGCTTAGACTCGTTAGCTTACAATGAAAAAACCCTATTTCACCTTGACCTGAATTACAAGGCGACATTAAGAGCTCGTATTACACTGAATATTTACGCTAGTAAATGGCTAAATAAGGCGGTTATATACTGACTTTTAGAGTCCTTCTGACCGGTTCAATTTTTCATAAACAACAGGCACGAGCCACACGGCGGAAACCACCTGATTCCCGCCCCCTTTCTCACACGCTGATTGGTTACAAGTGACACGAGGGCGGGTTCAGAGAAACATACTGTGAAATTTCTACCCACAGCTTGTACTGACAGGTACGCTCATTCTGAAGAGACGCGGGAATCCAGCTCCCCGTAGACTCACCAAACCACAGTCAGGCTCCAACCAACCTCAACTTGAAACCCATGTGATTTAAATCTCAACACAACCCCCTGTTTCGTAGAATTTCCTGGGGGCGGGATACAGCCTGAGAGGTTTTACTGAGGGCTTCAAAATCCTCCTTTCCATGTCTTGAAACCACGTCTACTTCCGCTCGGGTCAGTCTACGACGTGCTATCTGCGCCTGTGAGCTGTACGCACAACAACAGGGAGATAAACCATTTCTCTCCATAGCAGTTGTCTCTATCATTACCTCCACTGCTCGCTACTACCTGTAAGTCTGCAGCGCTGGCTTTGTGAGTTGTTATCTTGCACTTGTCACATAACGTCACTTACTGTTTCTTATTTATGTACCGTTGACCAACCTTGGTTTAGAATAGTGGTGGTGTGGTCTAGGCTATGTACTGAAAACGAAAACATGTTCATGGGACGTCTCATGTTTACGCTTCTACTTAGCAAGACAAGATAGACATGAAAGGACAGTTAGCGCCAAGTCACTAAGAAGTGTTGGTTCCAGTTCAGTCAATTTGATTAGAATGTAATAATTTTTTTATCCAGAGTAGTTTTAAACAGTCGTGTAATTTGCTTTAGCTACGAAAAGTAATCAGCAAATAGACTAAGCCAGTGAGTGTCAGTGGTTTGAACAGCGTAGATTGTATATGTGACTTTAATCATGCGTAAGGATTATTTTTCCAGGTGTTGCAAATACTCTCTATAAGTAATTGTTCATGTGATCAGACCGAATACATCTGTCACTTTATGCATCAACTCTGTATATCTGTCTGAAGTCGCAAATGTAGCAGGTAGCTTCACACCACAGTGGGCAGTTATTTGTCTAAATGTGAAGGCTCTGAGATTTGAGTTTGGTTTGTAAGTCATTATAAGAGAGAGTCTCCTCAGTCACAGTGGTATACGGTTTTAACAATTACCAGATGTCAGCATGTCATGTGGCTGGTAAAATAATTGAGATGACTGCAGAATGTTGGCATGCACTGGGCCTCGTTGGGAATGTGCAAGAAAGTCATCATTGCTTTTAATGACTGCAGCTGAAGCTCTGTTCGTTTTCGGTAACCCAGTCTGGCTGCTGAAAGTGTGCCAGAGGGCAAAGTTCAGCAAGATTGCACAAGGTGTTTTTTTATTATCACATGTAGACTTGCAGGGAGAGCAAAGTGCTACAGTGACACTAAAGTGGTGTTATTTGCCTCCTCAAATAAAAGTATATCATATAGAAACATGCACACACTTCTGCAGGCATTGTATCCACAGGGCACATTTGGCCTTTTTTGTGGCCCTTTAGAGGGTTGTAGGATTCACAGCTTGTATAACAGGCATAGTTTTTAGTATGACAAGTTAAATGAGATTGAAAGTTATCGCCGCAGCCATTGATCTGACATTTTAAACTCTTGGAGTAATTTCAAAAGGCCACACATGGTTTGTAGCACAGAAAGAAAGACTAAGGAAAAACAGCTACAGTTTAGTTTCTAGATGCATTTAGAAAAACAGTGTTGTTGTTTTTTTTTTACCCCACCTGGTGAGCAAGACATCCAACGCTGAAAATTGACTTTTTATTAACATTATGAGAGGAACTTCTTGTAATACGATGCAGGAAAGGACATAAAAAACACAAATATTGGTGTTGGTAAGTGTGTATTGTGTGCTTAACATATGTATTCATTTCCTGTTTACAGACCAGGATGAATGTGGGTGTGGCACACAGTGAGGTGAACCCAAATACTCGGGTCATGAACAGTCGAGGGATCTGGCTGACCTATGCTCTTGGTGTTGGAATACTTCACATTGTGCTCTTGAGCATTCCCTTCTTCAGCGTGCCGGTGGTTTGGACACTAACTAATGTCATACACAACTTTGTAAGTTACACTCTCACACTGTCACTGTCACAGCAGGCCAACAAACCAGGCCATTCACATTGTTATCAAATCATTACTACAGAGTTAGCTGTAGCCTCACAGGCCAAATGAATCTTGCATACAGGCGCAGCCAAACAGTGTTACCTTCTGTTTTGCCTGTGCTTGTGTGTCCCTGTTAAAATATGCTCTATTTTGGGGAGGCTGTCCTTGTGGCAGCCTGACGAGTGACCTATTATGATAATTTCCCCTCTGCGCACAAGTTCCGCAGACAAAACTGACCTTTCATTGTTACATTGCCGGCCTCAATAAAGAAACGAAGTCAGTGCATCTGACATCATCAAGTTGTGTGAGCTCCAAGCAGTTTACAAGGATTGCGTATCACAGCTAATATGGCAGGCTATTAGTAACAGTAACGACTACGGTCAACTATAGCCTATTGTTTGCCACACAATGCAACAGCAGTATGTCCTGACCACATGTCAGCATTTTACTTTAATTACTTTTCCCTCTGTTATTCTGATTTTCCATTTAATGTTGAATTCCTTTGTTTTGACTTAGAGGCACGGAATTGGAAATTAGTCATATTCCCAAGATAGCTAATTTAGTAATAAATCTGCATCATCCCACCCTTTTTCGTGTGGCTCTTGTCCAAACACCAGTTGTTTTGTTTGTGTTGGGATCTTCCTGCCTCTTCTTTCTGCCTTAAACCCTCTGCAAGACAAGAGGAAAGTAAACACTGACTTCTGTATTACATGCACACGCATACTGTATTTGGAGTCTGATAAATGGTTTCATCACTTCTATTTAAATTTCCATGCATTGTGACCATGATTCGACACCTACAGTATTTCGTGGTGACTGCAAATTCAGATCAATTGTGTCAAAATGCCGTAAATGTATTATGACATCCATTTAATGAAGTGATGATGGAGAAAACAAGATGACAACATAACAGCCAGTCCATTTAATCAGTCTGCTACGGCCTTGCCTCTCACAGTCTACACTACTGCTGCACTTCTGACTGTGTTTTTGTCTCGCTAGGGAATGTATGTCTTTATGCATGCAGTGAAAGGCACACCCTTTGAGACCCCTGACCAAGGAAAAGCCAGACTTCTTACACATTGGGAACAGCTTGACTACGGCGTGCAGTTCACCTCATCTAGAAAGTTCTTCACCATCTCTCCAATCATTCTGTATGTATTAGATTCCCTATGATTCCGTCTCAATACCGATGTATAACTTACACGTAGGAACAAACAGGATAGTAAAATGTTATGGTTTTATCAGATCGAAGGTTATTCACACTGACTTCCAGACCAAAAACATTTCATCATCTCTAAAAAAAAAGTTGATCATGACAACAGCATTAAGTGTTGTGGAAACTGAAATGCCGTTCATAGGACTCCAGTACACGCATTATTTTGTCTCATTGGCTGTTTCTTGTATTAGAGGGATTTCTTGGTTTCATTTTTTGAATGAACCTGTGTTTCGCTCCACAGATACTTCCTGGCAAGTTTCTACACAAAGTATGACACAACACACTTTGTCATAAACACTGCCTCTCTTTTGAGCGTCCTGATCCCCAAGCTGCCACAGCTACACGGAGTGAGACTTTTCGGCATCAACAAGTATTAAGTTATTGTAAATGCTGTGCCTCAAAGCAACAGAAGTTAATTCCTGTGTAGTCTGTACCACCCATGTGTGTACTAAGTTGTACAGTTTGTGTAAACGTCACTGTCGTCGTTTAGGTGTATCAGGTTTAAGATGAAATGTTAAAAAAAAACAAAAAACAAACAGGAATAGGTTTGTAGATGACAGGATGCCATATGCATTACTAACTAATGTGAATATTTAATGATGTATTTTTGGCCTGCATAGACCTGGGCTGGCCCAGGCATCAGTGAGGCTTTTGGTTGAGTTTTCTGTCTTTGCCCTCAATTCACATGGCAACACAAATTGTGAGTATGAGTCTGTTTCTAGCCACAAAGATGTCCCAAATGTATTTTTCAAAGATGTTTACTTTCTAAGGGTAGGAGCCTGTGGCTCGTTGTTTATTTGGTACACTCTCATTTTGTATAATGGGTGTCAAACTTCTTTATGCTGAGTGAAGAATGGAATCATACTCTTTATTTACATGATTTCTTTGGTATGTGAATCATTTCTCATTTGTAACTCAATCAGAACAGAGCAGGCTTTTTTCATTGTACAGTTTTTTTTTTTTTGTGAATCTTATGTCCTGTAAAAGAAGTCTTGTATGTAGAAATGAGACAATTACTGTTGTCAGGTTAAGTGTTTACTGAGGGAGGTCTACAGCGTCTCTGTGATAAACTTACATTCATGTAGCTGCTCTCTTTAGATTATGACTTTTTGCTATCATCAAGGCAGCTAGACCTGCTTTGTTTGGCCATAGCTCAGAGTACTGTTGATATTTCTTGTTCTTAATCTTATTAAAATGTTTGTGCCCTCAAAGTGTTCCATCTATCATGGTTGTGCTTCGCATTGTTCCCAATGATTATCAAATTTCAAGAATGTAATGACACTTTTGGGTACTTTCCACAACTAAAACTTCATTTAAGGAGCATCTCAAATGAACAGGGAATTTTACACAGTTTAGTTTGCAGATGAATACAGAACAGATTTTACAACATTCCACTGAAGTGAGCAGTTCTCAAACTCTATGGTTTCCACCACAGCTGATTTTATTGTCCAAACTTTTGACCTGAGAAGTAACACCGGCAATCTCAAGTTTATCATGATAGGAAATAGCACCCCACTAACCTGAGTGTTGAATACATACATCCATCATCTGTACTGCTTATTCTCAGGGGTCGCTGGAGCCAATCCCAGCTGATATTGGGAGAGGCCCAGTACACCCTGGACTGGTTGCCAGTCCCTCAGAGGGCCGGTGTTGAACACATGCACAGTAAAATAGATGTTGCACAGGAATAACACAAAGAACCTTGGAAACCTTGGATTTATCTTTGTACACAACATAATCTGAAAACAAACTGGACAAGCTTTACAAGTTGCTGAATGCTGTCAAATTCCACCTAAAATACTAAATCTTATAAAAGGACATGTTATTAAATGAAGTCCATAGCGGAGGCTCACCGCGTTCCAACCAAATGCAAACTAGGAAAATTATAAAAGCTTCACCTATTTTGATTTATCAAACCTAACAAAATCATTACAAGTTCACATTTGCTGATTTAGAACCAAAAGCTGAATTATATTGTATGTGTTTAGTATGTCCTACAGGTAATGTGGAAAAACTGTTTTTATTTTAGCTGGTAGATAGTGACAGCTGTAAATGTGAAAACCTCAAAGGCACATGCACACAAAGAAAAGAAGAAAATAACACTTCAAAAAGCTGCTGGGGAAGTCTCTGTTAAGGTGGTAACTACATGCCCTCAATACGACAGTCACCACAATTAAAAACCATTTAAAATAACTGCTTAAGTAAAAGATTGGTTTATTCCTGTCATTACAGCTGCAATAACTAGAACTCAGAATTTTTCAGCTCCAGGCTCACTGATGAAATCGATACACTAACCGGTTTCCTGTAAACTTTTCCTTTTCATGTGGTTACCCACACTGTTAAGATCCTCACACTGCTTACCCAAGACTCCTTTGTAAACCTCAAAGCGATGATTCAAATCTCTCTGAGAATGGATTTTATATTTGGTCCCTAAGGCCCCGTCAGCAGAGGCGGCCCCAAAGAAGACCCGGCCGACCCGGGAGTGTACCAGCGCCATGGCGCACATAACACAAGGTTCTCGGGTCACGTAAACGTCATACCCAGTGCATATGTACGGCTGAGAGCTCGCCTCTGCGTCAGCGGCCTTCTGAACGGTGTCTGAGGTTGGTGAAGTGACTCTGCAAGCTGGGTATCTGTCAAAAGAATAGCATCCGCCGCCCTGGCTCCGAGCCACAAGGTCGATGCAGACCATGACTGCGTGATGAAGGGGGTGGTCATCTCTGCAGTCATGGCCCACGGCAATGATTCTCTCCATGGCTGGGTCGACCACCACGGCCCCAACGGCTTCCATTCCCAGCTCGTTCCCTGCATTGGCAGCAGCCAGAGCAGACATCATGTACATGTGCATGGTGGCTTTCTGAGGGGGACTGAAGAGCTCTCCTCTCAGGGCCACGGTCACCTGCTTGTCCTCGTGAAAGGAGGTGGGCCAGTGTTTGCTCGCCAGCTCAAACTGGGGTCGGGTCAAGGGGGGACGTGCTGGGACCTTAACCACAAAGGGCTCACCTAATCCGTCTCGTCTGACTCCATCCGAGGGGAGCAGAGAATCGATGTTGACCACCTTCATGTCTGGAGCGTCACTGAGGAGACACACCAGGACTTCCAGAGGGTGAGGGCTGACCTTATCTTTGACCGCCCGCACCCTCTTGACGTGCTGGAGGCCATTCAGCGGGTAGAGGCTGTTCAGCTCCCGGACAATCCGAGATGTCTCTTTCTTGTTGACAATGGGTGCAGCAAACGCCTCTATCAGCTCGACGTCTTGTGACTGTTCATCTGACAGTACAGGATATGCAACCCAGGAGTCGGTGTCACACACCGACCCTTTCCAGCGCTTCGTCTGTGGCTCCATTGTTTTGGTGTTCTCCTGTGAAATATGATTTCACATCAAAGTGGAACAACGTCAGCACAGTTTTAGGACAGAGCACATGATGACAAAGCCTTTCAGATGTGTTGGACAGAGCCTCGACTGTATGATACAACACCTTTAATCCAAAAGACATTTGCACTGCAGTGTCTCAACAGTGTGACTCAGTTGAGATTTTCTGACTCAAAACATGAACAGGCCACTTGTAACTTCAAAGATAACAGTGAACTTGTAATACTTGTTTGTAATACAGTGGCACACTGGATGTGCTGTTAAATGCATTCTCAGTTTCTGATTAGGTAGATTACTCATAAAGCATAAGTGCATACGTTATGGTTTAGTTATTCTTAAATTTCTACAATACAATGCAACATAATTCTGTGTCTGTAACAACTGAAACATGCTGATTTGAATTACATTTGCTTAGTGTGGCGGTAAAATGGATTCCTAGTAGACCCCAAACCAATGCTGGATTTTTGAGGCCACCATTGATATCTATACCTGCAGACTTTAAAAACTATGCAGCACATTTCAGTTAAAAAAAAAAGTTAAATTGTCAGCGCCATCTGATGGACAAACTGTGTAATGGTGTCAGAGTTCTTTAAATACCTCCAACATGTCTCTTTACTAGTCTATTACTTATCGGTCACTATGACACACCTGTGGAGAGCTGAAATCACACACTCATATCAGCCATGCATGTATATCAGCTGCACTTTCATTTGAAGTTGTTAAATTAACTCATGAAGTAAATAATGCATACACAAAGCACAGCCAACAATAAATGTATATCTATTTTTTTGCATGTGCGGGAAAAAAGTTGACCAATCAATGAAAACTGGTTCCAATTTTAACAACTGAAAAATCATTACAATCATTCATCACATGTAATTCCTAAACATTTTGGTCACGACAGCGTCAGAGCCTGCACAGATATGCTTTCCTTTCTCATGATGAATTGAATAGTTGGATATTTTTTGTGGCTGTTGATCAAAGTTTTTAAAGACACCATTCGTCTGTTGTCATTTGTTCCAAAGATGATAATACCATTATCCCTCAATGGTCAACTATTAAAGAGACGAATCCATGAATTGAACCATTTCTAGTTGCACCACCATACATACTGTCACCTTTGATAATGGTGAGAGAAGCTACTACAGCTGCAGAGGTACGGTGGGATCACTCGAGGCAGCACAGGTATTTAACAGATATATAAGTGATCCGTTATAGACACATGTGAAATATAATTCATAAAGCAGTGTGGAGGAGACTCCCATTGATGGTGTCGATGGCATGTAACACCATGTCTAACTATCGGGTCAACATGCAGTCTTGTTCATTTTCTGCCCAGTTTAAGTTTTGTCTTCATAACTTTGGGCACATGTCGTATGGTCAGCGACACTCTGGTGCCTCTGGTCAGCGTCTCTGCTGGCAGGGCCCCGGCAGCAGACAGGTTCAGCACCTTGTCCGTCAGCGTGTCCTGGCTGCAGGGCCGGATGCCATGAAGGAGACGCTGGTACATTTCATCCTGCAGGATCAGAAGACTGCGCGGCTTCACCAGCAGGGAGAAGAGGTAGCGGTTCTCCTCTGTCTGTGGTGCATCGCCCTCCTGGCTGCTGATGGGTGTGTAGAAGTCAAGGAGGGTGTGGGAGCCCAGGCTGATGGTGGTGACGGTAGGGTGGTACAGGGGGCCATCTACGTGAGGCATAATCCCTTCTTCTGCTTTGTACTCATTCACCAACACATGGTTGGCCGTTTTCCCACTGAAGGCACCTAGGGAGGAAATTCTCTCACAGTACGTCTGTAGCCAGTCAGGAATCTTTTCTGCCAGCATGCCTTTGGGGTGTGGTAACCCTCCCCAGTTCTGAAGCCTTCTGCCTGACAGCTGAGTCCATTTAGTTTTTGGGGACCTATACACCTGCTGTTGAAGGTAGGACTCCTCATCCTCCGATATGAAATCTGGGATGTAATACACTGTTGGTGGGGCATCATTTACGACAAACTGCTTCAATTCCTCCAAAATACAAGCTGGGTGTTCCATGTCTCCTTTGGAAAAGTCAACATGAAATGCTTGTTAACAAACCCAAGTAAAAAAAGTGCTTACCCACAATACACCCTGGTGACAGCTAACAGGAGGTAACATACCACAGCCATAGCAGTGTTTGATAGCTATGACTGACTAAAGTCTAAAATACTCATTAAAATATAAAGGCTATTCACTTAACGAGCTAGTAATAAAGTACAGTTCATCTGCCAGCAGCAGGGCGTCCATCATAGACCGCAGAAGTCAGATAATCCGAGCCATTTCCGTGTGTGCTGATAGCATTAGCAACTTTTAGCTTCCTCAAAGCCTTTGCATACACTCTGTGTCAACAACACAAGAATACACTACAGACAGAAAGTCAAACAAATTGTGTGATCCATTACAAGCTCACTGACTTTGAAATGGGTACCGGTTTGTTCCTCTGTAGTTAAAAAAAACCAGTTAACGACAGAGAATCCCTAAAGATAAAATCATGTAAACATGGACGTAATGGTGCGTTTAAAGTTATGGTACATTTTAAACTTAGTGGTAAAAACGATTTTTACTCTCATCCAAATAAAGTGATTTTAGTCGGAAACAATAAAGGAAGCTCTAAAAGACGTTTTCTAATTTGTGATTTTTTTTCTATTAATCCTTCAAGTCAATGGTGCGGTTTGGACAAAAGTACCGATTTTATTTGGTGGCCCTGAAGCCAGCGCAGCTCACAGCATGAAAAAGGCACATTTCAAAAAGTAAAACGGCGCCATGTTTGGAACAAACACAAAAACGGAGACAAGTAAACCACACAGTGACACTAATTCATATTTACCTCTTTCGACGTTAAAACTTTCACGAAAATACCGTTTGGTCACAAAAACCCGGTTAGCTGCTGGACGCCATGCTTACATCCTTGTGCAGCTGACTAAAATGTCCCCTAAAAGAAGGCATCAAATATTCGGACCTATGGTTTATTTTCAAAACAATTGTCAAATTAATTACCTTTGAAAAGTGTATGTGTGACAGACATATTACGAGGCTGGTGGACCATCTTTTTGTAAGTGTCTTTTAGCTAGTTAATCTGTACTTCATGTGAACAAACTTGCCTGTGCACGGAATTATTTACATGTGACACAAGCACAAGGCTTTGGAGCGACCCACCGGTGAAGAGAGACAGGCTAAAGACAGAAGACTGAGATCTGTGCTGAGTGATTTCTGCCGTAACTTTCTGTGTTTTCTGTTATTGGACCGGATGTGTGAAAGTAAATTATGCTGTTTCCACATTCAACTCCGTTTTTGTATTTTGTGAGTTTAAAATTCAGTTGAACTCAAGTGAGGTCATCCTAGTTATTCGGCTATTTTGACTGACAGCTGGCTAAAATAAGGTTCATGGCTATGTTCTCTACAAAAGCAAGAGTCCTTCACAAGCTGCTACAGGCTAGACACACACTGTGGTGTTGTCAGTCATTTGGAAAAGCACCTTGCTCCAGACTGGTGTTGGGCATTGAGACAAGCTGTGATGACACTGGAGCTGCTGTGCTGGACGAGACAGGTGAAATACTGGGAGAGTCTCTGCATTCTCAGAAGGAAGTACATCTGAGGTGGGTGTCCGAGCTGTGTGTAGATCATCCGCTGTAGGGCTTTTGCAGTGACATATCTCCTTCCCTCTCGCATGCTGCAGGACCGGTGGCATCATCCCCCCAGTGGCACAACAGCTCCACAGAGAAAACATAGAGCGTGTGGTCCAAGAGGCTTTGGAGAGGAGCAACGTGGACCCCAGCCAGCTCTCGGCTGTGGCCACCACTGTGAAGCCGGGCTTGGGTCTGAGCTTGGGCATCGGCCTCCAGTTCAGTCAGAGGTTTGTGAGGCAGCACAACAAGCCCTTTATCCCCATCCACCACATGGAGGCCCACGCCCTGACCGTCAGGATGCTTCACCCTGTTGCCTTCCCCTTCCTGGTCCTGCTCGTTTCCGGCGGGCACTCACTCCTCGCTGTGGCTCGTGGAGTCGATGACTTTCTGCTTTTGGGTCACAGTCTGGATGAAGCTCCAGGGGATACGCTGGATAAAGTAAGATCTTTGGCTGTTGTTAATGGTCCTGAGGTCCAATTTGTGAATATAAACAAGTAAAATATTGTCTTTTGTGGATTCGCAGGTGGGAAGACGCTTGTCCCTCATCAAACACCCACAGTGCTCCACGCTAAGTGGAGGACAAGCTATAGAGCTTCTAGCAAAGGATGGCGATAGGATGAGGTTCCCTTTCCGGACACCCATGGGACAAACGTATGACTGCTCCTTTTCTTTCGCTGGGCTGCGGAATCAAGTTACAATGTTGATAGTGAAAAAAGAGGCGGAGGAAGGTATGAGGACACACAGAGTCTCAGAAATGAGATCAGATTTTTTCTACAGCACACATGACTGACATGACGTGACCTGTCCAACACAGTGGGGCAGTAACTGAAAGCATTAACTGCTGCACTGCATCGCTGTCATTTCTGGAATCAGAAATGTCATTAGTTTCTCCTGTGCTTTTCCTGCTATGAAAAGTCAAAATGTCTGCTGTGAGACACATCGATGAACAAAATACAAGATGAATAGAGGTTTGACAGATTTCCATGTGTACAGTTGTGGCAGTTTGGGAAAAGCTTATGTTACATTTTCATTTGCTCAAGAGAAACATGGATGAAAACATCATTTTTTGATCCTGATAATGTTTATTCAGGAACATTATACTGCCCCACATTGCTGCAGCTCACAGTAACTGTGGGGAACTCCATGTCTAGATAACGTAGATATGTAGCTTTTCTCTCTCTCTGCAGGTATTGAACAGGGGACGCTGTTATCGTGTGTGAATGACATTGCAGCTGCCACACAGCACACAGTTGCCTGTCATCTTGCAAAGCGCACACATCGTGCAATCTTGTTCTGTCAGGCAAACAGCCTGCTGCCATCCAGCAACCCCACCTTGGTGAGTGGAGTGCGTTACCTCACTTTGCATTTTCTACATAAAGCTCGCATTCACCCTTGGAATGGAACAACAATGCCAAAGCCCAGGGTTGCAGTAACTGGTTGGAGAAAAGATGAGGGTTACATTTTAATGCCCTAAACTTCTGTATTTGAATAGAAGGTTCATCATAGAAATATCATCACAGTTACAGAACTCCTTTTACTTGTGCTCCCAGTATACTGTATTTGCATTAATTATTAATTATTATCCCTGTCATTGTCAGTAATAATGATATAAATACTTACTAGTGTCCCGAATGTGTATTAATTCACTGTTGAAAACAGACCCCAACAAATGCACTTTATTGAACTTAAAAATTGTATTAAAGACTCAAAGACGTAAAGACTTATGTGTTCACATAGACTCGGAGATGAGCGCCACAGCGGTGGGTGAATATCCTCAGCCTTATCCTTTAAATCAGAGAACACTGTGGATATAGATTTGAAGATTTCATCAGTCATTCTTTGACAGGTTCTGTCTGGAGGAGTTGCAAGCAATCAGTATATCCGCAAGGCTCTGACCATTATCACTGAGACGACAGGGCTGCGTCTGCTCTGTCCTCCAGCCAAATTCTGCACTGACAACGGAGTGATGATTGCATGGTGAGTCTTCTACACTGACACTGTGAACACTGTGTGTAAATGATTTGCCCCCTTGCAGGCTGTGGTCCGTCTGTGACAGATGTACTTTTTCTCTTGCCAACCAGGAACGGTGTTGAACGCCTGAGAGAAGGGAAAGGGATCCTGCCTCCAAGTGTGGATGTCTCCTATGAGCCAAAGTACGGCAGCACTGACCAAGAGATTTGTCATTGTTAGATTTGTCTTCGCTGCTGATTCAGTCAACATTTGCTCACATCAGTGTTGTGTTTCAGAGCGCCGCTGGGAGTTGACATGACAGCAGAGGTGAAGGCAGCAGCGATCAGGTTGCCTTCAGTCAAGATGAAGATCCCCAACTGACAAGTTTTGTTTTGTTTTGTTCTGCACCGAAAGGCTCTCAGATACAACATATATATATTTATTTATTAATAAATGTGTTTCTATATATCTCAGATGATTTTCTTTTAAATGTCCTTTACAAAACTACCAGAAAATACAAAATCAACCAATCCTTTTTTGGTGTGAAACAATAATGGAATTTTTGTGATTACAGTGAGTTCAGCTAGCTGAACATGGCCGACCAAACAATATGCATGCAATCATAAATTATAGGTCCTCACAAATTTACAAAGGCGTTTTACATTGGTCAGAATCATTTGGTAAATAATTAATATTTACGTCAGTTCCACGTGTTGTGGCAACTAACACATTTTAAAATGGAACTTACCACATTTATGTGGAATTACAAATGCACTATTTGACCATCTTGAGGCTTGAAGCCACAATGGAAGTGCTCACACGTTAACTATGGCGGTTGTTTTTTAGTTTAGTTTTGTATGCACTTCTATTTTGACTGTGGGCCTGCCTGTTACACAGCAAGCCGGTTTTTGCCACCTGCCAGCTGAGATGAGCCTATTTTCAAAAAGGAAAGACGTGCTATAAATTCTAACCAAACTTTTATCATCTCCTTTAGTGCAGGTCATTCCATTTGGTCTGCCACCCACTTGTTATGGTAGAAAGGCCCACGTGCTAGTCAGATATCTTACAATAAAAAAGCTTTGCAAACGTGAGGTTGGAGGAGCAAAACATTTTAATAACAAAAGAAACTGTTGGTAATACAGCTACAGTTGATGAAACTGAATACAAACCCTGTACAGCAGCTCCAATTCAATTCTCATTGAGGTACATACTTTGCTATTGGTTAAGTACTGCCCTCTAGTGGCTGGTTTGTGTATGTGCATCTCTACACAGTGAAGGGAAACTGCTACAATAAAAGACCTGGTGATGACAAGATAAAATGTTTTTTTAAAGGGACATACAAAGAAAACATTGATGTAATAATAAGCATGTGCAAGAGTTAGCCATCTAGTCAGTTATTCATCAGTTCAGGTCAGGAAGTCAAACCCTTAAAGCAAGGCGGTGTTCAGAAAAACACAAGCGAACCTTTGTCTTATCAGCTGGAAATGAAAAAATATATATTTTGCCCTTTTTTCTTATCTCGGTAAAAAGCCCACAGTCCGTGGTTTTCAGCCAAGGAGAAAGATCTGAATTACACGTGACACACTACAGTTTATTTACAGTGTTACTCGGTACAATTGTTCAGCTGGATACAAAGATCATGGATCAACTGGATGATGAAGATGATGATGATGATGATGATGATGATGAACACTGACCACATAAAGATGTAAACAAAACTTGTAAACACGTCTGACAAGCCGAAGCACACTGACATTCTCATTTATACTGGACGTCCCGTCTGGGGAGGACACACGATTAGTCTTTGCAGTCACATCTGTGGAAACTGCAGATTAGAGGGCGTGAAAAATGACAAAACGTGAAAAAGACTAAACTTAAAAAGCAGTCAAACATTTCAAATGCTAAAATTTAGTGGTAGTTGCACAAAAGTCACAGGCTTCCTTGCATAGATTAATACCTAGTATTAAAATGGAGAGGCTACTTTGCTGGCTTGGAAAGTCGTCTTCAAATACCTCAGCTCTGTTATTTCCTGTCTGCTTATTAAAAGGGAAATCCACCCAGAAATTGTTCTTCCCAACATTCCCCAGTGTTTTGGTTCCCATTTAGGCTTTGTCATTATGAGAGTTATACGAAAACATCAGTCACTGCTACAATCTTTTCATAGCGAAAAGATTTCCAAAAGATGGGCCAGAATGCACGCTGGTGTTTTCAAAAGGCATTCCACGAACTGAAGCAGAAGTGACGAGGCATGCTGAAGTAAAGTGGGTAGACTATCACAAAATAACCCCCAGAGCAGTGCAACGACATCTAAGGGGGGATTTTTCCTTTGACTATTCGTGTTTTCTCCCTGATTATTCAAAGTCCATAAGCAAAAAAAAAAAAATACCAAGGCCTAGTACTTCAAACACTAGAGCTCATCGTGCTCATAAATGTTATACTCCTTCGCACTGATCAGTCCGTCCTTGTTGCGGTCGTTCTTTTGGAAGATGTCCGCCATGATCCTCTCGTAGAAAGGCTCATCACGTGGCTTCCCACCTTTTTCATACTCCAGTTTCAAGTATTCTTTCACCTGGAAATAAAAGAGCACTTCACTGTCCACACTTCAGAATGAATAGCGGGCACATATAGTACTTTTACGACACCGCTCTTACATAACAAGCCCCCGCTGTGCTCGACAAGCAACATTTCACACTGGGGATGATTAAAAGTGTAAACGCTACTGATGGCAGGCCAATCACTTTTTTTTCAACCCATTTTTCAATGTGCTATCAAGAGTCCAGATGACGACATGACTGGAAGCCTGCTGACAAAGTAATGACATTCTTTAGATTCATTTATTAGAATATAATATTCTAATAATCATCAGGGTTCTCGTATGCAGGTATTCTGGTTTTGAACCCTAAAATGAGCTTCCCTGGTGGGCTGTACTACTAGATATAATCCTTTATTTTGTTTTGTCACCACTGTGAAGAATCACTGTGAGGACACAGTGAATGACTTAAAGGCAAAGTGATTTATAGCCTGATAACTTTCTTATACAGTCAGTGGATCATGATGTGTAATGACGAGAAGCAAACAAACATGGCCTCTGTTCTTCATGAGGCAACTTTGGCTGTTTGGATTCTTTCATTCTTTATAAGCTAAAACTAATTTAATTTAATGAGATGTTTATCAAATCAGGCAGCTCATTCAGATTAAGATTTTAGTTAGTGGATCGTGTGCTGTAGGTATCAGATTTACAAAAGAGAAGGCAGTCAAGGAAAAAAAACTATGTGACTGACTGAAGGAATGCATTGATATTTTGTGAAAGACACTTTTTTATTTACTTTCTCGGACTTCTGTGATATGATTGATAACTCTAATGTTGGTTTGAACCCGGGGTCTTTCTGTGTGGAGTTTGCATGTTCTCCCCATGCTAGCGTGGGTTCTCTCTGGGTACTCCGGCTTCCTTGCACATTGCAATTGGTATGGTAACTCGAAAATTGCCCGTAGGTGTGAGTGTGAGAGTGAGTGGTTGTCTGTCTGTCTGTCTGTCTGTCTGTATGTATGTGGCCCTGCGATTGGCTGGCGACCAGTTCAGGGTGACCCCGCCTCTCGCCCGAAGTCAGCTGGGATTGGCTCCAGCTCCCCCCGCGACCCTGACGGAAATGGATGGATGGAACTCTAATGTTTTTATGGCGTGTGAACCCCCACCACAGTTACTACCTCATAACAAGCCCCTTCAGCCTTTATTTCTGTCTGATCTACACGTTTACTAATTATTGCCCTGTAAGTGATATCTACCTCAGCCTTTGTCAGACTTTTGTCCTTATCAACGTCTATGTCTCCGAAAGCCTCCAAGCTGCGTGGTCCCCTGGACACGGTGAAAACCTCCACCTCAAAGACCACCGTGGCGTTGGGCGGCACTGGACCTATTTGATCAAGAGGGAATAACACGTCAGGTCAAGATTTTAAAGCGATTGTAATCATGACTCATAATCACTGATCATTTTCATGGTGCAGTGGTGGAGTTATGAAGTTGGTTTGACATGTTAGGATGGATGGGAGTTGGATTTCAAGGAAAACATTTTTACTGAGTTGATCAGGTTGGTGGCCCGGCCACATTCTCAGACTTTGTGATGAAGTGATCAAAACAGCCACTAACTACATAAATGAATGAATCATAGGATAACACAGTACCGATTGGCCTTCATTCTACAAAATGTAAAGGGCCGCATGAGATTAATCCAGCAAAAAGAGCAAATATCATAACTGGAGCGTCATGCGGTTAAAGCTGTTCATTTGAACTGAGTGGGGGAAAAGAGACAAAACAAGAGCATGGAGGCTCCACTGCAGCAGATAGTTTTCACTCAGGTTACATTTATCCCAGGCTACCACCATCAGATCACCACGGTGCATTCAGGGACTGCAGCACGAAGAGGTTTGTAGGAAGAAGCAGCAGTTAAAGGTGAAAGGCTAATCAGCTGTTAGTTTTCTCAAAGTGCTGCAATGCATGCAAGAAAGAGCAAAACAAAGTAGAGACCTTTAAACCTTTGTGCATGCTTACAGTACATGCCATAGGGGGGATGAGTAGCAAACACTGCGAGGGATGTGATGCCCTTTCGACTAAAGTGCTGTAAAAGAAGACAAGACAGCATGAAGGCAGCTCTTCCACCACAGACACGATACTGCACAATATAGTTGGTGATGAGTGCAAAAGTCTGTAGAAGTTGGATTTTTTTCACTAGCTTGAAACAGCTGATCCACTGCAGACAACATTCAAACATTTTTTGTAAGAAGTTTCACCTGTGTAGTAATGCAACTGAAACGTTCTGGGGGACTTCAAAGGGGATTAAAAGAGACACTTCATTTTCCACATGAAGGTCAGTTTACTCATCATGTGGACCATCATTCAGCCTGATGGAGACAGTTTTATAATCTGAGTTTCCTCAAGTCTGAGAAGGTGACGTCATAGTGATGTCATCAGGGTTGTCTGAGCTCAGCCTCGGAGACGACAAATTTATAACAGGAGGCTAACGTTACAAATTAGGGCTTTGGTGTTCGAAAAACAGGGAATGTCTGATGACACAATATTATCTGGCTGCATCATGGGAAGTGTAGGATCCAGAGGCCATATTACAGATACTTAGTTTAAAGCTAAGTTAAAAGAGGAAGAGTCTAAAATAGGATTTTTCCAAATCTGGTATTACAGAAGCAATTCCTAACTAACTTTATGAATACTATCTTATCTTTCTTTATCTGACTCAAGTGAGGAAATCCTAAATACTCAATCACTCATCAATTTTTATGTCTGTTACCTAGCAACCAAGGCTACTTTTCACAACTCAGGGAGCTAAGCAGCTTTGTAATTGTTGGTTTTTCAGCCACTTTACTTCTTAAATCTCCTTTAGCAAAAACAACTGAATCACATTTGTCAGTTGTTGTAATACAGCCCTGGTGTTTTAAGAGCCAGAACCATAAAGGAATGTAATTTTGTGTAATCTTATATTTTAGCAGTGGGAGATACAGTGGGGCAAAAAAGTATTTAGTCAGCCACCAATTGTGCAAGTTCTCCCACTTAAAAAGATGAGAGAGGCCTGTAATTTTCCATCATAGGTACACTTCAACTATGAGAGACAAAATGAGAAAAAAAATCTAGAAAATCACATTGTCTGATTTTTAAAGAATTTATTTGCAAATTATGGTGGAAAATAAGTATTTGGTCAATAACAAAAGTTAATCTCAATACTTTGTTATATACCCTTTGTTGGCAATGACAGAGGTCAAACGTTTTCTGTAAGTCTTCACAAGGTTTTCACACACTGTTGCTGGTATTTTGGCCCATTTGTCCCCCCGTGTGGTTCTGGGATTTTTGCTCACCGTTCTTGTGATCATTTTGACCCCACGGGGTGAGATCTTGCGTGGAGCCCCAGATCGAGGGAGATTATCAGTGGTCTTGTATGTCTTCCATTTTCTAATAATTGCTCCCACAGTTGATTTCTTCACACCAAGCTGCTTACCTATTGCACATTCAGTCTTTGCAGATTACAGGCCTCTCTCATCTTTTTAAGTGGGAGAACTTGCACAATTGGTGGCTGACTAAATACTTTTTTGCCCCACTGTATAAACTCTGCTCACAAAGGTCATTGTCTGTTACATTTACTTACCTTTGCCTTTTTCTCCAAAGGCCAGGGCCGATGGAACAGTTATTTTCCGTTTCTCTCCCGTACACATGCCGTCCATGCCTATATCAAGACCCTTGATGACCTGTCCGACGCCCAGCACAAGCCACTGAGGGTGCCCGGCTTTGTCTGACCGACTGAAACAAAAACAGGCAAAAAGAGATAAAACAGCCTGTCAACCTATCAATCAGCCCTCACATCAGTAGGATTTGTATTTGAGCATTTTGGTCAGGGACCAAATTCATATTTATTGTTAGGCCATCTGTGATTCAGGCTGGGCCTTCAGCTGCTGCTGAGCTGAACCAAGTTCTTTCTATGCAAATATGGTGTTTGTAACAAATGTTTATTACAAAATAGAGAGCGGCTATTTTCACCTCTTTGTTAACTTATATATACAAGACTGGAAAGAAATTAAATCACCCCCCCACACACACACACCCCAATAACTTGTGCACTGTCCCTTTAAACTCATGGACCCAGGTGAGGTTAGAATGGGTCTAAAACCAGGACTAACTACAGCTCCCAACTTCTAGTGTCCCTACTCATTTTGTAATGAACTTTGCTTATGTCCATCTGAAATAAAAGACTTTACAATTTCCCATCACACGTAAAGACCTTATCATACAGCATCCATCACCTCCCACTTCATAGCAAAAGTTAGAAAATGCCTGCAAACTTGCACGCGTGCCGTGAAAGCATCAAACTGGCTTGTAAAGACGAGATCCATCAACTGCACCTAAGTGTTTTTGCTCTCAGAGCACCAACCTGCAGTAGAACTGAGAACCATCTTCGGCGAGGAAGCCATCGTAGTGGACGTTCAGCAGATCTCCCCTCTTGCTCTGTGCCGTGCACTGCTCGGGTTTGAACAACACTTCGATCTTCACCTCGCCGTCCAGCTCACCTTCTGTGGCCCACACGGACCACAGGCCGAGCTGTGAGGACACAAAGAGGCACAGTGTGCAGCTCGCTACCCTCCACATCACGCCGCTGTGTGTTCGTGGCAACTTGTGAGAGTGACGTTTGAACACAGCGGAGGAGGGTGTGGGGAGCTGCTGCCCCGAGCGAGGACTGTCAGGCACTTCTGCTCCTCCTTCACTGTCACTGGATCACTGGATCACTGGATCACTGGAGAGGAGAGGCTTTCTGGGGAAAGGAATGTGGCCTCTGCCTGACAGACTAAAATAAGGGTTGAAAAACAGAGCTAACACCTCAATGTCATTCCCAACTGCACAGTTCATACCGTGGGTGTGTATGAGTGAATACCTGGAAGTGGAAAATGTGTCAAAATGTCAGCACCTCTGCATCGTCAGTCAGAGATTCCTCTTCTTACTGGTGTATGAAGCCAAAAGCAGCTTTTCCAGCCTGGATTTGACTGCTTTGTGTGCCCCACATAACCTCATTCAAACGTTTGTGAAGTAAACAGTAGCACAAAATGACAGATGAAGTGTCTACACATGTAACAAAAGAAAAATACACAATCATTTGTACGGAGGATGTTCAGTGTTGGATAATGGCGTCATTATGGTGTGATGGAATTGTCTCCAAAAAATAATAATGCACACACTAAGTATGTAACTGATATATTAATATGGAAAACAATTTTAATAAACGATCTAAATAAATGTTTATCTAGATATTCAAAGCACTGACATTAATCGTCTATATCCAAGTCGCCTGTAAACGGAGTCTGTCTTCAGGATTCAACATGACTTGACGGACAGGAAGATTCTCCAATAGCTGACCTGAAAGGGTCATAAATCATCTTTGGAGGCGGGCAACACCTGATTTCCACCAATAGGAGCGGCGGAGGCGTGATCGTGCGGCTCTATTTATTTTTGGACGCCGGTGTTCGTGAGTCATCGCCTCCTAGACAGTCAGCGTGGTTGTAGACAGAGCCCAGCAGCACCGCAGCTCCTCACGGACATATATATATATATATATATATATACGTATATATATATTTGGATCTACGACTTTCTCTCTAATTGCCCGACAGGATTGAGATGTTACAATTTAGGTTTTCGGCAGTGCTGAAGGAGTTGTTTGAAGCCACCCTCAAGCGTCCCTTGTCTGGCTGTAGACAGAAGACCTGGTTACCGACCCGCCGCTGCTGCTTCGGCACCGCCTCCGTTGATGCCAGAGCTCCTCGGCTGAAGGTCTTCCATGCCGCCGCGCTCCGCACCGCGCCCTGCGCCGCCCCGCTCCGCTCGTACTGCACGAAAACCGAAGGCGCCGTGGAGCTGGACGAACAGCTGAAGAAGGATGGTGCCCACAGTGAAGCGGACAGCGACAAGTAGGTTTCACGCACTTTTTTTTTTTGTAGTGTAATAAGCTCTGGCTCCACGGTGCGGTGATGGTCCGCCGGCTTTTAACGCGAGTCATGACGCAGACAGGCGCAAGCGGATGTAGCGTTGTTACAAACTGTTACAAACGCTGTGTTACAACCGCATTAAAAGGCTCTCAGTGGATAGCTAACTTAACATTTTAACATTTAATGTACTCATGTGTATTTCAAAGACAGTATAACCCCACCCAAACACCTGTATGAAATAAGCTAGCTAACTGTAATGGCCTATTAGCAGCAGCTATCAAAGCATGTGTGACTTATTCATGCAGCCTCCGATGGCCGCGTGCCAAGCAGCGATATAAATACGCCGCCTTCAAATACCAACACGACAACTTAACCCAAAGTTAAGTAGGATGTTAGTGGGCCCCGAGCGGCTTGGATGAAGCGTTAGGTTAGCTCTCTTTCTCTGTAGAGATAACACGCAGCATGGTGCAGCACTTCTGAAAGTGAAACAGCACTGGCTCTGTTAGCTCAGAGATGAAGTGGAGGATAAAAACATTCAAGGTTTAGAGGCCAGCAGAATGTACACACACACACACACACACACACACACACACACACACACACACTGTAGCTACACACACACATGGCCAGAAATACAAGTAAGACCTTGATGTGAAATGAAATTCAGATTATGACCTCAGATGTCAGAGTTCAGCAGAATCTCTATGGGGTTTTCTTTGACTTTCTTTGTTGGTTATTCTAACAGTTACTGTCTGACCTGGGGTCAGTCTTTGTAAACTGGTTTGAATGGTTTCCAGTAGTTTCTACTGTGACCTCCCACTAGTGAAATGTCTGCAGGTCACAGCTGCAGGACTGATCCAGAGTACTGGCAGCAGAAAATGGATTCACGTGACAGTAATAAAATGTGATATTTAAATGTGTGAGGTAAGACCACAGTGGGCCTCTACCTATTAAACTGTATGAAAACCATTGGTACATATTTGCTCGTCGTGTCATTCCCTGACTTGTTTTTTAATGTCTTGAGAAGCGCTGTAGACGATATGAAACCTAAGCTACACAGCTAACTGTCCCATGTCCAAATTATACATTTAATAAAGAATCCTTATCATTTGTCCTAGCCTTAGCAGCTCGGCCTCGCTGTTTCTCGTACTTTAATTTTTAATTGCAGAATAATGCACACGTACAGTGTTGAAGATAAATCAGAATGACATGTATTGTCAGCAGTACTTTTCAGAATATATTTCACAAAATGCAAGAAGAGCAGATTTACTCATGCAAAGTGATAGTCAAGCCTCAACGAGAAGTCCACTAAGTCAAGTTGTTGGACACTGATTTAGAAATCCATTAAGTTTTCCCATTGAGTTATGATGATTTTTGCAGAGATGTCATAAGAGTGAGGTGCTGTCGCCCATCCCATGACATTACTGTAAAGCATCTTTGTAGCACAAAGCCCAGTATTGTTTCTGAAGTCAGCTGTCCAGATAAATAAGTGAAGTCTCTATCATTATGAATTCTTTTCATTGTACTGTAGACTGACAGAAGACTTCATTCAGATATACAGCAGCTCTTTTGCTCCAAGTATGTTTTGTTGCCATTCTCAAATTGCTCCATTGTTCAATATTGTTATGTCATGCATGAAATAACTGGTGGAATTGGAAAATCCTAATCCCATTTTCCCATTTATGGATTTGGATGATTCCTATTCGCCATTTCATATTTCAGACCGTGTTTCTTGCAGTCGGCTGTCTGTCTGCACAGTGAAGTGCAGTCCATGTGTTTCCTTTCGCAGCTAGGCGGTTTTTATGAGCCAGCTCAGTGTAGCCAAAATGACTGGGATATCTCCTGACCTAGACATTTGGGTACACTGGGACGAGATGGTGTCATTGCTGAGATATAAACTGGGGAATGTAAATGCTGTGCTCCCAGGTCTGCTTTCACATAACTAGAGTCCTCCCTGGGTCAGTAGCTCTCCAGTCTCTAATAACCCTTCTCATTTGAAAGAACCAATGTGCGGTTTTTGTCACAAGGTCTACTTTTGTTTCCACTGTTTCTCCCCATGCTTTGAGGATAAGTCCCTGGGACTAAATTACCACACTTCTCAGGAGGTGATAACAAATGCAAGCTCAAGGTACTTTCAGGTTGCCTGTGGTGGTGTTAATTGTAATTATGTGAGCAAATGTATTGTCACATTACAATGAGGAAGACTAGGACAAGCAGTACTGCATCTGGATTGACCAGAACAACAATATAAAAAAACAAGGAGACAAACTAAGGAGTTCAGGCCATAACTAGTGTTTGGGGAGCCGAGGACAGGAAGACCCCTGTACCAGAATCTCTCAAAGTTCTCAAAAGCTCATGTTAGTGTTAGTTAGAGGTTGTTCCCTTCTTGCAGTAGAAATGTCTACGAGCTGGAATGCAGCGTCTATCTGATCCTGCTGTGTAGATGATGTCATGTCACAGGGCCTCTGAATTATCGCAGCACAAACATCTAAGCTGCGTGAAGCTGCTCAGGGCGACACTGCCCTTGGAAATATTCCTGTTCTCAATAAATCAGTCGTGTGATTCATGTTAAATGGGTCAGCAGCACAAAAAGAAGTGCTGATGCACGTGATGCAGACGCCGTGTTGACCAGATTACAGCTGATGATTCACAAGATAAACTTCAGACGGAAATGTGGTCTATGACTCACACCCCATTCTGTGCATTGAGAAACAATCTCAGTCTCCTCTCGTCTCTAATTCCTTTATTTTGGAGCAAAATGCTAATTCATATTCATGTATATTTATTCATGTTTGACACAGTGGGGTAGAGGCATTACGCCAAAGCACTGGAGTTGTTGCATGTTATACCTGACAGGAAATTACAGAGCTAGGTCACCTTATTAAGGCCTCACAGACTGTAGAGGAAGAGCTTCCTTGGCTCACTGCCATCTAAACTGAGCAGCATGTGGGATCAGTTACAGCCTTAGTGGGTGGAGGACAATGGATTAAGATATCACAAAACTGACTAATTGCTGTTGTGATGCACATGACAGAAGCAGAAAATGAGCTGCACGCTTTGTGCTATCACACTGAGCAGTGGAACTAAGCCTGGTGTTAAGACACTGCCCTGCCACACTGCCACTGCCCTAAGACACTTACCCTGCTAAGATTATCCCCACACTCACAGGGCAGATATTTGATTATTACAGCCAGCTTTTTGCAGCCAATCTGCACCACTAGTACATACTGTGCCACTTTCACTTCTTTGAATTAGTGGTAATCTCAGCATTTCTTTGGTGTCTGAAGCACTTCTTATTTATGGTCCTTTGTGACCCAAAACATGATCTGTGAGCACTTTCTGTACTGAAAAGGCAGCTGAGAGAGCGATTTGCTGTAATCAAACAATTGAACTGAGTGGTGTATGAATAATAAAGTACTGGCTGGTAATACCGAGCTGTAATCTCTGAACTGTAACTCCTCAAGTGCAAAAAGAGAATTCAAAGTCAAAGCTCAGTCTTTACTTGGTATCCAGGAAACTCTCAAAGTGTTCTGCTTACACCAATGAGCAGCCATCCAGCGACAAATGGAGTCACCCATCTGCCTGTGAAGAGGAAGAGGATTTTTAAATGTACAAATGTAGGGAAACGAAGCGTTTTAGGCTGCAGTCACACCTGATCTGTTTGCGCAGTTTCAACAGACTCCGATGCGTTTGCTCATTTAGTTCAATTCTCGTCAGCTTGAGACAACTGAGAATATCAAACAGACTAACGAAGATTATGTGATATGGATATGTGGGACATGTTAATTCATCCATCTGCCCCATCATGTTACAGTAAGCTGTCCATCAGTATTTATGACAGATGAAGTTGCAGTTATGTAAAAGGACATAGATGCAGCCTCTCGCTGGGTATTTGGGCACATTTCCAGCACTCTGAGACACAGCACGTATAACAATAGCCTTGAAGGGATTTTAGTATTACACATCTGTGAAGTTAGGAGATGGATTCTAAAAATAATTGTCAAAATCAATGGAGCTGAAGAGAAGACTCTTTGTCTCTAGTACGAGTCAGTCTGCCAAACTGAATCCTACATTTCAAATAATGTAACCAACAAAGTGTTTTGCCTTTGCTTGCCCTTGCTTGCTTCAAAGCGGAATGTGAACACCGTAGAAACACAAACACACTTCTGCTAATGAGAGTGTTGGTGGTTAATGAGCTTTTCACAACCTTGAATTGTCTCTCAGTCCCACTTGAAGCTGCGGTTAGTTGGGAATATTTGGTTTAATTGAACCGTAAATTACTCATGAACATGTGACCGTTAAGGTGTGTCATCCAAGCACATACACACACCTGCACATCTGTTTGTTGGGTGCTTTGTGACTGTGTGCACCTGTTGACTGCTGTGTGGAATGACTGTTGACAGTGACAGATGCCAGGTCAACAACACTCTCTTTGAATTAAGCATGCCTGACAGACAGCATTTTAGTCAATCTTGGTTTGTTTGCACACGTTCAGGCGCAGTTACCTTGGCTGTGTGTCGAGTGTTTACTCTGGTGAGAGCAGAGGAAGAACCAGAAGGAGAAGAAATGAAGGCAGGGAGGAGGTGCAGACTGGAATTTTAAATGCTGATGTGGCCAGTGTGCAGATCTGTGTTACATCAGAAGCATCTAAACTGTGCAATGCGTAAAGCTTTGGTTGAAAAAGGGCATTTGTTGGGACAAGTTTTTACATGGAAATTTACTATACATTAGGCCTCATTGAATGGCTTTATTGCTCCATGATCTTTAGAAACAGGATGGTGGGGTGGAAGATGAGGACTGTATGGGATCTATCTGAGATTAATTACTGCTAGTTATTGAGAGAAAAACACTTTGAAAGGCCTGATTGTTCAAAATATTTTATTGGCTTCATTTATTTATCCCACTAGTTCAACAGATGCACTGTTTTCCACAAAGCTGCAGCATTCCTACATCTGCTGCTTGTTCCTTTCACTGTCTTAAAAATTCAGCAAAGAGGGTGTGAAAATCCCACTTGTCTTGAGAACCAAATTTTGAATACTGATGCTGTACTGAGCTGAGTTCACCCCACTGCAGACCATGCTGCTGTGTCACGACCAGCGTGTGAACAGGCCACAATGTTGGCTTTATTAATCCAAGAGCCACAGAGGGCTGGGCAGGGCTAAAGACAAGAGAATGCCTGGAATTTAGGCCTGGTCTAACACTGCTCCAGACACTGCCGCCAAACCTATGTGCGAGTTGACACGTCGTAGGTGGAGCATTACGTTTGCGTAATCAAAATATTAAAGATTCAGTATCTGCACCAAACTGTAGTCACACCTGGTTCAATCCTATTTCTTACCTTTTTTATTTTAGAGTCTTGCTTTGCAGGTGCAAACACTGTTAGAACTGTGTTTCCCAACGCACAGTGCTGTGAGCAGGTGAACCATGTCGTGATATGACCAAATGAACAGACAGTGTCTGGTAGTTATACCCTTACAGAGGACATAAGGCTGCATGATATGACCAAAATCTCATTTCCCAATATAGATCATTTCATATCCAGATAATGCTACATATCACGATGGAGCACTTTGTCTCTCTTTTATTTAGAAGGTATTTTAGAAGCATGTAACAGGTTCTCTGTCTGACTTTTCACACCCAAACCACGTGACAGAAGTAGCCCCTCTTTTAGCTCTTTGTTTTGTCTCAGCTGGTCACAGTCCATCTCCTGTTCACAGAATTACCCTGTGCAGTGTCATGTTCACTCTCCTCCACGTTTGTTTGTGTTGCTTCCATGTCAGTCTCAGAACCAGCTACCCAGCTTCAGCTATCGTCTGAAGATTTAACCTCTGGGGGCGTGTCAGGGCCTCCAATGTGGGAAGTGGATATCCAGATAACGGATATCTGGACCAATACTTTTCAGCTAATCTCTATATGAATGCATGTAAATAAATAAATTGATTTAAAAATGATGTAAAATCAGATGTAACTTGTTAAAGTACTGCAAATGGACTACAAGCAAAAATCAGAGCACTTCCAATACCAAAAACTTGCCCCTAGCATATTCTGCATTCATTTGCAGAGATCTAGAGATTACTGTCATGCAAATGTCCTGTCAGCACCCACGATGCACAAGAATGCAAAATGTCTGTGTGTCGTGAAGAGTGATTTAGCATGATATGAAACAACAGACGGTTTCCTATTGCCACATGATGCATATCAACATGGTTAGTTCAGGCTGGAGCTTAGCATGCATGCAAATCCTGTCCAAACCTTCCTGCCACAATAGATCTTCACATGCTTTCCTCCCCGTAGGATTTCTTATGCAAAACTACACTGTAGAACACTGTAACCAGTAAAGGAAAGCTGTGAATCTTTGTTAATGCAGAGCTCTGTAGTCATCATGCATACTGTATCACATGTTGACCATTGTAATGCGGGCCTGTTTCAGAGTGCACATTGTGCGGCTTTATCACAGAGGGAGATATGAATTAGTTTGGGTTCCATCGTTTTCCTCTGATCGCCTATAAAGCATGACGTTGCTCATGAGGGAGCGGGAGTGCTGTTCTTAATCTATAATGAAAGCTTTGATCTTTCTGCTCTACAAACAGACACACACACCTCTCTGGCTAATGCTTACACTTGGATTGCATATTTCCTGCATGTCCCACTTAAATCCCTCACTAATGTGATAAGACTGTATCAACAGCTCCAGATAAACTCAGTGTTTGCACTGGCAAGACAGGTGGGAACAGGCTTTATTGTGGCTCGTGCTAAAGGGCAGTCCTGTTGCATATCAACCATGCCATCACTGCAGTGGCTCTGTATTTATTTGCTTACAACAACTTTTAGTAAATAAAGTATTTTTTTCCTGCATCTCTATTTTGCAGCAAAGTACATTTGCATTACTTGAAGCGCTGTGTCTTATACTTGTGTGTATGTGTTTCCTTCCTTCTTACACAGGAGAAGAAATGCAGGCATTCTCCCCAGTTTGGAGGACTTGCTCTTCTACACAATCGCAGAAGGTCAAGAGAAGATTCCTGCTCATAAATTTCTCACAGTGAGTCCCTCAAGTCCAATTCAGCTTTACAGCACTAATAAGTGCATCAACACCAAGTTGTCTCTTTGCTTCCTTATCACTGTGTCCATTCAAAGGTGTTTCTAAATACTCTTTATTTTAGGCACTCAAAGCCACCGGGCTTCGCTCTGGAGATCCCAGACTGAGGGAATGCATGGAAACCCTCAAAGAAACTCTAAAGAACACATCAGACGGCGTTACGCTCGACAGGCACCTATTCAAGAAGTGAGACTTGTCGTGTCTTGTCATGCTTGGGTGTTTTCTCTGCATCACGTACACCTACCATAGAGGCACTTGTTATCATGTTTCCCAATTGCCTTTTTTACTGTCGTCAGCCTCAAAAAGCATAATCTATATTTTGCTGAGCATATTTTTGTAAATGGGCAAATTCAAACATACTTAATTGTTTAAATTTGCATATTCCATGAATGCAAAAATATATCCATCAAAGAGCACTTAGTCAGCAGTTCAGTTTTTGTGAGAAATTCTATGATCCCTCTGTTCCTTAATGCAGTAAGAATGATATCAACAGATGTGATGTAAGATTATGCATCACTGGCAGCTTGTCATGAATATTGAATTAAGATTCAAGTATAGTGTATGTTAAACACCAAAGTTTCTAATACTGTAATGGCACTATGGTACTACTTTTCTTCTATAGCGAAGGGTTGTAATTAACGTAGTTCAGTACTGTGCTTTTGGCACTTTGTATGGTATGAAAACCACTAGCTCTCTTCACCCCACTAAGTCTTGAAGAGAGAAGTACTCAGCATGTTTGATACATTCATGGTGGGGAAAAAGCAACAACCAACACACTCTGATGTCAATAAAAGTGCAGCATAATAAGTTAGATAGTATAATCCAGAGTTTTCTTTGAGCAACTCATTGAGGAAAACCACCATCGTCCTTTATGTCTTCAAAATACAAGTCAATAGATTTTGGTGCACAGGAAGTTGTCAGTTTAGTTCACGTCCTCTACTGCGTGTTGTGGAACCAAATCTGAAAAATGATTATTCTAGGAGTAACACATTATTGCCTATGGAGAAGTTTGTTTTGGGCATTGTGGGATTTATTTGAATGACTGACGCCGGAGTGGTTGTCATTCGTTTGTCCACTTCTCTCAAATCAAACGTTTTCCTGTGGTAACCTGAACTAGGAGCATCAACACGTCCCTGAAACCCTGCGATACCCTTTGTCCATGGTTTGCCGCGGTCTGTGGTTTGAAAATGATCATTCATCACAGTACGGATGAAGAGCAGCTGCGATACGATGAAGCGTCTTCATCAGCCACTTTTATTAACATCCATAGAAGTTTGTCAGACTACAAGGTTGCAAACTTGGTTGACAAACTTTTCGTTCAGTTGCATGCAGTCACAATACTTTAGCATCCTGTTTGTGGTTTATTCATCAGGTGTGTCCAGAGCAACATTGTCCTGCTCACTCAGGCCTTCCGCAAGAAGTTCGTCATCCCAGACTTCCAGTCCTTCACCTCCCATATTGATGAGCTGTATGAGAGTGCCAAAAATCTCTCAGGAGGACAGGTGTGTCCTTCGATCCATGACTTTTTGTTTTCTCTCTCAGCGCATCATCATGATTATTCAGCCCATATAGATTCATCACCATCAATGTATTCTAACAGTCTGGTTACAGCCTGCACTCAACTGGTGCAGGATTCTCTTTGGCAGCAGGTTTCTGTGTTTGTCATGTCATTTAGACCTTTAAAATTTAGAGCTCAAGGTTGACAAAATCAGCATAAATACAGGTTAATAACACAATACCTGTTTTGAGAGCTGTATTGACATTTCGAATGAGTGATAACTGAGAGGATTACAGGTGAGTCTCTATGCTACACAGCCCCTGACTGGTAGCCTTAGCGTCACTGTACTGCAGGAGAGAAACATCTCTCTGGGGTTTGTTGAAAGGCCTGCTGGAAAATGTGTGAACGACTTGCTGCAAAGTAAAGAGAACACTTTGTCCTGAAGTAACTCCCGAAGTGACATATGTATCTGAGGGTGTTTTTTTTTTATGTTTTTATTTTTCCTCTCCGGTCCACAGATGAGGATCTAACCTTTGCCAGTTGTCTTACTGTGTATTGTCAGTGGTGTTAGCTTTCCGTTGAAGCCCGAGCCTCAGCAGACGTCAGCGGTGTAAGCTGAACCGCTGCTGCTCTGACACTCTCTCAGCTGCCTTACCTCTCTTTCAGGTTGCGGACTACATTCCTCAGCTCGCCAAATTCAGTCCTGACCTGTGGGCCGTCTCTCTGTGCACAGTTGACGGACAGAGGTGAGACACAGTCACGAGCACGACGGAGTATCGAAGGGATACTGTGATGTTTTTAAATCTGAGCGTTTTAGTTTCAGTGTTTGTGTGATGTTTCTCAGCTAACGCTGTAATGGCAGCTCTGTGCCGTGTGCATTCCTGTGTTATCTTGGACTTCCTTTAGGTTAAACGGTTACCAGTGGTGTCAGTGAGGAATGCTAACAACCCAGTTTCCATTTAATTTAATGTCAGTGCTAGAAGCCATTCATTCATCATGTTTGTTAGAGGTATCTGTAAACCATTAAATAATACCCCCCCCTTTTAACTTTAAGTGACACATGATAGTTAATGATTCTCAGATGGTGCTGTGCTTTACTGATGTAAGTCTCGGGGGTGGACAGAATAAAAGGAACACCTGTAGAATTAAACTGAGTGTGATAAACACTTTCTTTGTTCAATATATGTTTGAAAGAAGTGTTGATTTAACTGCTTGGTTTACTGTATTCCAGGGCATGGTATTTAAATGTACAGGTCTTGGCCGTCTTGTGTAAACCCCCTTGCATTTCCATGTGAAGACAAAACTAGTACAAGGAGACAAAGTGTAGTATAATGATGTCAGCAGGTGTTTTGATCAACTTGTTCTCCAATAGGCAGTTGTTAAATTACATAGGCGTGTATGTTTGTTATGCTTTTGTAAGAGAGGAAGTCATAAAGATAACAGTAGTAGTGTACAGATCATGTGGTTCTGTTATCATGCCGTAATGCTGTGTTAATACTGACTCATGGTTTTCCCTGAATACCCATCTTATTCTGTGAAATGTCAATGGCCGTTAATAAGAATTGAGTTTTTCATATCTCTTTCATTTTGTAGTCTGCTCTAGTTTCTCATGCTGAACGTGTTGTTTCTAATCATTAACTTTGCAGCTGCCTCGCCTGTTTTGATAACTTGTTATCTTTGTCTTTTGTAGACACACAGTAGGCGACACGAAGGTCCCCTTCTGTCTGCAGTCCTGCGTCAAGCCCCTGAAGTACGCTGTTGCTGTTCACGACTACGGCACAGAGTATGTGCACAGTTTCATTGGGAAGGAGCCCAGTGGCTTGCGCTTTAATAAGCTCTTCCTGAATGAAGACGGTGAGCACTTTAGACTTTTTTTCCCTTCTATCAGGTAATCTTCTCTGACAAGATCACACAGTATTTCCCCTCAAAATATAGTAATGGAGGACTGATTCAGTGTCCTATATGATGTGTGAAGGCAGCCAGTGTTTCCTATATTAGCAGAATTTCACTGAAAAATGAGAAACCTTCATAAAGGTTTATAAAAGAAGAATATTTTGCCTACTTCTTTTACAGTTTTCCTTTTTTTTTTCATTTTTCCAGTAGCTCTGTAGACTGCTCTGTCAATTTACTTACACAGATAGTTACTCAGCATTGCTCGTTGACTGTCAAGCTTTAGTGTTATAGAGAGAAAAGGTGGGAGCTGTGACTGAGGTGCCAAGTGGATGAGTCAGACGCTGGCATTAAAGGACTTTGTGGAAAGGTTTTTTTTTAACAGCGTCATGAAAATAAACATGCATGCGAGTAGCAAGGCAACACATGCATTATGCTGCATAAATACATGGATAATATTATTAATGGGACAATTTTATAAGATGAATCTCATCGTAGTTATCATAGTTGTGGTTAGTATGTTTGAGGAAATGCCTCAGTCCCAAGGCTGGGTCTTAAACCAGCCTGTGTGTTCTTGTCATCATACCCTGTGTGGGAATGTTGCCCTCCTCTGCCAGGATAGCCCCGCGGTTGTTCTGTTGTGTAAGGGGATCACACGCCAGTGAGGCAATGTAGGTGATGTAAGGGCTGTACTTAACAGACCTGGCGGAGGAAGCTGTCCTCTCATCTGGTCATAGAATTTGCCCAGTGTTACAAGAACTAAAGAGGAAGTAGGCTCACTTCACGCAGGAAATAATGGAAGTGGAAGGCAACCATTGGTTAACTCTCCTGTAAGGGAACAGGGCCAGACTTCACTGTATTCTCATTCTTCTTTTTAGATGAAAGTAAATGTGTTGGGCTTAGCAGTTGTTAGCAGTTCTTTTTGCATTCACCCCCTCAGTCCACACATTTGAAAAATGTTACTCCTGCCTGGCTATAAAGACTGAAACATGTTATTTTAATTTCCTGAAACATATTGTTCCCACCAGGAAATTTATTGCAGCCACCGTCAGTTTTGAATGGAGGTACAAAGCTCAGTTTAGGTCATACATCATAGCAGCGATACAAGCGTCTACACAATCTTATGGACATAAACACTTGGTGACTTGCCATGCAGCTTATCAGAACAAAACTACACTCTGCTGCTATTTTATACACACTTTATTATAATTGTATTGCGGGTCAATGTGTGAACTATATGTATTTGATTATGATTGAATGTCTATATACTGAGCCGTGAGACGCCAAGTGACGTGACTGAATGTTTACACTGTGATCCGATGCAGCATGCCAACTGAGCTCTGCTTGTTTTGCAGATAAGCCCCACAACCCCATGGTGAATGCTGGCGCTATTGTTTGTACCTCACTGATAAAGGTAAACGCAGTAAGACTTTCTGTTGTCCTCCTTCATGTGTGTGTTCTTTATGTCCAGTCTGTGTGCCATTTCCTCTGAAACCTCAGCTAGAAGATTCCTTGTATGGTGGGTATCACTGAGCTGCTTTATCAAGTAGATAAAATGAAGGTTATTGTAAATATTGGTAGCAGATAAGGTTGGTTGTTAAACAGCGGCCTAATTTATCTTCGCTTGTTTGAACACAATGAAGCCCACTCCAGATGGCTCACAATAATGCACTTTTTGCTGATTTAACACCCTTTCCACACTTGTCAGACCATTTTTTTCCCTTATTATTTTCTGGTATTGTTACTTACACCATAGACTCGCCAGTGTATTCAGATATTTATGACTCTTGACTCAGCTGGAATTATTTCTAAGTCGCTACCTCAGTCCACTGCCATGTGTCTTGTTGTGTTAGACTTGTACTAATCCCTCCTGAAAGCACTTACCTGCCCCAGCTCACACGCTGTTATCGTCCTTGCTGAAAATAACCCGCATGGACAGCCAGTCAAATGCAGCTGCACGCAGACCAGCCACAATCTGCTCACAAAGACAGACAGGAAGTCACATAATACCTCACCTACCACGGCCCAATGAGTGTGGTGTCACTCTGGTTGAAATGTAACTCAGAGTGAAGACAGATTTACTAGGAGTTTTCTCTCCCCGTGACACAACTCAATCGCCTCAAGTCGAGCAAGCTACAGCTCACAGGATCACTCTTAAGAAAGGAAAGATTTAACCTGATGATGAATGATCATTATTGGGTTTGATTTTTAGTTATTTATCCCTGCCAGGCTCTCTTTGCCTCATTAGTGCTGACACTGAATTATTAGCACTCTCACACACACACACACAGCTCACACCAGAGGTGTCTATAAACACCTTTACTGTCTGCCTGCTCTGTTGCTTCTTACAGCTGCAAGACTTTATTGCAGATATTTGCTTTATAGTATTTCGAAATTGGCTTCTTTTTCGCTTTATTGAATCATGGCATTATGGATTTGTGACACATTTTCTATTAATTGCAACCAAATTGTCATCTTCAAGGACAGATGTTTGATGCTAGCTTATTCTGGAGATGACCTTATGTTATGGTTTTGTCCCAAGCATTCAGACTTTGAACTGAATTCTATAAACAAAGATTCATCCTCTTTACATTCTTATTGATGTTGTAAGAAACAATGTACTGTCAAAGCATGGAGGTGTGATTATTAGTATGTCCTCCTCTACTGTATGAATGATGAAGCTGCTGAAGCATGTGGCCTGTTTGATCTTGGATTTTGGACCTCTTGTATCAGTTGCAGGCAACAGAGTAGCTCTGTTCTGGCACCTGTGTGTTTTCCGAGTCCACATGTTGTTAAAGTCCTATTCCCTTTTTAAAATGTAGTTTTTTCATCTTTGCTTCTTGTGCATTATCACCTTACCAAATAGAACCACATTTAAGTGAATTATACTTGAGCAGTTTCTGTTGACAGGAAATCATTCAGACACAGTGGTATTTGGCTGCAGATAATTATCTTTTTAGAACTGTGATGCTGTTATGCCATGACAGCAAACCAATATGCAGTCAACCAAACTGGAGCCCATAGCCACAACAATGATGGTAGATGGAGATCGGCGATTGTACTCTCTAAACCCCAACAATATCACATGTATAAATTATGTATAAATTGCCTTTTTATTGTACATTTAAAACATGGATAACAACACAGTTGTCACAGTAAGCCATTATACAATAGCGTGTTTTCAAAGTTGGTCTCACAAAAGTTAATCTATAAGCAAAGCACTAAAAATTGCCTTGAGGAACAATGAATAATCCATTGAGGGATCATTAAAGCAGTATGCAAACATCTCAGGACCTTGACAGGAAAATGTTATCATGCGTGAAAAAGTGATTGAAGTAATCAGACCCCCAGACAGTTTTTGGAACTCTTGGGAGGATTATTACTTTTTCATTGTAAGTATTGTAGTGTAAATACTGTACTATGATTGAGGAAAACTTTACTACAAAGGCAGCTTGAGGAAACATCTGACTTTGATTCCAAACTTTTACCAGTGTTAAAGACACATTTGCACATAACACACACGTGGTTTGTCTTAGCAATGTTTCGATCTGTTCTGAAACCAGTGATGTTCAGAAGCCAACTGTCACTTCTTTCTGTGACTTTTTTTTTCATTTTTTCCTTTCAGCATCATATACATACAAGGCAAAACATGTTTGGTCACTGAGACATTTTCCTGTTTCTGTTGCATTCATCACACAGCTGCTCGGCTTTAAAATTCGAAAGTCACAAAATACATAGTCCAGGATTTACAGTTGTTGAGCCACTTAGCATTTTGTGACCTTGCAGTTGTCAAACAGAAGTAGACAGACCGAGACTTTAGAGGAAATTGTGTTAAATGGTAAGCTAAAATATTCGTAAGTTATGTGAGTTAAAGCTGCACTAATCAATATTTTTGTATCAGCTAATGGAGCAACTCACAATCTATAATGTTAAAGGGTTTTAGGAACAAAGCTGTAAAGAATTATCACCCGTCTTTGTAGTTTCCCTCCACTCTAATGAGCATTTTAGCATTTTTTAGCACTTTGATTTGGTTTTATGGTCGGCACTAAACAACAGACACACAAAATTTGCAGCTAGCTGGTAAACAGAGTGGAGCATTTATCAGCTAAACCCAAGAGAGCTGAAAGAGGAGTGAAAACTAAATAAAAAAGTTTTATAGGATGATTTTCCATGGGAACCAAGTGGCCAAGAAATCAATCATAGCTACTTTTTAAGTACAACGCCGGAGTCCAGACATGTTTAGGTATCTTAGCAAAAAGACTAGAAGCACAGGGAGACTGCTAACCAGGGATGTAAGGGTTTTGGGGGTTAGTGCAGGCTGACAGTGCTGTTTTTTACATTGACGTGTGGTCTTTGACCACAGTTTATGGTTTTTGTGTCAATGCAGGCACAATGTTATCAAACCTGGCACCCATAAGGTTCCAGAGGCAACCCACGGTCACTGTGCTAAACTTTTATTTGTCAAGAAATAATTCCAAGATGCAACTTACTCTAAAACCACAAACCATCATGCTAACATTTCATTATGTGTATGTGTTAAGGAAATGTAATACAATGTGTTAATCAGTGAGCTTTAGTGTCGATGGATGTGTTTTTGAATTTAGGATAGAATCAAGCTAGCTTTTTTCCCCCCGGACTGCAGTCTTTATGCTGAACTAGCTAAACATGTCTGGACTACAAGTCTGGATGCAGACAAAAGACTGATTTTGATTTTCTCATCTCACTCTCAGAATGAAAGCACTTTTCCTAAAATGTTGATCTAACTCTGAAACCTTGCGGGCAGAGGTGTGAGCAGATCGGTTTTTAAATCATATATTTCAGGAAATACCACTTATTCCAATGAGGTCCTCCTTCCGTACTCAGTAGCTCTATAAGAGCTGTGCTGCTGTGCTTGTACTAGTCATCACCTCACATTTGCAGAGACAATGTGTGTCTTTGTCCACATTTGCTCACCATTATTATCAGTGTCTCAATGTGTTGTTTTTGTTTTTCTATACTGAAGCACTAATGTCAAGCCGTTGGTCAGGTTGCCCAGTTTGATTAAACCTCGATGGGGAAAGTGTGGGATGGTTGCCGTGGCAGTATGCCCCAAACTGTTGTTACATGGTGCTTGAAGGCTACATGTTGTTGCTGTTTTTGTATGTTGTTGCATATTTTCCAGACTTAGGAACTGTGGGAAATAATGACTGCTGCTGCAGGTCAAATGACGTTGGTAATTTTTTCTTCCTTTTCCATATCTATCTCCTCGCACCCCCCCCCCCCCCCAGTTCTGATTCCCCCCTCTTCTCTTTTTCTCCTCCAATCAGCTCTATAGAAACCCCATTTAGTGACTCTGTGACACTTTTTTCCACACAGTAAAGTGCAGAGTTTAGCCTTTTTATCCTTTTAGACATTTTAAATGTAAAGTTAAAAATCCTCTTTTCCACACCATCCAAAACATAAAGAGTTCAGTATTTTAAATTTGTAACTGTAGCACTTTAAATGTGCATGCGTGTCTGCTTTTCTTTTGCTGTGTTTTCTTTATGGGAATAGGCAGCATCAGTGAGCTTATAGTATGACTTGATAAATGCACACTGAGCTGCAAACTGTGCATTATATTCTCAGAGGAAGACCATTCCTGCCGTCTTTCCCTCCCTCCCCTCTGTTTTGGCTGACAGGCTCTTTGCACAGATGACACATGTTGACCTACAGTAGACACATTAAAGAAAAACACAAACACAAGCACACCTGCATTATGGTAACTCATAATACAAACTTGCCTGCATACACCCACATCTCTGTGTAGTTATACTTTCTATAGAAATACGCCCTCAGTCAGGGCTGCTACAGTTATGAAAAAACTTTTTACAAGGCTTAGGATAATATTGAATCCCTTATTTTGAATCAGTGAGATTGCATAGTGAGATGTAACGCTGAGACATGATTTCCTTTAACTGGCTAAGCTCTCGTAACGCAAATGTCTACTAAATCTTACTGTTAACTTCGAAAGACTTCTTCTTTGTAGCCTATTTGCAAGCCAATCAATTGATATTTTGTACGTACCTGTAAATTCATGGCAAAGCTCACGTGATTTTTAACATTTTAAAATCTATTCACATCTGCTAATTCTGTAGCTTGAATTTGTCAGCAGTAGCATTACTATTATAGTGTTACCTTTTATGATGCTGTGCTTGTCCTCTGCAACATCCCTCAGTGAAAGAACGGTACTAACTGCTTATTCTTTTGTTCTCTCCTCAGCAAGGTGCAAGCAACGCAGAAAAATTTGACTATGTAAGTATTAGATGTCAAAAGTATTCAGAGTCAACTTTTTTGTACTGTAATGCACTGTGCATTCGTAGGTTTTTGTAGGGAGCACAGAACAAACAATAATAAAGGTACTTAGCTGTGACCAATAGAAAAGTGACACAGTAAAGTTTGTTCTAAAATGTAAGTATGCATCCTAAAAAATACTATTGTCAAGTACGGTGTACACTGGTATCCTGCAATGCAGTCGCAGCACACAGCTGGGCATTGAAGAGCCTATAATTGATATTTTGATGACGACAATGTGACAGGGTAGTGATGAAGCCACAGAGAATGCTGTGTTCACAATTTGCTGTGTTCACCATTTTTTTACCCAAATGGACAAGTTACTGTGGGGTAAAAGATTATGGTGAGAGAGATCAAGAAAGATCCAGTATTAGATCTTTGGTAAAACTTTTTATTTTCTCTGTGTAAAGTTGGCAGCGCCTCTCTGAGGTCACAATTTGATGTGCATTGGTGCATGTGTTGTGTGGCTTCCTGTTAGTACGAATCATAAAAGTACTTTGATTTCTTGTATGCTAACAGCAAAAACTTGCGTAGTATGACACCTTGTTTATAGTGCATACTGTTTACAATTAGTACGTAGTGTGGAACTGGGACACAGCTAATATAATTTTAGAAATGCCAATCAGAATTTAACCTCACACCATGAAGGCTGTTGATCACTTTGTCACTCTTAACGCTGCCACCACTCTCCCTGCAGGTCATGAACTTTTTGAAAAAGATGGCCGGGAACGAATACGTGGGTTTCAGCAATGCCACGTAAGTCCCTCCAGATCATGTTTCTAGATCTCTTCCTTCACTCACCAGTAGACAACACACAGCTTGCTACAGTCTGTGGGTTCACCTTCAATTAGAACCGTTACCAAAGCCTCTAGCACACTATCTACTGGGCCACATGCTACATGTCTTTGCATTTGCAAACATAAACAGGATGCACACAAATTAGACTGTTTTCCAGTCATTACCTCTTGATGAGAAAATGAAATTAAAAAGAAACTAACTTTGAGAATGGTAATGAAGCTTGAATGCTCTGTTTAACTGCCACTAGCAGAGTGGTCAAAAGAGTCAGCCTTGGACCGTATTACTCACACAGCGGGAGTTAGTGGTTTTATTGAATTGGATGGACATTGAAAATGATGACCAGAATTGACCTCTTTGTCGTAAAAGGTCACATGTGCATGATTCATGATGACTCCACATGCTAACAATGTTTGCGGAAAAAGACCGAGCGCTGGGGCTCATGTTGCAGCGTCATCACATGATGGCACAGCTTGTACTATACACATGAGGGGTGGGGTGACGGAATTCCAACACGCAAGTGCAAACACACACACACACAGTGCAAATATTTCCTTCCTCTATGTAAAAGGAGTGCTCTGCTCTTTGTGTGACAGATTCCAGTCAGAGCGTGAGTCAGGCGACAGGAACTTTGCCATCGGCTACTACCTGAAAGAAAAAAAGGTTTGACCTGGAGAGAGTCAGAAGGCATTGCTGACTATGATTTCCACTGTCTCTCTTGTTTAAGTTTCTCTGTCCTGTAAAACTGAAAAGCAATAACTGTCAGGATGAATCTAAATGAAAGCTTGTTCTTTCACAACCAAAGCTGAAATGTTTGCAAGAGGAGGAGTAGATTACTGCTAGAGGCCCAACCAGGAATCCTGCATTTTTCTATTCCTCAATGGGTTAGGATTGGGTTTTATTCAAAGGCAGCTTGTTCCAAATAGGCACATGCAAACTAAAACTTTTTTGGACCACCAAATCAGATGTACCAGTAAAATCTACAAATGCAGATAGCTGATAGCTGATACTGATCTGGATGCCTCACATGTTTGAAACTCTGTTTCTCTGCAGTGTTTCCCAGAGGGGACAGACATGACATCTGTACTGGACTTCTATTTTCAAGTGAGTGTCAAAGTAATTTGTTTCCAACCCCTTATTCATTTTTAATGACAGAATATTGTTTTTCTGCTTTTTGCTGCTCCTTCGATAGTATTGATTTCATCCCTCAGTGTCCTTACCAGATCCAGTTTCTGCTTCTCGGACAATTTCAGCCACATATCCCTTCCTTACTGTGTTCACTTCCCTGTTTGCCACAGTTGGCCTCTTCACTATAGACAGATTGCTGGCAAATTAAAAGAAAAAACCAATATGAAGTGTTCTCAAAACAGAAATGACACAATTGTCCTTTGTGTGAACCTCCAGCTGTGTTCCATTGAGGTGACCTGCGAGAGCGCCAGTGTTATGGCAGCCACCCTGGCTAATGGGGGTATCTGCCCTATCACGGGTGAGCGCGTGCTGAGCCCCGAGGCGGTGAGGAACACGTTGAGCCTGATGCACTCCTGCGGCATGTACGACTTCTCCGGACAGTTTGCTTTCCATGTAAGTAAAAGTCAAGGAGTAGGGACAGGTTTTCTTTTAGTAGGAAAGACCCGATCGAATACAATAAACCTGTGTATGGTATTCACCCTAGCATGTTAAATACTGCCTGGATGACCACTGGCCAAAACGTAATGTGGACAGTAGTAAATCCGGAGCTTCCACTGAGGATTACCCAGCTGTCTGTAACATTGTCGGCCTCTGGCCTAAACAGAGTGAACTTGGCTCAGGCTGTGCACCCTCACTCAGAAGTAATAAACATAATGTTTTTGGCTTAGAGTCATGAGGAATCTGTACGTCTACTAAGTCTGAAAGATTTATCATAATCAGCATGTAATGTCAATACTGCATAGCTGTCATACCACATCATCGGCCTGAGCTGATGTGAGGGCTGTGATAAGATGGCACATTTCTCTAACTGATGATTTCTTCAAGCAGCGTCGACTTTAACGTTAACGTTGACTTTCCGTTTTCAGCTTTGCGCCCTCGCCGTGCTGCTACTGTAGACACACACACAGCTGATCTTCTGTTACATAACTGGTCTATTGTCCCTGTTGCAGGTCGGTCTGCCGGCCAAGTCTGGAGTAGCAGGTGGGATCCTGCTGGTCGTGCCCAACGTGATGGGTGTTATGTGCTGGTCACCTCCACTAGACAAGCTGGGCAACTCAGTCCGAGGGATACAGTTCTGCACAGTACGTACTGTCTGGAAACAGGAGAGCAGATCTCTGCACACCTGCAGTGTGTGCTGGTACAAAGAATACAATGAAAATGGTTTCAGCGTTTAACTAGATCAAAGAAAAATATCTTCTTTCTCTTCCGATATTGAAAGCTCCAATGAGAAGTTTGGTGACACGACCTTAATGTACTTTCATATTAGTTAATAGCATAGTGAAATATATTTGGTGTTATCAATGAAAAGTTGGCAGTTTCTAAACCAGTCCTTGAAAATGTAGACCTGTTTTACTGTTTTAGGCATTACTGATATTCATATTTTCTGAAGGAAATGTGTTTAAAGTATGTCAAGTGACTGAACCTATTTGATAAGTAAGTGATGGTTGGTGTTTACCTGGATTTTTCAGTTGAGATCTACTGAAATTGACTTTTTTTAACTTGGAGTCATCACAATGAAATGTCAAATAGAAAAGTGCAGGTAAATGAATATGATTGCCCCTCCCACGTATCTATCTGTCTTCTCATTCCAGGACCTAGTGGAGCTTTTCAACTTCCACAACTACGACAACCTGAGGCACTGCGCCAGGAAGCACGACCCCCGCAGAGAAGGAGGGGACCAGCGGGTAAGGACGCACGACACCAGGTTGGGAAGAAAAACCATCAAAAACAGCAACCCTTTCCCTCATCATACACACTCACCAAAATGGGGGTCACACTGAGGTCAATGTGGAGCTCTTAGCACTCTGCAGATTTTTTATTTCAGACCCTCTGAACATTTCTTTCTAGTTTGGTCTTTTTTTCTTGAAGTGAATAGATAAAGTTTAGTTCTTAAATTTGCTATAATAAAATGTAACACGTACACACACACACACACAAAAGGAGGGAGACTAATTTGTTATTCGTGTCAATTGAAACAGCTGCAATCCTTCGGACCAATGGATTACGAGAGTCTCCAACAAGAGCTAGCTCTGAAAGCCCCCCTTTGGAAAAAGGTGTCCTCCACTGAGTCGCACCAGGACTGCTCCACCACTGTAGTCTATAGGATGGACAATGTCGCCGAGTGAAATTAAAAAAAACAAAAAACAAAAAAAGGAGAGCAGCCTGCCCCCCCACACCCCACCTTGACTGATCTCTCTCCCCACCTCTCGCAACACCACCATCATCTCTCCTCACCTTTGAATATTTATATATAAATTATGTAGAGGATTATTTATTGCTTGTGAAGCGGATACTGTGCGGACCGACTGGGAAGCCTTTTTGTTTTTATTTGTGATGGAAAAATGGGACGAGTTACTGCTTGTTTATTTTGCTCTGAATTCCAAATGAACTGGTAGCCGCTGCCGGCTCGTTGCCTCGGTGTGTGTAGGATCTGATGCACAGCGTGTAGCTTGTGCTCTCACCACCTTTTATTACAGTGGGGTTTTTTTTGTTTTTTTGTTGACAGAATCCTCTTCAAAAAAATGTAGGCTATGAGTTCATTTGAAATTCGCTTTTACATTTACCAAAGAAAAACCATGTATGAGGGTGTTGGCTTGTGAGAATCTTCAGTACATTCAGCTTTTAGACCAACAGTCTTTAAATTGACATTCAGACTACTTTGTGGGGGTGATTTCTTACTGTAGCTCCACACTGAGGCCTAAGACTCTAGTGAACATGGCAGTATATAAAATGTGATCTTGGATTATTGATGTTTTGGGTCAGAGGAGATTATCGATAACATATCAGTTAGCTTTGAATGGCCGGGCTGGAGTGCAGCAGTGTTACGACTAACATGACATATTGTCTAAGTTCTTTTTTTATTGTATGAATTCTGAAGGGATTTTAATAATGCAGGTATTTTGCTCTTTTAATCTTACATGCTGGACCTTGAAAGGAAAAATCAACCCAAAAACTGAAAGCCTATTTGAGTCACAATTGACGATCGTGCACAGAACTGATTACAAAGAGTTAGCCTCTCGTCCTGTTTGGCACTTTAATGATAAAGTAGAACATTAAAATAGAAGCACCTGTACCATCTTTTTCTAGGTGCTTCAGCTCTGAAAGACATTATACTTGCCTACAGATGTCTGAAATAGGAGAAGCAGATGTTTATGAATTGAGAATAGTGGGAAAACCTCCCATTGGAGTGACTTGATATGCAAAAGGGTTGCAGGACATTCTTAGGACCGATACTGCACATACAAATGTGCAGTTTCTAATTTTCTAATTACTTTGAACATCAATTTTAATCAAACTTTGAAATATAGTGCCTCCCTCCATCCCTTTTAAAACACAGTGCAAAATGCATATTAACTTGACAACAGACTGTGGTTTTGAAAACTCTGGGAAGTAAAAACAGATCGGAGTTTGAGAAACACAGCTGTTGTGCACTGAGATGACTTTAACAGAGATGGCATAAAACTGCAGTGTAACTGGACCCAGATCAGTTTCTGTGCCTGGATTGTAGTTTGGGCTGATTTTTCAGTAATATGATGATAATGTGGGAAGTAAAAAAGAAAAAGGTTGGCTCAACTAAACAGCTCAGGTGAGACGACTAAAACCAGCTGTCTTCAGCTCCTCGTGGAGACTGTCATGGACTGGCTGCACCATTCTGAGCTGCTGTTGAGTTTAGGTGGGGTGTGTGTGTGTGGCTGGTTGTGCCATGTTTGCACTTAGTACGATGTCAGGGGAGGGAATGTGTGTTCATTAGGTGCAACTTCCAGTTGAAAAGCCCCCCGTAGTCTGCGTGGGTCTGACCATGCAGTCAGACAGGACACCTTCAGAGGGATGAAAAGTTGGAATTACAATATCAAATGCATGTAATTAAATTGAGTTAGATGCCTCAAGTCCATTGAACACACAAACACACAAAATGTAATCAGTGTTGTTTGTATAGTTCTCAGTGTGTTACGCTTTCCATATACTTAAATGACTGTACTACTGACTGTACGTAGTGGCAGGTGTATATAGCTTTTAGGTGTGTGTCTGTACATGAGTGATGCTCCTCAACAGCAGACCAGAATGTGTGCTGATATATGCTTCAGACGTTCCGATTTTATTATAATGCCTCCTGCAGGAACTAGAAATACTTGCACATGACTGTGATGTCAGCAGATGCCTTAGATGTCGCTCTACTGTGACGGTAGTGGGCAGGGTGGGGGTCATTGTTCTAACTGTACATGTGGTGTTTGGCACTAGGCTTGACTTGAGCTCAAAGTGATGGCTGATGGAGCCAATAATAATACCCTGTTATCACTTTGTCAAGTTTTGTCTTGCATTATTCTTTTTTCTTTTCTTATGTCATGGACGCCTGTTAGTGTGTTTTTGTTTCTGCTCATTATTGTGTGGAGGTACAAAGTATTCAAAAGCCTCTGTCATCATTAATCCTCTTTAGAAATGCTGCTCTGCAGAAAAGCCATTTCCCTGGTCCTCCTACAGTGTTTTCTAGTTGAGTCTGTTGGCTACAGTAAATGACTTCATTCTTGGATCTTGCTGCTTTCTGCTAAAAGTGTTGCAGTCTTGTCTTGACTACATTAGAAATCACTAAAATAAGTATAAGTTGGTCGGTGCTTCTATCTTTTGAAATCATAATCCTTGAGATTGTCATTATCTCAAACCCATCTTCTGATATCATTTATGGTTAGCATTTATTAACTGCATTTTAACTTAGAAGTTGCATCCGTGTATAGTAGTTCCCACAATCAGTGGCGGAGTCCGCCATTCCTGTGCTGGGTGTAAAATTGTGCCCGCATGCACAAGAGGTTCTCAGGAAAAGATGTGTGCATATGCTGGGTGAAAGGAAGAAGGCAAGACTATCTATCATGTGATAATCTGCAGTTACCACCAGTGCCCAGAGGTGGATTTAGGATTCTGATTTTAAATGTGCTAATACAGTGTGTTACACGGTCAAATTCCAGAAGCAGTGACGAAAACTTTCAGGTTTTCTTCGTGGTGATGAATCCGGCTTCATTTTGTTATTTTAACATTAAACGAGTCACGGAGGCAGATACTGGCTGCAGTAAAACTCTAAGAGTAGCTCTCATTTCAGATTGTCATCTCAGGTTGGGCCGCAGCCTCAGTCTTCTTTTTTTCCTGATCTGTCTTTAAGAACCAGTCATGGGTTTCCTTTTCTTGTATGAGCGTGAAGGACATTGGTGTCTCATTTCTCACAATGTACGAGCCATTGTTTCTATGCCACGGGGTCATTGTCTCTCTCTCATGGACACAAAAATCTAAAACACGTGTCTGTATCTCCACTAGACTGGACCAGAGCAGCGTCGACAGCAGACTGACTTAACCTTATTGATACCAATCAGGGTCGATGAGCAGATCTGCTCCACTTTGCTTTGCTGAATCAGTGATAAACAGGCCTGATGTTGCTTTGTGTCATACTTGAAGTTTGTAATCAGAATCCCTTCACTCCTCAATGTGTGATTATCACCCTGAACAATCAAACTCATGACAGAGGGGCTTTTGAATGCAGCTACCAGTATTTCCATGGAAATCATCAGATTTTTATGGCTCATGTTATGTATGTAATATATCCTGGTGTTCATTTTTTTTTCTCTGTAAATTCTCATTCTCCATCTTGCATGCATGTTTTTGTATGATTTGATGAATGTGTTTTTAATCCCATGAAATCAGTCTGTTTTACCTTCCACATGTCTTTAAATATGTTGATTTGTGTCTTGGGCGTATTGACAAGCATATGAATTGCATATGAAAAGTGATCACTACCATTACAGTTGGTGACCTTGGAGCTGTGAGGTTCTCTAATGTTTTGGTCCGATGTTACATATTTATTTCTACACAGTTTCACAAGCAGAGCTTTAGGGCCAAAGACTCATCGTTGAAGTGCAAAGTGCAAATTTTAAAAGTTGTTACAAAACCTGAAAAGCTACAAACCAAACATTTTGCCAAACAAACAGTAGATGAAGCCGTACAGTTCCAAGCTCAAGACTGTCAAACTTTTATATGTTTTGATTTCCTTTTGTCAGTCCACACGATTGTAAATCTGTATGTAAAGTCTCCATAAACTCCATGATGTGTCCTGTGTGCTTGGAGAAGACTCAGACATGAACTTCAGCTTCTCGGGCTGTGATGGACTGGCAGACATGACGGTGAAAGTGGTGTTAAGACTTTTTAGCCTTGGTGTCCCTTGCATAAAATGTAATAAAGCACTGTTATAAATCATCTGATTTTTTTTTTTTTTTTTTTTTAATGCGCCCATAACTTTTCTTTAACCACAACATCCACCATTTTTTTTCTTTTTGAGAGATGTTTTCTGACCGACTCAGTGCTGCGCCTCTCGCTGCAAAAACACTCTTAAAAACAAAAAAGAAAAGAAAGACTGTTCCATCCTTCCCTCCATTGTCTATACCGCTTATTGTGGGGTCTGTGGGGCAATTTAGAGCCACCAATTAACCTGCATGTCTTTGGACTGTGGGAGGAGAGAGAGAACATGCAACCTACACAGAAAGACACCAGGGTCAAACCTGGAGCCTTGTTACTGTGAGGCAACAGTGCTAATAAATTATACTGCGTTCATCAGCAGTGCTTTCTTTTTAGGAGTTTTAGGAGGAGGAGAAACAAAAGTCAAATCAAAAAGCTGCTGTATGCCGCTTAGAAAAATGTGGTTTTATCCTTTTCTACATTCTAGTAGTAGTTCTCTCTCCTGTCATGTGTACATACAACATACAACATGTGTGACACGGCCATCTCCTGCTGCCACTGAAGGACGATTGCAGTTTTCAAATGTGATTAAAGCAGTGCCATAATATCACAGGCATGGCCTAAACTACCAGAGCATTTTTATTTTTATAAGAGGATTTTAATATTTCTGGCTTAATGTAGGCGACTCTTAGTGATGGTGTTCTAAAACACACCTGATCCCCCAGGGTTAGAGGCCTGCTCTCTCTTACTTAACGTCTGTACTGATTCCCCGAGCAGAGAATGCCTCTTTCTGAAAAGACGCCTCATAATTCTCCGTATTGTAGCTCAGTGTTTCCCAGTCCTGGTCCTGGAGCGTCTGGAGCAACCTGAAACTAAAGCAGCTAAATGGAATTCAGCCCTCATTTTATGATTTTATGATTATTTACATCCTTTATTTAAAGTATTGCTGAGAGAATAAAGCAGCATTGGGACATTTCATTTGTTAGTGGCTGTAAACAGTTAGAAAACAAGACGTTTGTAAGGCTGAGCTGTACTTTCCTGATATGTTAACATTTAGATTTTATCAGTTGAGCTGATTTGAAGCTAAAATGAAGATTATGTGTCAGACAAAGTTCCAAAAGCAAGCAAACACATCATATTCCTCCAGTACAGGTGTCCAGATTTACTGCAGAGGATGAAGAAACGTGGTGTTTGTTTTTGTAAACATTCTTGAGCAAAATTCGCAAAAGAAATGACACCGGTAGGAAAACTGCACGTCCACTGACCAAACACAGATGTGAGAATGAAGCCTAATCCCAACATGGCTTTGCTTTTTTCTTCTAGAGTTGTGTGTGTTTCTGCGTTTTTAATGTGTTTTCGGTGCGGGCCTCGTTTTTACTGCCTGAACCTGTTCCTGAAGCAGGTCAGGCCTCTTGCTGAGCCTCGCTGGAGTAAAGACGCTCTTATTTGGGTGACATGAGGCAGTTTTGCTCCTCTGATCATCATATCTGAAGCTTTTACATCATCCTTTGCTTTGGTTTCTTTTTCTCAGCCACTCTGATGGCTGCTGTCAGCTATTGAGAGTTGTACCTTTTTTTTTTTTTTTGAATTTTGAATATCTTCCTGCTGCTTCAGACAAAGTACTGGCTATCTGTGTTAGAACGCGTCAGGCTCCCTTCTGTTTGTACACACAGCTGCTGCTCTGCTGCTGGGGACTTCATCACAGAGTTATGCTGCAAAACACACGTCGGCTCAGTGAATAGATAAAAAATCTCTTTAAAATATAACATTTTCAACACCACTTCTCACTTCATATTTCATAAAACATCTGATTCCCATAGTATAACATTGCATTAATAATATTCATAATTTCAGATACAGCTTGTATTGATATTTCAGTGCAGTTTAGTATCTATTCAAATGATTTTTTTTAATTTCCAATTTTTTTTCTCATGTTTTCAACCTGATTCCCGTGTGCTGGTAAGTCTTGTAGCTTTGTGTGCAGTGGTAGCCAGCTGAGGGGGATTGTCTTTCATGATTAGATAAGTGCATTTTCAACTTTTGTCTCAATATGGGGAAAAATATCCAAATTCAAGCTGAAGTCTGGTGACGTTCTGTGGTTTTTCTGATTGTCAGCAAATCCCATGACGTGTGTGTGTGTGTGTGTGTGTGTGTGTGTGTGTGTGTGTGTGTGTGTGTGTGTGTGTGTGTGTGTGTGTGTGTGTGTGTGTGTGTGTGTGTGTGTGTGTGTGTGTGTGTGTGTGTGTGTCAGAGCCTGATGCATCTCCTTCCACTGCCGCAGAGCTCCACTGTTGTGCACAAACTATTAAAGACGCATCAATTGTTGCACTGGGAGACATGCTCCTTAATTACCATGAACACACACACACACAGAACAGGTTTGAGTGACGATTGGTGGGATTAGCGGACAGTAAGAAAAGCACAGAATAACTCCAGCCTCATCGTTTCAGATTAATCTGAGAATGAAACTGAATTCAGAGCTGCTTAGAAATTAAAAACGTAGTGTTGGTCTTAAAGGAAGTAACTAGTCCCTCTGAGTCTGTGGTCCTTCTGCAAATGTGCTCTCTGTCTGTCTGTCCATCTGTCTGTCTGTCTGCACAGGTCAAGTCTGTCATCAACCTGCTGTTTGCTGCCTACACAGGAGACGTCTCTGCTCTGAGGAGGTGAGCAGCTAACACTCTCCTCTGTTTGTGGCTCTTACTAACTTCTAATTTTGACTTTTTTTTTCTCCTCCTTTGTTACCCAGTGTAGAGTAAACAGCTTGTAATCATTTTTATTTCTGCACTTTGGTGCTCTCAAGTGGCGGCAAGAGGAACTTTTGAAAACCCCTGTGGAGAACAAACAAAATGTCCATCTGCAAAGCTGATTTGAAAAATGTTCTAAATCCAGTGGTTTACATCTATGGTTACTAGCTTTCAGCCTTCTTTCCTAAAACCGTTGCTATGTTTCTTGGTGCATTGCTGCCACCAGTAGTTCAGGGGAACTGTGTGACACCGTAGGCAGACCTGCATCACTCGTGTGTGCACACAAGCTCCATAGCTCCTCTAGAGGTCAGAAACTCCACAGGGCACCTTTAAGTAGAAGGAAAGTGTGTGTTTGCATTCTGTGGCATTTTAAAATTAAATAAAGCAACTTGTATTTTCTGGGGAGATGGCATCAGTTTATCAGTTACTCTTCTGTCTTTCAACCCCAAACGGTTACATTGGCTAATAAGACATGTTAAACAATGCAGCGATGGTTGCTAGAGCCAGTTATTTAGTCAGTTACACAAACTGTGTGTGTGTGTGTGTGTGTGTAGGTTTGCGCTGTCCTCCATAGACATGGAGCAGAGGGACTACGACTCTAGAACTGCCCTCCACGTGGCAGCAGCTGAAGGTAACAGGCTAAAGTCAGTTTTTTCACATATGAAAATCTGATTAGAAGAAAAGGAAGAGAGGAAAAAACAGAAATACGTTCAACCCTCTTCACAGATTTATTGGTCTGGGGCTGTTTTGATGCTACTTCTAAATATGACTAATGTTATGGCTACAGCATACGTGTATTATATATATATGTGTGTGTGTGTGTGTGTATAGACTTCACAGTGTTAAAGGTAAGCTTTGTGTTTTGATCTGCTCTCAGGACACATAGAGGTGGTGCGCTTCCTCCTGGAGGCCTGCAAGGTGAACCCAGTACCCAAAGACAGGTGAGTCCACACCTCTGTCACCACTGAGGTCTTTCTCACCATCTTTTCAAGCAGAAGGTCTTTTGCTTTTCCCACCTCCGTCCTGTTTACATACTGGGATCAAATACACATTCCTTTTTTTTTTTTTTGTCTGAGGGACTATAATGACTAGATAACTGATAGATTGTGGTGCCCATTGATTACAGGTCATACGCTGACACCAACATCTCTATTTTCCAACTCAACATAACAGCAACATAACAAAGATGTTTTGGTAAATGGTAAAAATACATTTTTATTTTCTTCAGACCAGTCAACCAATGGTTTATCACAGTGATTATTCAGTCTCTATTTCTAAGTTTACTTTGTTAGTTTACCAACAGAGGGCTGCTACAGTGTCTGCAGTTCTGGACAAGTGTGATGTCAGTTTGCTGTATCAAGAGGTTGCTGTTAAGCAATAAAGAACAGTTTTAACATGACACCATGGTAGATGATACTGGAAGTGGCCTATCTGAAGCAAGTTTTCAGGACATTCATCTAAAACGTACATATGGTGATGCTCATGTACTTTGTCCTGTGTTTGGACAGCAGTGATGCTTTAGTCGATGGGCTGAAAGGTTCAAAAGTGTTGGTTTTAATAGGCACTTTTTTGGAACTTTTTATTGATACATTGATTCTATTTTGACAAAATATCGACAAAGACAAGACACAAACAAAGAAAAGAGCAGCTTTAAACCACTAACAAGTGATGCATGAGAGGAACATACAGCTGATTCATACCACAAATCTCTGTGAATTCAAGCAGTGTGCCAGATACAGTATATACCAGGCAGCTCAGCAGTGAATTCTAGAGCTGGTAGCATCTGTATTGGGACACATTTTGGCTAAAGGTAAGAGGTGATGATGCACGGTGTTCGTGTGAGCAGCCCATATTGTTTTATTCTTTGTACAGATGGGGGAACACGCCGATGGCGGAAGCGGAGCACTTTGGCCACCACGATGTGGTCACCATCCTGCGGCAGTACCCTGACAAATACAGCCCTGCTGCTGATGGAGACAAGGAGAGCGCTGAGAAGAGCCTGGACAGCCTGCTGTAGGCTGCCGCACACACACCCACACTGCTTTAGGTTTCCATGCAGCAGTGGACGCCGCGCTTCTCTGGAACAACTCTGTACGTTAGTGACCTTCTTTTTGAAATGTGTGATGATGTAGTTATTTTTTTTTAAAACTTTTGCCGCTGTGTCCCCTCTGACGTGCTTTGCTTCCTTGGCTGTACATCGCTGCTCTACTTCGTATCGTTTGAACATATGACACAATATCTGAATATGTGTAATGCAATGTTGACAGTATATCACTCATGTAACCTCAGTACTGTAAATCACATTTGATGGTATCACAGGATATAGTTTGTATCACAGTGTATTAGTTTAGTTACAGTACAGTTTCTGTTCTCTACCTGGCAATATTTGGATAATACTCTGATTGTATTAGTTTTGTGAGCTAGTGAGGTGTGTGGTCTACATTTTCTAATGAATGTCTGATTGTGTAAATGTGTAAAGGCTCACGGGCACCGCGCCGACACCAGAGCCACGTGCCTGTGTGATCTCCACATACCCGCATAAACTCTCAGAATTGTTCTCCCGACTGATGCGAGGCTTCACGTCTCCGCCGAAGTCACTGAAAGATTGTACTCTGAATGTATTTTTCAGTGGCAGCACTTGCAATAGAAGCAGTATGTATTTATTTCACAGAGACTTTAAAGATTCATCCGAAGATGTAAGACTGGGTCATTTTTGTCGCCAGAGTTCGATGTTGTGAGTTTTGACACTTGACAAAGAATGGCGATAAAGTAGGTCGTTTTCTAATCCCTCCCACATCCTCCGTCGCTTCCTGTCATCAGTGTCGGCGAGCAAGTTCCTCCTTAAATGTATAGATTCTGTGACTCCATATGAATATTGTATATTTTTGTTAATTACACAGTTGGGGTCCCCAACACAGAAGAATTTCAGCAGCACAAGGACAGTTTATGAAGCTTTGATGATGACAGTTATCAGTCTGAATGGATCTCTTGCAATAATTCTTGTCCAACTGATTTTCCCTCTGCTCTGCACAGGTATTTCGCTCTTTCACACACATCTAATCCAAATCAGTATATGAATGTACTGTAAGAATGTACCATATCGTCCCCAGAGACATAGATATGCATACTACACAGTAACCTCTAACCTGAACTCCACAGAATGTGTTTCCTGTAGTGCTGTGTTTCCTGAAAACTGGGATTCTATGTATTTTACACGCTGTATTTGCCCTCATTCAGTCAATGTTGAGTGTTCTCGTTAGAGCTTGAAAAAAAAAATAATGCAAAAACAAAAAGCAGTAGACAAAAAAAAAAAAGTGGCCTCCTGCAGTACTGAGCTCCAGAAGTTACAAATGGCAATAAGAGACGGCCTGATGAGTTAACAGGATACCAACACATTCTGTACATGACAAAAAATTAGTTAAACAATTGATAGTTTTATTCATCATTTATGATTTTCATGTTTTTTTGTCATTGCCAGTGACAAACAGTGGACTAAGGATGCAAACTAAATTAACCACTCCCTTTCAATCTGAATTTATTCTGGCCTCCATTTTGCTTCTTTGTCTTTTCTTGTAACAAAATAACTGGCATTGGCTTCATATATATACACACACTAAAGAGGGCCTAGTCTTAAGCACATTTCAGAAAATATTTTACCACACATTTTTCGAAACAAAATTCAATTCAATTTATTTGTATAGCCCAATATCACAACAGAGTGTCTCACAGTGCTTTACAAAGTTCACTGAAATAAACAAGTGCAAGCGAACAAACAATCTAATAAGGACTCCAGCAGTCGATGAGGCCGGTGGATCTGTCTGAGGCATTTCACAAAATACATTTTCCTAAATATGCTAGTAAAAATAGTCAAAGTGAGGAAGCTAATTTGAAGGCCATACATATATTACAAGTGTTGTGCGGTGTTGAGGCTGCTCTCATACATAACTCATTTTAACCTGTTTATGGGTAAAGGAAAATACAGTACAGTTATTCTTCTGACTCATCAGGTGACCCGTTAGTGGCTTATGGGGCTCCACCTATTAAAGTGCTGAAAATATGGGCAAGGACTACAATAATACAAAACTATATATATTTCAATTCACGTAACGAGCCGTGCAGCTGTTAGACTTTCTGCTGAAAATGTTTTCCGTATATTTTTCTCTCTGTTTAAGTGAAGTTGTTCAGTATTGTATAATGCAGATGTTATTTCTTTTGGCACTGGAATCTATTCAGATATGTTTATTTTAATAAACAAAAGTAAAGAACATCTCTAGTAAAGCATTGTGTTTGTACCAAGAGCAGCACGACTTTCATCTGAATATCCCTGAGGCTTCTATCCAATCAACAACAATCCACACGGTTTTAAATCAGAACCTCGTATTACATTACCCAAATATACCTTTAAACATCGCTTGTGTTTTTGAACAATGTTGCTGCACTCATCCATATTTCTAATACAGTCAGTTAATACAGTGACTCAGCACAATTTCAGATGGGGCTGAAAGGGCTGACAGAGCTGTCGTGAGTCTCTTCATAAAACGTCGACAAGTCAGGGAGTCCAGGCAAGCCGAGTAGATCAGAGAAGAGTTCCTGAAACAGCTGAGTCGTGTCCGTCTACAAGGAGACAGAAATCACGTGTTTAAATCAACTGCAGTTCTCACAGACAAACAAAGACAATAAATAAATCCATCAAACTCACACTCATGTCAATGTCCATCATGTCTGTTTCCCTCGGTGGAGACGGAGGTGGTGTGGGATAACTGTAGAAAAAACACACACCATTAAGGCAAGGTCCTGTACACCACTGTACAGTACAAACATTTAGAGGACTAGCTCACTCTGGGAGGAAGGCGATATAACCGCAGGAGGACTCTCTCTCCATGAGGGGAACAGATGTAGATGGTCAGAAATATGTGACGCTAAAGTATTGCCGATGTATTTGTTGTTTGACTTACACTGAAACAGGAACGAGGCGCCTGAGGACGTACCCGTCGCTGACCTTCGTAGATGCCGACATTTCTGCGTAAACACAGAGGCGATCAGAGGTCATTACCTGCATTACTTGTTGAAAGAAAAACAGTAGTAGTTGTATGTAGAAGAGTAGTACGCCGCTGACAACATTACACGGGCTTTTAATATTTGCAATAGCAACTTCATAAATGCATGAATCATTGTAAGTTCGAGCTCGGGAAATAAAGTATAAAGACAAGCAAGAGACCGTACCAGAGCTGTTGTAGTAGCGTCCAAAGGCAGTGTCTTTGGGGATGTCTGGGTAAAGGTAGAGCAGAGGGTTCCTGGCCGTTTGTCTCTGGGCTCTCAGGCTGTACTGGTAAATGATGTATGGCAGAGAGATGGCCGACAGCTCCTGCTTGGTGTATGGCTCTACTGCATGCACATGGGTCTCTGTGGGGGGGGGGGGGCATTGTGAAAATGCACACACAGTGTTACTGTGTCAGGCTGCTATATAAAAAGGAGTTTCCACCTCAGCAATAATAAAATTCTTAGAACAACATGAAATCAGTCTTGGCCATAATGTGAACAGCACACATGGACAGAAGCATACCACCATTGGAGTGGTTGACCCAGCTGAAGGTGATGGCTCCGTCTTTGTTGCTCTCGCTGAAGCGGAGCAGAAAGGTCCCGGTCTGTTTTTCCTGCAGCAGGGCCCGTGTTCTCTCCTTGCTCACGAACCCCATGATGGACCTGAAACCCACACGCATGACGAGAGCTTAGTTGACTGGGAAGCACAGAGGACAGAGTGTCAGTGGTCTCATTTCATTCTGGTATTTGGATTGTTTCAGCCGTAATGTGATAATTATTGTAAATTGCACAATTAACCAACACAGTCAACCAATCCTGGCGTGACTTACCCATCCTGCCAAAGATTTGCCAAGTGTTTTTTGATTAAATCCAGGATTCCATCTATCCAAATCCAGGCACTTTCATTCTGTCCACACAGGAAAGCAAAAAACTTGTTAAATTACACACACACACACACACGGTCAAGTCCTACAGGCTGTGCCAACTGTGTAAACTGCAGCATTACAAGAGTCTTGCTCAATGCTCACCTTGGAGAACTTACTCCAGTGAACGAGACCATCAGGATCATCTGTGAAAGAAAGAAATATCATGAAAAATAACAAACTCTGAAGCACAGAAATGACCACATCATCCTTTACAGCGCAGGTCTACCCAATCAACGAGTGCCATATTTAGCACGCTGAATCCCACTGATGCACAAAGAAAGAAGCCTAACGATAACCTCAAGCCTGGCTCCCATTAACACGCCATGTCTCCTTTGTTTCATCTGTACGAGAAGCAGAAGTATTTCCTCAGTGATTTCCAGGTAGTCAGTGTTTGCGGTCTCTGTGCTGAGCTAAGCATCTCCTGTCTGTACTGTACCTTCATGTTTATCACCCAGACATGAGTGGTTTTCATCTTCTCATCTAACACAGCAACAACGTCAATAAGCATAGTTCCCAATTACTTTTACTAGTTCATAGGAACCTTTTGAACGACTTTTCTGTAGAATCGGTTTCAATTAGCTTCGCAAACAAGAGGTGAACTCTTTTGCAAAGCTGCCACTGGAGAGTGACAGGATTCAGTTCTGTGGAAGAAGCGGTCATACACTCACCCACAAGTTTGTCTCTTAGCATGGAGATCTGGTTTTCGTCAAGCCCCTTTTGGCCTACGGACAAAAACTGCCAGCTCAGAACCTGAGCCATCTGCTCCCAGTTGAGTGGAGGAGGGTCGACAAACAACGACAGGTTCTGCAGAACAAGGGAACACACTTTTGATACAGTGACAGAGGACTCTGACCCACGGACCCTCACAGGGATGTGACTCTGCTAGTTTCAGACTAGATTCAGACAGAAAATGCCAACATCTGTAATGAGAAAGTGATAATGCGTGAGTAGGACTGTTTGGTGACATTTGGATGCTTCTCATGTGGCTAAACAGATCCTGAAGTAGTGTGTTTGTTGTGCTGAGGTGTGATGGCTTTACCCTCGGTTCGCTGGTGGACACCGCGTTGCACCACATGACAGAGGCCCAGGCGCTGGGGACCTGATTGGTACTGGAGATGACCACCAGAGGCAGGGAGCTGGCCTGGAGCAGCAAAGGAGGAGGAGACCATTCAATCAACTGACTAAATATTTGAAGTTCAGGAGCAGAGAGCACACAGAAAATGAAATGCCTGTGAGTGTAATCAGTGTGTGATCTACTCACCTCGATGTTACACTCCAGCCCAGCGTGGTGAAACCCAGTCACAAACTTGATGATGTGGAGCTCTTCGGTGACTCCAGGTCGACATTGCTGAAGAAGAGACAGAAGAAGAGACAGTTGTTTTAAAAGGGGAAAAAAAAAAGTGTACTGTCGAATAAGCTTTTCCCAAAGATGGTTTAGGTAGTTCTTCACTGATGTATGTTTAAGTGTCTTCTCAACATCTTGGTTTTCATTACCTCGTATGAGCCTTTGGGTCTTCCTTTGCTTTCAATGAGTGACTGAAAACAAAACCGAGAAAATGCGTTCATCATTTCCACACCTGCTGTTCATAAAATAGAATGGACACAGAAGCACAAAACGCATGGGATTTTTCACGTTTTAAAGGATGAAGGGTTCGTCAGCTTCATACCATGTGACCAAATTCTGCCACCAAACCTCCGCCGGGTGTGTCCACGTCCATCACCTTATAGTCATCCTTGTTGAAGTCAAAGCAACGGAAGCTGCAACAACAATAAATAAATAAAAAATTGACCAAAAATGTACACATGGTCTGTAAGAATGTTTGGTAATATAAATAATTTCAGATTTTTAAATTGTTCTTCTACACTTTACCTACCCTTTGACTGTCCTGGCTTCTTCAACATCCCTTTTTTTTTTTTTTTTAATAGAACAAGAAAACAAAAAGATCGGTAAGAACACAAGGATTTCTACATTAAAAAGCAAGTAAACAAACGTTTTCAAAGCATTTTTAAAGATCTCTGTTTATGTAAAATAATGATGTACTGTAGACCACGTTTGTCTTTGACTTACTTGTCAAACACTGGTTTGACTGTGAGCAGGCACTTCTGCACTTCTGGGAGGTTCACCAAGAACCTGAGGAGAGGAGAAATAGATACTGACAGAATGAGTGACACCCCTTTCTCTCTCTCCCATCACTACCTGTCACTTGTTTGCTCCTTTCTGTCTTGCTCATAGCTCTGAGGCCCATATATAGCAAAGAAATATCGATTGATTGAAACATAATGAGCATACTACTTAGGTAATTATGCCACCGGAGTGGTTTTAGAGGTTGCTACAGGTATTTCGATACACCTCAATAAAATTTGGTTTGCCGTGAAGGGGACCCGTTGTTATTTCTTTGAATCCAGTGAGTTAAGCTACCTCATTTTGACTTTTAGTGCACATTCAAAATTACTGCACGTGAAACAAAAGGACATTTCTTGTAAAGTGAGTAACCTGAAATAATGCCACAGTTGACAGGTATTTTATCAGATGTAGACATGTCTCAGTTATGGATTTGGTGCGTCGGCAACACAGTGTTAGGTGCAGGATTACCTCACGGTCACTGTGAACCGCACCCTGGTCTTGAGTATCAGAGGTCGCTGTGGTAAACTCGACATGAGAGGTTGTTTCTCAACCACCAGAGCACTGCAAAGCAAATTCACAATAAAACATATGAAAGGCTGTGCATCAGTCTGTGTGTATGTGCTGTATTTAACCCAGAAGAGTCCGTGTCTCACTTTGTAAGTAGTTTTATGAACAAGGACTGTGCAAACTTCTCAGTTTCAGCCATGGGACCAGGAAGGTTGGAGGTAGCAGTGCTGTTGTATTTCTTGTTCTGGTCTTGCAGTTTCTGCAGCTGTTCACGCACTCTTAGAAGCACTTCTGCCACAGCTGTGAACCTGCGCACGGAACATAAGCAAACACAGGCACGCAAGACACCGAGTTTGTCATTAAGTATCGAGTGTGAAAACTGGGAAAGAAAGGCCAGTGCTCAGATGTACAAAGTCTCTTCCTCTACATGAAACACGAAAAGCCGAGGTAGTTCTTACCACTTCTGGAGATGGTCCAGACAGGTGTCAACTGGACTGCCAATGCAGGCCATCTGCTGCCTGCGCTTCCACTCAGGGAGCTCCACATCCGTGAGGGTCATCACAATCTGGTCTGCCAGTTTTAAAATGTTCACTATCTGCTGCAGCACCATCTGCTAGACAAAAAGAACACAGCAAGAGTTAACTATGTGGGGAGAAAGTCGAATTAAGCTGCTTAAACAATGACCTTCATAATAATGAGACTGTTGTGGCTTAGAATCATTATATCAAACATTTCATCAAAAAATGCCCCCATGACATGAACATTTTCTTTTTCTGTGAAACACAATGAGTTGCTGCATTGAATCCCATGAAAAAAATAATGTGATAAACAAAAAAAAACTATTGAAAAAGCAAAACCAAAACATAAAACTGACTTTAACAGACTGCAGTATTGCTGTGAAATACAGCATAATACAGTCTGTTATTTCTGTAGAACGGACTGTTGCTATGGACGCAGTTCTGATAGTGAAAGCAATAAAACAATTTTCAAATGAATAAAATTATTTTCGAATTAATATTTTAGGTCAAATCATTGATTTCTTCAGTATGAGGCCCTGTAATAAGCAGGAGAATGTACAGCGAGTTGAAGTCATTACTGCAAAATGGCATGGCTTAGGACAGGGGTGTCCAAACTACGGCCCGTGGGCCAACTGCGGCCCATGGTCCAATTTTGATTGGCCCGCAGGAAATTCTAAAACTGCATTGGAATACAGCCCACACATGGAACCTACGCTGGACTGTATTGTACTTCTTAGTGTGACCACTAGGTGGAGTAACTGTCTTGAACGAGGCAGCTTCTCTATAAAATGAGTAACCGAAGAACAAATGTGCTACAGGTGACCCAAAATGGCAGAATGAAGGAAATGTAAGAGAGCAAGTGAGTGTAGAAAGTTTCAGATGCGGTGTGCGATGACAGCACAGCTGATAACTAATGACGATCACTTTTGCATTACGGAGGAGCTGCTTGACCTTAGCAGTCTAAAGAGCACCCCGACGGGTGAGGATGTTTTTGAAGCTGTGCCAGGTGCAGTTGGCATGATCGGAGTTAAATGGGACAAGCTGTGTGGAGGTACGACGGATGGAGCTCCAGCTGGGACAGGCAAGCCCAAATGAAGGGCCTCTACGGTGTCCGCCGAGGGGCAAGAAAGTGGAGGTAAGGCTGTTAATTCAAGCACCAGGGCTCTAGCACAGACTATTTCAAGCTTCCCTCTCTGATGCTGATGGTTGGCATTTTTAGTGGATCTCACTGATCACCTTAACACACTGAACAAGAGCCTACAAGGCAAAGACCAGCTTGTACCACAGCTAATAAATGAAAGCCCACTAATGGAAAGGCTGTTTTTTTCTTGAATCATATTCAGTTATCAAGCAGAATTTACCTACATTTCATTGATTTTGCCAACTTTAATCCACTAGAGGTGAGGCGATACACATCATCTAGTGGATTAAAGTTAGCAATATAGCTCGCTTCTAGTGAGTGGCCCAGCTCTTTGTATGTTTTTCTGTATGTGGCCCTCAGGGAAAAAAGTTTGGACACGCCTGGCTTAGGGGTTGCTGACAGTTAGCCACACCAGCCCTGGTTTGAGTCTGGCCGGGACCTTTGTTGCATCTCTCGTCTTCCTCATTTCCTGACATCTCTGTACTGGAGCTATCTAAATAAAAATGCCCCCCCCCCCCCAAAAAAAAACCCGACATAACCAAGTGCAGAAATCCTTAACAGCTTGAGCTTTTACAAAAGCTTGATTGAAAAGTGGAGTTTAGCTTCAAACTACTTGAAGCATAAAATGCTCTAAGAAAGTGGTTTATCAGTTTGCGCTGTGTCTCAGATGTACAAAGTCTCTTCCTCTATTATTCAGCCATTTGTGTACACGGACACGTAGGAACTCCTGTGCGGTCGCTCCCGGAATCAGACAAAAACAGACACAAGACAGACACATAATTCCATAAGAAAAGTATAAAACTATATAAAAATAAAATAGAATAAAATAAATGGAATGCACGCATTCTCAGGACCTGCTTTGTCTGTGTGATGAAGTTGGCCTTCTTAAGACATTCCTCTTCCATAAGACCATGGGACTGGGCCAATCCAACGTGCTGCTCCACTGGTAGAGACAAGTGAGACACACATGAAGCACGGACTCACACCGAGCCCCATCACCTGTTTCCCTGTGTCTGCTGCCCTACCTTGGCTTTGCCAGGTCTCCTGTATGAAGTCCAGCTTTTCATTTAAGAACTCCAGTGACTTGATTTCCTTCTTTACCTCCTGCAATATAGTTCACAAATGAAGAAAGTACGCATTTCTATCAGGTGGAACACAAACCAGCAAACAAGTGTAGAATCAGAACAAAGTTACAGTCCAGGTGAGTTTACCGAAGTGTGCCTTTTCAGTTCGTTGACTTTGTCGTCCAACACGCTCCATTTTTGCTCCGGGGTTGGACTGCCACAACCCTGACAAAAAACAGAGATATTTCTTTGCACTCTTGTGCTAACAGTGTCTCTTGTACCCTAAGTTACATTATAGAGTATCCTGCTGAACACAGGATCAAACTGAAATATGGAGTTCACTGTGACAAGAAAGAGTTTAGATGTATCCCTTCAAAGCAAGAATACAACAGCAAAACCAAACAGTAGACTGGACAGTGCTGGATTGTTTGTCCAACCGATATCATCAGTAATCCTACCTGTGCTTCAGAGGCTGAAGCCAGGATTTTCTTTTCCTCCTTTAGGCATTCAGAAAGGATTATGGCCAAGTTCAGGGGCTCATCTTGAAAGCGTTTCTAACAAAACAATAAAAAGACACACAAGAGGTTATACTCTTCTGCGTTAAGAAAAGACACAAAGATACGTCTAAATCAATTCATTCATGTTTAATGCAACGTTCAGTTCACAAAACAGCACGTCTGCCTACCAGCAAGTAATCTTTCATCCCTGGAAGATCAGGTCCCACCAAAATGTTGTTCTCCTGGACAGAGCGGCGCCACTGTTCTTCCAAACACACCAGGAGAGCATGCAAACAAGTCCTTGCTTTGTTTGCATCCACAGCTGCCAAATCCCTGACACAGGGTGCAGAAACACTTTCTATAACACCTTGCATGAAATAATTCAGCATCAAAACTAGCTGGGAGAACGAACTTATTGTATTTCGACATCTTCTAATCATATGCGTGTAAAAGAGAGGGCATTTCTGAACAGTCAAATCAGAATAGTACATTATATTCTATCTATGGATAATAATTACTGATGCATCAATGTGCAAGAATCTAAATCTATGTAAATACATCATCCATTTCTCTTTTATATATTTTGTTTGAATAATCTCTATCTGAAAAATAACTGAAGTTGTCAAAATAAAGTGAAGTAAAAACTACAACATTTTAATAGTAAGGTAGAAGAATAAAGTAGAATTTATCATTTATAATATGTATTTCTGTTCTTTAACGTGCACTATAGTTTTTATTTGATTTAACTCGCACTTTGGTTTTAATCTTTTTATCAATTTATCTGCTTATTTATTGGTGTATTCATGGTGGTGGTGACTTTTACTCACTTTTGCTCTTTTGCTGCTGTAGCACCAGAGTTTCCCCTCAGGGATCAATAAAGTATTTCTATCTATCTATCTATAATTTATTGGAATTACAGAACCTCAAAACGGAAATGTTGCTTTCTACCAAACACACCGTTTAATGACATTAAAAAGCAAAATAAAGGCTCCACAGCTACATTTCACATTGGGACTCTCTACAAAACAGTGCCCTCAGTTTAAGATGTGCTTTAATGTGTTTTAGATGGGTCTCACCAGTCCTGGCTCTCTATCATGACGCACAGACAGTGGCGGATCTCCCGGGGCAGCCTCCCCTCGTACAGCCGGCTCACACAGCCCTGCAGGGCCGCGTCCAGCCTCAGCACCGCCCGCCACTGGGCCATCTGCGGAGACACGGACCGCCGTGAAAACCCTCAGTGACGCTAAAGCTCCTGCGATGGACAGAGGGCAACTCCACGAAGCTATGTTTTAGGCTCTGTTGTCATTTATCTAATAATGTTTAAAATAAATCAAATAAATAAAAAGCAGGTAAAATGGCTGATTTAAAAAGTGCGACACCACGCTGAGGACGTGACATTAGCTTGTCTGACACCGTTAACGTTCACAACGTCGAGTGTCTAACTTTGCCTGCAGTCTGTGAGCTAAAGTGACACCGCCTCCGTGACACAGCACGGCTGCTTCTTGTTGCCTCCACCGACATGAGCGTGACTTACCTTGCGGCTGTGGGTCTCTGCTGTGGTTTATTGAGATGGTCTATTGATACTCTCGGTACAGTGTGTGTGGACAGTGTGGACAGTGTGTCAGTGTGTCGGTGTCCGCTCCCCTCTCGGTCCGTGCGTCTGTGTGAGGAAGCGCGGGAGGAGGGGCTTCTTATATCCACCGTCACTCCCCCGCATCACGTGGTTCACGAGAAATGCTCCGACGGGCGTTGTCAAGTCAGCCGGTGTTTACACGCCCTGAATTTCCGCCTCCAAAATACTGCAGCTGATGTTTTTACATGATGGAGCTCTGTTGTCTTAACAGTAGCTACATTAGCTTTTTTTTTTTTTTTTTTTTAAATCCTCTGTGTGTGTTTGTTCCGCCACCAGACCAGAGGGCCTCTGAGCTTTATCACACCACACAAGACTCCAGCGCTTCACCTGTTGTACACACTGTACTTTTTACTCCTCTACATTTATATCTGACTGCTCCTGTTGCTCTTTCACGTAAAAAAAAAAGATGATGAGATTATAAATTGTTAATTGTTAAACCAGTGGTTTTCCAGTCTTTCTGGCTTGTCAGGACGTCAGTATGTGGTTGTGTGTGGCGTGTCTTCTCCTCGCCATGTTTCATGTCATGTGTCTCTGACCCCCTATAACCTTTTACAGGTTTCATTTAAATGATTGGGTTTAGTCCCAGGAGGCAACATTTATCCAAGGATTAGTACAGAGAGGACAAAAACAGATGAGAACTGTGTTCTTCTTTCCTCTCCCACTGATCATCTCTTAGGGAAATGCAGCTTAGTGCTTACATATTCATGCATCAGCGTTGATAAGCAAATGTCACACAGAATCAAATATTAGTCGCAGGGGATAAACACCTTTACTTTTAATCATATTTGTACATCTTACAGCTAATAGCTTTGTACTTCTCTTTAAGTAGGATTGAAGTAAGACGTAGGATGAAGGAGGACATTGGATGAAGGCAGGACTTTTACTTGTAACAGCATGTTTTTACATTGTTTTATTGGTACTTTTAATGTGTGTTCACCTAAATAACAAACTGGACTGGGCAGACAACACAGACTCTCTTTATAAGAAGGGTCAGTGTCGTCTATACCTGCTGAGGAGGCTGGGATCCTTTGGTGTGAGCAGACCACTGCTGAGGACCTTCTACGAGACTGTGGTGGCATCTGTGGTCCTTTATGCAGTGGTGTGTTGGGGGAGGGGGGGTGTTCTGAGCGGGACAAGAACAGGCTCAACAGACCGATAGAAAGAGCCAGCTCAGTCTGTGGCTGCCTCCTGGACTCCATAGAGGTGGTGGGAGAGAGGAGGATCTTGGCCAAACTGTCCTCCATCATGGACAACACCTCACACCCTCTGCGTCAGACTGTGGGGGCCTTAAGCAGCTCCTTCAGTGACAGACTGATACACCCCAAGTGTAAGAAGGAGCGCTTCCACAGGTCCTTCATTCCCACTGCAGTCAGACTGTATAATGCTGCATTATAGCCTGCTGCACCAAACACAACCACAACCACTACTAAATGCACTTTATTATCATTACTCAACTCATGGACAACTGTGCAATAATCCATAATACATAATCAATATGTTTCCATCCCACCCTGTTGTTGTTTCTTTATAATTATTGTATTACTGTGTATATAATGTTTCTTTTGTGTATATAAGTTTTTTTCTGTACATATTATGTTTATTTAATTTTCTATTTCTTTAACTGTGTGCTTTCTGTCTGTCCTTTGAGCTGCAGTAACAGTGAACTTTCCCCACTGAGGGATCAATAAAAAGTTTAATCTTATCTTTATTTTATCATAATCAATCACAAATGATCTACAAGTTTTTTCATACCAATGACAGAGCGTACATCATCTGAATTTTAAGACACCGCAACTGGATGAATGTCAACCCATAATGTTTGGTAGAAGTGATTCAAACACGTCTCCCGGTCGTGATTTGGGCATGTTCTTGGCGAGCTGCTCATGGTGAGTACTGAATGAATACACTCTCCTGATCTTACCTAACCTGTTTCCTTATTTCTAAGAACTGTTAACACACCCACCCACTCGCCTCTCCGGGAATCACGTGGTTCTCGACAAAGGCTGTGGCTGGCATGTGTAAAGCCAGTAGCAGCCAGCTGCAGGCGCTTTACTTCCTATTGCTTCCAAAATAATACCTTCGTAAACTTATCTACAGACCTCGCCTTGCCTCATCATGGGCTGTAGGTGGAAACGCTGTGTGACCGCCCTGCAACTTCAGTAGTTGCTAATAACAACAAGCAAAAAACACAGAAAGTCAGTCGTGGCAGTAGGTAGTAAGTTCATGTCTACATGTAGTCAAAATAAACATGTTGAAATAGTTTTATGTACAATATGTAGGCCTCATAAAAAAACAACTTGAAACCAATGATAAAACTGATAAAAATTATGAATATCAAAAAAAGAAACAAACAACAGCTGAAGTACTGAATCCAATTTAAACACAGTTCATGACAGGGGACAAACACCTTTACTCTTAATCATATTTGTACATCTTACAGCTAATAGCTTTGTACTTCTCTTTAAGTAGGATTGAAGTAAGACGTAGGATGAAGGAGGACATTGGATGAAGGCAGGACTTTTACTTGTAACAGCATGTTTTTACATTGTTTTATTGGTACTTTTAACGTGTGTTCACCTAAATAACAAACTGGACTGGGCAGACAACACAGACTCTCTTTATAAGAAGGGTCAGTGTCGTCTATACCTGCTGAGGAGGCTAGGATCCTTTGGTGTGAGCAGACCACTGCTGAGGACCTTCTACGAGACTGTGGTGGCATCTGTGGTCCTTTATGCAGTGGTGTGTTGGGGGAGGGGGGGTGTTCTGAGCGGGACAAGAACAGGCTCAACAGACCGATAGAAAGAGCCAGCTCAGTCTGTGGCTGCCCCCTGGACTCCATAGAGGTGGTGGGAGAGAGGAGGATCTTGGCCAAACTGTCCTCCATCATGGACAACACCTCACACCCTCTGCGTCAGACTGTGGGGGCCTTAAGCAGCTCCTTCAGTGACAGACTGATACACCCTAAGTGTAAGAAGGAGCGCTTCCACAGGTCCTTCATTCCCACTGCAGTCAGACTGTATAATGCTGCATTATAGCCTGCTGCACCAAACACAACCACAACCACTACTAAATGCACTTTATTATCATTACTCAACTCATGGACAACTGTGCAATAATCCATAATACATAATCAATATGTTTCCATCCCACCCTGTTGTTGTTTCTTTATAATTATTGTATTACTGTGTATATAATGTTTCTTTTGTGTATATAAGTTTTTTTCTGTACATATTATGTTTATTTAATTTTCTATTTCTTTAACTGTGTGCTTTCTGTCTGTCCTTTGAGCTGCAGTAACAGTGAACTTTCCCCACTGAGGGATCAATAAAAAGTTTAATCTTATCTTTATTTTATCATAATCAATCACAAATGATCTGCAAGTTTTTTCATACCAATGACAGAGTGTACATCATCTGAATTTTAAGACACCGCAACTGGATGAATGTCAACCCATAATGTTTGGTAGAAGTGATTCAAACACGTCTCCCGGTCGTGATTTGGGCATGTTCTTGGCGAGCTGCTCATGGTGAGTACTGAATGAATACACTCTCCTGATCTTACCTAACCTGTTTCCTTATTTCTAAGAACTGTTAACACACCCACCCACTCGCCTCTCCGGGAATCACGTGGTTCTCGACAAAGGCTGTGGCTGGCATGTGTAAAGCCAGTAGCAGCCAGCTGCAGGCGCTTTACTTCCTATTGCTTCCAAAATAATACCTTCGTAAACTTATCTACAGACCTCGCCTTGCCTCATCATGGGCTGTAGGTGGAAACGCTGTGTGACCGCCCTGCAACTTCAGTAGTTGCTAATAACAACAAGCAAAAAACACAGAAAGTCAGTCGTGGCAGTAGGTAGTAAGTTCATGTCTACATGTAGTCAAAATAAACATGTTGAAATAGTTTTATGTACAATATGTAGGCCTCATAAAAAAACAACTTGAAACCAATGATAAAACTGATAAAAATTATGAATATCAAAAAAAGAAACAAACAACAGCTGAAGTACTGAATCCAATTTAAACACAGTTCATGACATTCAAGGTGTAGACATTGGTTGGAGACTGATTTAAGGCCAGTATGAGAACTCTGCTGGGAGCGAGCAAGAAAGCCTTGACCAGAATGTTGCCTGTTTCATCTCGCTTTACTCTGAATACGGAGAACTCATCTGTGAAACAAAAAGGGGAACATTAGCAGCAGAACGTGTGGCAGACTCTTCTCTAAAACCAAGAGAGAATTACATTAGCGGATTATATATTAATGCCAGCATAATATTTCTTATGTAATAATGTGCTAGTAACACTATATCATCATGTAGCATTGGCTCAATTGTTTTCTAACATGATCATTTTATAATAGTATATTTAGTCCACTGTTGTTTTTTTTTCCCTGTAGGCAGTTTTTGGGACCATCACTAATACAACCCACCGATGGTAATGTTGTGTTATTCTATATCTTTTGTTATTGTCAAGAAATACCATTAAAAGATCGAGGTAAGAAATGTGTTAGTCTGTCTTGTTCATACTGCCTTCCCTGTCTGTGGCTCAAATGAAATCTTAATAAAGAGTTTATTAGTTTACTTTTTGTTAGCTGTTTTTAAAAAAAAAGATTTTAAAGATTCGTGTTGGTTTCCCTAAAACAGTGTTTCACTGTAGTTTTTAGCAAATGTTAGTCAAATTTAAGTAAAAGTAAAGTCAAAATGAACTACAGTGTGTGTTCATGGCAATGAAGAAACGTGTGTTTAAAGTAGTTTGGAGCTCTACGGCACAGAAGAGGCAGATATACTGTATCAGGCTTTAGCTAAGCACACAACACTTGTTAGTTCCATTCATTGTTGGTTTGGGTTCTTTTGATGGGTTTCATTTACAATAAGAAACAACCCACCAAATGGCAATGCCTGCAAACTTACTGTGTCGATGTCGAAGCAGAGCTGCTCGTTCAGCATGTGAAACTCTCCAGGAGTCATTGGCGGCTCAGGAGACTGACAAGAAGGCGGCGTGGTGCTTGAGTTAGAGCTAGGATAACACAGGAGGGGAGGTAAGACACGTGAAGGGACTGATTCTCATCAATGAAAATGAAATAGGTCGACGTCATTCAAATGTTATGTAGTACCATAGTGTAGTATTCAACATCTATTCCCCAATGATGGTGAAATGAAAAATAAAGTTAACTTTAACCCCTTGCTGACTGTTGTCGTGAATTTGCCTCAAACCTCTTCCGGTCTTGATGCAGCTGAGGTGGCTGAGCTGCATATTCTATGTATATATTATATATACATAGATGCATACATAAATATATACATCTATATTCTATGCGTATGTACATATATATTTTATTATACTATTATTATATTGTACCAGTCTATGCTATGCTATATTCAAATTAACAATCTCCACTTCATTTAGCATCTGCTTGAATGCAAAAACACAAATCATTTATTTTTTTATATAATTGTAAATAAATTCAGGCAGTAAGGGGTTAATATAAAGTAATTAAGGTCTTCGAATGAACTCACCGCAATTCCGAGATGGGGATCAGGGTAGATGGTATATATGGATAGACTGAAAATTGAGCAGACACATAACTGACATTAGTGTTGTAGCCTATAACCTGGTCAGCCAACAAAGATTCAAGACGGGCACTAAGAACATGAACTCTGAATGGAGAAATCTTTGTTTTGCATTCCTGCCTTTGCTTGGCTGACTGTTGTAAAGCCGTCCGAAGGCCTCATCTTTGGGGATGTCGGGGTAGAGAAACTTCAGTGGGTTCTCTGGGACAACCCCGTCTGAGATCACTTTGTAGTCTCGTATGATGTCGGCAAACGGGAGAGCGCTCAGCCGGTTTTTCGTGTACGGCTCCACAGAGTTGAACTTGACATCTCCTGTTGTACAAAGCCAGTGTTAGCAAAGCACAGCTCGAGTAAAGACAACAGGCCAGAAGCACGTCTGGAATACCTAACATGACTTATTCAGCTTTGCCCAAAAAGTATGTATAACAAGACTTTTATGAGCCAAATATGAGGGCTTGATCAAAACAAACAATTTAACTGGTTGAAAGTTAAAAAAAATCAGCACTTAAGTATACTTTTGTATTTTATTGTCACAAGGGGTCTGGTGAAAATGGTGTCTTTGAACGACTCCTCACCAGCGTCACTGTGCTCCACCCAGGTGAAAGTGATTCCTCCGAGGTGGCTCTCACTGAAGCGTAAGAGGAACGTGCCAGGCTCTCGGTCCTTTAGCAGAGTGCGCTCCATCTCTTTGCTCACAAAGCCCATGATATAGCTGCATGGATGGTGGTGGTGAAAGAGAGAAACGTCATGGTTTTACTGCTTCTCAATCACATTTTAACATTCCACTGACAGTTTTACAGTGACATCCACTGGCTAAGTTGTTGTCAAATTATGTAGCTTAGTCTTTACATGCACATATATAATTCAAACGTATTGAACCTGGATAATAAAAGTAATTAGAAAAAGTGCAAAGAAAATAACGACTGCTGCAATTTTACCACTTGTGCTACATTCATACTAGACTGAACAAAAACCCGCATGTTGGTGAATATAGTGTCTACTTGGCTGAGTTAGATACAAGCCGATTCCATAATCACATCTAAAACTGTCTCAGTACAAAAACTACAGAACAATAAATGTTGAGCTAATTTATTCTGATACTCGTTGTTTGACACTGACCAGAAACCAGAAAGACAGTTTGTGACAAAGTAGTGAGGCACTCTTATCCAGTGAATTGTAATAATATCCTAAGAGGAGCAGTGATTTATTGGGACAGGCTTACTTCTCATTCCAGACTGGCAGCAAGTGCTTCTTGATGAGCTCCAGGATGGAATCCAGCCACATCCAGAAACTGAAGGGCTTTCCTGGAATATTTTCCTTGAAGAATGAATGACACATGGAAAATGTACTTTGAGTATTTTTTTGATACACAATATAGATATGAAATGAAATTGAAAAATGCAAACATGTCGATGGTCAATACTACAGAACATTTACTCTCATTGGCCACTAAAGGGCGCAATGGCATTGGTGATGAGACCACAATGGGATTGTGAAATGTCCATATTGTCGAACACTTACCTTAGAGAACTTAGACCAGGACACTTGATAGTCACTGCAGGAGGCATGTTGACCTACAACGACACACAGTGCATGACATAAACCCAGTAGCTTGGCAGTTCATGCCAACAGCTATGAGTCGTGTTTAAATGCCCCTAACTAAGGTACTGAACTCAAGCCTCCTCTTCATATGTCAGTCTGCAAAGACCAGCTAGCATGTCAACATATATCTATGTGGTGTAACGACAAAGTGCCAGTCTCCACGTGAAGGGCGCTGTTCTTTAAAACCACCTCTACCATGTGCTTTCTTTTTGTTTCAGTCATCTCAAGACACACAATCAACATCATGTAGTGTGAAACCTAAAAGACAAACATACCAAGAAGCTTATCACCCAGCATGCTGAGCTGCTCCTTGTTGAGGCCTTGACCAGCAAAGGTGGAGAACTGCCAGCTGAGCACCTCAGAGAGCTGGCTCCAGGTGGCCCGGGGTGGGTTTCCGAAGAACGCCAAGTTCTGTGGATTATAGGGAAGAGGAGAAAAAAAGGTAAGAGGGGAAGTGGAAGTGTGCGTTGTTTTTATAACATCTCTTAATATAATGCATTACAGTTCAACTGTACCATAAAGTACATCTTCTAAAATGGTCATGAGCATTGCAGCCATCATACAGAGAGGCTTTATTGCAGGACTGTGTTAGTTTCAGTTAGATGTACCTTATAAACTGGCAGCAGAATGTATGTAGCACTAGCTGTTTTAATACACATTTAAAATGCTTTTTTGTGACAGCGTGGTAACTCACTCTCGGCTCATCGGTCAGAAGGTTGTACCACATGACAGAGGCCCAGCCTCCAGGCAGCTGGCTCACATTGGAAATGACCACCAGTGGCAGAGAACACGTCTGGAAGAATTCAGGTACACAGTGAGTGCTCTGCTGCAATAGCACCAGACAGCGAAACATCAAGTAAAACGTACACTGACCTCGAGATCAATGGTGAGGCCCTGCACTGTGAAGCAAGCCTCGAAGCTGAGAGAGTGCAGTTCCTCTGTCACAGAGAGCAGACCCTGCAAAACACAAGCATGCATCCATGTCGTTTATGAGGCTCAAACTAAATTGTGAGGCCAGTTGGTCATTTTACACTGACAGGTCGACGCATCTGCATTTCCTACCTCATTCCCCTTTGTGCCATTGATGTATTTCTTCTCTTTCAGTTGCTGTAAGACACAAACTCAATGTTATTTGGTTTTAAAAACATTCAATAAACCCCAACTTTGACAGAGGGGTTAATGCTTTATACCAAATGTAATTGTAAGTGAGCTGGATTTTGTCAGCATCAGATTTCTCTACTGAGAAAACTGAGGCATGAAGTCAAAGAGTTAACACAATCAATTGTTTTAGAAATGTAAGCACATAAGCATAAATGAAATCAGTTGTCTCACCAGGTGTCTAAACTCCACTGAGAGGCAGCCGTTTGAGTAGTCCTCGATGTCCATAACTTTAGTGTTGTTGGTCAGGATGAAAAACTGACGACTTCTGAGGAGAGAGAGAGAGGGCAAAAAAAAAAGAAGCCTCCTGAATTTGTCAAATCGAATCTGTATCTAAAAATGCAACTGTAGCTGTTGAAATGTGAAAAGTGAATACTTGAAATTTACAAATTAGAGTTTTTGAGTATGGCTTCAAAATAAAATCATCTTTAACCATGAAGGAAACTACTTTTTTTCAGATTACTGTAACAACTATCAATGCTCAGGTGTGGAATTTGAATAGCTTGTGATCCTGGAGTTCTTGAAATATTTTGAGAGGAACAGAAACAAAGATGCATTAACTCTCACGTTCTCCTCCAAGTAGATACGTGGCACTGTGAAATGAAGCCATTTCTTGGAGTGGTGAACTGATGTTGTATGCCTGCAGTGCTCACTGTGGTCAATGTCTGAATGCTTATATGGTGTAATATGGTGTAGTGTACGTGCACACACATGCTAACTGGCTGCTATTCTCTGTGCTAAAATTAAAGAATAGCAGTACATCCTGTAGTGAGGGTGCTTGTACTCACACTCTGCCAGGGGGGAGGTCCCTACACACACACACACACACACACGTAAAGATTAGCAGAGATCTTAAGAATATGACTTCTACATTGCAGATATATAGTTAGATACACAAACACATAGATACAGAATAAATCTAAAATAAATATAGAATACTTAATACTAGAATTGCAAACAAATTACAAAATTTACATAAAAATCTCACTTGTCAAATGTTGTTTTCACTTTCAGCTGATAATCCACTTCTGGAAGTTTAACCAGGAGTCTGAGAGAAAAAGATGCTTGAATTAGCCAAATAAAGAAAACACTAAAGAAACATCATAAAGAAATATCATGAAAACATATCATGTCACACAAGGATACCTGACTTTGGTGGTGAACTGTACTCCAGTCTTGATGATGAGGGGTTTCTGTGGATGTGTAGGCATGCATGGCTGCTTCTCCACCACAAACGAGCTGAGAACACACCACACCTACATATGATTTACAGTTTTCAACATGCTCTTTTCACTTGACAGCTCATGCATGTCAGAGGCCACTGAAAAGCCACCACTTTGCTTTGTTTGTCCCGCATTAAGCACACCACTACATTCTGTAATGTGTTGTCAGTGCTGCAAGTACAAGACAAAGTGGTTTACAAGTGTCAATGTTCTGTTTTCTAGGAAAAGGAAACACGCAAAATTAGAAACACCCCACAAAAATTCAGCTGTGAATCAGTCGTCGTGATAAAAGCAATAAATTTCAAGGTGTAGGAAGACTAAAAACAGAATAAGGACACCTGTATTATGTGGCATTGTAGTGCAAGTACAGATACATCTTTGCTGTGTTTCATTGCACTGTCTTGTGTTGTATTGTGCAGTGTTCAGATTACCTCTTGATGAGGTGATAGATGAGATATTTGACTCGCTCATCCATCTGAGGCTTTTGCAGGGGGATTGGGTCGCTTTCGTAGGTGACCTTCACAACCAGCTCGCCCAGTTTGTCAAGCTGTCGCTTGATCTGGAAGAGACTCTGGGCTGTCAGAGTAAACCTGAGAGGGGACAGGAGAGAGGAAAATGAGGGGCAAAGAGAATTTATGCGGTGCTCTGTAAAGCTGAACTTACCATTTTCACCGTAACTTGCATTACACTACAAAAGTCAGCCTGATGGAGGCACTACATGGAGGTGATCACCAAGGTCAGTAAGATTCATCCTCGGCGTGGTTTCCTAGCTGATGGGCTATGCCCTATGGATGTCTGTACAAGATTCCATGGCAATCCATCCAATAGTTGTTGAGAAATTGTGAAAAAGCTGAGCCAGCCGACAGACTAATATTTCCATTCCATTCCTAGAGCCACGCCGCTAGCTAAAAACCTGCTTTGGTGATTTTCACACAGCTCTTTTAAACAAATTAAAATTTCTTATTAGATGGGCTAGTTTACTGATGAAGGTGTTTACTGACCCAGTTATGGAAAATGTAACTGATGTCAATGAAGGAACTCCCTTGAATGTACACAGAAAAGGTCAGTATAATCATCATGAGAAGCACCAATCAGCCTGTGGAAACTGTATCATTTCTTCTGTGACTGTGGATATAACATTGATGATGTCATTATGATGACATTGATGATGATGGAGACTTGGAGACTACACATTTATTGTTTAACGGAAAACCTACGTAACAAATTGGAGAGGTGTGTGAAAGACATGAAAACATTACTACTACTGAAAACATGCTCTTGGTTGCATCATGGGAAATGCAGGATCCCTTATTTTTGGAGCTTAACCCGTACTAGAGATTAATAGAATATCTCAACCTCTGCTGCTTTGATTGGACCATTCCCCTTTTATTCTGTCTTTTGTGGGCCCCTTAACCTGATAGAAGTACTCAACTTTGTCAGTGGAGCGCCTTTTTAAAGCTCCTATAATGCACAACAATGTACTGTTGCATTGACAGTAATGATTTCAATAAACGCTCAGCCCATTACCAACTCTGCAGCTGGTCTAGACCGGTGAGCAGCGGACCACCAATGGCGGCGATCTGCTGTCTACGCTTCCAGTCTTGTAGCTCAGGGTTGAGCTGAGAGGTCATCAGATTGTCGATCTCCTTGATCACAACATCTATCTTTGACAGGATCTCCTAACAAAGGTATAAAAAAAAAAACAATATGCATAGATACTCATATTCGAGGACATTTGGTAAGTCAGCCTTTGCACGTTGGAGCTTTGCATGACACATACATACCTTCCTTTTAAAGTCGAGCCTGTTGAGCATTTCCTGCAGTGTTGTTACTTCCTGTTTCATCATCTCAGAGTTCCTATCACTCGATTCTGACACACACACACACACACACAATTTCATGTAGGCTGTGCAGTTTCTACAGTTGTAAGAAATAACTTTTTTTTTCTCAACATGTCTACACAACTTATAAGAGGGCTCACCTCGAGACTGTAGGGTCTTGTAGCGGAAATCAAAGTCATCCTGCATGTCCTCGATGTATTTCACAGCCTGATCCATCAACTATACACAGACAGACAGAGTTTTTTCAAGTACATAGTAATGTCTTTGTGTCAATATTCCCAGAAACATGCTTCCATTACCTGCACGCTGCCCCTGATGATCCCAACTCTGTTGTCCATGTTCTTCTGCCTCTCAAATGACACAGAATTCTGCAACGATTTCTCCAGTGGACCCTGTTGGACAAGTGGTTTTTTAAGTCACATTCTTCACTTCTGAGTTTTGCAGATCAGACATAGACTGTTATTCTGTCTGTCAATTCACGGGCTTTAACAAAAAGTTCACATTACTGCCAGAACACAGCCGATGACAGGACATGGTGCTTCAACCTCTGTGAGGCAACAGCCATGTTAGCAGATCTGTGAAGCTTTACATGCTAACATCGGCATGCTAACACGACCGTGATGATGCTTTTATATTATTATTATTATTATATATTCTTTGCTTTACCAAATCTAGAAAGATGGGGCAAATCAAAGTTTAAATAAATTAATCTAAGATGCATGTCTTTGAACTGTGGGAGGAAGCCGGAGTACCTGGAAAGAACCCATGCAAGCATGAGGAGAACATGCAAACTCCGCACAGAAAGGCTTGAACACGTGAACTCACAGCATCAGTGCTAACCACTGCACCAATGTGCCGCCCTAACTATCTAACTAATAACTATAAATATATTATTATGTAAAAGATATTGTTGAAAACACCATATTGACATGTTGTGTGTTTAAAGGTGTAGCGACAGTAACCAAAGGGGGCAGGACTTAGCCAAGGGTCAATTACACCTCTTTCTTTTTGTCCAGCAGTTTTGTCTTGGATCTACAGTCTGATATTCTATAGACTATATACTATAAATACTCATCTTCACGATCAAAGTCACAAGTCTTAAGGATCATAGAGACACACTGCTGCCTTTAGTATTCCTACAATATTCTATCCTATATATTAATGGCAAATCCATTGTCAATATAAAAAAAAAAGAAAAAGTAAAAGGAGAAACTTTTTTTTTAAAACATAAAACCTTCAGCATTTACCAACAAAGTATTAACTGACAAACTTATTTTGAATTGTTTTCAAATCAGTCACCGTTTCACTCACTCACCGTGCTGTTGTTGTCCAGTATGAGCAATCAATTGTTGCTTGGGAATAAAGTGAAGTGGTTGGGAATATGGGAGTGTCTGTTATACAATACTGTCTTGTCTTCCTGGTAGCAGTCCTGATTTACCAGCAGCAGTTATTATTAAGGAACCAGAGGGACTTTTCCTCTGAGGGAGATAAGGTGACAAACCTGTTCTTGCATGCAGGTGCTGGAGAGGATACGGCGTTCTTCCCTCAGGCAGGTGGAGATTACCTGGGCCATGATGGCAGGGTTGGTCTTGTATTTCACCTACGCAAACACACACACACACACACACAGAGCGAATATTCCAGGTTACAAAAACGCCCACACGCTTGGAATTTTGTACTAAAGCCACAAAAGCATAGTTGAAAGGTTGAAAGTTTTGGTTTAGTTTCCGTGGTGTCTGTATCTTTCCATCCAGAAAGTCCCTGATGAGAAGGAAATCATTTTCATAAAGACTTGTCATCATGGGTCTCAGAGATGTGAGGTTCTTACTGGAAGTACATCATCAGCAAAGGAATGAGGTTCAACTTGACCCGGGCAAAACATAAGAACCATACTTCAGTTAATAAAAAAGTGTGAATAGGAGGCATGTAGCCAAAGGTGTGGACAGATTGAAAGAGGCACTTCCAGGAAGCTGGTGGACTCACATGAGATCAAAAAAGTTACGTAAACAGAAGAGGTCTGACTTTTTGTCCTTGGAATGGGTGAAGCATTTCCCATAATGCAACCACAGCATCTTTTCATAGACCAGACCAGCACAAACGTGTACTTCATAAAACATCATGGAGATAGAAAACCTCAGATTCAACCTGAGCATTCATGATACCTAAATAAATTAAGGTTGATCGAAGCCCCCTTCAGTCTCCCCCCAATCAACTGTTTGACCTTGGCCAAGCTGAGATTTAGCTGGAGACGACAGTCTGATGATGCTATGTTGTCTGACTGTTGCTCCAACAACCTCCCACTCAGCTATCCATCAATAGTAACTGTCAACACCATCATTTAGCTCTTTAGCACACTGACAGTGAACATTCATGTGTCTTATGCACCTCAAATGTCACTGAAGAAGATTTTAAACACACTCATTAGATTCTGAGTTGTGTTTACTGTGACTAAACTGACCTTTCTGTGTAAAATCTGTCCCCTGTCACTCAGATTCCACCAAAAAATACCTTGTTCTTTGCAGTCACATAACAAGGTTCTGTGTGGCTTCTGTGTATGCTTAGAATATATTTACAATACAGGATCTTTTTTCCAAATAGAAAATGAAAATAATGAGCAATGTCTCATGTGCATTCATACAAATATGAAGCAGACATAAACTTTCCACAGCTGTTCTACGTGAGGTTTACACAAAAACTGCTGTGTTTCTTAGTCCATTAAAAAAAAACCCACTTAAAAAGTAAGAAAAGTCCTGCTGTGGGAAGAGGAAACTTTTCTTCTCGCCTCCAGGTGTGACTAAATGTTCATGCATCAGCATCATTGCCAGAACAATGACTGAGGATGCATCAACACACCTACACACTGACTTTACAGTAACCATGATGACATTTAGCATCAACAAAAAGCACGTCAGTTTGGGTTGTTGGTGTTTTTACCGGCCATTCACAAGCTCACTTCTCTTTTTAACAGTTATTCAGCCAAAACATATTCTGCAAACATATCAATCAATCAATTGATCGATCGATCGATCGATCGTTATTTATATAGCGCCAATTCATAACAGTGTTATCTCAAGACACTTTACAAAAAGAGCAGGTCTAGACCAAACTCTTTAATTAGAGAGAGACCCACCGATTCAAAATGAAGGATTCAAGAATCCCCACATGAGCAAGCATCAGATATTATATTAGGCAAGAGCGGCAGGAAAAACTCCCCTTTAACGGGAAGAAACCTCAAACAGAACCAGGCTCAGAGGTGGGCGGCTTTCTGTCGGGGTCCTTGGTGGGTGGGGGTTGGACAGAGAGAGAGAATCTGGGAAACTAGGGGAACCTGCAGTGCGTTGACATTTCCTTGGATTTGCGATGAAGATCGATGAAAGATCAACCAAGAATATGAAGCACGTCACTTTGTGTGTACCCGGGGGGGGCTCCCAAGAAAGATTCTGCTTTCATGTGGGTGATAAAACAACCAAATGGCGGCGAGATTCACAAATTTGGTCAGAATTATACGTGAATCGACGACACAAACTTCAGTCACACATAACAACAACAACAACACAACACACAAACACCTGACTCCTACTCAGGAAGAACTGCTTCCTCTGTGAGATGTTGACTTTATCTCATACAGGCACATATTCAGATACACAGGAAATGGCGGTGAGAGCCTCACGGTTTTGTTCTGCAAAGGTATAAGTCTTTTCCAGAGTAAAGCATACGCTCATGGTACATCAGTGAGCTCTGACCTCAACCGAACATCCTGTGCAGCTCCCGGACTGAACTCTCAGGACTCTACACTCTCATCGGCTCACCAAGAGATTACCTCCACCTTCACAATAACGGGAAAAAAAGTGACAAAGGAAGGAAATCTTATTTTTCCCCTTAGCAGATATGTGGTTTTGCATTATTGGATCTCTAATTTGTGGAAGAATAGGCATGTTCTTAATTTTGTGTAAAATTCCAAAAGGTCACCAGCCTCATTTGGCATTCGAAACACTTAAAACATGTAAAAACAGCAGCTGCCTCTCTGTTAACATAGCAAAGCAGCACGAAAAGTAGAAACCTGTTTCACTATCATTGTGACACCCCAACTGAAAGAACAGCCATTATATTAACTTCCCTTTCACCTCCAGTACACACACATAGTAGACCACTAAACCACTTCTCCTAATTACAGACATTAATATTTGACTGTGGTAATCCACACATCAACGTTTCTTTTTACCGAGAGTGACGCCTCTAAACGTGGGGTGTGAGTGTAGGGCAAGTGTGTGTGTGTGTGTGGGGGGGCGATTTGTGTGAAAAACACTTTTCCTGAGAGGTAAACGTGACGTGAAGCGAAAATGTTTTAACCTCAAACTTTGTAAAGCAACACTTCAAGAGCCAACGTTTGGATCTTACACCCTGATATCGATCATTTCAGACCAAAGCCTCACCAGTTGTTTCGCGGCCGAGGTTCTTGCCTCCTGCTAAATGATCTACTGTACAGTCACACGTTTGATGCCGTTGCTGTGGCACTTCCTTTGTTTACTATTTGACGGCACTGTGCTTGCTCATATGGTGCACATTGTAGTGAAAGTTGTTGTCATTACTCAAGCGCTGGCGTTTGCCAATACATCAGACTTGGAAGTGAAAAATCAATGTGCTTTTGAGGTATTCCTGTCATAAAGCAACTTTAAAACTGTTGGTCAGAGTCATTCTCTGTGCTGGAAAACACCCGAGAAGCCCCTGTGAGTAGTGAGTAGTGATATAACTAGGACACGGGGGCAGATGGAAGCACGGTGACACACCTGTAGTTGCTGCTGTATGATTTTCATGTTGTGCCTTTGTAGGAAGTTCTGCTCCCGTGAGCGCACCCTCTCCAGTTGGGACAGCAGGTTGGTGAACAGCACCGACGCCATTGACTCATCGTTAGCTGCCGTCTCCCTGAAAAACCAGACAGAAAGTGTGATGTTCAGGAGAACGCCAGATAGAGCCGACGAGGAAGAAGATGGCTGCTACGAAGCTCATAAAACAAGAGAACAGCGTGGTCACTCTTTAGCTAAGTGCCACTCTCCACTCTGTGATGCTTTTTCTGCAAAGAGGAAAAATAGAAACGTAGCAAGTTCCTCAAATCAGAGAGCTCGGTAGGCTATTTGTAATGTCGCCTGAGCATGTTTGCGGCAGAGGTGGGGGACATATTCTAAAGTAAAGCACTAACACTCTTCTACAAATAAAAGTCCTGCATTCAAAACCCTATTTAAGTGAAAGCATGTGTGTTACAAGCAGAACATACTTAAAATATCAGTAGTAAATGTACTATTTGGGTTTTTACTAGATGTTTTAGTGAAAAATATTTACATTTACTTCAAACGTTTCACTAAAGTTTTTCACTAATTACTATTATACTGTTGGTTAATCCTCAGCAATGCATCATGGTCTATAGGATCATTATATGTTTGTAGCGTCTTGTAGCTGTCCTGTGAGAACCACGAATCTCTAAAAAGTCAACTTCACATGAGCTCAGCAAACCAGCCTGTTTTCAGCTGTAATTTCTTTATTATAATATATAATAATAATATAATATATATATATAATATAATAATATAATAGCTTCTTTAGCTAAAGAAGGAGATTTTTTTTTCTCAACCTGCGAAGGAGCACTTCAACCTTCAGTTTATCACAAATATTCACATTCACCAAATTTGGAGATATGTGATTTTTTTCTGGAAGGGGGTGAATAAAACGAGTTACTAATGTAGTGGAGTAAAAAGTACGATATCTGTCTGTGAGATGCGGTGGAGTGGAAATGAGAGATTTGCATAACATGGAAGAACCCGAACACAACTACCCTTATGGGCTCAAAGTTATCCATTTGTGTAAAAAGAGGAGAGTGGTGCAGGACAGTCTCCTGTGAAAGGAGCAGGACTCACCAATCCTGAGACTCGATCCAGCTGGCCAGACCCTGTCTGATGTCCATGGGGAAATTATCATCATACAGGTAGTCCACATGTTCCAGGAGTCTGATCTCCAGCTGCTGAATCTGCTTCCACTGGCTCATGCTGTCAAGACACACACACCATCATTAACTGTCACATTTGTTCTTCCATGACTGATCACGGATAAATAACTGATCTGTTTTGTTGTTCTTCTCATACTTGTTACCTGAAATGTCTCTGCGCTGCTCCCCGGTCTGTCTCATCCAACATGTGTTCTTGTTTCCCTTTTTGACTTTCGTTTTTCAACGCGTCTGTCACATCAGGAAGCGGCCCCATTTACTCTTACAGGCAGGTATACTCACCACACACCCACGCACACACACACACACACACACACACAGAGAATAACTAGAATGGTTGTTTGTGGTGAGAGAGGAATGAGGCAGTCTTTTCCCGTAATGTCACAGGAAACGGGACAGACGGAACTCCCGTTCATTTCTTTTCTCTTGAAACGCCGTTTGAAGAAGAGTGAAACCTGGCAGAGGATAGAAACTAAAGAAATGAGCAGATCTCAGGTCTGTTTAATTAGTAATTAAATAAATAAAGTCATGTTGGATCAGCTGTTTCATTCAACCTAAAAAAAATAATAATAAGAAGAAGAATTGTGTGTTCCTGTTTTCATACTGAGGCGGAAAAACAAATAAAATAAAAACCAAATCAAAGTTTCTTTTTACATTTTTTTTTTTCCAGATGACTTTCGGACTGCTCTTTATTGTGCGCATGCGCCAAAGTGACCCCGCAGAGCAAAAGCAGCATCTTTGTCTCTAATTAATGGACTCATTGTTAGATTTGTTCCATCTTTGTTGTCCTTTTCTGTTTGACACTGCTTTGTGTGTGCGTGATTCTGATGATTAACAAAGGGCAGGTGTTCATTTTAAATAGTACTAAATAACAAACACAAAAACCACCAGCAAAATATCAAACTCCATAAAGCTAAAGGCATGAAGGAAATAAAGCTTATTGTATGGTGATAATTTGATTCCTATATTTCTATTTTTAAGGGGATTCAGTGTCTAATGACTGATATTAACCTTTCCTGTCCGGTTCACAGACGACCTGTAAGCATGTGTAACCATGTGATGTAATGTAATAATGTAATCATGGTCACATAACCTCAGCTTTGATGGTGAAAAAGTGTCCCCCACCACCACCGATGAATGGGTGAGGGTTGGGGTGAACAATTTTGAAGTGCTTTACTTAACATTTTCATACCCCGCTGCTTTATATCTCTAAACCACAGCATTTCACAGGCAAGTGTTGTACATTTTCCTCCACAGCTTTGATAACTTAAGTTACTAATTTTCTGATTCAGCTCAATAATACAAAATACAACCTTCACATGAATTACAAAATAAATGTATAGAGTGAGGTAAGACTTTATTGTTATATAGATACAGATGATATCTTATATGAAGCATGTGGCCAAAGTGTTTTGCCAACACATTCACCATAACACCTTGTAAGATGATTGATAATAGCAAAAGATTACAGATCATTGCTTCAGTATTGGAGTTAAATGTGTCTTGTTTGGGTTGTTTTGAACAGTCATGAGAATTCATGGCCTGTTTCAAGCTTTATTAATATAGTCAGCTTGCTGCCATTTTTAGCTTCATCATTTTGCTAGCTTGACATCTATAGTTATTTTTTTAGACTCATTAAGCTGTGCAGGCTGCAGCCAAGACTCTTTCTGTTGGTTATAAGGTTCCTCCAGTTTGCAACATGTGAACATATGTATTTTTTGCATTTTCAGCATTTGGTTTTCGAGTGCGGCTACAGACAGGAAACACTAGATCATGTGATGTGACCTGCAGCAAACTTCCCCATCCAGAAACAGAGCAGGGGCGTTATCAGATGGCCAGAAACACAGCTCCAAATGAAGGCTCCTGTGTACTGGAAGGTGTGACAGGCTCGTACTAAAAAAAACACCCAACAAACACAAGTAAAAGTGTACAAAACGTGAGACTAAACAGTGCAGAAACTAAGTTTAATTTTGTTCATGTGTACTTAAAAACAGGCAACACTTTGTTTAGCAGGAAAAACAGAAGTAGACAAAAAACAGAGAGGATGCTCAAGTGCAATGATTCACATATGAGGCATTTAAGTTAGACAGAAAACTTGGAAGATGAGGGAGAAAAAAAACCTTTAAGAGCCCTTTAGTGCACAAGTTATTTGAAATTTAGCAAATGAACACACTAACAGAAGGTCTGTTGATGGATATATTGTGTTTTAACTGCCACATTTTCTTTAGGTTCTGCGTATTTGTCGGCAGAAGATCCTTTGCTGTATTTCGTGATGTTTGGTATGCACACTAAAAGGTGATCACGTAGAAAATGAACACAAACTAACCTTTAACTAACCTACTACACCTTGACCCCTGAAAACTGTGCAGGACTGTCTATCAAATGGATCATATAAAGATCTGTAGATGCACATGGGGCAAACTAAATGAGTAAATCCGCCCTGCAGACACAGCTGCCCTGCAGAGTGAACAGTGAACTGATGGTGGCCAAAGGTTAGAGAGTCGTGCTTGTGACCAGAGGGTTTGTGGGTTGACTTCTGGGGTGGCAGGACGGGTTTGGGTTAAACCAGTGAGTTTTTTTTTAATTAATAACAATAACAATATTGAAAAAAAAACAACTGTGATCAGACTGATGATGTTGCAGAATCAGAACTGAAATGATGGTGTTCCATTCTCTGCATCATAACTCAGTCAACTGAATATCTGCAGGCTGACAGAGTTCTGCCTTCACTTCGAAACCAACCTTCAGAGAGGTAAGACCACTTTACACCTGTCTAAAACTACTTTTTATTTGACTTGTTCTGTTCGGTACAACTGCTTTGTGTTGGAGAGAGAGTACATGTACATTATTCTGTAAAGTAAATTGCTATCTTCAGCGGTTATATTCCAAAAACCATTAGATATAGTTGAACATATTTTGCTGTGATCAGAGGATACAAATACTCTGTTTTTCAAACACAACTCAAATTTTAAGTTGTAAACTTTGCTTTGCTTGTTGGCTAAACTGCAGTTGTGCAAACTGGACTGTATTTGTAGTGTTTCTGTGCACTAAAAGAAATGTCACGGTGACTGAACAGTTGGCAGTCCTTGCACATCTTTTACAGATGTTTGGAAAATGTATCCAAGTATCTAACTTTAACCAGATTTCATAGCAGTGGAAGTTCAGTGTCATTTGTTGTATTGGAAGGAGAGAGAAAGACAAGAGAAGGAGGAGAAGGAGAGAGAAAAAAAGGAGGAGAAGGAAATCCAGCAGAGGGAGAAGGAGAGAGCGCGACAGGTGAAGGAGAAAGGAAAGCAGGTCAAAGAGGAGAGAAAACATCAGCGGGAGGAGGAGGAGGAGGGAGAAGAAGAGGGAGAAGGACAGTGAAAGTGAGTAGTAGTAGTAGTAGTAGTAGTAGTAGTAGAGGAGGACGAGGAGGAGAGACCAAGTCAGGACAAAGAGGAGACAGAAACAACAACACATTACTGAAAGAAAACAAGAGAACCAATAAGTATTCACAAATACTTGCATTTACTTAAGTATTGTCAGTGCAATTTACTTTGGTATTTCTATTTTGTGTGACTCCACTTTCATTTGGAGGCAAATATACACTTTTTACTGCAGATTCAGTTTATCAAATGCAATAAAATACAAAAAATGTGATGTGTTATTCTACATGAAGCTGCCAAGAATATGATCCAGTTACATAATGTATTTTATTCTGAAATGGCTCATTGTACATGATGAGTCCTTTTTTGTGCTTAAGGTGTATTTTGATGCCAATACTTTTGAGAGTTTTTAAGGCAGGACTTTAACTTATATCAAAGTATTTCTGTTTTCTGTGTTTTCTATCTGTTACCTTTAATTGATTAAAAGATCTGAGCTGAAGTCAGCAGTTAATCTTAAGACAACACTCACACACCCATGTGTTCATTCGTTATTGTCCCTACTGGCGTTCTTCTATAGTGATTGGTTCAGTGGAAGACATGAGGGACAAAATCCACAGTCCTTGTTTTTTTTTTTGCAAAAGCATTCTGAAGTTAAGATAAAGCTAATGTGAGGCTTCAGCAGTCCAAAGTAGACAAATCAAGTGTGTATCCTCCAGAGTTACAGTCTTTGTAGCATGAAATTCCCTCTCAGTGCAGACAGCTGCCTCGCAGTAACACAAAGAGGGAATTCTGCCCTCCATCTCTAACACACTGAAGTTAAAAAGGGATGTCTTGGCTGCAGTAGGAACAGGAGAATCAGTGACAGTAAAAATGTGTGTATGAGTGCTGGTTTAAGTCTTTTTAAAGTATGAACCTGTGTCATGAATTTCTATTTCGTCTTTCTGTGGGTGGCTCTGAACTCCAGAATTAATCTTTCATATATTGTTGGTTTCAGGGAACACAGTTCAGCAGGAGGAAGTAAACATAAGGAGGGAGCGGTACAGAAAGACTGAGCTGTTGGGACACCTGACACGACATCAGCGGTATAAGAAGAAGCAACCAACCCACAGTTTATCATTGTCCAGGGGCAGTTGTAATGATTATAGGCCATCAGTATGGATTCTGCACCAATCAGGCTAGGTTTGACTGTGACAGGTAAGATCCCCCTGCTAAACTTTGGGACAACCTAAGGCAGGCACAGCCACGATTACTTGGCCTGTTTTCCACTGTGAGCAGGCACAGTGTGCAAAGCTGTCTTCTTGCACAAGAACACAATGGGGGCGGGTGTGGATCGGGGTAGTGCAGGTCGTCCTCCGATCGGATGATCTGCAGCTCGATCCCTGTGTCCTCTGGTCCGCACGTCATGACACTGAAACCCAACTGTGAATATTTGTGACAGAGCGTACATTCACACTCTGATGTGTGTACGAATGACACATCAGAGTGTGAATTTGTGAATCTAAGTGTAGTGTTGAAGCGATTTGCAGTCGAAAAGACTCTAAAAGTTCTCTACAAGTGCATTTACTGTTCACTAGTTCAGTAGTAAATTCAAAGGATTACAGAGACCATTTACATCACCAAAAATTAACTAATTGTTGTCCTAATTTGACTTTATTTAATACAAACAAAGCTAATCTAACGTAGCCTGCCCTAACCCCTAACCAAACCTAAAACTAAACAGAAAAGTGTTTAAATTAGAAAGAATGCATGCCAGACAGTAGCAGCAGTAGTAGTATTAGAGGTTGTAATACGTACTATGTAATGTTAGTATATTACGATAAGAGCAAATACAACTGACACTAGAGACGACAGCATGTCATGGCCCTGCTGGGGGATTTGCATGTGAGTCTCATGCTGGCATTTCACTTCTTTCATCCTCTTTACGAGTCCAGCTTTGAATCCAACCCACAGTTTATCAGTGTCCAGGGGCTGCTGTAGTGATTATAGGGTTGGGGGTTTGATACCTGCCCAGAAGAAAGTGAACAAGGTGGTTGGGAAGAATCCAGAGTACCATTAGTATTGATTCTGCACCAGTCAGGTTAGACACATTCACATTGTCCTTAAAGCTGCACTGCTGTTGATAAGTTCACATTTGGGTCAAATAGCATCTAAAAAAGAGTCAAGTATGGAAGACTGGTTCGCCTATGACGGGTAAGATCCCCCTGCTAAACTTTGGGACAACCTAAGGCAGGCACAGCCACGATTACTTGGCCTGTTTTCCACTGTGAGCAGGCACAGTGTGCAAAGCTGTCTTCTTGCACAAGAACACATTCGCATTCAGATTGAGACAGCAAGCATTTTAGCGATGAATAAAGTGGAGTAAAGAAAATTAAAGGAATTACAGAGACCATTTACATCACCAAAACTTAATTAAACAACCACTTTATCGTCCTAATTTGACTTTATTTAATCCAAACCAGGCTAATCTAACCTAGCCTGCCCTAACCCCTAACCAAACCTAAAGAAACTAAACAGAAAAGTGTTTAAATTAGAAAGAATGCATGCCAGACAGTAGCAGCAGTAGTAATAGAGGTTGTAGTACGGACTGTGTAATGCTAGACAGTATAGAGCAGTGATTGTCAACTGGTGGGTCACGGACCTTTGCCTAGGCAAACAAAAATGTTCCGAGAAACTTTTGAAGGGGATTTTTTATGCAGCAGAGTGACGTCTATTCACACTCCTCAACAGTAGGCGGCGATAATGCCCTGTAATGCTAATTGAGACCCGCCATTTCACAGTGTAGAAGAAGACCCGCAAAGTTTGTTTTCATACACTAATTGAGCATGGTGAAACTCAAGCACAACACCGACTACATGAAATATGGATTTTCTTACACTGAGGACAAAGGGGGACAAAAACCTCAGTGTGTTTTGTGCAGCGAGGTGTTGGCACATGAAAGCATGAAACCCTCAAAATTGAAGCGGCATTTGGAAACAAAACACCCTTCTCTCAAAGATAAACCTGTTGAGTACTTTCAAAGATGTGTGTACGAATGACACACCATTCGTACACACATCAGAGTGTGAATTTGTGAATGTGAGTGTAGTGTTGAAGCCATTTGTAGTTGACAAGACTCTAAAAGTTCTTTACAAGTGCATTTACTGTTCACTAGTTTTGAAAATGATGCTGCACTGCTGTTGATAAGTTCACATTCGGGTCAAATAGCATCTAAAAAAGAGTCAAGTATGGAAGACTGGTTCGCCTATGACGGGTAAGATCCCCCTGCTAAACTTTGGGACAACCTAAGGCAGGCACAGCCACGATTACTTGGCCTGTTTTCCACTGTGAGCAGGCACAGTGTGCAAAGCTGTCTTCTTGCACAAGAACACAGTGCGGCTGTGGATCAGGGTAGTGCGTGTCGGCCTCATGTCATGACACTGAAACCCAGAAAGAGAAAAGAAAGAGTCAAGTATGGAAGACTGGTTCGCCTATGACGGGTAAGATCCCCCTACTAAACTTTGGGACAACCTAAGGCAGGCACAGCCACGATTACTGGCTCCATTCCTGGGTCCTCTGGTCCGCACGTCATGACACTGAAACCCAAATGTGAATGTGTGTGACAGAGCGTACATTCACACTCTGATGTGTGTACGAATGACACATCAGAGTGTGAATGTGAGTGTAGTGTTGAAGCCATTTGTAGTTGAAAAGACTCTAAAAGTTCTTTACAAGTGCATTTACTGTTCACTAGTTTTGAAAATGCTGCTGCACTGCTGTTGATAAGTTCACATTCGGGTCAAATAGCATCTAAAAAAGAGTCAAGTATGGAAGACTGGTTCGCCTATGACGGGTAAGATCCCCCTGCTAAACTTTGGGACAACCTAAGGCAGGCACAGCCACGATTACTTGGCCTGTTTTCCACTGTGAGCAGGCACAGTGTGCAAAGCTGTCTTCTTGCACAAGAACACATTCGCATTCAGATTGAGACAGCAAGCATTTTAGCGATGAATAAAGTGGAGTAAAGAAAATTAAAGGAATTACAGAGACCATTTACATCACCAAAACTTAATTAAACAACCACTTTATCGTCCTAATTTGACTTTATTTAATCCAAACCAGGCTAATCTAACCTAGCCTGCCCTAACCCCTAACCAAACCTAAAGAAACTAAACAGAAAAGTGTTTAAATTAGAAAGAATGCATGCCAGACAGTAGCAGCAGTAGTAGTAGAGGTTGTAGTACGGACTGTGTAATGCTACACAGTATAGAGCAGTGATTGTCAACTGGTGGGTCACGGACCTTTGCCTAGGCAAACAAAAATGTTCCGAAAAACTTTTGAAGGGGATTTTTTATGCAGCAGAGTGACGTCTATTCACACTCCTCAACAGTAGGCGGCGATAATGACCTGTAATGCTAATTGAGACCCGCCATTTCACAGTGTAGAAGAAGACCCGCAAAGTTTGTTTTCATACACTAATTGAGCATGGTGAAACTCAAGCACAACACCGACTACATGAAATATGGATTTTCTTACACTGAGGACAAAGGGGGACAAAAACCTCAGTGTGTTTTGTGCAGCGAGGTGTTGGCACATGAAAGCATGAAACCCTCAAAATTGAAGCGGCATTTGGAAACAAAACACCCTTCTCTCAAAGATAAACCTGTTGAGTACTTTCAAAGTTGTGTGTACGAATGACACACCATTCGTACACACATCAGAGTGTGAATTTGTGAATGTGAGTGTAGTGTTGAAGCCATTTGTAGTTGAAAAGACTCTAAAAGTTCTTTACAAGTGCATTTACTGTTCACTAGTTTTGAAAATGATGCTGCACTGCTGTTGATAAGTTCACATTCGGGTCAAATAGCATCTAAAAAAGAGTCAAGTATGGAAGACTGGTTCGCCTATGACGGGTAAGATCCCCCTGCTAAACTTTGGGACAACCTAAGGCAGGCACAGCCACGATTACTTGGCCTGTTTTCCACTGTGAGCAGGCACAGTGTGCAAAGCTGTCTTCTTGCACAAGAACACATTCGCATTCAGATTGAGACAGCAAGCATTTTAGCGATGAATAAAGTGGAGTAAAGAAAATTAAAGGAATTACAGAGACCATTTACATCACCAAAACTTAATTAAACAACCACTTTATCGTCTTATTTGACTTTATTTAATCCAAACCAGGCTAATCTAACCTAGCCTGCCCTAACCCCTAACCAAACCTAAAGAAACTAAACAGAAAAGTGTTTAAATTAGAAAGAATGCATGCCAGACAGTAGCAGCAGTAGTAATAGAGGTTGTAGTACGGACTGTGTAATGCTACACAGTATAGAGCAGTGATTGTCAACTGGTGGGTCACGGACCTTTGCCTAGGCAAACAAAAATGTTCCGAGAAACTTTTGAAGGGGATTTTTTATGCAGCAGAGTGATGTCTATTCACACTCCTCAACAGTAGGCGGCGATAATGCCCTGTAATGCTAATTGAGACCCGCCATTTCACAGTGTAGAAGAAGACCCGCAAAGTTTGTTTTCATACACTAATTGAGAAACTCAAGCACAACACCGACTACATGAAATATGGATTTTCTTACACTGAGGACAAAGGGGGACAAAAACCTCAGTGTGTTTTGTGCAGCGAGGTGTTGGCACATGAAAGCATGAAACCCTCAAAATTGAAGCGGCATTTGGAAACAAAACACCCTTCTCTCAAAGATAAACCTGTTGAGTACTTTCAAAGATGTGTGTACGAATGACACACCATTCGTACACACATCAGAGTGTGAATTTGTGAATGTGAGTGTAGTGTTGAAGCCATTTGTAGTTGACAAGACTCTAAAAGTTCTTTACAAGTGCATTTACTGTTCACTAGTTTTGAAAATGATGCTGCACTGCTGTTGATAAGTTCACATTCGGGTCAAATAGCATCTAAAAAAGAGTCAAGTATGGAAGACTGGTTCGCCTATGACGGGTAAGATCCCCCTGCTAAACTTTGGGACAACCTAAGGCAGGCACAGCCACGATTACTTGGCCTGTTTTCCACTGTGAGCATGCACAGTGTGCAAAGCTGTCTTCTTGCACAAGAACACAGTGCGGCTGTGGATCAGGGTAGTGCGTGTCGGCCTCATGTCATGACACTGAAACCCAGAAAGAGAAAAGAAAGAGTCAAGTATGGAAGACTGGTTCGCCTATGACGGGTAAGATCCCCCTACTAAACTTTGGGACAACCTAAGGCAGGCACAGCCACGATTACTGCCTCCATTCCTGGGTCCTCTGGTCCGCACGTCATGACACTGAAACCCAAATGTCAATGTGTGTGACAGAGCGTACATTCACACTGTGATGTGTGTACGAATGACACATCAGAGTGTGAATGTGAGTGTAGTGTTGAAGCCATTTGTAGTTGACAAGACTCTAAAAGTTCTTTACAAGTGCATTTACTGTTCACTAATTTTGAAAATGATGCTGCACTGCTGTTGATAAGTTCACATTCGGGTCAAATAGCATCTAAAAAAGAGTCAAGTATGGAAGACTGGTTCGCCTATGACGGGTAAGATCCCCCTGCTAAACTTTGGGACAACCTAAGGCAGGCACAGCCACGATTACTTGGCCTGTTTTCCACTGTGAGCAGGCACAGTGTGCAAAGCTGTCTTCTTGCACAAGAACACATTCGCATTCAGATTGAGACAGCAAGCATTTTAGCGATGAATAAAGTGGAGTAAAGAAAATTAAAGGAATTAGAGACCATTTACATCACCAAAACTTAATTAAACAACCACTTTATCGTCCTAATTTGACTTTATTTAATCCAAACCAGGCTAATCTAACCTAGCCTGCCCTAACCCCTAACCAAACCTAAAGAAACTAAACAGAAAAGTGTTTAAATTAGAAAGAATGCATGCCAGACAGTAGCAGCAGTAGTAATAGAGGTTGTAGTACGGACTGTGTAATGCTACACAGTATAGAGCAGTGATTGTCAACTGGTGGGTCACGGACCTTTGCCTAGGCAAACAAAAATGTTCCGAAAAACTTTTGAAGGGGATTTTTTATGCAGCAGAGTGACGTCTATTCACACTCCTCAACAGTAGGCGGCGATAATGCCCTGTAATGCTAATTGAGACCCGCCATTTCACAGTGTAGAAGAAGACCCGCAAAGTTTGTTTTCATACACTAATTGAGCATGGTGAAACTCAAGCACAACACCGACTACATGAAATATGGATTTTCTTACACTGAGGACAAAGGGGGACAAAAACCTCAGTGTGTTTTGTGCAGCGAGGTGTTGGCACATGAAAGCATGAAACCCTCAAAATTGAAGCGGCATTTGGAAACAAAACACCCTTCTCTCAAAGATAAACCTGTTGAGTACTTTCAAAGTTGTGTGTACGAATGACACACCATTCGTACACACATCAGAGTGTGAATTTGTGAATGTGAGTGTAGTGTTGAAGCCATTTGTAGTTGACAAGACTCTAAAAGTTCTTTACAAGTGCATTTACTGTTCACTAGTTTTGAAAATGATGCTGCACTGCTGTTGATAAGTTCACATTCGGGTCAAATAGCATCTAAAAAAGAGTCAAGTATGGAAGACTGGTTCGCCTATGACGGGTAAGATCCCCCTGCTAAACTTTGGGACAACCTAAGGCAGGCACAGCCACGATTACTTGGCCTGTTTTCCACTGTGAGCAGGCACAGTGTGCAAAGCTGTCTTCTTGCACAAGAACACAGTGCGGCTGTGGATCAGGGTAGTGCGTGTCGGCCTCATGTCATGACACTGAAACCCAGAAAGAGAAAAGAAAGAGTCAAGTATGGAAGACTGGTTCGCCTATGACGGGTAAGATCCCCCTACTAAACTTTGGGACAACCTAAGGCAGGCACAGCCACGATTACTGGCTCCATTCCTGGGTCCTCTGGTCCGCACGTCATGACACTGAAACCCAAATGTCAATGTGTGTGACAGAGCGTACATTCACACTGTGATGTGTGTACGAATGACACATCAGAGTGTGAATGTGAGTGTAGTGTTGAAGCCATTTGTAGTTGACAAGACTCTAAAAGTTCTTTACAAGTGCATTTACTGTTCACTAATTTTGAAAATGATGCTGCACTGCTGTTGATAAGTTCACATTCGGGTCAAATAGCATCTAAAAAAGAGTCAAGTATGGAAGACTGGTTCGCCTATGACGGGTAAGATCCCCCTGCTAAACTTTGGGACAACCTAAGGCAGGCACAGCCACGATTACTTGGCCTGTTTTCCACTGTGAGCAGGCACAGTGTGCAAAGCTGTCTTCTTGCACAAGAACACATTCGCATTCAGATTGAGACAGCAAGCATTTTAGCGATGAATAAAGTGGAGTAAAGAAAATTAAAGGAATTAGAGACCATTTACATCACCAAAACTTAATTAAACAACCACTTTATCGTCCTAATTTGACTTTATTTAATCCAAACCAGGCTAATCTAACCTAGCCTGCCCTAACCCCTAACCAAACCTAAAGAAACTAAACAGAAAAGTGTTTAAATTAGAAAGAATGCATGCCAGACAGTAGCAGCAGTAGTAGTAGAGGTTGTAGTACGGACTGTGTAATGCTACACAGTATAGAGCAGTGATTGTCAACTGGTGGGTCACGGACCTTTGCCTAGGCAAACAAAAATGTTCCGAAAAACTTTTGAAGGGGATTTTTTATGCAGCAGAGTGACGTCTATTCACACTCCTCAACAGTAGGCGGCGATAATGCCCTGTAATGCTAATTGAGACCCGCCATTTCACAGTGTAGAAGAAGACCCGCAAAGTTTGTTTTCATACACTAATTGAGCATGGTGAAACTCAAGCACAACACCGACTACATGAAATATGGATTTTCTTACACTGAGGACAAAGGGGGACAAAAACCTCAGTGTGTTTTGTGCAGCGAGGTGTTGGCACATGAAAGCATGAAACCCTCAAAATTGAAGCGGCATTTGGAAACAAAACACCCTTCTCTCAAAGATAAACCTGTTGAGTACTTTCAAAGTTGTGTGTACGAATGACACACCATTCGTACACACATCAGAGTGTGAATTTGTGAATGTGAGTGTAGTGTTGAAGCCATTTGTAGTTGACAAGACTCTAAAAGTTCTTTACAAGTGCATTTACTGTTCACTAGTTTTGAAAATGATGCTGCACTGCTGTTGATAAGTTCACATTCGGGTCAAATAGCATCTAAAAAAGAGTCAAGTATGGAAGACTGGTTCGCCTATGACGGGTAAGATCCCCCTGCTAAACTTTGGGACAACCTAAGGCAGGCACAGCCACGATTACTTGGCCTGTTTTCCACTGTGAGCAGGCACAGTGTGCAAAGCTGTCTTCTTGCACAAGAACACAGTGCGGCTGTGGATCAGGGTAGTGCGTGTCGGCCTCATGTCATGACACTGAAACCCAGAAAGAGAAAAGAAAGAGTCAAGTATGGAAGACTGGTTCGCCTATGACGGGTAAGATCCCCCTACTAAACTTTGGGACAACCTAAGGCAGGCACAGCCACGATTACTGGCTCCATTCCTGGGTCCTCTGGTCCGCACGTCATGACACTGAAACCCAAATGTCAATGTGTGTGACAGAGCGTACATTCACACTGTGATGTGTGTACGAATGACACATCAGAGTGTGAATGTGAGTGTAGTGTTGAAGCCATTTGTAGTTGACAAGACTCTAAAAGTTCTTTACAAGTGCATTTACTGTTCACTAATTTTGAAAATGATGCTGCACTGCTGTTGATAAGTTCACATTCGGGTCAAATAGCATCTAAAAAAGAGTCAAGTATGGAAGACTGGTTCGCCTATGACGGGTAAGATCCCCCTACTAAACTTTGGGACAACCTAAGGCAGGCACAGCCACGATTACTGGCTCCATTCCTGGGTCCTCTGGTCCGCACGTCATGACACTGAAACCCAAATGTGAATGTGTGTGACAGAGCGTACATTCACACTGTGATGTGTGTACGAATGACACATCAGAGTGTGAATGTGAGTGTAGTGTTGAAGCCATTTGTAGTTGACAAGACTCTAAAAGTTCTTTACAAGTGCATTTACTGTTCACTAGTTTTGAAAATGATGCTGCACTGCTGTTGATAAGTTCACATTCGGGTCAAATAGCATCTAAAAAAGAGTCAAGTATGGAAGACTGGTTCGCCTATGACGGGTAAGATCCCCCTGCTAAACTTTGGGACAACCTAAGGCAGGCACAGCCACGATTACTTGGCCTGTTTTCCACTGTGAGCAGGCACAGTGTGCAAAGCTGTCTTCTTGCACAAGAACACATTCGCATTCAGATTGAGACAGCAAGCATTTTAGCGATGAATAAAGTGGAGTAAAGAAAATTAAAGGAATTACAGAGACCATTTACATCACCAAAACTTAATTAAACAACCACTTTATCGTCCTAATTTGACTTTATTTAATCCAAACCAGGCTAATCTAACCTAGCCTGCCCTAACCCCTAACCAAACCTAAAGAAACTAAACAGAAAAGTGTTTAAATTAGAAAGAATGCATGCCAGACAGTAGCAGCAGTAGTAGTAGAGGTTGTAGTACGGACTGTGTAATGCTACACAGTATAGAGCAGTGATTGTCAACTGGTGGGTCACGGACCTTTGCCTAGGCAAACAAAAATGTTCCGAAAAACTTTTGAAGGGGATTTTTTATGCAGCAGAGTGACGTCTATTCACACTCCTCAACAGTAGGCGGCGATAATGACCTGTAATGCTAATTGAGACCCGCCATTTCACAGTGTAGAAGAAGACCCGCAAAGTTTGTTTTCATACACTAATTGAGAAACTCAAGCACAACACCGACTACATGAAATATGGATTTTCTTACACTGAGGACAAAGGGGGACAAAAACCTCAGTGTGTTTTGTGCAGCGAGGTGTTGGCACATGAAAGCATGAAACCCTCAAAATTGAAGCGGCATTTGGAAACAAAACACCCTTCTCTCAAAGATAAACCTGTTGAGTACTTTCAAAGATGTGTGTACGAATGACACACCATTCGTACACACATCAGAGTGTGAATTTGTGAATGTGAGTGTAGTGTTGAAGCCATTTGTAGTTGACAAGACTCTAAAAGTTCTTTACAAGTGCATTTACTGTTCACTAGTTTTGAAAATGATGCTGCACTGCTGTTGATAAGTTCACATTCGGGTCAAATAGCATCTAAAAAAGAGTCAAGTATGGAAGACTGGTTCGCCTATGACGGGTAAGATCCCCCTGCTAAACTTTGGGACAACCTAAGGCAGGCACAGCCACGATTACTTGGCCTGTTTTCCACTGTGAGCAGGCACAGTGTGCAAAGCTGTCTTCTTGCACAAGAACACAGTGCGGCTGTGGATCAGGGTAGTGCGTGTCGGCCTCATGTCATGACACTGAAACCCAGAAAGAGAAAAGAAAGAGTCAAGTATGGAAGACTGGTTCGCCTATGACGGGTAAGATCCCCCTACTAAACTTTGGGACAACCTAAGGCAGGCACAGCCACGATTACTGGCTCCATTCCTGGGTCCTGTGGTCCGCACGTCATGACATTGAAACCCAAATGTCAATGTGTGTGACAGAGCGTACATTCACACTGTGATGTGTGTACGAATGACACATCAGAGTGTGAATGTGAGTGTAGTGTTGAAGCCATTTGTAGTTGAAAAGACTCTAAAAGTTCTTTACAAGTGCATTTACTGTTCACTAGTTTTGAAAATGATGCTGCACTGCTGTTGATAAGTTCACATTCGGGTCAAATAGCATCTAAAAAAGAGTCAAGTATGGAAGACTGGTTCGCCTATGACGGGTAAGATCCCCCTGCTAAACTTTGGGACAACCTAAGGCAGGCACAGCCACGATTACTTGGCCTGTTTTCCACTGTGAGCAGGCACAGTGTGCAAAGCTGTCTTCTTGCACAAGAACACATTCGCATTCAGATTGAGACAGCAAGCATTTTAGCGATGAATAAAGTGGAGTAAAGAAAATTAAAGGAATTACAGAGACCATTTACATCACCAAAACTTAATTAAACAACCACTTTATCGTCCTAATTTGACTTTATTTAATCCAAACCAGGCTAATCTAACCTAGCCTGCCCTAACCCCTAACCAAACCTAAAGAAACTAAACAGAAAAGTGTTTAAATTAGAAAGAATGCATGCCAGACAGTAGCAGCAGTAGTAGTAGAGGTTGTAGTACGGACTGTGTAATGCTACACAGTATAGAGCAGTGATTGTCAACTGGTGGGTCATGGACCTTTGCCTAGGCAAACAAAAATGTTCCTAAAAAATTTTGAAGGGGATTTTTTATGCAGCAGAGTGACGTCTATTCACACTCCTCAACAGTAGGCGGCGATAATGCCCTGTAATGCTAATTGAGACCCGCCATTTCACAGTGTAGAAGAAGACCCGCAAAGTTTGTTTTCATACACTAATTGAGCATGGCGAAACTCAAGCACAACACCGACTACATGAAATATGGATTTTCTTACACTGAGGACAAAGGGGGACAAAAACCTCAGTGTGTTTTGTGCAGCGAGGTGTTGGCACATGAAAGCATGAAACCCTCAAAATTGAAGCGGCATTTGGAAACAAAACACCCTTCTCTCCAAGATAAACCTGTTGAGTACTTTCAAAGATGTGTGTACGAATGACACACCATTCGTACACACATCAGAGTGTGAATTTGTGAATGTGAGTGTAGTGTTGAAGCCATTTGTAGTTGACAAGACTCTAAAAGTTCTTTACAAGTGCATTTACTGTTCTCTAGTTTTGAAAATGATGCTGCACTGCTGTTGATAAGTTCACATTCGGGTCAAATAGCATCTAAAAAAGAGTCAAGTATGGAAGACTGGTTCGCCTATGACGGGTAAGATCCCCCTGCTAAACTTTGGGACAACCTAAGGCAGGCACAGCCACGATTACTTGGCCTGTTTTCCACTGTGAGCAGGCACAGTGTGCAAAGCTGTCTTCTTGCACAAGAACACAGTGCGGCTGTGGATCAGGGTAGTGCGTGTCGGCCTCATGTCATGACACTGAAACCCAGAAAGAGAAAAGAAAGAGTCAAGTATGGAAGACTGGTTCGCCTATGACGGGTAAGATCCCCCTACTAAACTTTGGGACAACCTAAGGCAGGCACAGCCACGATTACTGGCTCCATTCCTGGGTCCTCTGGTCTGCACGTCATGACACTGAAACCCAAATGTGAATGTGTGTGACAGAGCGTACATTCACACTGTGATGTGTGTACGAATGACACATCAGAGTGTGAATGTGAGTGTAGTGTTGAAGCCATTTGTAGTTGAAAAGACTCTAAAAGTTCTTTACAAGTGCATTTACTGTTCTCTAGTTTTGAAAATGATGCTGCACTGCTGTTGATAAGTTCACATTCGGGTCAAATAGCATCTAAAAAAGAGTCAAGTATGGAAGACTGGTTCGCCTATGACGGGTAAGATCCCCCTGCTAAACTTTGGGACAACCTAAGGCAGGCACAGCCACGATTACTTGGCCTGTTTTCCACTGTGAGCAGGCACAGTGTGCAAAGCTGTCTTCTTGCACAAGAACACATTCGCATTCAGATTGAGACAGCAAGCATTTTAGCGATGCATAAAGTGGAGTAAAGAAAATTAAAGGAATTACAGAGACCATTTACATCACCAAAACTTAATTAAACAACCACTTTATCGTCTTATTTGACTTTATTTAATCCAAACCAGGCTAATCTAACCTAGCCTGCCCTAACCCCTAACCAAACCTAAAGAAACTAAACAGAAAAGTGTTTAAATTAGAAAGAATGCATGCCAGACAGTAGCAGCAGTAGTAGTAGAGGTTGTAGTACGGACTGTGTAATGCTACACAGTATAGAGCAGTGATTCTCAACTGGTGGGTCACGGACTTGCCTAGGCAAACAAAAATGTTCCTAAAAACTTTTGAAGGGGATTTTTTATGCAGCAGAGTGACGTCTATTCACACTCCTCAACAGTAGGCGGCGATAATGCCCTGTAATGCTAATTGAGACCCGCCATTTCACAGTGTAGAAGAAGACCCGCAAAGTTTGTTTTCATACACTAATTGAGCATGGTGAAACTCAAGCACAACACCGACTACATGAAATATGGATTTTCTTACACTGAGGACAAAGGGGGACAAAAACCTCAGTGTGTTTTGTGCAGCGAGGTGTTGGCACATGAAAGCATGAAACCCTCAAAATTGAAGCGGCATTTGGAAACAAAACACCCTTCTCTCAAAGATAAACCTGTTGAGTACTTTCAAAGATGTGTGTACGAATGACACACCATTCGTACACACATCAGAGTGTGAATTTGTGAATGTGAGTGTAGTGTTGAAGCCATTTGTAGTTGACAAGACTCTAAAAGTTCTTTACAAGTGCATTTACTGTTCACTAGTTTTGAAAATGATGCTGCACTGCTGTTGATAAGTTCACATTCGGGTCAAATAGCATCTAAAAAAGAGTCAAGTATGGAAGACTGGTTCGCCTATGACGGGTAAGATCCCCCTGCTAAACTTTGGGACAACCTAAGGCAGGCACAGCCACGATTACTGGCTCCATTCCTGGGTCCTCTGGTCCGCACGTCATGACACTGAAACCCAAATGTGAATGTGTGTGACAGAGCGTACATTCACACTCTGATGTGTGTACGAATGACACATCAGAGTGTGAATGTGAGTGTAGTGTTGAAGCCATTTGTAGTTGAAAAGACTCTAAAAGTTCTTTACAAGTGCATTTACTGTTCACTAGTTTTGAAAATGATGCTGCACTGCTGTTGATAAGTTCACATTCGGGTCAAATAGCATCTAAAAAAGAGTCAAGTATGGAAGACTGGTTCGCCTATGATGGGTAAGATCCCCCTGCTAAACTTTGGGACAACCTAAGGCAGGCACAGCCACGATTACTTGGCCTGTTTTCCACTGTGAGCAGGCACAGTGTGCAAAGCTGTCTTCTTGCACAAGAACACAGTGCGGCTGTGGATCAGGGTAATGCGTGTCGGACTCATGTCATGACACTGAAACCCAGAAAGAGAAAAGAAAGAGTCAAGTATGGAAGACTGGTTCGCCTATGACGGGTAAGATCCCCCTACTAAACTTTGGGACAACCTAAGGCAGGCACAGCCACGATTACTGGCTCCATTCCTGGGTCCTCTGGTCCGCACGTCATGACACTGAAACCCAAATGTGAATGTGTGTGACAGAGCGTACATTCACACTCTGATGTGTGTACGAATGACACATCAGAGTGTGAATGTGAGTGTAGTGTTGAAGCCATTTGTAGTTGAAAAGACTCTAAAAGTTCTTTACAAGTGCATTTACTGTTCACTAGTTTTGAAAATGATGCTGCACTGCTGTTGATAACCCTCAAAATTGAAGCGGCATTTGGAAACAAAACACCCTTCTCTCAAAGATAAACCTGTTGAGTACTTTCAAAGATGTGTGTACGAATGACACACCATTCGTACACACATCAGAGTGTGAATTTGTGAATGTGAGTGTAGTGTTGAAGCCATTTGTAGTTGACAAGACTCTAAAAGTTCTTTACAAGTGCATTTACTGTTCACTAGTTTTGGAAATGATGCTGCACTGCTGTTGATAAGTTCACATTCGGGTCAAATAGCATCTAAAAAAGAGTCAAGTATGGAAGACTGGTTCGCCTATGACGGGTAAGATCCCCCTGCTAAACTTTGGGACAACCTAAGGCAGGCACAGCCACGATTACTTGGCCTGTTTTCCACTGTGAGCAGGCACAGTGTGCAAAGCTGTCTTCTTGCACAAGAACACATTCGCATTCAGATTGAGACAGCAAGCATTTTAGCGATGAATAAAGTGGAGTAAAGAAAATTAAAGGAATTACAGAGACCATTTACATCACCAAAACTTAATTAAACAACCACTTTATCGTCCTAATTTGACTTTATTTAATCCAAACCAGGCTAATCTAACCTAGCCTGCCCTAACCCCTAACCAAACCTAAAGAAACTAAACAGAAAAGTGTTTAAATTAGAAAGAATGCATGCCAGACAGTAGCAGCAGTAGTAGTAGAGGTTGTAGTACGGACTGTGTAATGCTACACAGTATAGAGCAGTGATTGTCAACTGGTGGGTCATGGACCTTTGCCTAGGCAAACAAAAATGTTCCTAAAAACTTTTGAAGGGGATTTTTTATGCAGCAGAGTGACGTCTATTCACACTCCTCAACAGTAGGCGGCGATAATGCCCTGTAATGCTAATTGAGACCCGCCATTTCACAGTGTAGAAGAAGACCCGCAAAGTTTGTTTTCATACACTAATTGAGCATGGCGAAACTCAAGCACAACACCGACTACATGAAATATGGATTTTCTTACACTGAGGACAAAGGGGGACAAAAACCTCAGTGTGTTTTGTGCAGCGAGGTGTTGGCACATGAAAGCATGAAACCCTCAAAATTGAAGCGGCATTTGGAAACAAAACACCCTTCTCTCCAAGATAAACCTGTTGAGTACTTTCAAAGATGTGTGTACGAATGACACACCATTCGTACACACATCAGAGTGTGAATTTGTGAATGTGAGTGTAGTGTTGAAGCCATTTGTAGTTGACAAGACTCTAAAAGTTCTTTACAAGTGCATTTACTGTTCTCTAGTTTTGAAAATGATGCTGCACTGCTGTTGATAAGTTCACATTCGGGTCAAATAGCATCTAAAAAAGAGTCAAGTATGGAAGACTGGTTCGCCTATGACGGGTAAGATCCCCCTGCTAAACTTTGGGACAACCTAAGGCAGGCACAGCCACGATTACTGGCTCCATTCCTGGGTCCTCTGGTCCGCACGTCATGACACTGAAACCCAAATGTGAATGTGTGTGACAGAGCGTACATTCACACTCTGATGTGTGTACGAATGACACATCAGAGTGTGAATGTGAGTGTAGTGTTGAAGCCATTTGTAGTTGAAAAGACTCTAAAAGTTCTTTACAAGTGCATTTACTGTTCACTAGTTTTGAAAATGATGCTGCACTGCTGTTGATAAGTTCACATTCGGGTCAAATAGCATCTAAAAAAGAGTCAAGTATGGAAGACTGGTTCGCCTATGATGGGTAAGATCCCCCTGCTAAACTTTGGGACAACCTAAGGCAGGCACAGCCACGATTACTTGGCCTGTTTTCCACTGTGAGCAGGCACAGTGTGCAAAGCTGTCTTCTTGCACAAGAACACAGTGCGGCTGTGGATCAGGGTAATGCGTGTCGGACTCATGTCATGACACTGAAACCCAGAAAGAGAAAAGAAAGAGTCAAGTATGGAAGACTGGTTCGCCTATGACGGGTAAGATCCCCCTACTAAACTTTGGGACAACCTAAGGCAGGCACAGCCACGATTACTGGCTCCATTCCTGGGTCCTCTGGTCCGCACGTCATGACACTGAAACCCAAATGTGAATGTGTGTGACAGAGCGTACATTCACACTGTGATGTGTGTACGAATGACACATCAGAGTGTGAATGTGAGTGTAGTGTTGAAGCCATTTGTAGTTGAAAAGACTCTAAAAGTTCTTTACAAGTGCATTTACTGTTCACTAGTTTTGAAAATGATGCTGCACTGCTGTTGATAACCCTCAAAATTGAAGCGGCATTTGGAAACAAAACACCCTTCTCTCAAAGATAAACCTGTTGAGTACTTTCAAAGATGTGTGTACGAATGACACACCATTCGTACACACATCAGAGTGTGAATTTGTGAATGTGAGTGTAGTGTTGAAGCCATTTGTAGTTGACAAGACTCTAAAAGTTCTTTACAAGTGCATTTACTGTTCACTAGTTTTGGAAATGATGCTGCACTGCTGTTGATAAGTTCACATTCGGGTCAAATAGCATCTAAAAAAGAGTCAAGTATGGAAGACTGGTTCGCCTATGACGGGTAAGATCCCCCTGCTAAACTTTGGGACAACCTAAGGCAGGCACAGCCACGATTACTTGGCCTGTTTTCCACTGTGAGCAGGCACAGTGTGCAAAGCTGTCTTCTTGCACAAGAACACATTCGCATTCAGATTGAGACAGCAAGCATTTTAGCGATGAATAAAGTGGAGTAAAGAAAATTAAAGGAATTACAGAGACCATTTACATCACCAAAACTTCATTAAACAACCACTTTATTGTCCTAATTTGACTTTATTTAATCCAAACCAGGCTAATCTAACCTAGCCTGCCCTAACCCCTAACCAAACCTAAAGAAACTAAACAGAAAAGTGTTTAAATTAGAAAGAATGCATGCCAGACAGTAGCAGCAGTAGTAGTAGAGGTTGTAGTACGGACTGTGTAATGCTACACAGTATAGAGCAGTGATTCTCAACTGGTGGGTCACGGACCTTTGCCTAGGCAAACAAAAATGTTCCTAAAAAATTTTGAAGGGGATTTTTTATGCAGCAGAGTGACGTCTATTCACACTCCTCAACAGTAGGCGGCGATAATGCCCTGTAATGCTAATTGAGACCCGCCATTTCACAGTGTAGAAGAAGACCCGCAAAGTTTGTTTTCATACACTAATTGAGCATGGTGAAACTCAAGCACAACACCGACTACATGAAATATGGATTTTCTTACACTGAGGACAAAGGGGGACAAAAACCTCAGTGTGTTTTGTGCAGCGAGGTGTTGGCACATGAAAGCATGAAACCCTCAAAATTGAAGCGGCATTTGGAAACAAAACACCCTTCTCTCAAAGATAAACCTGTTGAGTACTTTCAAAGATGTGTGTACGAATGACACACCATTCGTACACACACCAGAGTGTGAATTTGTGAATGTGAGTGTAGTGTTGAAGCCATTTGTAGTTGACAAGACTCTAAAAGTTCTTTACAAGTGCATTTACTGTTCACTAGTTTTGGAAATGATGCTGCACTGCTGTTGATAAGTTCACATTCGGGTCAAATAGCATCTAAAAAAGAGTCAAGTATGGAAGACTGGTTCGCCTATGACGGGTAAGATCCCCCTGCTAAACTTTGGGACAACCTAAGGCAGGCACAGCCACGATTACTTGGCCTGTTTTCCACTGTGAGCAGGCACAGTGTGCAAAGCTGTCTTCTTGCACAAGAACACAGTGCGGCTGTGGATCAGGGTAGTGCGTGTCGGCCTCATGTCATGACACTGAAACCCAGAAAGAGAAAAGAAAGAGTCAAGTATGGAAGACTGGTTCGCCTATGACGGGTAAGATCCCCCTACTAAACTTTGGGACAACCTAAGGCAGGCACAGCCACGATTACTGCCTCCATTCCTGGGTCCTCTGGTCCGCACGTCATGACACTGAAACCCAAATGTGAATGTGTGTGACAGAGCGTACATTCACACTCTGATGTGTGTACGAATGACACATCAGAGTGTGAATGTGAGTGTAGTGTTGAAGCCATTTGTAGTTGAAAAGACTCTAAAAGTTCTTTACAAGTGCATTTACTGTTCACTAGTTTTGAAAATGATGCTGCACTGCTGTTGATAAGTTCACATTTGGGTCATATCGCACCTAACATCAAGTACGTCCTGTAACATCAAGAGCATGTGAATGATGAAAATAAAAGCAAGAAAAAAAAAGTACAGTTTCATTGAACTTATTTGTATTCAAGAATGGCTACTGTGTTAAACTTTCACATGTACGTTAAGAAGTTGGTAATATCACAACTAACTGCTGGTCATATAGAGATGGTGAACAAATGAAGCCTAAATAAACGAGTGGAGAACCATCATGTGTACAGAATAGGAAGAATTGCTTTCCAGAGAAAGGAGAAGCATATCGCTTTGTCTGATCTGCAAGCGGAACAAAAAGAGTCGTAACAAGCATCTGAGTTGAAGAATATTCATGTCTTTTAGTAGCAATACTACAAGACAAAAACACTCAAAGTACTCATTATAAATTAACATGTAAGCAGCATTTTAATGTTATAGCATTTTAATAAGATGGATCTCATTTCTCATGTAGTTTAATCTATCTAAATATGCATCCTGATTTATAAACTGCATGTGCATTAATTTGTCAGATACAAATTAGTTACATGACTCATTCTGGGACCCAGGTACTGTACCTGAGTAAGTGTACATACAAACTTTACCACCACTGACTAAAAGGAAGGAGAAGAAGACGACGATGAGGAAGAAACATAAGAAGAAGAAAGGAATCCTGTGATTTCAGCCTAAACTGATCAAGCTACAACACACGTCTACAGGACCTGTTTCTTAAACGTGTTCAGTTGTCAGGTCCCTCCATGTTACCCTGACAAGCTAAAATTAGTCTCTTCATACCTGGAGGTGACATTCACAAGACATCCAGGTTGTGTATCCACCCACTATCCATTTCTGTATTTGACTTTTATCAGATTACTAGACATAAAGGGCTCTATTTTATTTCCAGGGAAAGTACAAACTGACCAATATCTAAAGAAAACCAGTTTTCTAACAGTGACAAATTGCTGTTTCTAGCGTTAAAGTCAAGTGTGGTACCCCATTTTGTTTTGTTGCTCTTATTGCTTTGCAGTAAATACACCCACAGGGAATTATATGCTACAGTATGATAAAACACATTTTTGGGCATTAAAGACAGGACAAGGAAACAAGGTGTTCAGATGGAACAAAAGCAAGAATAGAAATTAAAAAACAAAACATTAAAATGATGATCAAAACATTTGCATTCATGCATTGTGGCGACTTTGTGGTGACCATGATTTGAATAAAGTGTGGTGCAGTGATGCTGTAACCACGAGGGCCTGAACTGATGCGAATGTTAAACACTAAATACTGTTGGTCATTTTACTACCAGTACCAGCCGAGGATATGAACAGAAAGTGAAGATTATGGATTATGCTGCAGGAGTTTGAAGTAAGTCACATAAAAACACAACTGAAGCTGTGAGGGTAACCATACTCAGTCACACTCTGTCACCGGTTCCGGTTCAAAACCCCTCGACTCTGCCTTGTGTATATTAATTTTTTTTTCGGAAGGCAGACACGTATTGTCTGTGCCGTTTATGGACCATCTGGTAAATACAAAAACACTGTGGTCAGCGGGTGCTGGCGTCTCGTGCACAGCACACTGTAAAAAGCGACCGCACGTTCATTTATGCTAACTAGCTAGCTAGCGAGGGTTAGCATAAAGTTTCTCAACTCTCCATAAACATATTTACACAGCTGAACACAAAATATATGTCCACACACTCTAATGAACATTCAAGTAGTTCATAGTGCACATATACTCATAAAATTAACAAAGTAATATCAAAAATAACTACAATTTATGACCCGTGCTGTGCTCCACACCCTACTGGCAGCGTGGCACCAATGCCAGCCGCACACTATAGCTCCAGAGAGGGCCCTATTAGCCAACAATGAATTAAATGAAAACCAAATTACAGCAAGTGGAATTATGTGCTATATATACACTGTTACAGGCACCTTCGTACATGCTGGGGTGTGTGACAGCCAATGCTCAAAGGAGTTGAATGCAACTTCCTGTGTCCATTATGTGGCGCTAGTTGGTATATAGATGTCTGGACGTGGAATCTGGGGCAGATTGGACGATATACACTGAAGTTACAACAACTTCCTGTTTCATAGCAAACAATGCATCATCATGGTGTTTGATGAAACCTAAAGAGGTCAACAGTTTAGCATCATCAAGGTGTTTAGAATACTCCGACCAAAATTTAACATGGATCCGCTTAATTCCTTTACCATCCTGTGAATGTCAGGAAACGCACTTAAAATTCAAAATGTCTGCTTTCACTCAAGTAAAGGGTCTTAGGACTTAGGATATATTTCAAGTCTTGTTTCTCTGATGCAGCCACAGTAACGCTGTCACGCCATCAGAACTATATTTGTGAGTGAACATAGTACAGAATACATCAGCTGATTGTACAGTACACGGCATGAAACAAAGGAAAATACAAAATTACTCTTAGCGCGAAGTAGAACAAATACCTCCTCGTCATGCTGCTTGTCATGAAAAGAGGTTATGTCCTTTAAAGTGTCTTTGACTGAGATTGCACACCATCCTCCCCACCTACAGCGAGTCTCTTAACAGGATTCAACCTGCAGACCAAGATGCTCCAATCCTTCTGCTCTTAGGAAGAGACGTCCCTCGAGTGCATAAGGTGCGCGAGCAAATCAACGGGCCACACAATGCACCTTACGCACAGCGGCTGGACCTGGGCTGGGCTCAATGCCTACGAAACAAACACACTATAAAATGGTCGCACATCCTTTCTCAGACCATGTCCAAACAGTATACATGGAAACAACAACTACAGTGGCATGACACAGCATTACAGTCCAACCTTTTCCACATGCAGAAAACCAAGGTGCAAAGGTGGTGCTACTATTGGATGGCACTTTATGCAGTCGCAGGTTGGATTCTGCCAGCATCTGTCTGGTTCGTGTGAGAAGGTCTATTGCTTCCTCTGGTGTGGCTACTGAGGTGAGACCATCCTCGTCTGGATTACAGCTCCGCCTTTAGTACGATCAGGCCGATGAAGCTGACTGCCAAGCTGGCAGAGTACCAACACTCACCTGACAGACCACAGGTGGTGAGGATGGGAAAGAAGGTCTCTGCTGAGCTCACGGCGAGCACAGGATCCCCACAGGGCTGCTGCCACGGCCCCAAAGTCTTCTCACTGTACTCGCATGACTGTGCCTCCACCCAGGACAATAATATTATTATCATCGTGGACATTATATACACCCAGCGCTGCAGGAGGAAAGCACAGAGCATCCTCAGGGACAAACACCACCCACCCAGTCCATGCCCTGTTCAAGTGGGTGGGCTCAGGTTACAACCTGAGAGAGGCAATAGACTTTTTCACACGAACCAGACGGATGCTGGCAGAATCCAACCTGCGACTGCATAAAGTTTAACTCCAGTTAAACTTGCCTGCCAGTCTACTTACAGTTTCCTTGCCTTCCTATTTGTTTACTTACACCTTTCTGCTCTCTCCTGGGTTCCCTGAATGCCTGCCTAGCCCGTGAGGCAGCTCACTGCCCTGAGATTCCACCTGCCTGGCCCCCTCCTGGAAAACCACCACTCTTCCAGAACCTGAATCTAGCCGACCTTCAACTCACCGCCTCTGCCAGTTTGTTGAAATAAACGACTCGGATTTCACCTAACCTTCAGTCCAGTGTCTGCTGCTGGGAGAAAGAAGCCTTAGTATCAATAATAATCTATAGATTACACATATCTTGCAAAACGTAATGCTAATAACAAGCTTATGCCAGCTACACATGATTTATAAATGAATCTATTTTGAGAAATATTATTACATTTTGTGTTTTCAACCATAATTACTGACTGACGTGCTGCGAGGTTATTATTACATTAGTTCCCTCTCTGGGTGCATAGATGCAAAGGTGTGACCAGCAAATCAAAGTTCACAAGATCACATAGTTGTTAAGAGGCGGAAAACAGCAACAAGTTGATGCTCGAACATCATTTGGTGGAGTGAAGGTGACTGTGACTACAAAAAACATGGCACTCCAGTCTAAATCAAGTCAGAGTACAATTCAATTTCTCATTCACAATGTAACCAGATAGACAAAGTGTTTGACTGCAGGGAGGAGGCATACACAGAGAGCACTCCAGGGACATCTGCATGCATCTGTCACTTCCACTTTACTAATCATGCTTTTATTTTATGCATCTTACAGTAGTAAATAGAAAGTAAATAGAAAGTATCAAACAAGAGCTACTATATCATTGCACAGGTTAGTAAAGATAAATGTTTTGATGTACCAAATTCATGCAAGTTATTACGGGAAAAGATCAGATGCAGGGATAATAAGATAATATGACACACTCCAGACCAACAGGTGGCAGTAAAGCGCCTAAAAACGGTCTCTCCAGCCGGCGGATGAATACAAGGAAGAAGACTAAGGTTCAGCGGTCAGAGGTGAGAGTTGAATTTGGCGAAAACATGGTTGAACACGGGGATATCCGCGTGGTTCACCGGGGTGGCAGTAAAATAAACTCCAGGGAGCCTGTCATAACCAGTGACTCAAGGTCAGTGTGCGTTTTCAGTCTGATAATGTTTGATATTTGGCGGAAGACATTCTGGCGGTTCTCCGGGTTTTTATTAGCTCGAGAGCTAAAGCCGGTGCTAGCCGTTAGCATTAGCAGCACAAGCTCCCAAATAACAGTTGCTGCTGTTTACGAAGTATTACCAGCTCGTCTCATATGTGAAACACTTTTCAGTAATTTAAATAACACACACACACACACACACACACACACACACACACACACACACACACACACACACACACACTGTACTATTATTTGGCCCGCAAACTGTAAATTGATGTGTAAAAGTAGTTGTTCCTGTCGGTGCAGGTTCCTGCTGTGCGCCTCGGGAGAGTGTGTGAAGGTGTTCAGCACCGACACCGAGGAGTGTATCCACGACCTGCGGGGACACACCGACCTGGTGACAGGTGTGCTGCTCAGACCCTCCAACCACCTGCAGGTACAGCCATTTGTTACCAGGGATGGAAAGAGTCCAGCTCTAACCCACACAGATGCTGTTAAGTTGTCCAGAGGAAGGCTATTTATTACTTGTGTTGAAATCTACTCAAATATAACCACAAAGATGAAGAACTTAAAGACCGCTCACAGTGGTGAATGCATCCTGTGTGCTTCTCTATCAGATTTGTTCAGTCAGGTTGGCCTCTTCAATATAAATACAACTGACTGTGTTGTTATTTTTTTACAATGAATCCTCAGAAAATACATAAAAATTACAATAAAGACAACTTCTCAGAAGTTGGCCTCTTTAAAATGTCTGATCAATAGGCCAAAACCCAAATATATAAAATATACAGTGATATAATACAGAGAAAAGATTATCTGGAACCAGCAAGTGTTCTTTTGCTTGATAGATAACGTATTCTTTGCTTTTTCATCACTAACACATTGTATGGATCCATCTGTGGAGAGAGAGAGAAACTAACTCAGCTTATTATATGTATATGCACAGATTTCACTGCACAATGAACTTCTTGCTTTACCCTCTCGCCTTCAGTGCTGCTTCAGGATTAAAAAAAAAAAAAAATAGAATAAGAAAGGAGATAAATAAACAGTAGCTATAGAGTGTACACACACAAGATTAAAAATATGTTCAAGAAGTAAAACTATATGACTTTAAGTAATAGTGCTATTACTCATTCACCGGGCCAGCAGGGCTGTAATTACCATAAAGATACAATGATTGTTTGTACTTTGCAGATTTCAGCAGCCAGGTTATGTCTCTTAGTTGCTTCACAGGTTACTGAAATGGGACATAGGCAGTTGCTGTTGATATATGGATTTTTTATTGTCACATGTCATGTCCTCTCCTCTGATGATGCATTCCTGTCATGTCGCAGGCCTACTCTTGCTCAGCAGATGGCACTGTCAGACTTTGGGACTACACAGATGGCATCCTCATCAAGGTATGGCTTGATTCTTGTATTGATTCACTCCAGTCTTTACAGTTAGTGTGGCTCATCCCAATTTGTGCTCTGTGTGCTCTCTTCCAGACTCATGTCATCGGATACCCGATTTACTCCATCTATGCATCTGCAAACCATGAAGGAGTCATCTTTATCGTTACTCCCATGCTCAGTGACAAAAGATCTGGTAGGTTTGACATCTTTTCTTCTCAGCGTTCAGGCACCCATTGTCTTTTTTGGACATGTTGGGGATCAATTTTAAGATTGGTGACTTCTGTCGCACCCAAATTCCAAAACCTTAGCTATTAATGCTAAGCTCTTACTTATCCAGCTATATGAGACCAAAAGAGGAGAGCAATCATTATTAATGCTGAAATGATACCAAACAAACTGCAGAATCAGGCCAGTTGGCATGCTAGCTGCCTTTATAAAGCTTTACACCACTTCAAATGAAAAACAGTGGTTGTCGCAGCACAAAAATCTGACAGTAACTCTTTCCTGAACTTGCAACCTTTTTTTTTTTTTTTTAGATCTGCTAAAACCTCCATGTATAAAATGCTAATGTCGTTGTAACAATTTTGAAATCATATAAATAGCAGAAATCAGTTTGTTTGAAATTTGTTGTCCTACTTCCAGTAGGAGTCACCAGTTAAATAACATGTCAAATCATTCTCATTCTTGTGAAGTAGGAACGGGGTAAGAGGTCACTGGGTAAGAATGTATAACAGGCTGATTGTGTATGTGTGTGTGTGTGTGTGTGTGTGCAGAGTTGTTCCAGCTGGTTGCGGTACATCTGCCACAGAGTGGAGATCAGTTGGTGGAGACCCGGGAGCTTTCTGCTGTGCTCAGTGGCGTCAGCGCCAACCCAGCAGCAACCGCCTTCGGCAGAGGGGTACATACATCACCGCCACTGAAATAGTTACATTCCCAAAACTGATGTCACCCACTTAGTTAGTTTGCTGACGTATGAGAAGAATATTGGTTTGAAATCTTGTTGACTTTATCAGACATTTCCGCTGTACAATAAATAGTATAAAAAATAAGATGATGTTGACAGACAGTTATTCAAGAATAGGTTTCAAATACAAGTGCAAGTAACCAAATGTAATCTTCCTCACAGGGGGAGTATATTGTTTCAGCTAAAGGTGTGCAACTGCACGTCTACTTCTTCAAGAAGCAGAAGGCATACAGGTGAGCCATGCTGTGTGATGCTTCAGATACAACATGTTGGGATAGTATCTTATTGAAGATGGAAAATAAGCTCAAGACGATCATTTATCTTAACACACATTTTGTTGCAACTTTTCAAGTAAAACCACAAACTACTCACAGCTTAAGAATACAGATGCCTCAAAAAACTGTTTATTTCTCTATCAAGAATATAGTTGTAATGTGTGACCGAGGCCATGAATTATAAAACCATGATGTTCACAAACTCACATTTGCCAACAAAGCCGTGAGGATGTACAATGCTGTCCTTGTGCTTCTAGGTTTTTCCTAAAAGAAGACAACAAGAAGGGAGGCAAGAACACGTTTATGTGTGTTGCCTGTCACCCAAAAGATGACTGCATCGCCACTGGGCATGAAGATGGCAAGATCCGCTTATGGTGAGTGTGGTAACAACGTGACCCTGAAGCAGCAGACTCACACCCAGTGTTTTGATCCTTTTAAACAATTATTTAGTTTAAGCATCTGCTGCTTACTTGTGTTGCATGACTTTTCCTGACAGCTAGACCAGGGAAAGGAACTTCATATCATTTCATCACCTCCTCCACTCCAAATTTACCTGTCGCACATTTTCCTTAATTATTCCTAATTGTTTTTGTAAAGCACTTTTTGGGAATCAGCAATGTGTTATTATAATGTGTGTTTTCTAATGTAGCTCATTGGGTGAAGTGGAGAAACTTCATTTGTCTTCCATTACTGTTCATCTTTTCAGGAGAAACTTCAGCCACAATAAGGAATACACATACTCCACCCTACACTGGCACCACAGTGCCGTCAGCTCACTGTGCTTCACCCCAGAAGGTAGATGCATGTCATTACCTGTTAATTATGTCTTTTCTATTCTATTCTTCATTTTACTATTTTATTAAATCAACTGGACTTTTTGTCCTGTTTCAAAAATTCATCTTGTGCCAAATTGACCTTCAAGGAAAAAAGCATCCCTGCCCTGTTCGCACCTTTGTATCTGCCTCTCTTTGTTTTACCAGGCACCAACCTGTTGAGTGGAGGCGTGGAGTCGGTGCTCGTCCAGTGGCGATATAACCAGGAGAGTCAGCGGGACTTCCTGCCCCGCCTGGGAGCTGCCATCACACACATCACTGTCTCACCTGATGGAGCACTCTTCTGTACCTCACACAGTGACAACAGTAAGGAGCTGTAACCTGCATTATACACTCAGATGAAACATAATCAGCAAGAAGCTATTGAGAAAATATTGGACTGTGTCTCTAACTTCTGCAGCCATGAAATGTGTATATAGACTTGCTGCTGAGATCTCAGTAAGGATGTGTTACTGATTTCTGTCTCTTCTTGCTTTAGAGATTACGATCATCCAGAGTTGTGTCAAAGTGTCAGCTGTCATTCAGGGCTTGGTCAAAGGTGAGTACACACTGTAGGTTGAAATAGCACATAGGTCAGTCATAAACCTTCACAGTTCTTATAGATTAATCTGCATTGTATAAAAAGGTTTTAGTCACCAATATTTTCAGCTTAACTAACAAACCACATAAGTTGTCAACACTGCAACGTTGTTGGAAAATAACAAATGCCAAGGTGTCAGGTGTAAATGACTAAATTACACTCCGAGGCAACTGCAGTGCTGTGTTCAAAGACATTAAGGAAATCAAAAGGAAATCTGAGGCCTTTTTAACCCTTTATCGGGTAACGGACCATATTTGGTAACTAAAGTGGGAGTTCAAAATGCCGCCCCTTGCCTCCCCATGAGGCAGTAGAACTAAGAGATTTCTCCAAGCCAATCAGCGACAATCAAGCTACATGACAGACCGGCAAGGAACCATTTATGGTAACTTAATTGACCTTGATTTTCACCATAAATTTGAATTTATTTATTTTGAAAAACTCACAAAAGTAAAAAAATAAAAGTCTTGTAATGACCACCAGTAATGGTCAAGGGTTGAAATTTTGAACTTCTAACTATTTCAATGAGTGCCCTATAAAGGGTTAATCAGGTGTAACAATCTGCAAGAGTCACCAAGAAAGCACCGACAAACAATCCAACACCCTTAATGGGTCCAAGGGTCTTCTCGCTGTTCAGATTATGGAGTCAGAAAGAAATGAAAACAGCTTTTTACCTAATTAACAAGTCCTTCATGTCACATTTAACCAGAAATACCTTGTCCTTTATTCCTTTATATCTTATATTTTTACATCATTATCCTGGTAGACAGACGGCATATTTGTCAGTGGGCAAAATAAATATTTCAGTGTCACTCTGCCACGTTACCTCTGTGCATGTCAAGCATGCAATTGATAATTACAATAGATTTTTTTGGTCCTGTTGCAGGAGAAAGTGTCAGGACAGACTTGATGGTAGACCCACGCAGCAAATCCCTGGTGCTGAATGGGAAACCAGGCCACCTGCAATTCTACTCCCTCCAAAGAGACAAACTGCTGTACAATGTAAGCACTCTGAGCTAAAGACAACACACATAAGTCAGACCAAGGAAGTAAGATTGTGGGTCAGTTTTGGAGGCTTTTATTGACAGCACTTGAAATTGAATAAATATAGTTAAGCATACTTGGAGATAACACATTGCAATTACAGACAAAAGACAGAAGGTCCAAACACAAATTTATTCTGATCCACAGGCAAAGTTAACAATACTGTCAACAACACCTTGGTGTGAATAAGCCTGAATAGTTAATTTTGAGATCTATCATTGTCTTTGTTCCCCACAGCTGGACATAGTGCAGCAGGAGTACATTCACGAGTCGGGCCTGGAGCAGTTTGAGGTGGTTAAGGCAGCCTTCAGTGCCTCTGGCAACTGGCTGGCAACTGTGGAAGAAAGAAAACAGAAAGCTGCTGAGCTGGAGCTTAACCTGAAACTGTGGGAATTTGATGAACAAACACAGAGGTACAGATGTTGGAACGACATGTGATATTATTATATGCTGGGTTCAGTCTGTCAGTGACACAGATAAACGGGTCATTTTGGATTATTAAAACAAACTCCACCGTCACATTGTCATGTCTAGTAGCGTACGAGCAATGATTTAGTAACAATAGCTCTTTTTTTAAAAAAAGTTTTGCTTACTGTATCACCTGCAGCTTTGTGCTGAACACGACCATCTCGGCCCCCCACGAGGCCCAGATTACAGCCATGTGCTTTTGCCACACCACCGACAGCCAGACCACCGTGCTGGTCTCCACCAGCAAGGACGGACACTTCAAAGCCTGGCAACTGGCCGGACAGCCCCACACACAGGGTAAGTATTCTAGCTCAGTTCCAGACAGTTAGTTTAACTAAAAGCCACAGTCTGGCTGAGCTGTGCTAAAGTGTGGTGATATTTACTTTGCTCTTTTAACTTTCTGTTATTGTCGGCTTTGACTTTTCTGACTCATGGTTTGCATCTCCAATGCAGGAGCTATGTGCTCCTCACTCACTTAATAGCACAGCTCTGTCTGACTAGTCCTCATTTATTGGATTTGAATACTGAAACTGTAACTGAAGCTGCTTAGAGAACTTCATTAATCTCAGAGGCAATGCTTTGTAGTACTTTGTACAAACACAATTTTGCACATCGGTCAAGATGAAGTGACTTTGTTGGTACCAGCCTCTACCGTTTTGGCTCCACAGCACATCATGTTGAATGTTAGGTTTGAGCCAAATTAGGCTGTATTTCTCACTAATCCCATACTACTGGTGTCTGTCGCTCTCTCTCCTTCCACTTGAATGTGCCGGCAGATGAAGGTCCTTCCTGGTTGTGTGATTTTGTCGGAGCCTACCACGCCCTGGTGCCTGAGTGCTGCTGTTTCTCAGCTGATGGTTCTCTGTTGGCCGTCAGCTTTCAGGAGGTTGTGACCGTGTGGAGCCCGGCCAGCTGGGAGCTCCTGACTACTCTGTCCCAGCCGCCAGGAGCTATCAGGTGAGAGCATAAACATGCACTCACACAGCCACACATTCACAAGGGCTGGGACAATACTTGGCCAGATCCTTTATGTTGCGTTGAAAAATTTCACACAAATCTTTTGGACTACTTCTTGGCCATAACACTCATAATAAGTAAAACAAATAACATGAAATAACATAAAATACATTCAAAACCAGAGTCTTGGTGAACAAGCAACTAGTCTTACAAGATTACTACAAACTGAACAAAAATACAGATCAGGTTCAGGGACATCAAGGCCTTGAACAGGATAACACCTGATAGTACAAGAGCCTCTTTTAAACTAGCATTTCTTAAACAACAAGGCCAATGTTATGTTACTGTCTAAAAATCCAGTGAAAATGCCAAAACCAGCAATGTGTTAGTCTGTCATCTCTCTACTTTCTTACTTCCCCTCCCTGTGTGTGGCTCTCAGCCATTGGCTTCCATGAATGACACGAATGTTCACAAATAGGCATAGGGATCTCCTACGACAACTAGACATTGTAGTTTTTGTCAAATATTCCATAATAGTATATTTGTGGGGGACTACTTTCAGCTGTGGATTAATCTACATTTGCATCTGTCACAAGTATGTTGGGCAGCAGCGGTGTGTGTGTGATTGTGTCAAAATAAACTAGTGTGTGTGTGTGTGTTCAGGGTAATGAAGGAACGCTTCAGCCAGTGCAACAGTGTGTCTCAGTGATCTGTGTGCTCCATGGCACAGAGGAATAAGGCTTACACACACAATACTTGTTGGGGGGGATCTTTTCATAGAACCTGTTGACAATAAGAATTGCATAGAATATTGCCAAATGTATCTTTTTAAACTCGGTGTTGGCGGATACAGAGGTGTTGATTTAGTTTTCATTGTCAGTGTCCATGCAGGTTGATAAAGGGAGGGGACTTGACACACTTGACTCACATTCAGGAAAAAAAAAGTGCATGCAAGGAACAGTGGTCCTTTAGTGAAAGCCCAGTGCACTCCCACAGATTCACTAAGCAACCCAACTTTTTGATAGAGTTTGGCTGTTTGGTATAGAGACTCCTCAGTGGTGGACATCCTTTAAAAAGTTAAATTACCTTTTAGGCATGCTGGCAGAAATCCAGAGTGTTGTTTCTCACAGCAGACAGGCGATGGAACTGCTTGAGGGGGGGAAAAAAGAAATGCTGTCTCTCGGTCAGCTGAAAAGGGGGACAGGCTACAGTTTCGCAACAGTGCTCGAGAAATGTTAGCAGATGTCCCCTCTGCTCAGGAAGGGGGGGCCCTCAGGTCAATGAGGACGCAGAACTACTGTTGCTAGTTTCTGTACCACTTTTCTGAAGTAAGCTCAGAACACTGAGTCAGCCTTCAGCATATTTGCAAGAAAAACAGGAAAGAGCTGCCTTGCAATTCATCTTGAAATAAAGGAGCCAGCCAAGATAAACGTTTTAATGAAAATAAACCTCCTTTAAGGGCATCACAGTTTACATCACTAGAAAAGATCTCGTCAGTGGGTTCAAGCAGACTTTTATTCACTCTACTGATAATGTATAACCAATGGGTTGCCTCTCTCCAAAAACTCAATCAGCAATCCTCAAATGAGCAGACGTTTCCTAAGATGTGGGAGTTGAAAGGGAATTTGTACACAATAAGGCTTACAAGTTGAAGGGGGGGTGGGGGTGGGGGGTGGAAGCCGTTAATGATCAGCTGTTTTGACAGCTGCCCGGTGCCCCTTGCATAACTACCACCTATGGATGTGTAGAGCAGAGCTTGACCTCCACCCTCACCCACTCCAGACTCTTTACATGCAGCTGGAGAAATTAATAACCTTTTGGTTCAGTTGCAGTGGACTCGTGACTGATAACGAAATTCACTTGACAAAAGTAATCTTTATCAAGATTTAATGTGCACAGGAATGCCACAGACTCACTTTAAAGTCTGACAGGCCGGCCATTATTGATTTCATCCACCAGACATAAATTTTCTGGGTGCTGGTGGGCGTTCAGACCCTGCTTCCGTGTTCCCATTCGAAGCCCCTAAAGCGGAAAACTCCTCAAAAGCTAATCCTGTGAAATATGTGTGGTGTAAGGAGCTGGTTGGTTGGGGGGTACACTTGAGATTCTTTACAGTCACAAGAAAACAAAAGGGTCTTTTTTTTTCCCCTCCACCAGAGATCTTTGTTTTGGGCGACTAAGCTGCTCCAAGTATCTGCTGGGAACCACCGCCAACAAACTGCTGTGCTGCTGGAACCTCCTCACCTGCTCATGTAAGGCTGCATCTGTAGTGTACATGGCAAAGATTGCATCGCTGCAATTGAGTTTAGTTTTGCTCATACACATAATTATACTTCACTGTTGCCTCTTTCTCCCCCCCTTCCTCTGTCTCCCGCCCTCCCTAACAGTGGAGTGGAGCACTTCAATGGATGTCACCCTGCTGCTGGCCGACCCTCTCTCTGAGAACATGGTTACCTTCTGCTGTCAGGCTGGATGCACTGACTGTAAGCTTGAACGTTTTAGCATTTGAAAGTTGTCATCACATCTCTAAGGGCACAGAAAAGCATTTTGTGCAAATCAAATTTAAAACTACAGCAACCACTTTTGAACAAGTTAGTAGAAGACAACACAGATCTGACCTGACTGATGCTAGAGGAAATGTTGAGGAACTATATTTTGAGGTTAATGCGCACTCCATCTGCATCATTAATGCTCCGAAAACAAATCCCAATATAACGTGCACAGTTAGCACAGACGTTAGCTCCCAAAATACTGTGAATTTGTTGCTTTTCGAGCCAAAGATTCTTAAAATCTGCATGATCATGTTTGACACAACAACCACCTTGGTTGCCAGTTTATGACTTTAGGAAAGAGAGCTTTGACTACTAAATAAATGGGGGTAAAAAGAAACAACAACCCCCAGAGTACGCTGAAATGGTCTCAACAAAGTGTGACAGAACAAGAGACTTTTTAATGAGACTACAAAGCTGACGGCTCCTCTGGTCGACCGGAACCTTTAACAATGACTTGAAGCTCAGTTGTGTTCCAGATACGGTCAGGAAAGAAGTTCAATTCTAATCTGCTGAATCACTTTATTCAAAGTGAGGATTTAGTTTGAGATTTTCTTTTTATGATGAAGTCATAAGCAGACATTCGTAGCTCCATTCAAATACCTCCAATAGAGGCTTTGAATGAAGAAAGACATTCGGTAGAGCCCTACTTAACAGCTTTACAAATAGTTCTCATTAAGTTATCATTACAAAGGACTGTATAAATACAGTATTATCAGAGTTATAGAATTACTTTTAGCCTCATTGTCAGTGTGCAAAGACTTTAACACTTGCATTTCTTTCTGGCCATCAGTTCCTTAATCAAATTGTAGATATCAGTATTCCCATTTTAATGTGTTTTCCTGTTTTTTTTCGTCTATTTTCAGTGTTTGTGTTTAAGCCTAGCGAGCCTCGGCCACTGTTTTCCCACAAGGCCGTGTGCTCCGGGAAGGTGACACGTGCTGTGTTTGCCCCGAGGGAGGAGATGCTGGAGAGCTGCGAGGAGAGCAGCCAGTGGCTCAACCGCTCCCAGCTGTACTTCCTCACTCAGTACATGGTAAACACCACCACCAGAAAGAAGACATTATGCAGTGTTTAAATGACCTCAAAGATCAGGACGTAAAAGAAGTGTGCAGTGCGCTACATGTGCATATTTATTGTACTTCAAAACCAAAAGTCATAGTGAGCAGGATGCAATAAAAAAGGACTTGGCTCCATCATTTTCTTTTTGCACGGTCTGTGTGTTGGTGTTGTCTTCATGCTGTTGGCTGATGCGGTCTCTCCTCTGCAGGACCTCATGACGTTCACCACCAAGGCGGAGGAGGACAGACTGATGGCGTCCAGCAAACAGGTACAGCACCAGCTGAAAGGCTTTCACACATCTTTGGCCTTTGTGCTACTCAGAAGCTCAGGATGTTGCAACAGAGCATGTTTAGAGCAGGGTTTTTTTTTTTCTGAATTCAGATATCACATATCAGCTTTGGTCAGCTTAAAGCTGATATCTGATAGCCAACAGTTCCTCGTGCTTGCCAGTCAGAACATAGGCTAATACAAAACTAATACAGTGTAAACTGTGAACTAGGCCAGTATTACTCATGGTTTCCTCTAGAGGGAACACGGGGTGATAGTGAAGAGCCAGCTCATTCTGCTTGGCTGAAGTTCCATGACCTGGCAAGACTGAATCTGTCCAATAAAGGAGCCATCTGTTGATCTGAGTAGCTTTTGTTTTCAAGTCCCTGATTTTTAATTGGGGAGAGCAAAGTATCCAAATAAACCCCCTCTGTTTGTCTCATCTTTACAGTCTGTCTCCACTCTCGCTCAAATAAAAACATCAGTGTGCAGAAGATCGACCTCAGTTTTTTTTTTTTTTTTTTTTTCATTTTTGTTATTGTCAGACATTTCCTGTTTTTGCTAACATTATGCTTTTGTCCTCCCTTCAAGCTTGTGATCGACGACAGCGTGGCAATGACACCGTTCTACCTGTTGCTGGGGAAACACCGGCAACAGGAACATGGAGACACACTTAGCGGCCCGTCTGCTGAGAGGACACCTCTGCCGCAGGGCTCTGTAGCTATCAGAGAGGTCGGTAGTTCGGCCCTGCATTGGTCATGCCCACTTTGTGCTTTATATTAGAAATAAATAATTTCATGTGTATCATTTTTTTGGCTTTGACGTGTCACTTTGCTGTGCATTAAACCTCTTGTTTTTCCTGACAGCTTCTGCAGACTCCGGCCCACGTCTTGCCCTCTACCTCCTTCCTCTGCTCAATGTTTGTGCAGTCTCTGCTCATCTCTGTTAAAGATACCAGGTCAGTAGTCCGATGGGTGTCCCAATACTTGCCCTTAGATAATCGGCTAATAAAAGCTGAAGAACCACTGCAGTCATAGTCGTTATGTGTGCCCCTTTTAATATGTTAGTATTGATTGGGGGGGCTTCCTCTCTGTGCATCTGATGTCAGCATGAGTTGACAAAAAGCGCTACTGCAATTCAGGCTTCACCTTCACATTATGGCTAGAACAGTACACGTGAGGGAAGATGGGGAACATTTTGTCTTGGAAATATGCAAGGTCACGTTGTTTTTTTTTGTTTTTGTCTTGTCATCTTTTTGCCTCAGGGAGGAAAACAAACACACAGAGGAGGAAATGGAGAGTGAGAAAGAGGAAGAGGATTCAGAAGAGGAAATGGAATCTAGTGCCACAAGACAAGAGCAGAAGTCACTGGGAAGCCAAACCGCAGAGTCTGATGTCCCTGCCCTGACAAAATCTCAGGCCAGGGAGCTGAGGAGGTTGAAGAAACTGGACCACAGCTGGCTCACAGGCCTTCTGACTCCTTGAACATGACCGTGTACAAAGACAGACACTCACACAGATACAGCGCCTGCAGAACGTTTTCACCACATCAATGGACTTTCTGTTTTACACCTTTTACATCAGTGGATCTCTTACAGAAAGAAAAAAAGAACAACGTCAAAGTGTGCAAATCAACTAATCTCTATGTGAACACCAAACACAAAATGCTTGGCATAAGTCTCCACCCTTTTGCCAGCATCTACAGCCCTGAGTCAATGTGGAGAAGTTTGCATCAGTGACTTCGCTGAGGTCTGGATTCTGACTCGAGCGCTCCAGATTATTAACATCATTGTTTCTAAGACATTGCAGGTCAGCTTTGGCTGAATGTTTGTGGCTGTTGTCCTGTTGGAAAAGAAATCTTTTTCCCCCGAGTCTAGACCTCTGGCAGACTGCAGCAGGTCTTCTTCCAGGATTTCTCTGTTTTGCAGCAGGTCAGGGACCTCTTTCTCCAAACTTGCAACATCCAAACTGCAGTGGGGTCTCCTGCAGCCTCTTTTCCTCCCGGTCCCTGCTGCAGAGAAGCATCCTAACGGTGCTCGGCAGGATGGAGCCACTGCCAAAAGGCAGCAGGGTATGATGAGTTTAGTGTGATGATGGATTCAAACAACTTGATTTCATTTCAGCCTCCCACTTGCTGCTGCTGCTGCTGCTAATCACAAACAGAGGGTGTCGTGTTTGTGGATTAACAGAATTTCAGCATCACAGCCGCTCTATATCTAATAAATTATGATTGGTCTTCTTGTACTTCTAAATGTTATTTGCAACCTTCTTACCCGTACTTTTTAACTTGTCACAGAGTTGATGCAATTCAGTGTCTTCATCAGTGGATTTTTGTCTGCCATAGTTGTTGATGTGTAGCCTGAGTCTCTTTTTTTAATTGGATTGGTCAGATTTCTTTCTGTGCTACCTGCTCGGATCAATACAATGGCCATTAATGCAGTCTTAATCACAGCACATGTATATACTAAAGATCAGCCCCATGTCTTCATCATCATTTGACTTCCTACAACATAAAACAACTGTCTGATTTTAGCATGTTATAGTATGAAATACCTTTACAATCAGTTTGGAGAGACTTTTTTTTTTTTTTGTTTTACTTGGACATTGGAGGATGAGCGTTTAAGAAAAAAAAGTTCATCATATCCACTGTGCTCGTGATTCAGTGATAAAACATGAAGAGCACCAAGGGTGGGGTGAAAACTTTCTGTAGACACTGTGTACATGCACATACATGAGCAGTTACACCTTTTTCTATATTTTGACATTGAATAAAAAGATGTAAGCCTTTCCTAAAGCTGTCAGCCTTGATGATCTTGCCTCGTTCTTGACTTTGTTAGACATCGCTGTGTCTTCCAGAGTTTTTGCCACTGTCAGAAGGTTCTATACACTGTGAAGATGATTTCTCACATCGTTGTATAAGCAGGTGAACCATGACACTCACCTAGTCGGAGTGTTGCTTTCAAAAAGATTAGGATTGAGAAATGAGGGTAAATGAGTGGACAAATTTGTCATTAAATGCCAAACATTTTATCTGGAAATGCCACCTGGGATATTTCCTATAAGCCTCCGGTTGGTTCTTGGAAATCTTCAACATCAACATTGTTTGTGTGACCTTGAAAAATCACATTATTGGTGCTGTAAAGTCAGGCCGGACTCAGCAGACTCTTGAGTAACAAATTCCAAGTCCTGAGTAAGCTCTCTCAGAAAGAGGTCACGTTTGTTCCTAGGGTTGGATAAGAATGTTCACTTTGATCTCAGCATTTTTCAGTTCCCTTCTCTATCAGGTGCTCCAGTCTGAGGCCTCCCACCGCAGAAGACGGATCCTCTGTGTCCGTCCGTTACTGGCGGCTTTCACAGACCTCGAGGCCATTCTGTAGCTTTGGGTATCAAACTGGGTCGCACCATATATTCTTATCGGGTACAAAATTGCTTATCTGTCGCTTTTAATAACTTGATATGAGCTGGGATTGTAAACCAGATTCAGTGAATTGAAAAACACAACAAGCCTTATCTGAATCCTTATGGTAAATTTTACTTTGTCTGACATTAGGTAGTAAAAAATCTATTATAATTCACTATCTGGTTCAAAACCTGAATGTTTGTGATCATTCCTTCTTTGTCCACTGCCTTTGCATTCACCCTTAAGCAAGGCATCACCACCGAGCAACAGATGATCCTTCACTGAAAAGTACATATACTGTGTTTTCTATAATATATTCAAAAGTAAGACTGTGTCTGAGCCTCTGCACTGATTGTTAGCTTAGCATGAAGATGGGGGAAATGTCTTTAGCCTGGTGGCCTTATGGCTAAGGACACATACTCACAACATCTTCACTTTGTGTCCAAACCTTAGCTACATGTCATCCTCCTCTCTCTGCCCGTGTTTCCCAGTGTAGAACTGTACCTCAAATAACAGACTTGTGAAATTGAGCAGCCGGACGTTTCCTATCAGCAGTGCTATCAGTTCAATATTTTTTCCGATATCACCTTTGACTTTACATTTAAAAGCTTTTCCTGGAAGCTCTGGCTTCAACAAAACAAGCGAACACGAGAGCTCGACAGGAGACTGACCAAACGTGGACCGGTGTTTGTTAGTGAACGTGTGGACGCTCACTATTTTCAAAGAAAAACTCGAGATCTTTCACATAAAGAGGAAGATATCTCAGCTGTGGGCACTTATCTCGAGTCCCAGTTTCTCTCTGTAGACATTGGACTTTGGCTACAGTCAGCAGCCTTTTCCATCTAAACCACAGCTTTTTTTAAGGTGTTGCTCCTCACGTTGAACCTCCTGCCATAAACGGTTATATGACAAATCTTGCTGTCATAAAAAGCAAATGCAGCACAAACAGTGAGGCCATTTCACTACTTACTGCAGAGAGCATTCAAAAAATTGGGATCCAAATCATTAAAAACAAGAGGATATGCAAATAAAACAAGTAAAATTACATTTTTGTGCTTCTGAATTGCTTACATTTCTGATGGACAGATCCCAATTTGTAATATTTAAAGTGCAAAGTTGTTTTTCTTATTTTATGTCGTGGACTATAGTACCAGAAATCATCGATCCTTGGGCTAAAATTGATAGTTTGTTCGTGCCTTGACCTTTTTTCTGACTGTCTGAGGCTGCAACAGACCATTTGTCAAGCAATAAACTGCCCAAAGAAGCTCAAAAAGATACCATTGTATTCAGTAGTTCTTACTGACTACCAGTGCATTGGTATTTGGTCTTGTGTAATCCTCTTTAAGTGGTGCCGGCTCTTGAGAGGACCGACACAAAATGCTCGTGGTTTAATTGAGTGCATATCAGTATTAAAAGGTAGAAGCACATTGAATATTAGAGTGTAAAATGACCATAAAATACTGAGTCAGCGTCCGCTAACAAGTTCCAGGCTGAGCCCTTCCTCAACAACCAGGCCGTTCTTTGTTCTTTCAGCAGGTCCAGGTGATCCAGCTCAGCTTAAAGTCGGCCAGTTTAACACCGGCTGCCAGAAAGGAGCGGATTCTGGGGAGGAAATTAGCAGCTAACTCTGCTGAGGTATGTGACCTCACACGGCAGCAGCTAAGCCAAAGACTGAGACCAAGAAACTCTGCAAGCATAACACACACACACACACACACACTAAAGACTAAAGAGAGGGTTTTCTTTATTTAAGAGACCTCATGCAACAGAAGCAGTACCAACATCCTCATATTCAGTGGAGTGTGATTATTACATACAAATGAATGATTTCTTCATGATTGAATGCTTCTATCTATTGAACTACAATAACACTGATATATATATATATATAAATATATATATATATATATATACTATATACAGAGAAATATATTGTCAGATTAAAGCAGTATGATACAGATGCGTTCAAATGAAATGCAGTAATTGCTTTGTACACAAATTTCAAAAATCTTTCAGAAACCTCAATTTGACACAAAATGTGAACACTAGGTATATAAAAACACGTAGAAAAAAAGTCAACATTTCCAAACAGTATAGACAATATTTTCTTCTTTTTTTTTTTTTGCTTTATCCAATTGTATATTTAAGTAAGTTCAACCGATAGCTACTGTTATCAACATTAAAAATAAAAGGTTATGGCCATGTGTGATATTCCTGAATCAGCAGATCAGCCGTTGTAAGAGCCGGTTTTGTTCTCATGCGTCCGGACTGAGTTTGAGGTTACATTAAACTCGGGTGGAACATGAAAACTGAGCACCATTCCCTGTGAGTCTGCACCTCATGGCGCACCTGCAGACATCCTGACCCGCCGCCACATCCTCCACCAGGTTTTCACGGATATGTGCCGCTAAAAAATGGCCTTGTGTTCTCCTGCATCTGGTGTGGCTACCTCTGTTTCCAACCTAAATATCTCTCCCCTCCATTACCAAAATCCTGACTAGACTGGCTAGAGTTTTCATGGGTGGGGTGCGGCGAATAACCGCTCTGATGTTGCCACATGTGTGCGTTTTAAGAGCCGTCAAGGCCAATTAGCAATACGGCGTCAGAATTCAGCGAAGGCCAGAGGTGGAAAGGAAGTGGTTACAGCTACATTAGTTACTTTATTCTGGAGAGAGTGTTGGCAGTCTGAAGTGGCTGCTGACTAAGCGTTTTGAGGAAACAGGAGCATCTGGGGGTGAATTCGGTGTGTGTGTTATAATATGTGCCTTTTTTGACCACAATCCCCCCACAGCACCTGGACAGAGACGGACGCTATGAGTTACTGAAATAAGACTGAGCAGGGTTGTTTTGGGAGGGAATTCAGGACTTCAGCCTTGTGCAAAAGTATTGATCAAATGCCTGATGCCAGACGTCAATCACTTTAAAGTGCCTGTGTAACAACAATCATGATTGAAAAATTACTCAAGAGAACATAAAAATCAGAAGGTGACAAAATAACACTATTGATGTAAACTACCATAGAAACAAAATTTACGACAATCTTCAGAGTGGGTTAGAAATCTTCTGACATCCTGGCGGAGTATGAAAGCGTTAGTGAACCTACACAGCTACTGTCACCTGGTGTAAAAATATATATTTGGAATGCTTCAGACAGATGACTGCTTTCCCTCACTTCCTTTTATGCCACATACGGACTTTGACTTTGGTAACCGAGAGGGCTGTTGGCAAAGGGTGCATAGGATTTCTCATGTTTGTCTTATGGCACGACTGTGAGCACAATACTGATGATAGTTACTATAAAAACCACCGTCTGCATTTCCTGAATAAATACAGTTAATTGCTTAACCCTTATAACCACGTATTAAAGAGACTAGATCCCAGTTTTGTGTTTGGTTAAATAAAATGTAAAAATAAATCTTCCCGCCCTCTGGGGGACATCCACAGCCTGCTCATCGTCTACGTTAGCTGAGGAGGAGGCTAGAACAGCGAGCAGACACAGCTACAGCACCAGCGAAGTCATCGAGAGGCAAGTGTCAGAAAATGGGGGGGGGGGGCCTTCCGTCTTTTGGGACGGTCATCCCCCCTCGATCTGAGCCTCAGTGCCTGCTTCCCTGCAAGGTGTCTCCCTCATTTTGCCTTTGAGTTAGCTGAAGCACCTTTGAAAACCTTTACAGCTAGATCCAGGCCGTTAGGAGGAGAAGGTTTTACAGTCCCCTGATTTGTTTAGAAGGATCCACTTTGGGATCCAAGCCTGGACGTGATCCTTGTTTGACAGTGCATGGATGTATCAAAGAGCACGGACCCATAGATGAGAGGCTGCAGCTCATCTGACTCCCAGACTGGAATAGTTAGTGCCTTATCTAAAGGTTGACTGTGGGTTAGTTTCCTATGACTGTAAGCCTTCTACTTGCCTCCTTCTGCTTATCATTAATGGCTGCAGTACGTTTCTCTAGTTTACGTCAGCATTCTGCCAGCTACAAGCAATGATGTTAGGTAGATAAATAAGATGCAGGGTTGGGGTAAGGCTTTAGAAATATGTCCCCAGGACAAAGTCTCTTTAAGTGGGTTAGACTGTGGTAGGAAGTGAGGGGCTGTCTACCGTCTCCACCTTCTGCTCCGGTGAGCAGCACAGGAAGAGGCGGCTGCCCAGGCTCTTGAAGGCAAATCCAAAGTACATGATGTGGCCCATGGCCACGAAGGAGACAGAGATGATGACCAGCAGGCCGAAGGCCTCCGGGTTCGGAGCCAGAATCACCATGATGAAGTGCAGCAGGTCTAAGAGGTAATTCATGGAGTTCTGGACGCCGTTGATCACACCTCGCTCCGACTCGATCACATTCTCTTGGATGAGCTGGGTCACTGTCAGGTCAAAAGACCACAGGCCTGCGAGAAGGAGATCAACAGTCAGTTCTAATGACATTTTACAGCCACAGTAAATGACTTCAGAGGACAACAGTAGCTGTAGGAAATTTAATCAATGTTGGAATCAAAGGTTGCAAATATTGCTCTGACAGACCATCTACAGAGGTCTTATGTGAAATTCTCGTGACTCATGAAAGACTTCAACCTGTGGACCTGCTTAAGGCACCTTTAGGAAGTCATAATATAGGAAACAGCCTTTTATAATCCTATGAGGGGAAGTGGACATGCCAAGAAAACAAGGACACTCTAATTTCCTTTCATATAACACTAACAAACCAACTTAGACTATGGACTATTTACTTCAGTGGCAATCACTGATCATGTGCACTTTGGAACTTCTATTATGCTCCAGAACAAAATAATATTAAGTACAATATGATGGCATTTAGATAACCAGTCCTCACAGGGAAATACTTTACTCACCAACTCTAGCAGCTATGACGCCAGCAAACAGCAGACTAACAGACATGTAGGACTGCAGAGGTGGCAGCTCTTCAGCTGGTGCAGCAGTGGTGGCGTTTCCACCGGTGAGAATGCTGGTGAGGCTGTGGTCGGCCTCGGGCAGCGTGTTCTCTCCAATCAGGTGGGTGTAAAGGTCCTGGAAGGGCGACACGCTGAGGTCGAAGGGGCTCCCGGGAGCAAAGACTGAGACAACGCACAGCATGAGGCAGGACAGCTGGGCTACGCCCGAAATAAAGCCTGTGCGGATCAGGCCGCACTTCTTGCGAACCCAGGTGAAGGCGACGGTGCCACAGATGCCCGACACGGCCGACGCCCCCATCAGCAGGCTGAGCACCGAGCCGTTGAGGCCCTGCGTGTAGGCGTAGCCTGTGGTGATGCAGTCGAAGCCCAGCACAGTCATGTAGAGGAAGGCAAGGGACATGCCGGCGAAGAAAATGTTCTGGTTGTAGTAGGACATCCAGCCGGCCTTCAAAGTGCGCAGGGGTTCGGACACCTGGTAGCAGCAGCCATGCTGCTTGGGAGGGTCGGGCTTGGCCACAACTGAGGTTTCATTCATCAGCGGCTGGGACGACTCCTCAGGACTCTGGCCGTTCTCCGAGTCTGTGGAAGAGCAGAAGGATGGAGAGATTGGGTTATATTCTGGACCACCATGCAGACCAAAACTTTCCAAACTCCTCCAATGAATGAAGTGTTTATTACCAAAGTTAAATATCAGGATTTTGGTTTTTGAACTCTCAGCTGGTACAAAGCAAACACAAGTTTTCTACTGCAGCTACCTCTCGGGGGGCTGAGCTGTTTGAGCTCCTGCTGCTGCTCCTTCTCCTTCTGGCCGGCTTTCACAGCCAACGCCGGCGTCTTCTGGTAGACCTTCCACAGCAGCGTGTACTCCAGACACATGGAGCACAGGTTCCAGCCAGAGATGAAGCCGCAGCCAATGAAGTGGGAGCCAAAGGCCATTATCTGACCCACCAGCATGGGAGCCAGGATGTTGGTCAGCTGGTCGATAATCCGCACTGTGGCATTCATATCTGTTTCATACAAGAGTGGGAAGGGGTGTAAGTCAATAGTAACACCTGATGCTTCACACCTACATAAATACAATCAAATGTGATGAAACAGTGGCCTATAGTATCAGATTTGACACTGATATTATAGCTGGTTTTAATAAAGAGATGGTTCTAGCACAGCAGAATGATGAAGGTCATTAGGTTCATAAGTTCCCTGAGTTTTTTAATAGCTCATAACAATCAGGAAAAACTGAAGGGACATAAAAGATGGAAGTGAGAGTGAGTCAGCATCCGGGGTTCAAAGTCCGCCCCGCTGAAGAGATCTGATAGCGGGTCACACGAGGCTTACACTCGATGGTGATAAGCCAGCAGCGGGTAACAAACACTGACCTGCCAACGTGCTGCTGTCCTGACCTGCCACAACCACCACCCAGTCCCTCTGGATGGTGATGGATGTAGCTGTGCTGGCTAGGTTGGCGATATTGGCGACGGTGATCACCATAACGTAGCAGGCGGTCTGAAATACAAAATGAGGATATTTTTTATATTTGTGTCATTGTTGAATTTGATCAATATCCATTGTGTGTCCTTAATGGAAAAGGCTGCTCTATATGTTCCTACTGTCAACAAATTCAGTGTAAAGAATATGGCCAAGAATTCATTTATATTGTCAGTAATATAGATTATTCCTCTATTTCTGTCCAGTGGGTCACATTGTTACAGCAGCTGACATGTTTCTTCATTACCATGAACACACGTGGAGTTTGTTTTGACTCGTACAAACACACCGTCCAGTCGCCAGAAATACTCCCTCGAGCTGAGGGTCCTGACCTTTTCGGCTTGTGACCCCGTAAAATTGAGGAATATCGATTTCTGACCCTCCGTCACAGTTTCAGTGTCGACATGAATTAGAAGCACAAATGCATAGTTCTTTATAATCCCTTTAATCATTTTGGGCTTGGTCAGCACTGAAGTAGAGCAAATGTGTATGAGTCCGCAGCTAAAAATAGTCCCCAACAAACACTGTTTACTCCCGTTTGAGTAATGTTTACTCTAGGTGGGGAACTAATGAAGTATTTTAGAGATGGACTAACAAATAAAATACCAATCTTATCATTCAGATCTCGCTATATCAGACTTATAGTAGTTTTCATCACTATTTGGTAAGAACGCCTCCAATTTGAGTTATTTTTATGAGATTTTAGTCATTTTTATCAAGTAATTTTATGGATTGAACCCCTCTCATCATCAAAAATCCTACTGTAAAATGAGACTTGGATCCTGAATAGCTCGGATTTGAAGTGCTTCAACAGGCCAGACCACATTTCTCTCTCTCTCTCTCTCTCTCTCTCCCTCTCTCTCCATCATGTGACGGGCCTTGAAGAACCTGCTGACTACACAGCCTTCAACCAGACACTCAATCTCCTGTGCCACAGACCTCTCTCCACCTCCGCACACTCCCGACTCCAGCCTTTCCTCTAAACACTCTCACATGCCGAAAGCCCCCCCCCCCACCCGAAGGCGTCCTACAAATGCAGAGGGCAACCCTGGAGACGCCCCCCCCCCTCCCCGTGACAGAAAGGCTTTTGTGTATTTCAACCTGACACCCTGACCAGTCAAGCAGGATCAGCTCCGCATCTCCGTGGACAGGGAGCTCATGTGCAGCCACATAGCTCAACAAGTGTAAACAAGCCCCTTGCAAAACACGGAGAAATTTTCTTTCCCTACAAACACACTTGAGGATATGTGTGCGTGTCTAATCACCTCTCATGCTCTGTTTCCTCATGATAAGAAACCGTTTATGAACGTGGCACAGCAAAAAAAAAAAAAAGACCAGCTGTTTGATACGTCAGTCTTGTAAAACTAAAATTTAAATAACGATTAACCTACTGTGTCCATTTAAAATCAGCAGAACAAATGGTCAAGGATCTAAACTCCTTTCACTCAGCGGTGAAGTGGTCATAAATCGTGTTGACGCACGAGTCCGTATCTGTAACAGTAAGCAAGTTCCAATCCCGGGGTCAGGAGTGCTGTGCTTGAGGAAAAGAGGTGAAAAGGCTTTCGCACGAAAAGCACCATGAGATCACGTTGAAACAGCGTGTGTGTAAGAGACAGCACAGGTCGGATCTTACCAGAATCCATCCATTGTAAAGCTCCACAAGCTGTTCTTTGAACTGGAAAACAACCATCAGGAGGATCCCACACACGATGACGCAACTGTTCTGGACGAGCAGCGAAGTCTGGGCCACTGTGGAAACACCCCGAAGAACATTAGGGACAGAAATTTGATTAAAGACAACAGATTTCTTGTCTGATAAACTAGTTCATTAGAGTGCTTTAACAAGATGGTTGGACACATTCCACGCTCCCTGGTCTAATCTAATAGTGTCTTTGCCAAATTCCTCTGGATAAACATTCCACGATTTGTGCATTTAACCGTGAAAACAAGGGAGGAAAACAGCACATGTGCACACTGTACGCTCCACATCTAACTTCACGACAAAATCTACAAATTTTAGGGCATTTTGTTCATCAAATCCTTAAAGAGCAACTACACTCGGCTTTTGATTTGTGCTGCCTCACCTCTGAGCCTGGGGTTTCTGTCCACCCAGTCCCCGATGATGGCCCCCAGCAGCAGCACGGAGCCGGCCACCACCAGCCCGTACACGGCCGTGAGCAGCAGGCTGTTCCCGTACAGCTCCACCAGGAAGACAGCCACGGCGAAGTTCCACATCCGGTCACCCTGGGAATTCAAATTCGGATCATTTACAGCCTCGTTTGATTCAAACAGTCCACAGGGGAGGGCCGGGGGGCGAAATGTGATTTGGGTGCCGCATAAATAATAGAAGCCTTCTCTGCTTTCGTGGGCTCAGACTACCTCTTCAGTTTAATCTACCCTTTTGGCATGGGAGCTGTTTGTGAAGACCAGTATTGTGTGGTGAGCTACACAGGGGGGTCATTTAGCATTGTAATGACAGTCACACCAACACATAGTGTGACAATAACACACCAATGCTGTGTTACACTGACTTTGACACTGAAAGAGCCACACACACATGTAGCCTGTCATCATGGCGAGCACACACACACACACACACACACACACACACACTGTCATTTAAACAGACAAGAGGATGCTCACTTGGTGCTGGTGTCAGTGTGGTGCTGTCTCTTACCCATGTCGACAGAGCATGGCCCATGTAAATCAGGAATTTAGCCGAGCTGAAGAAGTCTCGGACGGATTCTGTGAAGAAAAAAAAAAAAACGAGAACAGTTTAAATTCATGACCCAGCCGGTGGTCCTCATCCATCTTTCTCCTCGACACATTCAGCCGTTTAGCCAATGAAAGATAACCTACCGCAGCACGTCTTCTTACGTCCAGAGTTATCCATTTTAAAGGCTGTCCGAAATGTCACAAATGCTTGTCTTTTTTTTTTGGTTATTTTTTGTTGTATTTTGCACTGCGCTGTCTTCTCTGTTGTGGTATAAAGACCCGGGCTAACGCGGCATCTTTACTGTCGACAGCGACACAAAAACAAAAATAAAGAGACACGGCGTTTCTCCCCCTTTTCGCCTTTCCAAACTTAGCTATCACTGTAGCTGAAGTTGGAAAGAAATAGTTGTATGGGCTAAACGGCCGGTTGGTGTGAAAAGCGAGAAGCTGGGAGCTGTGTCGCTGCTCCGGTGGACGGTGCTCCTGCTCCTGCTCCGCTCTGCTCCGCTGTGTTTACGTCCCGCCTGGAATATACCCACGCTGTCACGTGACCTGCCGTATTGACACAGTGCTGAAAACAAACGGGGTCCTCCTACCTGCACGGACAAAAACAGCTGGACCGTGCGTGTGTGTGTGTGTGTGTGTGTGTGTGTGTCATTGTCTGTCACTGGTGTGCATGTCTTTTACAGAAAGGGTGAGCGACGATTCGGCCTCATCAGCACCCGATCAAAGATGTCTAAATCCTCATTCACAGCGGATGAACACATCTCTGGCCCGCTCACATTTGAAATCAGTCAGCTGCTGTCAGGCTCTGTGTGTGTGTGTGTGTGTGTGTGTGTGTGTGTGTGTGTCTGATTACACACTGCAGTGGTTGCTCCCATCTTCGGTGAAAGAAGCAATTCCACAATGTAAAAATATCCCATTACAAGTCCTGCTAAAATCACATGTGTTGTGGGGAGAATACACTGGGATTATCAAAAATACTACTAAGTATTTGTTATGCATATATATGTATGTATAGATCATTTAATTGAAATGTTATTACTGCATTAATACTGTTGTAGTTGGTCGGGGTGGAGCAAAGTGTTTCCACTGTAAGTACTGTTAGGTAGTTTAATCTAGATCAAATCTTCCAAATTTAACCAATGTATCATTATGTGAAATCTGTAATCTGCAAAGCAACTAGTCCCTGAAGCTGTTCAAATAAAAAGAGTCGAGTTACAGCTAAACTGTTTGCTGCTGAAATGTTGTGGGATAGAAGTAGGCATGAAATTGACTTACTCATGTTCTCCACTTAATACAAAATTAAAAGTACAGGACTTACAGGACTAGTTGTGCAGCGGTTCTCTTTATCTTTATCACGTCAAGAACCCCTAAACTGAACCAAATTAGACCACAATTTTGTTTTGTTGCCTCCCATCTGATGGGATTTTTGTTTCAGATGCTTTTTTACCTTAAGCGTATGAAACCCTTGACCAAAATAGTCATACACTCTGTGTTACTTATAGATGAGAATTATAGTGAAAATAAATGCCTTTGGGTCCACGGACCCCACTTTGAGAACCACTGTGGTAGAGAGTCCACTGAATCAGACCAATAAAACTGTTCCTCCTTAAATGGAGATATGTTTAAGACGTTTTCACCTTTAATGTTTTTTTGATTACATGCTGCCTTTTCTCTTTATACATAAGCAGAGTCGGAGAAATACTGACTGTACGTGATACAAAGAAGCAAACAATCAAAGAGAGCAAAAGTTAAAGATTGACTGAACTTGTGCATTTGATGCCACACAACACAAACCGCTGTTGTTGCCTTGACCTGATGAAGGTGTTTACCAAGAGGCATGTTGCATTAGAGCCGTGCAGCGAACAAAGAAAAAATGTGTACAGAGAACATATTTGGATGACTTGCACTTGTCCACCTATGTCAACAGAACAGGATCACGGCTGTAATTACAGACTGCGTGGATGAGAGCTCCTCGGCCCGCATCCATAAAAAGTAATCAACACTGGCTCAGTGAGCACATGGCTGACATCTTTTGACTGTACACTTAACCTGGATGTGGGCTACAAAAGGCTGCTACCAGCTCAGTGGGACCCCTGCGCCTTGTGTCACCACTGAAACCTCCCGTGCTCTCTCCGGGGATGTGTTTCAGGCTCTTGATTGGTCTGCTGAATAATGCCAGCACACGCAGCTCAGTAGGTTAGTGTGCAGATAGTGTGTGGTTTTCATATTATATCACTCAGAAGAAGTGTTTGACTGTACAAGGATCTGACGCAGACGTGGCCCTCTTGTTTAGAGGATCAAGTGACAGCTAAGGCAGGTCAAGCTCTGGACTTACTGACCGTTCCAGTTTTTTCAACTCATCCCTACAGGGCTACGAAAGCTTAAGTATGACAACAAAAATGTGCTCCATCAGGTTCCTCATCTCCCTGCAGCACACACCAAGCACAGAGGCACTCAAAAACAAACACCCCAAACTTTTGGTTTAATCCAGTGAGTGCTGAAGCAGAGCTATGCTTGGCTCGTTGTGAGAGATTTCCATTTCAGTCATCTTGCTCCAATAAACAGTTATTATCATATCCAGTGCTGTTGCAAAATATGAGCTGTATTTTAATACCCTGATGCTTTAATTACACCAGTGAATTCCAAAAGGGTGGAGTGTGGAGCGCTTGTGCAGCCTTTTCATTGTTCAAATAAAGAAAACACTGCAACCTCACAGTGTATGTATGTCGATGTATGAAACCACGAACTGAGACATACAGTAACCAAATGCGTTACATGATCGTGTCTAATTTGGCTTCTCAGCGGCATTGTTTATAGTGGGAAAGGGAAGGAATTCTATGTTAGTGGGTCATTCTCAGTGCAGGACTGTCCTTTGTGTACAGCATGCGTCTGAGGCTGGGTTACCAAGCAGGCTAAACCAGCGATTCCCCTGCGGTCCTAGACCTTCAGGGTCACATTCACTATTTGGGGAAAGTTAAATAAGAAGACCAATAGCCCTCTCATATGGAGCTACAGCCATACCAAGCTTAGCTTAGTGCAAAGACTGGACGTGGGGAAACAGCTAGCCTGACTCTGTCTAAAGCAACAGAATCTGCCTCCCAGCACCTCTATAGCTGACTAATTAACATGTCAAAAACAAAATGTGTGCATCCATAATGGGAGAAATAAGAGACAAGGTGGGAGAAACAAGGTGCCAATTGGGGGGGGGGGCACCTTTTGGCTCATTTTTGCCTATGGCGCCCTAGGGGGTTAATCCGGCCCGACATTGGGCTCTCATTTGTGATCCTTGTCCAGCCAAGCAGCACTTGGGATGTGTAATGAAGTCATTATCGACATATAGTCACTGTATTTCAGCATGTGGTACTGTTAATGTGTGTGAAAACACTCACTGCTGCTGGGCTACTAATAAATCTGCCTCTTCTTCTTCTTCTTCTTCTTCTTCCACGTAGGCCTTCTCTGTGCCATCTCATCGCATGAGGGAGCAAAACTGACGCTAATAGGAAGCATAAGCACATATTTTCAGCCAAGTGATGACAATAGGCACTTCTAGCCCTTTGTGATCTATTCAAGGATCACAGAGAGCTCTTAGCCGTTTGAAAGTCTGCACACATTGAGCTGGTACAAACAGATTACCAGCCGCACTATTAGTGGGCCGGTGTGTCAGGTACCTGTCATCAGCGGTCAGGCGGCTGCTATGTCATTTTGCGGCCATGTGACCTGCAGGTATGTCTGTCCCAGGCGGGATCCCTTTTCAGCCCGGCTGTGGAACAACAAGCCGTGTTTACGTCGGGCTAAATTTGTACTTCCAGGACAAAAATATGAGCATGACTTGCCTCCTGTGGCTGTAAGTTGTCTGACACTCACAAGCCACAGCTAAAGAAGGGACAGAAGTGGAGGGAGGATGTGAGGTCTCACCTGTGCACGAGGCTGGATCAGGTTATTCATCTGTTCTTCGTGCAGGACTTCTATTCTTTTTGTGTTGAGCTCTTAGACCTTGTTGCAATAGAGCTAAAGGGTATTACAGTACAGCTCCCTCGGTTCAGCTCTTTGATTGATATTTAGCTGGAATAAGTGAGGCCGGGCTCTTGAGGTCTCCCCTCTGGACACAGTAAGATTACCAACCATCCAAGTGACCAAAGAACACCAGAAACAATGACTAGAATTGTCACCTTTACCCATTTTTGGAACACAACAGTGCTGTGGTCTCATTGTCTCTGTGGATATCTACCGCTGCCCAGTGCCTCAGACGCTGATGCATGCCTCACAGCTCCACCAGGGAATGATAAACATCAAAGGTCACCGTCTGGCTGTGACGGCCAGGCCACCTTTCCCCAAATGACAGGCCTTTTTTCCAGGGAATGAACAGGTAAACATCTGACAGCTGTTTCAGATCAATACAACATCAGCTGAGTGGGCAGCAAACCAACATGAGACCTCAGACAGGTGTGTTTGTCTGTCACGTTCCAGGTTCCAAAGGGCCTGCTGGAGCGGGATCAATACTCAAATCATCCAGGATAATTTCTCTGTTGCCCTCTGCCAGGTCAGGGAATCTTTTTAATGGAATTAAAGCACACGTGAGTGGAAGGCTGCTGGTTTGAATCCCTGCATGCTGAGTGAATGAGTAATGCTTCCACGCTCCCTAACTCTGGGGAATGCCATGTCAGTCAGTCCATCACTTTGGTCCACACACACACACACAACACATATTGGCTGGATTGCCACAGCATGGCCGCTCTTGTAAAAATGTATTTCTGGCTTTATTTATGGGCAGATATATTGTACATATTTTTAATATGGAAGGGAAGGAAACGGGAAATCTGGCACTAGGACCAAGGCAAGGGGTCTAATATACTTAAGGGTCTAAGATACTTAAATCAAATTGATGAATCAAAATAAGTCAGGCTGTTCGATTGTCATTATAGTCTTGAAATAACATCATGAATATATGTTTCAAGCAATCTAGTTTGGATGTTAAAGACAGAGTTGCTTATCAAGACAAGGCAAATGACTTTTTGAAGTAGGTCAATAGATTCTCCTTAGAACACAATCCATTTCTACTAATAACTGGACCATCTAGATTTTGAATCTAAATGTAAGAATTCTCATTTATTTACTTATTTATTCATATTTGGTTAGATCTGCAGTTTTTGCAGTGTAGGTAACTTTGAGTGCTGTAAACACTTTTGATTTGGTTTTAATGATGGCTGGTTTGTATGATGTGGTTCATTATCTGTAGTCTGCCTACATATTTTGTGACAATTTCCTCTTTCTATGCATAACTCTACATGACCCTGTCTGACATTGAGCCCCTGTAGTGTTTTTTTTTTTTTTTTACCTGTTCATTTATTGTTGATGTGTTTTATGTTATCTGTATAACTGCTCCATCCCTCCTATATTATGACCTACATTTGGGCCTAGCACATCCTTTATTTCATGCATTATCAATAAAATGTATGTTTTTGGTAAAGCTGTCTCTGGCTCCAGTTTATTCTGGGTCTTGTGTGTTGAATATCACCCGGTCACATTTATACTTTTTCACATTATTATTGTCAATTTTTATATTTTATATTGATGCTTCTTGATGTTTCTCTTACTGTGTGCCCCAAAATACTAAAGCAGATTCCTTGTACATGATACCTGTACCTGATTCTGATCTGTGAGTGCCCTTTGTGTATCTCACATAATGGACAGAATGACAATCAAGCCAGTAAGGAGCAAAACATGTTTTCGTGCAACTACGTCAGTAATGTTTACTGTTTATTCCAGATTTTTTTGGTCCTACACACACTTGTGATACTCATGTTGCCATTGGGGGTGATTTCCTTATTTTCCTCATCACCTGAGTCAATTTTCCAACTTGGTGGAAACCATGGTGATTAAAGCCATATGACTTAAGCTGACTGGCACAGGCCAAGTTTTATTTTTTTATTTTATTTAGGAAATGTTGGGGGGGGGGGGTTAGCATGCTCTCAGTGTGACAGCATTGTTCCGCCCAGAGACCTGCTGGTCTGGTCCTGCTCAGTCCATATCTTCAGTACAATTCTTTAAACTTGGTGAATATTTTCCAAAACATTTTGTCTATATTATGCTTTTATGTGTCAGTAATCTCATTTATAATCAATTGTAATGAATGTATTCAATTTGGAACTTGTTGTAGACTTTACAACATACAACCTGTTGACAGCTCTGGGAACAGTTTATCTTTATCTAACAGTCTTTCTGTACTGAGTGTACAGAGTTTGTTTTGATTGATATGTAGTAAGGATGGATTTTCCTCAAATGCCCTAAAGGGTTCATCACAATGTGATGTTTCAGTGAGGGGGCAGAGTCGTAACAGAGATAAAGGATAGAAATAATATATCATAAAGAGACCTAAATTACACAGCTTGAAATCAATTTTCTTTATAAATATCTGCACAAATTTGTACTATGTAAATACACATATAGAGGACACACACACACACACACACACACACACACACACACACCCACACACAGCCTGAAATGAACATAAAATATTTTTGTATATATTAAATGGAGGAGTAAAACGTGTCACCGCCCACCTGCAGGGGGCAGCAGAGCCAGAACCGGACACACCTCCGCACCCGGAAGAGCCTTCAAGGCTGCTGGACCAGCGTGTGTTTACAGTGTGAGGTTAGCTCATACATGGCTCTGTGGGTCACCCACATTCATATAAACTGTATCCACGTTTAGTCTGACCAAAATGTCGTCGAAAGGCGACACTAACGATAATTTTGAAGGACAGTCTGACCTTAAGGAGGAGCTGAACACAAAGGTGAGGTTAGCTAAGGCTAATGTAGCCACAGATAGTCGCTGGTAAACATGATGCAAACCTTAATGTCAGCATAACAGCTGCCGTGTTGCCTTCTACTGACTATCTTTCCTACTAGCTACTTGTCTCTTAGGTACCTTAAAGTGTTGTCTGAATATTTTCCATTCATATCAGACCAGTGAAGTAATTCGTGTTGCTGACTTGCAGGTCAAGGAGCAGAAGATTGTAGTGGACGAGCTCTCCAATCTGAAGAAGAACAGGGTGAGTAGAGCTGTGCTAAAGCAGCCACAGCCAAAGTCTACCTGAAACCGTTTATTTACTCGTGGTGACTTTCTTCTCTCAGGAAAGTGTATTTTTGTGTGCTTTAATGTACATTTTGTCTGTATTTTTCTCCCAGAAAGTGTACACTCAGCAGAGGAACAGTAACATATTCTTCCTAGCAGACAGGAGCCTGGTACTGAGTTCACACAAACGTAAGTCCATTAAACTTTCTATATATATAATCTATCCCTTATTAATAAAATGTCAGCATATCACATCATAACAGATGATATTTTCCATCTCCAGAGGAGCTGGAAAGCATGAAAAGGGAACTGCAGGATATGTAGAAGCGACCCTCGCCACGACAATGTGCGGCATCTTTTGTCTGTTGAGTTTGTCACCCACTCAGTTTGAGTGGGACAAAAAAGTTCACCAACATTTGAAGAGAAGAGGGCCCAACACGAGCAGGGATCTCACCGTTCGAGGTCCCTGCTATCAGTGTTTATTGTCAGCCCACGTTCTTCACATGAGAGGTCTCCTTACCCCTCAGCCAGTTGAAGACGATGCTGGAAATGTCCTGCTGTGGAACGGGGAGGTTTTTGGAGGTCTCTCAGTGATGCCAGAGGAAAATGACACTGGTGTTCTGTCCCAGCGGCTATCATCCTGCAGCAGCCCTTCAGAGATTCTGTTCATCCTGTCTACGGTACGGGGACCGTGGGGGTTTGTTTACTACCAAAAGGCTGGAGGCTACCTCTGGTTTGGCAGAGACTTCTTTGGCAGGCGAAGTTTGCTGTGGAAATTCGATGAAGAGGCGAGCGCCTTGACCCTGACTTCTGTGGCAGCCCGCGGTTCAGGGCCTGATCGGTCTGCTTGGCAGGAAGTTCCAGCGGTTGGCGTGTACAGGATCAACCTGAAGGAAGTTACGGAAGCCGGCTCTGTGATGTTGGAGGTTTATCCTTGGGCTCAGAGGGGAAATGATCTTGTCTGCAGTGAAACTATCCTGGAGTCTGTCCCCAGTGGCTGCACTGCCGTGATGAACCAGTCAGGCCTTGTGCTCGCCTCACCTGTGTGCCCTCTTAATACATCCATCCCCAACTCGTTACATGAGACAGATATTCATCCAAACTCACATTCGTGTGTCAAGGATCTGGAGCAGCTGCTTGCAAGCAAAGAGAAAAGTGATGAGGTGAACTGTCTTATAGATGTTCTCAGTGAGGCAGTGAGGCGACGTGTTCAGTCGCTGCCATTCAGCGTACAAGACGACCTCTCCCCTACTAATGACGGTGCTAGTGTTGCCATACTGTTTTCAGGAGGTATCGATTCAATGATCCTGGCTGCTTTGGCTGACCGTCACATACCTGCTCACCAACCAATAGATCTTCTCAATGTAGCATTTAAACTACAGGAGCCAAAGAAGCAGAAAGAGTCTGCGAAGAAAACCAAAAAGCCCAAAAATAAACCCACAGCTTCTAATACTGATGGTGCTGCTTCCCCAACATCCGGCCCCTTTGACGTTCCAGACAGAATTACTGGGAAAGCCGGCATCAAGGAGTTACAAGGCTTGAATCCTGACAGAAGATGGAATTTTGTTGAAATCAACGTAACGCAGGAGGAGCTGCAGAAAATGCGACAGGAACGCATTTGTCATCTGGTGCATCCACTGGATACGGTGCTCGACGACAGCATTGGATGTGCCGTGTGGTTCGCAGCAAGAGGGACAGGGTTCATCACAGAGGACAATGACCAGAGTGCCTTCACATCCTCAGCAAAGGTAACCTACAAACATCAGTCTTTCTGGGAACAAAGGCTTCTGAGCTCAGTTAAACTTTTAACCACTTTTTTCTTATTGTCCTAGTTACAATAAAATTACTTATGTTTCACGATTCTCAACAACCACATCGACCTGCTTTTCTGTGTTGCTACTCGATGACTGCAGGTCATTCTGACTGGCATCGGAGCAGACGAGCAGCTAGCAGGTTACTCCAGACACAGAGTCCGATTTAAGATGTCCGGACACGAGGGACTGATCCAGGAACTGGCCATGGAGCTGGCCAGGATCCCATCCAGGAATTTGGGCAGAGATGACAGAGTGATAGGGGACCACGGGAAAGAGGCTCGGTAGGTGTGCCGTCTGTCTCAAGTGCACATCACGAAATACCAGAGCCTGAAAGTGAGGCCTCGAAGTTGCCTTTTTTCTGTACATCAGAACCAAAACTTTATTTTTCACCCAGCAAAAACCTCAGCATCACCAACAGAGGTGTGATGTGAGATCTATATTAATGAGGGAAGTTATTATATTCTATCAGTCACTGCTTTTTTTGCCACATTTCTTAGTGCATCACTGCCACCTAATGTCAGTCAGTGGAATAGCGTGAAACCATAGTAAGTGGTAAATGGACCGTACTTTTATAGCGCCACTAGTCTTTTTGTCCTCTCATAGCGATGTAACACTACATTCACACTCACACACCATTCATTCACTGATGGCAGCACCATACGAGGTGCCAACCCTCTCATTGGCCGGAGACCAACCATTCACACACACATTCACATGCCCAGTCACAGCTTCAGGAGCACTTGGACACTTGGACATGCAGACAGATCTTCTGATAAATAGATGACCTGTAAGCTACGTGGGTGAAACATCTATTCATTGTTCAGGATAGAGCATCTGAATGTTACTCTGGCCTCTGCAGATTTCCCTACTTGGACGAGGACGTGGTGAACTACTTGAATTCTCTGCCCGTGTGGGAGAAGGCGGATCTGTCGCTCCCCCGAGGTGTCGGGGAGAAACTCCTCCTGAGACTGACAGCGAAGCAGCTGGGCCTCGGCCGATCTGCCGTCCTGCCCAAGAGAGCCATGCAGTTTGGCTCCCGCATCGCAAAGATGGAGGACAGCCATGAAAAGGCCTCGGACAAATGCACAAGACTCCTGACTGGGTAGATACAGCATTGGTTGTAATGAGAAGAAAACACAAACGATTTCAATAGAAAATATTCAGTATAAAATTGCATACAATTAAGATTTAAATGCATATTTACAATTAAAACGACTGATTTACAGAAAAACAAGATTTGACATTCAATTTTTTGTGCTTGCTTTGGCACATATTTTAACACTGCGTAATAAATATGGCGTTTTTGTCCATTTCTGTTTCATCTACACCATGTAAGACTCGACATCTCGGAGTTTTTCTCTGAAGTAACGGTCACATTCAATATAGGAAGGCAGGTTTCCAACATCAAAACGTCCAGAAATCTGATGAACGTAAACCGGCTTCCTGGAAGGAGCAAAAAGGAGAATTTATTGAGAAATGAAAAATAAAATAGGAGACAGCCGGATGAATTTAAATCTCACTTTTGACCACAAGCAGAAAAGAACAGCAGCTGTCTGACACTCCAGATAAAACTACCTTGGAATGAGCCAAGACACAAAGTTTCCCGGGGCGTCTTTCTCATCAATAGGGGTCTCCTACGGAAATAAAAAGTCGTGCATAAAAGGGGAACTAAAAAACACAGTTTACTCTTCATATCTCCTATGTGGGTCTACCTTCTTTTCCTCCATGAAGGCATCCAACAGAGGAAGGCTTTTCTTTGAGAACATGTAGAAACAGGGACACTGTAAAACAAAGATGGTGATTAGCTGGGTGATCAAAAGATACGCAGTGTGAATACACACTGTACGTGTTGAGCGTCACAAAAATACCACTTACATTCACATATTAATATATACAAACGTGACGCGGACGTAGACACCCTCTTAGAGCTGAGAGTCTTTTCTGTCACTGTCCTAATACTTTGTGACTGCACAGTTTCAGATCAGGTTGGCAGCTTTTCTGCCCTAAACCCAACCTCCTCAAGACTATAAGCAGAATTTCAGGCGGCTCTCCCTGTTTTCCACAGAGATTGTAGAGATGTTTAGCATCAGTGTGGACAGGCATCATGGGACATTACAGACCGGCTTTGTCGAGCGTTTGTGGTGAACTTACTGCTCTCCTCGACTGTGTCTCAGAGGGAAGAGGTTTCTCCTTCATGCAGAGGACGCGAAGATTGCCGTCTACTTCCAGTATTCCATATTTCTGAGTTTCTGTGCAGACACACAACAGATCGAAGTGCGAGCATGAGGCCGAACCGCATGTGACTTAGGATGAGATTCAGCCCTTTCTCCAACAGCATGCGTAAGGTTACACTCACCCTCCTCTTTGCACTGGTATGAGAGCACCAGACAGTTGTCCTCACACTTTGCCTGGAGGTCACTAAACCTTTCCTTTACTTTACCGAGGCTAAAGTCTTCTTTGAAGAGGGTGTCGCTGTAAAGGATGGAGGAGGAGTTGTATCAATTTGGCAGAAAGGCCTTGATTGTGTAACATAACCTCTACGTGGCAGCATCGACGGTGGTAACTCACCCCCCAATTACTACGACGTGGTCTTCTATCTTGAAGTGCTTTACCGCAAGCTGCAGGCAAGCCACAGCACCAAGGCGCCCCTGGTGGAACAGCCAAAAGAGGGTTAAAGAATGAATTTCTAAGGGCCAAAATGTGTAGTGGCAGTGATGGTGGGAACAGTAATTGTGTTTACATCATTGCTTCTCGTTTGATCGCTGAGAATCTGGACATTTGTGAAATGCGATGCCCAATCTTGAAATGCAGCAAAGTACAGAGCGTTGGTCTGTGGAGAGCAGAGGAGCAGGGGGGGGTCATTCATGCTCAGGTCAGGGTTAGACTAGTCAGACAGATGGATACTGACCACAGTCTGTATTGGTTATAGGTTTATATGCAAAATGTGTCATGCTTTTATTACAGATCACTGGATTATTATTAGTGATGCATATAACATATAAATACCATATTTAAACAGTGTGATGACTTCATGGAGCTCATTTGGGAGTAAACAATGCATCATACTTTCAAATCTGATCACACTGTTAGTGTTTTCTGAGTAAAATCCACACACGCAAAGTTACTACTGTTGGATAAATATAGTGGAGTCAAAAGTACACCACTTCCCTCTGACATGCAGGGCAACATGAGGATAAAAGATGCACAATCTAAAATACTCAGAGTACAATCAGCTAAAGTACTTGTGTGGACGAACCACACCGCATTACTCACAACAACATAGATGCGGTCCACAGAGCGGGAGGCGGTCAGAGCCTGCACCCAGTGGGAGATCAGGGCGCACGGTCCCACCGGCAGCAGCGGCTTGGCACAGCCGGCCAGGTGGGCGAACCTCCCGCTGCTGTCGGCCGCCACATCTCTGTGGAGCCTGGTGCCGTATCCGGCAGCGAGAATTACGGCTTTCATTTACAGTCGGAACTGGGAGAAACGCTCGTCAGCTGCCAGCCGAGTGACCTGGTTGTTCGCCTTGTAGTGGAAACAGGGAAGAGACGAAGGGGCAAAGTTGGGACTTGGCACTGACTCTAATCTCGCGAGACTTTACATACGCGAGACGAGAGCTTAGCATTTAAGGCGCTTCCGGTTGCAGTACACAAAAAAATTATAGCTTCTTGCGGTGATTTCACAGCAAAGTGAAGAGAAAACAAAACTAACATTTTGATTAAATCAAGCCGCTTGTCGGTGGAAAAACATATTGGTCCAGTTATAGTTTGAATTATTCAGTGTTATTTGATACTCAACGGAAACTACAGAACTCACAAGAGAAACTCTTTCCATGTGCAAACTTGCAGCCAATGAACTTGATGAAATGTAAATAAAAGATGTAACAGCTCAAGAGGTGCAGATTAATCCATGTACTTTTAGAAGTGAGAATGACAGATGGATGCATGTCCCTTATCGAGGGTGAAGAGTGTAAATTTAACACTTGAAAAGACACACAACCAGGGGTTCGGAGCCACAGAGTCATAACTATCCATTTTGCGTTGAACATGCTGCAACAACTACTGTGCACTCATCCCACCTGAACACTGTTCTGGAGGTGTAGGTGACAGATTTGTGCTGCACCACAGGGAAGCAGTGGAACAAACCGCATTGAAGCAGACTGTGAATTTTGTTGATTTATTTAGCCAACTCACCATGACAGGACATACATTTGGAATACTTCCAAAATCTGTTTTCTACAAATACAAAAAGAACAAAGATATTTCTTGACAACAAATCCTGGGGGAAAAAAAAAAAAAATCAGTGGGATGTTTGCAGAAGAGAGAAATGTTCATTTGTTTTGAGCAGTCACTCTATATCTTCACTGCTGCTTTCAGCCTCAGGTCCTGCTGCATCAGCTTCTACATCTTGTGCTGTTTCCTGAAGGTCTGAAGGTTCGGGCTCAGACACCTCCATCGGTTCCTTAGCTGGCTCAGGTTGAGGTGATGGTGTCTCTTCTGCCGTTTCCAACTCCCCCTGAAGAGAACCAGAATTAACTTACAGGGCAAAACGGGACCTAATGGTAGTACTAGAATACAGAACTTTAGGCTATTTGCAGACGCTGTCACTACGTCCTGACAGTGGAACATGAGACTGATAATCTGTGAAAAAACAGGTTCCTTTGACTCCTTCTAATGTCAAACAACCAATCTGAACATGAGACACAGTGTCAATCACTGCTTGCGCAAGTTCTATTCAGCTCAATAATAATAATCAATCAATAATGTGACGTACGGTTTCAATGCCACACATTTAACGTGTAATCACAGGTCGAAAGATCTAACCGGTCTACTTCATACAACTCAAAACATGTTGGAAATGATTAATGACACATCTATTGTTACTTCATCTTACCTGGGTACTGGGGTCCTCGGTTTCCTCCTGAATCACTGGTTCTGACTCTTCCTGCTCCATTGGTTCTTCCTCGTCTTTTGTGACGGCCGGGTGCTGCTGGACTGGCATCTCGGACTCTTGCAGTGCCGCAGTGGGAGCCTCCTCTTCAACCGAGGCAGGGGCTGCTTCCATCTGTATGATAAAAGACGAGGATATGGTAACGGATTATGAATGAATAGAGGGATTGTTTTATTTTGTGATGTGGAGAAAGTGGACCACAACATATTACTGCACAGTATATGAGACATTAGGTAAGAACTGGCTGAGCATTAACACAGACAGTTCAGGTTTATCGTGATGCCTATGTCACTGAGGACAGGGCGTTATGAACCGTGTCAGTTACCTCTCTCTCCTCGACAGGCTCTACAGGTTTTGGTTCGAGCTTTTTATTTGCTTCCAGGACCAACATGATGGAGGCAGGTATGTGGGCTTGCTGTTACAAAGACAAACGAGGCAGCTGGTACATAAGAAATCCCAAGATAAGTACATTTTTCTTACTGTAAATTGAGGTTCAGTAAACTGCTCTTACCTGATGAGGTGTGAAGGAGTGGACATGCAGTAGAAGAGGGTCTCTCATCTCTGGGCAGCGTTCAAACACGCTCGTCAGCTGTGCGGGTGGCAGCTGTAGGAGCACGCTGTACGACTGCGGCTTTGTCCTCTGGCAGCACTTCACAAATCCCTCCCACACTTTGGGATACTTCCACACCTGCAGGACGAGCAAAAATGATCAGTGTTCATTAGGACACCGGTGCCTGTAGAAACCAGGAATATTTGGCTGGGGTTTGGTGCTGACCTGCTTGACGATGAGGCGGGACAGGATGTTCATGACGAAGCCTCCCAGCCGGGGATACATGGTCAGGGACTGGATGACGGTACGCATGAGCAGCATGGGGAGGGGACTCTGCTCCATCAGCTGCTGCATCACCACCGCCAAAACCTCCGATGTGTACACGTTCTTCTCCCCAAAGCACAGGTTGGTAGCTGTGGTGCAGACACAGAACGTTTTCATTGACAGCTGTCGTACATGTACAACAGAAAGCAATAAATTCATCGATTTGCTCATCATAGCGGAAAAAGGTAACCTGTGCTCTGTTACACTCAATTTCATTTATATTTCAGACCCAAACCCATCTACAGTGTATGACAATGATCCATCTCAGAGGAATTGAAAACCAACTTGTTTTTAGTTACACTGAACAGTGTATCTGTCCAACATATCTCAACATCTAGGAAATGCGATGCCATGAAATTTACTACATTTATTAGACAGCAACTTGGGTGCAAGTGACAAAAACATTTAATGTAACATAGTAAGCTTATTGCACGTTGGCTTTAATAGCTAATCATCAGCTAATCATTTGATGGCTGCAGCTTTGAATAGAGATTAGAGGAACAACCACACCTACTGCTGGGTAGGTTTTGATCGGTTGATCGTTGAACACTGACCTTTTATGATAGACTTCATATCACATTTGTTTGAGTCTATGTTGTGTAAAGCAATCAGCAGGTCTCCTGGGGTGAGAGGGGACACGGACGAACTTCCCTCACCTGACGGACAAACACACAACAGTGAGAAGACGTCACGGACTCCTTCACCGGAAAGACTCCTCCACGGACACTTATACATACTTTTATTCTAATTCTTTAAAAATATTGTAACAGAGAATAAAGGGACAATGAAATCATTTGAAAAAAAAATGTATTTTTACATGTGCTATTAATTATATTAAAACATTTTCTGCTCATTATTGGCTAGAATAACACGAACACTAATTTAAAAAGGCGACATGAGATCTACCAGTGGAAGACATGAATGACTCTTACTGTGCTGAGTGCCCAAGAGACGGTTGAAGACCTCCTTCACCACAATGGGGTTGAGTTTGATCAGCTTGGGGAGAGCCTGGATGACCTCATTCTGCGTGAGGAAAACGACCAAAACGTTACGTAAAAATCCACAAGAGAATTCACTAAAACTATCACACATTAGTAAGAAGGCCACAAAGTACTGGTGTCATTTGGCGTTTGATTTTGATTTTGCGAACTGCGTAACATTCACAATATTGCAATGTGTTCATACTGTATGAACTGTGATGAACATATTCCAAAAGTATCAACTTCTAAGTCAGTCTTCATAATTCACTCAAACTGAGTGCACCTGACATTACTTACCTTTTCCAGACCATTTATGACTGGAATCAGGAAACGAACATCTGGAACTCGTTTGTGGTAAAGGTCTCGCACCCTCTCCACCAGCTCTGGAGACGGAGGCACTGAAGGAGGAAAAAGGACGCATTTCATTTTCTAGACCTTCTATTGTGTTGTTGTTCTACGTTTGGCGTTTGGTGTTATGTTGATCGACCTAAATCCTCCTGGAAAGATGAAAAGTCACGTGTTCCATTGTCTTTTTACCTTTATCTGTCAAAATGTGCAGACAGCGAGTAACTAACGTCTCTGCTCCTTTAGGACAGTTTTCGACCAAGAGCAGCAGCTCAGGGGAGTTCATCCCCATCCCACGGATCTACAAAAAACGGTGACAAAAAACTGTCAATACTACTACTCAAGTGGTGCATTGCTCAATTTAAGTTCACTTTTGAGCCATTTAGTTACTTCCTTCAGATGAAGCCTTCATTCGACCATTTGAGAACACTAACAGCACTCTCACAAATCAGGAAACTGCAGTTTTTACATCACTGATGATGACATGACATTACAGGTTTGACACTTACAGGTGTATTTTCTCAACTTTATGTTGTTTACTTTGGTCTGAAACACAGTGGGGAAGTCACATGTGTACTGTGTACCTTCTCTTGTGGTCAAACACAGTTTAAAACACATGAAGAAATAGATAAACATATGGCCCAATAGTCCAGACTTTGCCCTCAGTGCATTTAGTCATACTCAGCTTTCCATGCATGTATAACTGCTGGCTATTAGATGACAACATCCTTCTCTTATTACCAACAAATCTTGAGTTCTGGTATTAATTTCTCCTTTTAGTTCTTGTCTTAGTGCAATTATCCCCTGAATGTAAGTATCACAGTGTTCCTACATACTTTGTAGGAACTCTGACCATGTTTCTCCTGGCTGCTTGGAGCCAGCTGTTCATATTCACAAATACTGTCTGGACTGTCTTAGAGGTATAACATGTACAATTCATTTCAAAATGAGAATTCCCCCGAAAGACAAATGAATGACAGAGTGAGGACATGCGACCAGTGAGGAGTGACTTACAGGCTGCTCTATTGCTCGAAGCACGCTGCGCTTGATGTCAGCGATGGCCTCGGTGTAGACAGAAGCCAGCTCGTGGACTAGCCGGTGGTTTAGAGGCAACAGGGACAGGTAGAGGAAGAGACACTGTCTCACTGTCTCCTCAGTCCAGGGGGCAGCCACCTCTGTCTCAACACACACACACATCACCGTCAGGCTAGAGAAGTTACACGTTTGTGAAAAAATTAGGGTGTAAAAGTTCATGAAAAGTGTTTTCCCTTCCCTTCACAACACCGTTTCTGTTTGGAGGGACAACAGTGGTGTGCACATGCTCTGACGGGGCCTGTCACAGCACAGCTCAGCTGACTAAAATGTGGCAAGGCTGCAGCCAAAGGCAGCTGTAGTGACTGCACTACATCGTATTGATGCAACCATAGCAGTGTATACACTATATCTTCAAACTGCCATAGTTAATTCTGTTAAACAAACTACTGCATAATCAAATGTGGTGTAAAAGCAGTTTACACTGAATTTGAGAAGCTGTGTTAACGTACATGTTCGCTATATACGTTTAACAAATGATGCAGGAAGACTAACAGTGACAATCTGCTAATGGACACTCAGTAAACTTACAGATACGCTAAGTAAAGTTGCTTTTGTCCAGCAAAATGGCAGATGGACCTTAATAAACTCAACTGACTGTTTTACACCTCATAAAAGCTGATATCCTTCTCCTGACATGGGTCAGATAGTTGTAAGACATGATGTGGGATACAATGGTGACGCTACTAGCACGGTACTACTTGAGTTATACTGAAATCATCCACACGTATTCCAAACCTGTGTCTTTGTCAGCCCCAAAGAGCAGAGACGGAGGGTTGGGGTGGACCAGAAGCTGCATGTAGTTCAGAGCAAACTTCTCAATGTAGTCCCTGAGCTGGTCTTTCTCATACATGCGCTTGAGAAAGGTCAAGGCAGTGGTCCGCACCTGAGAAATAATCATTGGAAAACTCAGTTCAGAAAACGGTGAGAGTGTGAGTTACACATTAACAGCATATGGAACAAATGTGATCACCTTCTCTTTTTCATGCGAGCTGAGATCCAGAAGTACATGCAGATACTGGAACTGCCGCGAGGGCCGTTTGACGATGAGCTCCTTCAGAGTCGTCATGCCCAAATACACCCGAGACTGAAACAGAGGTTGTGACAAACAGCTCAGAGGACATCCAGGGAGCTAGTGTTGTACCAGGAGCTGTGTCTTTATCGTGCCATTTACCTCGTCCTCACAGTAACGGCGTATTACTTCCAGTGCTGATTCTGTTATAATGGGAGCCTCAAGGACCAGTTTGGTGAAAAGTCTAGAAGAGATGTAAAAACAACATGTCACACAGTCACTGCTGACAACAGCAGGAGCACGCTGTGTTTTTACCATTTTGACCCATTACAGAACCCTTACAACATGGTCTAAGGGAGTACTGGCTGCAGGGTGTCCATTAAAACGCCATATAGGACACCTGCTAAGTAGCTCCAGTGAAATTGTCCGTTCACCGTTCCGAATCAATGGGCTGGCTACAGAGCCTCTGTTTACAATTTACTGCAACACTTGATATTGATTTGAGGACGGTGACTGGATAGTTAGCTAGTCTCGTTGTTAAACATACTGCCAAACTATATTTGCTGTTAGTCAGCTGTACAGTGTTGCTGACTTTGAATTTTGTTAGCATAATGTTCGCTTTCTGGCTCACAACCGAGCCAAAGGGTTCTATGAGCTGAGCTGACCAGAAATATCTCCTGTTGCCAAGTCATATCTAAGGCTTGTCTCGTTTGCTGGAGTAGTGAACGACATTTCCATTGCACAAAAACTTTTTGGAATGGTAATGATTTTTCCAGGAATTAGTCACATCCTCAGTTGTTACTAGGGAAATTGAGTCAAGCTTGTGAAAAACTTTAGATTTTTATTTTTAAATTCATGAACACAAATGAATGCTCTTATTTTTTTTTTTTCTTTTGGAAGTGACCATGGTATAAGCAGGATTATAGAAGAGCTTGAGGGAAAAAAAAGCATGCTGCAAACGTGTGTCTCACCCATCCCTCTGCTCAGGTTTCTCCTGCAGCCCTGACAGCAGAGTGAAGAGACAGTGGTCGTAGCTGTCCAGCAGCCCAGACGGGAGCTGGCTGAGGTAAGTGTTGTACTCCTGATAGAGGAGAGAAAAGGCCAGGTCGCTCCGTGTTCTGATGTCATCCAGAATAAACTGCAGCACGTCGTCTTTCATCATCCCTTCAAATTGCGTCACGAGTCTGGAGAGGAGCTTCACTCGGACCTGCCGCGCAGATTTAGTGTGGTTATCCTCTAAAACAAGCCCACTCGAGTGCTACTAAGTCTTTATGAAGAAAACAAGATCTTTAACCGTGTGATGGTTACTTACATGAGACATGCCACTTTGAGCGATCGCCTTCTCTGAATGCAGGATGCGCTTGACTGCCTTGGAGGTTAACTTTTCAATACCGCCGTCTGATAAAGGCTGAACGACGTCTGACAGTCGGAACACTTTTTTCCTCCCACTCGCGCCCGTCATTCTGCGATAGAACAAAGTCATGTAAGTTAATAAGACTGACACAGAGGTGCAGCTTACAATACCTCCACCATCTTTGTGTCGGAGCCAGAACTCACTTGGTTTGTGTCGTGGGAAGGATGGGTTCAGGGAGCCTCTTGACTGTGGTAGGAGCCTCTGGGGTTGGAACCTTTTCAGCGTAGCCTCCCACCACGGAGATCGCTTGTCCCATCATCATGGCTGGCACTCTGCGCTTGATGAGCAGGTCTTTAGCACCAGAGTCTTCCTCGTTGCCTTCCTCTTTGCCTGCATCATCCTCTCTGGCTTTGCACTGCTCAAGTCCTGAAATATTACACTTTTAATTAGAACCTAACCAATACACTGTTGGATTTCTGTGACTTATACCAATATTGATTTTTAAAAAAGCAAGACATAACAATGCAATAACCATATTTTAGCCAACAATCCATTTTACACAAACACTTAACATGAATATTTTGGGTAAGACTTCCTCAAATTTGCTTTGTTAATCTGTTGTGATACAAGTGACTGAAACTGGTTAGAAATAATGACTGTAAAAATATGTTTTATTTGTTTACATGTTTTATTACTTACTTAGATTTAAACAACTTAAACGTAAGGGTCATAGATATAGGATTAACTGTATTTCTACAATATATGCCAATACTGAGCCATCTGAAAACTAATATTTATTTTAAAGGAATAGTTCGCCATTTTTGAAAAATACAAAGTAACTGCAAAAAAAGGAAAAAAAAAAAAAGTGTTTTCCATATGAATGGACAAACACAAGAGCAGTATCAATCTTCTCATCTAATTCTAAGCAAGGCAGCAAATAAGGGTATCTCCTAAAATGTCAAACTATTCCTTTAAATCAAAAACTACTCAAAATAAAACACAAAATCCCCAGATGTCTTTGGCCTTTTGATGCTCACTGTGTTTGTTACTAACCTGGACCGATCCCAGCTGCAGTCATCTGTGTGGCCATCAGCCTGGCCAGATGTTTAATCTGAGCATCGGTGCCTGCTGACTCAACAGGTGTGTATGTGGCCTGGAAGGATGCTGGCATGACATCGGGCAGATACACCATGCTGATGAGCACCTAAATGAGCACAGAGATGTAGGTATAACTGTCACACAGCCCGGCATGAAGGAGAGAAACCAGCAGAAAGGAAGGCCGCCGCCGCCGCTCACCAGGTTGGCTACGTTCTCGGAGTTGAGCAGCGGGTGCAGGAACTCGGCTGTGAGGTCAATGGCAGACTGTGCTACTGGAACAGCAGCAGGTTTAGGGACAGAGAGAGGGGCTGGCTCCTCTTTGTCCTCATCGTCTTCAATTAGGGTTGGCTCTGAACGCAAAAGGAACAAATGTCAAAAACACTGGGCGCTTGTGTCCAACACTTTCTCTTTCAAGATTAGATCATTTCCACTCGGCTTGGTTGTATCGCTTTTAAAGATTTTGGTGTTGACTCTGAATTAAACGGATAGATGTGCCACTGATTCTAAACATTAACTGTGTCCTTCAGAGCAGCAAATGTCAGAATATGGGACATGACAAAGGTCACCACAGAAATGTATAGTTGTATGTATAATGGAACAGATCTACAATAGTTTTTGCAGTCTCAAAACTGGAAAAATCTGGAAACCACAGAATATTTTCCATTACTTTCTAAACCTCCACCACCTGTGCAGCAATATGTATTAAATCACAATGTGTGTGACTGCTACCACTACTCACCCATCTTGACCTTTTTTCCCTCTGTGTACTGCTCATGGCGAGGCCTTTTGCGCTGCTCACGCGGAGCAGGTGTACTGCGGGTTATTTCGCTCTGGGGCATTCCCAGGTCCAGCAGCAGAGTGCTAATTTGACCCTGGAACTCGAGGCTGCAGGGATGCTTGAGGACCGCCACCAAGTGCAGCTTCAGATTCTTTCGCACGCTGCTGACCTGAGACTTAGCCAGAGTGGGTGGCAGGTTTGCTAAAAGATTAAGAAAAAAAAAGGAATTATTATTTAGAGTTAAATGCACTGAATGCAAAGATTTGCACTATAAAAGATGTCTCAGTTCATAAGTTTTGTATCAACAGGCACATACACACAGCATCTCTCTAAATGGCGTTTAGTGATTGGAAACATGACACAACACTGGCTAAGAAGAACTCACCATGTAATGTCTCATATGCCTGCACCACCTCTGACATGAACATTGGCCTCTGGCGAGCAATAGTGGCCAGGGAGCCAAGAGCTGTGGTGAGGTTGATGCTGGAAATGGCCGGGTGGACCATGAACTTCAGCAGCTTCTCAAGTGCGGTCTTTCCCTCCTCACACAAAACATCTGCAGATCAAACAGTTTTAAAAGATCAGCTTTAATGGACTGGATTTAAAAAAAAAAAAAACACACATCAAATCCTCACAGCAGCATTCTAACATCTGTACCGTAGCGAATGTACGAGTGATCTTTGGGAACTTTGTCCAGGCTGATGTCACCCTCCTGACGCTTGGGGACGTCTGAGTCTGACGTCCGCGGTGACAGAGTGATGATTAGCGATTCTGTGAACTTGATGGCATGAGTGCGGACGCCGTCATTTTCAGAGTCCAGCAAGGCCAGAACGTCCCCTTTCATCTGTGTGACCAGATCCCAGCATGCCTCCTGCCTCTCTGACACTGCTTTAGAGCGCACCAACCACTGGCGAGGAAGGAAAAAACAGCAGATATGGGTAGCAGTAACTTGATTTTGGTGCATATTCCAATGAAAAGCTGATCTAAAAACATCTAAATCACACCAGCAAAAAATGAAAATGAGAATTAGGCCTGTGTTTACCTGCAGAGTAACTTTGTACAGCTGGGTGAGCGTGAGGATGGCTTTCTTTACCACGTTCACACTTTCATCCCTCAGCAGCATGTTCAGATTGGCGATCAGTCTGAGAAGGAGCTCATTGTCCCTTTTACTGCAAAAGACATGTAAAGATAGAAATTGAGAAACACAAACATGAAATTTACAGCCATGAGATTGAAAGACTTACCCGTCTAGTAACTCACCATGCTTCCTCTATGAAGCCAATGACAAATTTTCTCACTTCGATAGACTTGTCAGTCTGGAAGGCAATCATCTCCTACAGGACGAACAGGCCAATGGAGGTATATTATGAATTCAAGTTTTGCTTTACTAAAATGTGGATATAATTCTATTATCGCTTTATACTGAATGCAGCATCTGTATTCAGATAGCCTGCGTATTTCAAACCAAGCAAGAAAACTGCATGAAGGCTTACTTACATCCAAAAAATTGTCTAGAAGAGAGGGATCCTTGTTTATGATGAGCTCCTGGACCTGAAAATGACATAAATAAACTGATTCAGCATTGTCCTGCACCCACTTTGTGCTTCAATCATTTCCCAGCACACACTGGGGCAGAAAACAGCAGAGCACCCAGGACTGGACACAGTGTACTGCAATGCAAAGTAGCCAAGTAATGTTTGGAAAACTTGTTTGTTCATTTGGGGAAAATACAGAAAGTCACACAGATGTGCAACCATGTTTGCTTTAAAACAAATGTATGAAAGTGCTTTTATTGATATTTCTTTTATGGATATGACAAAAGTGAAAATCTGATTCAACAGACTACAAACCTGTTTGAGCACGTTTAGCTTTTCATCTGTGGGTATCAGGGCAGCCTGATTCAGAAGATCTACCACCTGGAATGGAAAAACAAACTGCATTATTTTTTCCTTATATAGGTAATTATTTTTACTGTCACTACATGAAAATGGATGTTTGGCTGCACCCATAACTTACTGAAATTCTTCTTGTGCAAATTGTTTTCAAACATCTCTGCTAAAATTAATTACTGACATTAACTGTGAGGTGGAGTTTCCACTTGCATTATACGTGTTTGGCACTATTTCATAGTGGGCTCTGCTTTTAATGCAACACACCTACAAATTAAGAATTGTTAAATATAAGGAGATATCAAGGTTTAACAACTAAGAAAAGAACGTTTTTGCAACCGCGATTGTTAATGGCCAAGAACTCAGTTCAACTTAGCAGACCGTATAAACTAAACAAGGTTAATGAGCAGCTCAATTGATTTGAAAACCAATGTTGGTGACTCAATACTTCCAAATCAATATGTCTGCGGGGCAGACCCATGACATATCCATTTATATATTACATATCCACATTTGCCATTGATCCTTTGAGTCTGCCAGGAGAAGCTAAAGGCCGTGGTTAGACAGAGGTACCACACAGTTACCACAGTGCAACCCAGAACCAGTGAGAGCAGCTGATGGGAGTTTTTAAAAACCATCATTAGATGGACATGATGGCTGGGCGTGTAGAGGGAGCTCCTTGTTTACTGCTGTAGCTACAACTATAGCATATGTTTGGGAAACTGTAATGCAGGTTTTAGTACCAGAGAAGGACCTACGTGAATCTGTGACACACTGCAACACATCCAGTAATTATTCTATATGCATATTTCATATAAGCACATGTGCACACTTTGTCTTCCACATGCATTTTATGGTAATTCAATTTAAGCTGCCAATTTGACAGCTGTATGCAGCCTATCGCTGGCACTATAACTGATACTGGTTTATCCCTAAACAGCCCCAGCTGACATCTAGTCCCACTAGCCAGTGTTTCTGTTAGATCAATATAAATCCCAGATACACATTTCCATCTCTTACCTTTTCACTGGTGGTCATGTCGATGACATGGGGAGCCTGAGTGTCCCCCTCCTCCGAGGAAAGCTCCATGATGCTGCTTTGCTTCCCTCACTATATGGACAACATGATCTTCAAAGCCCTGCTGTGTAACATATAACCGCAGTTATTTGGCGTTATTAGTACCCGCCGAGATAAAAAACTAAATCACAGTGACGTTAACGGTATATGTTAGCAAGTACGAGGTTAGCTTTGAGTTAGCATGCTACACGTTAGTGATCATACCACCTGACTTAAGGGTCAGATATTTCTATAACCCATTAAACATTAAAATACACAAGTTATAAACCATTAACAGCCACGGTTTGACGCTGAGTATCACAGTCAAACACACTTTTGTTCTCCGCCGGCGCGCTGGCACCATGCTAGCCATGTCGCTAACCCTGCGAGTTGTTCCAACGTTACAACGACAGAAATGAGAAACTTACTCAACCTACCGCTTCACAGATTCCTAACTTCGTCGTGACAAGCAGTGGATAAATGTGACGAGTGTAAGAGGCTTAATAACGGAGTGGCCTTAACATATCCAATAAACTCATCGGCTATGCTCTTCCACTGTGAAAGCTGCCATGTTTGGCTGCTTGAAAAACCGGGTTAGTTCTTCTTCTGCTGTCAGTGAGCGGACAGCAGTGCGGCAGCGCCACCTGCTGGACACACTGACACCTGCCCGCGGTGTCAGGAACAGTTGACTCTGCATAGAGCATGTAAAGCTTTTTAATCATTAGTTTAAATGTATATTTTATTAAAATGTGTCTTTCAAAGAGATATATGCCGGAAGTGGAATACTTAATCAACTATAACGATACCCAGTGTAAGCACAAAAATTAATCTTGTTAATTAATAAGATAAATCTAAAGCAAACGTTTTCAAATTGTGAAAACTAATTACTACGGGCTAGTTTTGGCTCTTGTTGGATTGACCATTTTTCAATAGGTTTCAAAACCTGTTTAAAATACAAAGGACGTGCAACAGTGCTAAATGTAATTTCAAGAAACACTTTATAGTCTGTGTTTGGTGCAACACAATCAACAGATTGGAAAGAAATTATACTCAGTGGTGATTTGGACACCCTTAAAAGGTGCAACATGTAAAAAACAAAAATTGGCCACCTGCTCCAAACAAATGAGGGAGGAACAATTAATTTCCTCCTCTCACCCTTGTCCCCCCGTTTAAAGCTTTAAATGTCCTCAAAAATGTGTAGCAACTCAAAGTTCAAGGTTCATATATTTATCAATTTACAACACTGGGTTGTGCAACAAAATGACAGTTGCAGTCAACAAACCATCTACACAGGGGATTTAATTTAGAATAAATCAGGATCAAATATAAAATAGCCTGAAGATAAAAAATCCCCCTGCCCCCATATAACCCTACAGCACAGATAAAGAGAATAAATACAAGAAGTAAGTGTGAAATGACTTTTAATTAGTCTTAAATTCATAGCTTACAGTAACAAATCATACAAAACATATTTCTTCAGGCCTAATTCATTAAAGTCATTCAGTTCCATCTGCAGCAATAAGGATGTGATGATGGCAAATGTGATAATATATCAGCCGGAGGGACCACACCACCACTTTTACTGCAGTACTGACCCTGACAACCCTTTTACTGCAGAATGAGGAATTTCACATTTTACAGTGGTGCTTGTGTTGACTAACTAATCAGATGAAAAACTTAACAAGCAAGTTAAGCCCTTGCTTGAAAGATAAATCCAGCTTAAGGCAGCAACCTGCTTTTCTTCTTTGTTTCACTGAGAATTTCTCACAATAAGTTTATATAATAAATATCTCATTACAATGGATGACTGTTCTACTCGGTTTGAGAAAATGAATTAGGACTCATGACGGAAAGACGACTTGACATGTTGTTTGATGCAGAGTGTTTGATTGGCGTGCCACGGCGCTAAGACTTCATATCCCAGAAGTCACTTCACCACATAAGTGATGTCACCTGATAAGAAGAAGAAGAGGGGAGGGTGTGCTAGTGTTTACAACCATTGGGCTGTCAATAATTTTATCGTAAAAACTGTGCTTTTGTCGATATTTCAGCAGCATACGGGAGGACAAGTAAACAGCGGCGCAAACTAAATGACCTCCTCTCGCTTTCAGGTAAAAAGACGACTTTATTTAAGCATTTGGTCACTTAATGAAGAAAGCTTGCTCGCGCGTAACGTTAGCAGGTAAACGTAGCACAGCGATGCTATTTGCCAACCATAACTACACAAATTAGCTGGACTTGAACCCTGAACCCTCCTGTCAGTGAACTAGCGCTGACGTCTCAATGAAACATTGCTAGCGTGGACTGTTAACCTCCAGTCTGTGTGGGTGCATTTGCTGCTATAACAGCTAGCCTCAAAGCTGTGTCGCTAAGGTTGCTTTCAGGGTTTACAGTAGCGGTTTCGTTATGAGCACGAGAAGCTACACATGTACAAATGGAAACCAGACTGTTTACTAAGCGCACTCTTTATATGTCAACGTTAGCTACGCGCAGTGCAGCTTTATGATACAGTAGGTTGTTTACCTGACATTTTAGCTAGCTGGCACTTAACGTTAGCTCATTCCCATGCTGTTATTTAGCAATCAGGAATGTGGAGATGGAAACATATTTGTCTTTAATACGTGCTTCTGCTGCCCTTCTGTGTCAGGTTGCTGTTAACGGTGACCCCCCTGGTTGTTGTGGACTCACTCCGCTGCACTGTGAATGTGATCGTGCACCTGGAGGGGACATTTCAGAGTGTGCATTTAGCTGGTAAACAGGTGTGTATTGGATTGTAAGAAAACTTATGTGAAAGTTCCTCTCAGCTCTGCCAGGATTTTCAAGTTATACTTTGCTGTTGCCCCAAAGATACTCTAACTTTTACTTATGTATTACAACTGTTGCCTGCAGGATTTTCTTTTTGCCTAAAGGCAGCGTAGAAACTTCTGTGGCAGCAAACAGTCACACAGATGTACGCTGGCTTGTCGTTGTGTTCACTGTCAAAGTCCTACATGATCAGAGAGACTGTGCAGATGTTATTTCAAACAGGGCTGCATCTATTATTTTCTGTATTCGATCAGTTGATTAAATACCTTCTTTAGACTGCAGGATAGTTGAAGGTAGAGAGAAGTAGCCCATCACTATTCCTCAGAGCCCAAGGTGACACCTTCACATAGTCTTTGCTGTCAGACTAAGACCGTCAGTTGCAGTGAGTTGCAAAACAAAGAAATGCAGTAGATTCTCATATTTGAGAGTCTGGCACAATTGTTTCTTATCTGTGCTTGATAAATGACTTAAAATGATTTAAGAATAAACGTTGATTTTCTGTCAGTGACTAGTTGAGTACACAAGTAACTGTTTCAGCTCAAATTCCACTTTAAATATACTGCCATAATTGGATTGCACAATATTTGTATGATTTCTGCATTTTGAGTAGGGTATAAGACACAGCGCTTACTGACTGTGATATTGTTCTACTTTCTCTTTTGTCATATTCATAGAAAACGAAATGCTGTGTTCAGAAGTGAGCCAGTTTCTGAATATCTTGTCTAATATCTTCCCTATCTCTATACTTCAAAATGCTCGTGTTCCCTCCATCTTCTCAGTGACCCGATGGAGTGGGTGTTCATCATGAACCGGATGAGCTCTCAGGGTAGCTCTGCAGCCCAGCGGAGGCGGATGGCCCTGGGGGTTGTGATACTCCTGCTGGTCGACGTCATCTGGGTAGCCTCCTCTGAGCTAACGTCGGTAAGGACGTCATCACAGTCACTCAGTTTTCCACACCTGCTGCTGCAAGGTGGGTTACAGTGCGAGATGACACAACTGTAATGAAATGAGAAGAGGGGGCGTGGATGTACTCTGTAGCCAGAGTGCATTGTGGGATCAGCAGATAGTGGTGTGAACTTGATATGTTTTTGTGGTTTATAGGGTTCTGCCCCAACATATACACAACCTTCAGGGCTTTCACTCTCGCTCTCCCAACAAGTCATCAATAAAGTACCCAAATTCTTAACCAGCAAATATCAGTACTGCTGCTCTATTAAATGTGAAAATTATGTCAACCTAATATTAGTATATAGTATAGTACAGCTGATCATCTCTGGAGTGTTAGATTATTAATGTGTTAATGTTTAAGTATTAAACATTGTTGGTCCTCCTATTGCTTCATGCAGTGTTGCATAATTAAAACTATTGACCATTAACGGTATCAAACTGAAACATCTAATATAGATGCCAGTTGATTTCTTGTTGTGGTGGCACCTTTACTGGGTGAGGATGTAGAAGTAGTTAGAAATGCAAAACGGCAAGAAAAAGGCAAACATGTCTGTCAGATAAACTAAAGGAATGACTGAACAAAGATCCAGCTGTAGCTACAGCCACTGGATGCATGTGCTGCTATAAAAAGTACATTGATTGCCTCTGAAATGTAGTGGAATGTGATGTTATATTATGTTGAGTAAATACACTTGTTTACTCTCCTCTCAGGAAGAACTGTGTTTAACTTGACAAACTTGAAATGCAACAGAAAATAAACAGGAGTGTGTATTGAGAGCACAGACCTATGAAACCAAACTTGGTGCTTGAAAACAAAAGCGTAGACTCTCTCCAGCCTGCGACACGTGCTAGTTAACCAGTAAAAGCTGTCATCCTAACTGCTTCCTGCTGTCGATTCTTCCTGCAGTACATTTTCAAGCGACAGGAGTACAACAAACCCTTCTTCAGCACATTCACAAAGACCTCCATGTTCGTACTCTATTTGCTGGGTTTCCTGCTGTGGCGGCCCTGGAGGCAGCAGTGCACTGGTACTCTGAAACGCCAGCATTCTGCGTTTGTAAGTAGTTACCGCTCACTCTCACCACATGGGGGCGATATGTTCAAACGTTTTTGTTTTTTTTTTCCCAAATGCGTGAGGATTTCATGACCTCAGTGATACAGAATCATAAACCATGCCCTCTACTGTATCAGGTTAATTGACTTAAAGTTGTAAGGCCGCATCCGCAGCAGAAGCAGAAAGTTGCGGAATACCTCATAGAAATCATGGATTGTGATCTTTTCACCCCCCCACACAGTTACGCTTGCGCCCAAGCTCAGTTAGAAGCTGCGCCAGAACGGTTAATCATTTATGTGTGTTCTTCACATTCGTAAATGATTGCAATCAACAGGGTTACAGGTTGTAAAAAGAGTGAAGCTTTCCTCTTCGGTCACAGCAGCAGAAAATCAGTATCAGAATTCTTGGTGTTGGTCCGTAAGTTGATGGTTTCATTTGCATCTTGTTGCAGTTTGCAGATGCCGAGGCCTACTTCGCACCCTGCATCACTGACACCACTGTGAACAACTGTTTGGTACGTAAGTTGCAGAGAAAATAATGACTCTTAACAGCAACTTAGTGGCCCAGTCGTGACAACATTACAGAATTCAGTACAAAATGAAACTTTGGGGTTGGTTTACCATCAGTGCACAACTCGTAACATCAACAACTACAAATATCTGACCCTCTCTTTCCCTCCTGTGCAGAGTGAGCCACTGTACGTTCCAGTGAAGTTCCAGGACATTCCCGCTGAGCATTCAAATTGTTTAATTGGAGAATGTGAATCTTGTGAGTACATAGTTGTGTTGTTGTGTCTTTTGTGTCTGTGTTTTGAAAAAAATAACACGAGGCATATTTATAGTCTTGTTTCAACAGTGTATCCCCCTCTGCTTTTACTAAGACCACAGGAGTCAGCTTAAGGTCTCAAGTTTTGACTGATATGTGATTAATAAGGTGATCGATTAGGTCTCAGTAAAGAAAAACAACTTTTGGACAACAGAGGGCAGCGGTGAGTTGTGAGAACAAATCAAATCTTTGTTTAGTGCCAATGTGAAAGAAATACAATATTTAACATTTGATTTAGATTTTTTTACACAACCCTCTGACTCAGATCTTTTATTCCTCTCGTCTTTCTTGTACTTTCATACGAAGAACAAAATGATGAACTAATGGATGCTCTTCCCTGCTGTGGCTGTATTTCACAGAGGAGTGGAAAAGGGATTATTCTGTACGCTTTAGTGATGCAGTCACTTCCTCTTAAAGATGTTATTTTTGATGCACCTGAACCATCATCAGTGATGTAACGCGGGGTCATTCTGTGTTTTGGGTCGTTTGACATCAGGCACCCTTGCCCAGGCAGTCCAGCCGTGGTCGATCAGGCCACAGCTTGTGTTCAGGCTGCGCTTGCTTGTCCCCATGGACCTGCTGTCTAGACCCAGGGCCACCTCCAGGCTTCCACAGTGTGAAAAAAACTGGGCGTCTATGGCTCAGAGGTAGAGCAAGGCATCCATCAATTGGAAGACTGGAGGTTCAATACCAAATGCCTTCAGCAAGACGCCAACTTACTTGCTCCTGAAGCTATGAATAGAATGGAAAAGTGTCCTCCTGCTTAAATTCCCCCTGTATGAATGATGTGTGAATGGGTGAATGTAGTGTATAAGTGCTAAAAGTGGATGAAAAGACTCCATTTACCATTTACTTTGGTCTTGGTGGTTGTGCTCCTGTGATGCCGAGTGGACTTAAGGAGTGAGTGAATCCTCTACAGCCTACTGTGTTGGGTCTTCACACGGTGCTGTCAGCTCCATGATGATGGTGTTTTTGCTGCTGTCTGAGGACATCTGGCCTCAGAGCGGTGCTGACGAAGTGACAGGGGGATCTCAGCTGTTTCACCAGGTCCTCCAATAACTGCTGGTCCTAGGTTGTTGCCGGGATCCCTGCTGTCTTTTTATGTCTTTATGCGTCCTGCCTTGACAAAGGCAGTTTCGCGGGTGGTGGTGTGTGCTCGGCTGTGGCTGCTGATTCCCTTGCTGATGACTTCTGCGATGAGTACCAGCACCTGGCGATGCAACCAGGTGCATCGGCCACGGCTGAGTGCTTTTGGACTGGAGCTCATTATGTGCTCCAACATCCCTCTTGCTGGACACGTTCGGCAGTTAAGGATCTTTGCCTCAGCTGAGGTGGTTCGCTGGAGTAGAAAAAACGTCATACACTGCCTGAATCAATCACGAAGGTGATGCAGTGCAGTAATTTTTAGTAAACACAATCTGCCAGAGATCCATCCATGTGACTTTCTGGTCTGTGGTGTGTTATCACCTGCTCCAGGCCCCCAGCTGACTCATACATAGGTTTGGCGCCTGTGTTTAAAATGACACAGCTTGTATTCAACCCAATAATGCATTAGTGTGATATTTTGTGTGTGTTTGAGTTTCAAAATTACATTCCGCTTTTTGTGTTTGGCCGTTTAACTGAAATCTGTTTTTCCCTGCCTCCATCTCTCCATTTGTCCCTCCCGACAGCTTCCAAAAAGCAGCGGGTGCGTTTTAGCAACATCATGGAGGTGCGCCAGCTGCCCTCCACTCAGGCCCTGGAGGCCAAACTGTCCCGCATGTCCTACCCAGCTGCCAAGGACCACGAGGCCATGCTGCGCACAGTGGGCAAGCTAACCATCACTGATGTGGCCAAAATCAGCTTCTTCTTCTGCTTTGTGGTCAGTAAAAGTCAGCTGCAATGTCAGTTTTTGATTTCATATTGCGGTACCAAATTAGAGACATGATGGATTTTGTTGCTGCACTATACATGAGAAATGATTTTAGCTTAAGGCGGAAGTAGTAGAAGATAGCTTCAGGCCAATGCCTCAAAAACAGCAATCTTTTGGGAGACAGAAATCCGACATGTTATTACCTAATGCAAAAGTAATTTTTAGTGATGTATGTACAACAGACTCTTGGATAGGTACATCAATTTAGCCTTGAAAAGCTGTTTTACCGTAAGGTCCCCCACGACCTCTGTCACATTTTAAACAATTCTTACAACAATCTCAAACACTGTACCTTTAAACCAGTATTAATCCACATTTTTCATATTAACACTGAACGTGTACTTGATTGTGTAAAGTTTAGGACTATAGTGACAAATCCACTGAAAAGATAATTGTTCAAGTTGTAAAAATATAGAGCAACTTCTTAAAGGATTTCTATTCATTTGAGGGCTCATGCCACGCAAGTGTTCGTCAAGCAATATAATAGTTCTTCCTTAATATGATAATTGACTGACATGAGTACAGTCTATCACATTACAGTTCACACATCAGAAAAAAAGAAAAACCATCACAAGCGAGACACTTAAACACATTCTTTATTGTTACGTAATTGTTTAAATCTCTAATTATTGTATATAAGTTGTGCAATCTTATGAAATACTACATGCGTATGAGGATTAGTGAAGTAGTTATAGTCGACCGTATTGTACATTAAAAACACATCTCGGCATTTGTTGCATCCATTTTGAAGAGGTTTTAACAAGGCCTGCGTTCACTGAATTTACATCAGCGTGTACAAAGTTATCTCTGAGGCTTCAATAGACTTTCACTGATTGGTTCTTTCAAATCCATGGTCATTGCTGCGTCCGATGATGATACATTTTCAGACACGGTGATGTCCATGGATTTGAAAGAACGGCCGTTAATTGTCCATCAAAGGCGACCCAATCCCAGAGATGGCCTTGTACGCGCTACTGTAAATTCACTGAGAAAGAGCTCCAAATGGCCGCAACAAATGCGGATGACACATTCAATGTAACAATATGGTGGAGTGTAACTACTCATCCTCATACTGGAGAAACGCATTATCAGTGATGTTATCAAATGTTCCACTTCTCGTGTAATTGACATGATCAAATGCCGTTGTGGGTTAGCCTGTGTTGGTAAGACATCACACTCATTAAAATAGAGAATAAGTGAGTTTAAGAGCTGCTTAAGGAGAAATATTAGAGGTCACCCATCGTTCAGGTTCCTGGGCGGTGAAAAGATGACTGCCAGAGAGGTGATAATTCTTAATAGAAAAGAAGTGTAATTGATATTTAATACACAAACTTCCACCAGTGGATTGAATGCTGAGATTCCAAATCACACTTTAAGGAACTTTGGGATCAAATGGATTATTAATGGTGCACTCAAGATACAAGTATTTCCTAAGATTAGATTGCATCACAGTTTCTGTTTTTCTTTTTCCTTTTTCTGAGGTGTGGACTGTAATGTGACAGACTGTACTCGTGTCACAGAGACACACCCACTCCTAGGAGAATAATTGGCCTCCACCTGCGCACACAGAATGGGTGGAACGTTATCTGTTTAAGATCATGTTGTAAGATACGTTTCAAATATTCTTGACACTTGAAACGTTCGACTGAAGACTGAGGTGATAATTCCCCATGCACCCGTGCTTTAGATGGATGAGTGAATATCTGCTTTGAAAAAAAGTATCAGCAATTTAAAAGGGCCTTTTTTGAAAATGTTATCAAAGGAAGAAATATTTCATAGTTTGTAGAACATTTGACTGGCAGCAGCCCTCAGATAAATCAAGAGAAATCTTTAAAAAGTTGCTCTGTTATTATCTTTTCAGTGGATTTGTCACTACTTTAGTCCTAAACTTAACACAATCAAGTACAGTGTTAATATGAAAAATGTGGATTAATACTTAATCAAGTTACTCTGTTTAACATCGCAGTTTTGATTACAGTAAGCTTTTCTCACCAAAGCCCATTGTGTGTAGTCTTAAAGAGGCTATGATGGATATTTTCATGACAATGTGAAAACAATGTGACAGGCGCTGCTCGTAGTGAGAATTATCACCTTTGGCTTTGTTTGGCTGCTGGAATGCAATGGTTTTAATTTACTCTGACAGCATGATTTCAGGCAGATGTTTTTAGTGAAAAAAAACAAACTAAAAACCCACCGTACGCTACCTGCTCAGCAGCAAACAGACATAATTAACTGATGAACAACATTTAGCTGCAAAGACTCCAAATGAATGATAATCTTGCCACATAATATCTGGATGTGTAAATAAACAAGCTCACGATATCAACTGTTTTCTGCTGCCCCCCTGTGGCCAAAACAAGTGGTGTTCAATACATTTCTGTGCTTGAAACATTTTCAAATGTTTGGAAGTATGTTGCTGTCTCCGCACCACCATGCTCACAGCGCACACTTTCATCATGTTCTAGTTAGTAGATGATGCAAACTACATGAGGGCCTGCTCATCAAAGCATAACTGTACAGCACCTCTTCTCCTCATCTCTAGTCACTTCCTCCTAAGCATCATAACACACACACACTTGACCAAATGTGTTTTGCTGGTACTTTGAAAAAAAGGGCTTTCGATACACATGAATAACGTGTGGTTTATGAACCTCAAAACTGAAAAGACATTGAACCCTTACAAGCCTTTCAAGGGAAGTGAATGCTTTTCGTTTGTGACTCATCCTCTCTGAGCTTGATGAAGAACTTATGGAGAAATATTAAATGAGAGTATTTGGACTAAATTTGATCATTTCAATACATTTTTAAGAGTTTGGGAATTATTCCAAAAGGTTTGAAAAGAATAGAGAAGCGGTTATTGCATTGTCACGATTCACGAGCGAGAACACTTTCAGCTTTCCTCTTGATTTTAAGGATGTTATCTTGTCATGACTTTCTACACTATAAGTTATTGATATCAAACTTTACATTATAATACGATCTAACAACCGAGAAATAAAAACCATGTTAATTTTTTTCTGCTACTGTGTCAGAGATGTTTTGCATTCTGATTTTTGAGGCTCTGTGCAGTTATTGAATCGTAAGAGGTTTAAGTTATTTAATCCACCCTCAAAAGTTATGAATTGTTTGTGCAGTTCTGGCAGCAACTGCTTGACCTATTATTAGACAGCAATAGCCATCTTGGTCCTCTTTCAACATGGGTTGGTCAGGTCTAGGCTTGTCACAGTTATTCCATAATGGCCTGAGTATTTGAGCAGACCTCAAGCATTTCGCATAATCGTTAGGTTCCACAGTCAGAGCTGTCAGCGCTGCATGTTCCATGGTAGGCATTGTGTGCTAGCAGCGGGGCTCCTTAAAGGAACAGATCAGTGCGCAGTGCAAGAGCAGCAAGTGTGTGGTGGAGAGAGAGTGACAGTGGCTCAGAGCAAACAGGTGTAGGTGATGGAGCAGAGAAGAAGTTAACAGTTAAGCTGGATAGTAGTAGGAGCAGTTTGTCTCTGAATAAATGCTGCAGCTCTTTAAGGACCCAAGACAGTTCCCGTGTCTAGCTTCCCAGCTGCTGGGTAAGGTGAGGAAGGTTAGCCCTGAGGTGAACATCAACTTAGGCCCTAGAGACAAAGCAAAATGGTCAGACTCACACATTTAATGGTAAAATTTCCTTCCAGTAGGGCAAAACCCAGGACCCTCCTAGTTGTGCCTTGTTTTCCCTATCCACGCAATGTTCTCACTTTTTATTTCCCCCGTTTGCATCCCTCTCCTAAGGTAAGTTAGGAGGTATTTACCACAGGGCTGTTGCTCTGTAAAGGTGTTTCTATCCTGGTAGAAAATGTCACATTGCTGCCTCTATTTGTCTTTCAGTGGTTTCTGGCCAACCTGTCCTATCAGGAAGCCCTGTCCGACACACAGGTCGCCATCGTCAACATTCTGTCATCCACCTCAGGTGACTTTCTCTTCCTGCTAAAGTTCATGACAACATGTGAAATGTAAAGGCTATTGTGCCTAATGTGGTTGAGAAGAATGAGAGAATGAGCCAACGTGTGATTATTTAACCTAAGCTAATTATTTAGTTGAACCTAAATATGCTCACTGCTTTTTGCCCACTGCTCCGTCAGCTGTCTGATGCCACTGTTGTCCTGTTGTCTTCAGGCCTGTTTACACTCATCTTAGCAGCCATATTTCCCAGCAACAGCAGCGACCGTTTCACCTTGTCCAAACTGTTAGCTGTGGCTCTGAGGTAAGGGCTGAGTGAAAGTGTTGGCAGTTGAGTTAATGTTGGGAGCTTTCTGTGATCAGCATGTATTTGCATGAGTGGATTTATTGTTTTATTGTCATTTGTGGCAGCTTAATGCGTCTCCATACTTTACGTCATTTTTTTTCTGTTCTCAAAAATGCCATCCATCCACTCTGAATATCTTGGTGACACACACTTTGGTTATGATGAACGCAGCCAGTGTAGTTAATTCCTCCTCCTTTGTTTTCTCCTCTGGCTCACACGTGGGTCCATTAAATCCAGTCCTTTAGCTAAGTATTGTTAGCTGTGTATTAAACTTATCATACAGAGAATACAGAGAATCTGAGCCTGATCCAGACGTTGTAATTTTCTCCTAAAGTAGCCAATGATAAGCAGCCAGGCAGTGTAAACACAAAAAGCCACTCTGATTTATGATAGACTCAAATCAAAATCAAGTCATGCCGTCTTCACTGGAGGAGGTGTAAATATTCTTTTATCCTGAGCCTATTTGTGGCTGGTTCAGAACAAAACATCTCGACAGTTACTGGTCAGATTTTAGGAAAATCTTTTGTGAATATTTTATGGCCCCCAGGATAACTTGTTATTTGTTTTTGCTGTGCCCTGTCCTAACCTCCAAAGAAATACAAAACCCAATATATCAAATTTAAAAGCACACCCTGACCCTTGGCCTAATGTGGCATCCCTGATACATATTAAATAGTTTTCATGCCTCCTATTTCTATTTATTTTTGTCTTTAAATGATAATGTTATATTAAATGCTAGTTTTAGCCAAACTTTGGTCAAAGTGAACTGATTACATGCTGGTCACATGTCCAGCAGCCTGACCTCCCCACCCTTACATTTCTCCATAAAGGACACCTCCAGTTACAATTCTGCAGAAACGTGTGCAGAATTGTCCAATTTGGGTCATTTTCTTTTAGGGATACTGAAGTGGAATATATGACCACTGTAGGGCTCTTTACACATTTTATATATATATATATATATATATATATATATATATATATATATATATATATATATATATATATATATAATGATCTCGTATTAAATGCAAGTCTTGAAATAGTCCTGTTTATCTGTGAGTCGGTCAGTTCATGTAGTATCTCTCTTTTTTAGCATGGGAGGTGTTGCCCTTGTGAGTTTCTCCAGCATGGACAACCCTGATGAGAAGGGCGTCACAGGTAACCATGGACACAGCGAGTATCTGTCACTCACTCACGCATCACTCTCTCGCCTAACAGCGTTGAATTAATATTGCTCGAAACCGTCTTTCCAAATGAAGGTTCTTTGTGGTCACTGGCGGGGGCGATGCTGTACGCTGTCTACATTGTAATGATCAAGAGACGAGTGGATCGGGAGGATAAGCTTGACATTCCCATGTTCTTTGGTAAGTGAATGCTCAGTCTATCCAGCTGGTCTTTTTAAGTTGACCTTAGGCTTGTTGTTATTATTATTATTGTTCTTATCTGCTGTATCTCACCTCTTCACCCCCCAAATGAACTTTCTAGTAAAAGGTACATCTTTTGATTGGTCTACTGAAACTTGATCTTGCTGGTGATGGCCTCGGTCTGTTGGCCTGTAACTTTTTTTTTTTGCCCTCTAAACAAACAGAATGTTATACTAATCACATTGTCACGCTACTCATTAGTAATGCAGTACATCTTGGATTTAGCGCTGTTGGCACAGGTTAAGATAAGATAAGATAAGATAACATTTATTGATCCCTCAGTGGGGAAAGTTTGCTGTTACTGCAGCTGAAGGGGACAGAAATAGTTAAAGAAATAGAAAATTAAATAAACAAACAAATGTCTCGTAATGACAAATGAGAAATACTTGCACACTGGACCGGACCAGCAAAACCAGAAACCCACCAACCCCACCCTGCAGAATGTAACAATTTTTATCCCATGAAGTTGTTGCCACTGTGGCTGACAGAAGGTGTTTTTCGAGCTGCCTGATCTAGAGTGTTTTCTGTGCCTCTCTCAGGGTTTGTGGGTCTGTTCAACCTGCTGCTGCTGTGGCCTGGCTTCCTCCTGCTCCACTACACAGGCTTCGAGGCCTTTGAGCTTCCCAGCCAGCTGGTGTGGACGTACATCCTCATTAATGGCCTCATCGGAACCGTTCTCTCAGAGTTCCTCTGGCTCTGGTAAGCACCTCACCCATTATTTATTGAGGTTACAATTCTGGCACCAAATCATCAGTGTCCATTTTGTATTGGAGCATTTTGACATGTTTAGTTGAGTAGTTTTTCTATGCTGTAACTCACTGTCACTGAACTAAGGATATATAGTGTTTCAGTAACGTTTTAAGGATGTGATTGACTGCTCTCTCTCCACAGGGGCTGTTTCCTCACATCATCTCTAATCGGGACTCTGGCATTGAGCCTCACCATCCCACTCTCTATAATGGCAGATATCTGCATGCAGAAGGTAAGTTTACCACCTCAGGTACTTAACAGTTTGTAGTAAGATTTAAAATAATGTTTGTTTGGCATCGGCAGGACACAAGTTTGAAGAGAGTGGGTCGGAGCAGATTGCAAAATGAAAAGTCTGGCTAATGTGGGGAGCAATTTGCATTTCTTTCAGACTTTATCTGAAAATATTAATAAATTTAATTTATATTAAATTGGGGGTTAATGGATTTGTCAAATTTGAGCATGTTTATGAATTAATCTCCAGTAATGACTGAACTCGTAATTTCCTTTTGTGTGTGGATAGGTACGTTTCTCATGGCTGTTTTTTGCCGGAGCGGTCCCCGTCTTCCTCTCCTTCTTCATCGCCACGCTTTTATGTCACTACAACAATTGGGACCCTGTCCTGGTGGGGCTGAGGAGAGTATACGTCTTCATTTGCAGGAAGCATCGCATCCAGAGGTAGGTACACTGTTTGATATTATGGAGGCTGTTAGAGGCTGTTATGGAGCAGCCATAATTATGGTCCTCAGCTCAGATCCTTACTAAACAACTGATTGCATTAATCATATTTAATTTGTTTTTGTCATTTTTCAAGCACACATATAGTTCATAGATTGATTTCTTGGCTTTCAAGCAGCCATTGTTGTCAGTATATGAAAAACTCCTGCAGAGACTTCACACTTCATTGAGCTACAGCACGTAATCACTTAGAAAGAACACTTCAACACTTGTATTCTCTTTGATGATCATACGCAAGCAGGGACTATTTTGAAAAGCGCCAACAACTCTCCAACAACTGAGATGTGAGATTCTATTGTCAAAAAGCATTTACGCGCTAAATTGTCAGGAAATCAAACCGAGAAAATGAGGAGTGAGTAAAATACGGATGCCTTTTTAAAAAGGTAATGCAATGCGATTTTTGTCCCCAGCAAAGCTGCTGGTATGAGTTCATATCAAAGAGAAAAACCCAACAAAATGTGTTTGTGTGCTCTGACACACAGAAACAGAATATTTTCCTGAAACAGAACTTTCACAGATTTTTCCCCTCAAGTTAGAATAACCTTTATAAAAGAAGTGAATTAGATTTCATAAAGCGTGAGAGAAGTTAACGTGAGGCCAATGGACATGAGCAGTGGTTGTACTCTCACAGTGAGGCCAGAGTAAAGTGTCTCTTGTCTTTGAGTCGTCTCAGAATGGATCTCCGTGATTGAGTTTAGCTGTGACAAGCATCCCAAGTTGGAAGAAAATGGAAATGTTACATTCATGTCTTTTTATTAAGTTGCATTTGGATTGTTTGAATGTACTAACACACCAACAAAGGTGTGTTTTGACTCCCTGCTTGCAACCTCATCACAAGGTGGTGACAGTGTAGCTTGTGCTCTCTAAAGGAGGCTCTGTCATGAGCAAGTTTTAAGTCTCTACAGTTTGATTTTCATAAAATGCCTGATTATTAGTGGCCTGATATGATACCAGTCCGTAAAAGCAAACTCAACTCCCCAGAATATAACCACTCTCTTCGGAGGGAAATCTGTCTCATTAGACTCATCACAACAGACAATTTTCACGTGTCTCTCTTTCTCCAGATGGGTTGTGAGTCACATTGCGCCGTTATTTACGTACAGTGATTTTCCAACAGACTGTCTCAAGAGCGTAAAATGTGGTTACCATGGAATTTCTGACGCAACTTCAAAACTGTGTAAACAGACACGCATGCCTAATGGGTGAAAACACTGCTTCCATGAGTTTGATTTGTTAAAGCAAATGGAAGTTACTCCCGTAGACACACATTTACACACACACACACACATATGTATATTTCTGGGACCGGCCTGCACAAGATGCAAGTTTGTGACAAAATGTGTTCAGTCAAGTCTTTTAAAAAGTTTTGAGTTGTTTCATTGTATAGTGATGTGCGACCTATTAAATGAAGTGACCTTCACTCCGACACGCACAAAGTCGTTTCTCCTCCATCATTCTCACAAGGACAGCAGGCTCCAGTTGTGGCTCACAGCCTCGCTAAGTTAAGTTTGTAATCAGATGTACACGCTCGACTGACTACCCTCTCCGAGGCGGTTGTGCTCTCCATTCTTCTGTGAATGCTTGTTCCCATTTGGCGAGTGATGATTATAATGATGATGTTTGCCAAGATGATGACTGTGATGATGATTGACACCTCCGCCCACAGACTGCCAGAAGACAGCGAGCAGTGTGAAAGCCTTATCCCCCTACACACCGTCTCCCCTAACGAAGGAAGCTTCTGTTCGTGATCCAACAGTCAAACACAAAGTAAAAGATCACTCAACCCCTCCTGCCTTTGACCTGTGTGTTGTTGACTGGTCTGTTGGTTTATGTGCGTGCGTGCGTGCGTGCGTGCGTGCGTGCGTGCGTGCGTGTGTGTGTGTGCGTGTGTGTGCGTGTGCGTGCGCGTGTGTGTGTGTGTGTGAAAATACATGAAGCAGCTGGGCTGTTTGAAATCCCAAGCAAAAAATGTTTCGAATTTTTTATAATTGTATTATTGTACAAGTTCCAACTAGCTCATTTCCATCTCTGTTTCTGACACGTTCAAAGTGAAAAAATTTCAGAGGAGCAGCTTCTAATCTAAAAATGGGATATTATTTTGTTAAAACCAGTGCCGCTGATGATTTTAAAGCTGCACCAACATTTTTTATAATGTAAACAGAGGATAAACTACTGACCCTTTTCACTTTCTAAATAAAAGTGGAAGCCTTGTGTCCGGCAGCGATGGGCAGCTGTTTACAGTGAAAGAGCTCTAAAAACCAACAGTGCACAACCTACCCAGCAACTAAATACAGTACAGTGTAGTCTCCTGCAGCTTAAGAGCCAGCTACTGTCCTCAGGGGTCGGTGTAGACCAAAACAGAGCTAAAAGGAGAGGGAATATTAGAGGTAAAGTACATTGGTCAGGTGACCAGAAACGGAACTCCAACTGAATGCAAATTTTTTGCTTCATGTCTTAATTTGCCAACACATTCACCACAACAATTGAAGAAAGGGACAGTACAGTATATCGATGCTTTGCTTTCAGCTTGTATTTCTGCCCCAATAGGAATTGATGCAGCTATGATAATAATGCTAACAGCTCGGTACAATTGCACCGTAAACATGAGGATTTTGCAATAGTTGATTAGGCTCAGTATATCTACGATCTCCTCCCTGCTTTCATTCAGTTCTTTGTTGCTCTTTGAACATCTGTCGAATATTTGCCTGAGGGCGTCACTGTTTGAGGAAGAGAGCCAGATCATCACATAAATATTGTTGGCCACCCACTCCACAGAGTCTGCATCTCAATCTAGTGTCCCGCCTTTTCACTATTCATAGCTTTAGTCGAGCTTTTCTCATCTGCCCTCCTAAAGTAATTGCCAGCAGGGCAGAGAGGTATTTTGAACTCAGCAGGTGGTTTCTAATAAAGACGTGAGTTGGGGATGAAAACGGTGTAATTTAGCAGACTTAAGCCTGTCTGCTGGATGTGTAGTGTCTAATAAGTGAGCGAATGAAGGAGCCAGTGTATGTGTTTGCACGTCTGTGTGTCCATTTGCATAGAACTGAGACTGCAACAGATGATTATTTCATTATTGTTTAACCTTTTGACTGTTTAATCTATACAGTAAAAAATACTAAAAATGCCCATAGCAAGCTCAAAACCAAAGAAATATTCAACTAATGATATTAAAAAGGGAAAAGCTTCACAATGGAGAAGGTGGAATGTGCAAAGGTTTGGCATTTTTATTCAGAAAATGACTTAAATGAATGGACAGGGCCATTAAGTAAGTACAAGTAAATTATATTAGATTATATTATATTATTCTGTCTCAAAGACCTCTCTACACTGCCAGAAGAATTCCAGTAGGGGAATTCTAAGACAGTATCCAAGAACAACTTAGAAGTGTGTTGCCATACATGTCATGTCGGTTTTTGTCACACTCCATTTTCTCAACTTGTTTTTAATTTGTCTCCCAAGGTGGCGAATGTGGATCTTGCTGAGCAGACAATCTGGAAGCTTTCAGAGACATTGAACGACCCCAGTGCCTCCTGTAAAATCTATTTATTTTCTACAGTGTTGAGATGACGCATCCATTTCTACAAGTTCAGTTTTATTTTCACATTTCAGCGATCACAGACTGAGATATTATTTTTTTTTTATGTTTTCAGTGTAAAAAAAAGAAAGGTGCTGGACATTAATGAAATGAAACGGTACAGGTTGAACCCGATCAGAAGAATCTGAAATCGATGAATTCAAATCATTGTTAATTTTCTTTTTAGGCCTTCTGAAGCCTTGCTGCTTGTTTGTGTGTGTGTGTGTGTGTGTGAGGGAGCTTTTTCACAAATGACAATCTGTCCATCATGTTGGTGAAACGTTTGTCTTTGATTTGGCTGCCTTTGATGGAGCAAGTCTGCTTTTCCAGTCGCACACATCCCCTCCTCGTTTTTTTTACACTGCACTAATTCCAACACCTGATCCGTAGAGGGTGGCGCCACCTGACTGTCATCTCAGTCATTTTTCGCCGTCACGTGGATTTCTCTGGGCATGGTCCCGTGCCTTTCAAATCAGCCATATGACACATTTCATATGATGAGTCCATCTGCGTGCGTTGGGAGATATTTTCCACTTCCTTTAGACCTCCAGGTGATACTAACAGGGCCCTGAGAGGATTCAGCATTTTACATTGCCCAGCCAAAAATATCCCTTGTTTTTTTTTTGTTTTTTTTCTCCTCTTGGATTAATTTTCCTTTCACGAGACCCCTTGTAAGTTTGTACATGAAGAAAAAGGATATCACACTACGGCTGAACAAGAAGGCATCCCATGCGTCTATGCATCAGGAGCTTCCTTGTTCCCCGCTGTCCCTCCGACAGCCCTGGATCATGAAGACAAACTGTGATAGAGACATAATCTTTGTGCTTGAATATGAACTGACAGTAAACCCTCCACTATAAGCTACAGAACGCATTCCTGCAATAATGGCCCTCTACTTGTATTATCCTTTTTCAAAATGGGTGTAAATACTGTACACAGTGACACATGTTGATGTTTTGTTCGTGAAGTTCAGATAACCACTACAGATTCCCGTCATGGGGTTGTGTATCATTTTATGTTTTCTGTGTCATTGTACTGTCAGAGGAAGAAGTCTGCATGACAGCCACATTTTCTTTTCCTTGCGACTGAGATTATATCACACCGATCAGACTGTTGAATATGATGGTTTTCTTTTCTTAAGCAAAAAAAATGATTTATTTACTGTGGTTTTGATTTCATGTGATGTGTGTGTGTGTGTGTGTGTGTGTGTGTGTGTGTGGGGGGGGGGTTCTTTTAGCAGCCCCAGTGTCTGGCATGTAAACCCAGGATGTAAACACTACAGTTGAAGGTGAAATGTCAATGTTACTCCGCTCATCCTGTTAAATGTGAGATGTGTGTACATCTATATGGAGTGTTTTCATTGCACTTAGCGTTGGCTGGACATGTGAAGTGGAGGAAGTAATAAACGTCCTGCGGGGGGAAACGAACAGGCCGAGCACTTTAAATGACAGACGTAAACTCGCTCATGTTCATCGTTGCACTTGCTGTGTTTTGGCCCATCGCTCCCTCTTTGTGTCACAATTGCAGTCAAAAGGAAGTGGGAATGTTTCCCACGTGGCCCCCGTTAGACTTCAAAAGAAATTTCATTTAATCTTTAATCAATGGTGCTTGTGGATTCATGGATATGTTTTTTTTTTTTTGTTTTCCTTCTCAGGTTCTTTGTCTCGTTTTTCATATCTGAGCAATGTCTTTGTCTTTTAAGTGTGATTAATGAAAATGTTATAAGATCTTAAAGGAATGCCAGGAAAAAGACTGTAATAGTAACCTACCTTTTATCAACCTCAGCTCTTGAATTATCCTTCTTTTTGCAAGTCTGTTTTCATACTTACAGTGCACTATTAAAACATATCTTTTTAAATCTCTGTGTCCGATGACATATTTCTACGGCGTTGTCATTGTTAACGGTGATGAGATGTGTCAGAGCGGTGGCATTTGTTTGATTTGATTTGCATGTGTTTGCTCTCCTCTCCAAACTATTCAGTCATTTAGTGTTTTACTGACTGTGGTTGTTAAACACTCAGTGGCATTTTTATTCCTCCGGCCACGGCTGTTGCCGGCACGGAGGCAGAAAAATGTCTTGGCGCATTATGTTTTCGTTTATGTCAGTCAGTCCTGTTCGTGTGAAAGCGATATCTTCTTGAGGGAATTCCTTCAAATTTGGCACAAACATCCACTTGGACTCTCCAGGATGAACTGATCGCAATTTGGTGGTTAAAGGTCTTTGTGACCTCACAAAAAATGTTCTTTGGCCATAGCGCTCGTATACTTCTGGAAAGATTTCACTCAAATGTCTAATATAATAAAGTGATGAAGTGATGACATTTTGTATCCAAAAGGTCAACTTCAACAGTCAACTTCACATCATAATGTCTGGCCATTATCCAACGTCATAACTCAGGAACATGAGGGGAGATTGTGGCCATATTTCACACTTAAAGGGTTACTGAATTGGTGACACTAATCTTGGGTGCCGCAACCTGCCTGCAGCAACATCCACACTTGAAGCGTTGTCTGCCGTCAGGAGTGGCTTTACTGGCCAAGCATGTTAACGCAAGAATTTGTCTCTAATTCTTCTGTTTCTCTCAATGAACTTGCACACTAATAGATTATACAAGAGACCAAGAGCAGTCAAGCTTAACAAAGTCAAGTCAAATTTATTTCATTCAAATCAAATTTTTGCCTCAAGTGGCTTTACACCTAACAACATTCTCTGTCCTCCTCAACTCTAATGTCAAAGTCTTTACTGTGTCCATGAGTCAGGACAGACGTGGTTGTGTCAACCACAACTTGGCTGTTTGGTGGAGGCGCACAACTGAGAGGCAGTCATTGTAGTTTGGCTCTGCTAGCAGAATGGGTTGTGGGTTGTGGCACTTTAGGTCAGTCAGTCAATCAGACAACACACACACACACACACACACACACACACACACACACACCTTTTGGGGCTTTTTAACAGGGGCCATCATCATTCATTATCATTACAACCAAATACCAGCAAAGCCACTGACATTCCCATCAGCCCCAGCTGTGCTGTGTGTTCATTGGTAATTAATTATGCATGTTAACAGGCTAAACTACAACAGTGGACATGGTGAACACCTGAATGTATGGAGAGCACTGCTTTGATTCCAGCTGACAACCTTTGTTCCATATCATACCATGCATTACATATTTAAAATATACACCAGTTGAATGCAGTGCATGCCTTACAAACACGTACATCATCAGATTTGGACACTGACTAGTTGCCTAAATGTTGAGTAAACTCTGCCGTTACATAAAGCAGTAAACACTTTATGACTAGAATGAATAAATTTTCCCAGCAGCGTTTCAAGTACAGTTTTGTCTTTTTAATCTTTTCAGTGTCAAGTGGAGACTCAAGTGAATCAGGTTCTTTCTTATATTCATGTTATACTGCATGTGGGTCCTCATCTCTCCACCGCATTACTGGTTCTGTAATGTAAATAATCAGGCATGAGTTAAGCCCTTCTCATTTTTGTCAGCCATTTTAGACTTCCTTCTCCATCGAACAGCTGCCAGTGATTTGTAGAGCACCGTGTTTGTTGTGTTTCGCGTTTGTCTCAAAGTCACGAGGACAATTTCACGCACTCTCTTCCACACGAGCACCTCATTAATGAGATATAAGAAATGCATTGACAAGCTGTATGCAATTACACCCAGGCGGGAACAACAACAGCAGATAATCCAAATGAGATCTGAGAAATTAAGAGGCTTCAGTATCATAATGAGCAATCATCCTTGATATTACTTTCTTCACATTTGACAGTTAACATCTGGCTGACAATGTGATGCCACGCGGAGCACGCTGGGTTAATTGATCGTATCTGACAATATTCAATCAGAGAGAGAGGGGGCTCTCTTTGCCTAACCAGCTTCAACCCTGACACTTTTTCATTTCAGCTTTCTGTCAAAGCACAAACAGCGATGTACCAGGTGAAGTCTGGGGAAAAGGTTCTTTCTTTTTTTCTTTTTCGAAGCATGACAAACAGATGGTCCAAACAAATGCATCCAGTGTTCCTCCCAGTGTTTACAGGAAAAAAAATGACCTGACAATCTTTCATTATCTTCCAGTACAAGAAAACCCGACTCTTAACAGCTTTAAGAGTATCATTTTATCAACCACCCCGGCATTATCATCCCATCATAATTCTGCCTCTGAACGAGTTCACTTTGCCGTTTCTTAATGTGAACATTATCTCTGGCAGGCCTGCTGATATGAACTCAGCGGAAAATATGTTCTCCTCACCTACGCAGCTGTGCCTGGACTGTTTCAGCCTGGTTCCTAGTTGAACTTTTCAACTTCCCTGCACTGTTTTTTTTTTTTAAATCCAAAACTTCTATGTCTACATGTCTACCAAAATAGTTTTTCTGTTTTTTTCTTTCTTTTCTAAGGGCACATTCTCGGCCGTGTTTAAGGTCACTCCAAGGTTTATCTTCAACTTTATCTCCAAACAAAACCACTGGATCGTTATTCTCAACCACTTTGATTTATTTGGTCAAAATCATGCATGACTTTTCCTTTCCTTCCCAAGTTGTTACCATTTGTGTGTATGTAACTACATTTCTAATCTCAACTATAACTTGGAGTAAAGCAAAGTAAAGCAAAGTTTCTTTGAAAAGGAGGTGCATTAGGATCCGTGATAAGAAATGAAACCACACAGGCACCCACGCTGCCTGTCGTAGTGGTTAATGTTTAACTGCCCTGCCCTCGTAGGTGGGAGGAGGAAATGTGAGTGCAGTGTAGGCTAACACTTTGCTCACACTGAGGTGAAACCAACTGGCTCTGGACTAGGACCCGTGAGGACTCTCGGGGATCCCAGAGGATCGGGAATGGGAGGAGATGGACCACGCTTGAGGACAGACACTGGACTTTTGGGGCTAACACACTGAATATCTGGAACATGGTAGAAAGTTCTTTTGAGTCCTCATGATTCCTACTGTGGAGTGTCATGAAATGATATTCCCACTGTGATTTCACTGCCACGGGGATACTCTACCTGGAGGATCAGACTTTATACCAGACAAAGAAAAACCTTCAGTGTTATCTTGGAAAACTGCTCACCTCTGGATCTTGGCTCTAATCACAGCAACTGCGCCCGACTCAACTGATAAGCTGAAGGAAAAAAAATCAATACCTGGAAAATCTGAGCTCACCACTCCGTAGCCATGAATGAGGAAATGGAGATAGCTGACGAGAAGGACTGGAGGGAGCTTGAACCCACTTACCCTGTCAAAATCTTCCTGACGGTCCTTTACAGCCTCATCCTGGTGACGGGCATTGTGGGTAATTCAGTCACTATCAGAGTGACGCAGGTGCTGAAGCGTAATGGCTACCTGCAGAAGAATGTGACCGACCACATGGTTAGCCTGGCGTGCTCGGACTTGCTGGTGCTCCTCATCGGCATGCCAGTGGAGCTCTACAGCGCCATCTGGTTCCCGTTCTCGTCGGCATCAGGCAACGCTTCCTGTAAGATCTACAACTTCCTGTTCGAGGCTTGCAGCTATGCCACCATCCTCAACGTGGCCACGCTCAGCTTTGAGCGCTACACGGCGATCTGCCACCCTTTCCACTTCAAAGCCCTGGGTGGAAGACGCACCTCGGGCCTCATCACCTTCGCCTGGCTGGTGTCGGTGCTTGTGGCTCTGCCGTTGCTGGTCGCCACGGGAACGCAGGGACACATTCCCATCCGATTAGATACACCAGCCCAGAATCTGACTTTCTGCACAAACTTGAGGGAGCACTGGGTGATGTACAGGGTCAGCATCTTTGTGGCATTCATCATCTACATGATCGTGCTGATCTGTGTGGCCTTCATGTGCAGGGCCATGATCGTCGTCCTTCGGAAACCTTTGGGACCCACGGACGACGGAACTCTAAGAGCACCCAAGCACGAAAGTTCAAAGGTCAAGACAGCCAGGAAGCAGACCATCATTTTTCTCGGTAGGTTGTTCGTTTAATATCTCAGAGGCCGCCTTGTTCCGCCAACTGTGTCTGATCAAAGAAATGATTTTCGAGCTCTGTGTGTCTCTGTTTGTGCTGCGGTTACACTGCCTGAGTTTTAATACCTTTCGGGATCTAAGTGTACACACAAGAGTGGAAATCTCTGAAAAGTGTTAACAGAAATGTTTACAGGCGTTATTTTTGGGCCACTGTGTATGGGGTGTGTGTGTGTTCCTGTGTGATGCTGTTATATTACCACCGCTGCCCGGGATGTTCAGACGTGTCAGCCAGCCTCTTCGTCTGTTTACAGCAGCAGTGAAAAACACCACTTTGACTCTGTGCCACGGGAGGATGTGAGAAAGACAAATCCTGGCTATTTTTCCAATGTTTTGACCATTCAAATGATTCATTTCACACGAGGACACGCAGACACAGCTTTTGTTTAGGGCGTGCTCTTGCTCTGAAAGATCCGGAACGGATAAACCATCTTGTGGATGCTCAAGTTTGTTTGTGTGATCTTTTGACCTTGAAGCCTGCTGTGTACATAGAGACATGTGCAGTCCTGCCCAGTCCTCATTTTTCATTGTCATACAGGACTGAAGTTACTGAAAATATGACAGCATAGGTGGCACAAGTATGTTATAAAGTTGCCACTATTTGCAATGCCAAAGGGCTCCATGTCAATGTTTTTACACCAGAAAAAATTTCCAACAAAGAAACACTGCCATGAAAATATAGGGGAGCGAAACCTCAGAGAGAAGAACTCAGGTGTGTAGTGAGGGCCAAAACTGCCCATAGATGGCCAAGTCAGGTGAAATGTGAATGGTATCTTCAGAATAAACAGAGTGTGAGCACTGGGGTGGACATCCTCCACAGCGTCTTGGTCCAGTGGACATCACCTGGCATTGGACATGAGAGGAGGAGGACTCAGATGTTAACAGATGCTGATACGCCACACTGCAGGCTGCAGGCTGAAATGAAAAGAGATAGGAGACAACACGCACAACAGAGAAAACTCTCTTAGTCATACAGCAGAGCGGTCACACAGAGCGACCACATGAATAAACAGTGCACTGACAAGAAGCAGGACACACAAGAACTAAATCTCAGAGACTGGAGGCGGAATCTGTGAAAGATAAACGTACTGTTATTCCCCGTATTTTAGTCCAAACAGCTGTTTAGTAAAGGATAAAAGGAGAAAGGGAGCTTACACTGATTAACATTTTTATTTTTGTATTAACAATGAATGAAATGACAGTGTGTAATGTGAAAGGAGCCAGATGTTCACATTTCAAAAGCAGCATACCATATTTTTGTAGATGTTTTTCTAATTCATCGTTGTGATACTGTGAAAATGGCTTTAATCGTACAATATTACGATTTACGCACAGACAATCCAACCAGAATGCTCTTTCTCTAACTTCTTTTCTGTCATGTTCAGCAAAGTGGAGTAAAGTGCACGGCCAGTTTAGAGGACGTTAGGAAATCTGAGACTCGAAGTGTAGAAAGGGAGCATGGGGAGAAGACGGTGCTGGACCACTGACATAAACACAACATATGTAACATAGAACCCACTTCTCAGGGGTATTAGTAGCAGCCTCTCCACCACAGCCGGCACATGAGTTTGCAAGCTGTTTAGCCCCCTTTTTGGACACCCTAAGTATTTGAAACCCTCTCATGAGTAACACGGAACTGTGCCCTAGGCTGCCAAATATGAATACAAGTAGCTTACACCTACACCCCAGCCCTGAGGTGGTATTTAGGAGTGCTTGGCATTTAATGACCTTGGTCATAAAGGCTTCCTCTGGGCTACAGGATGGAGACTCATGCTTAAAGTCATCTATCCCTGTTTTAAGGCCCATACACATGCACGCTAGCACGTACGCACGCCACTCTTTGTTTAAATACAGTCATCCATGATGTCATGTTGGATCAGCCAGACACTGAGCGTGCACCAAATCCTCACAGCCACAAGTACGTGGGGCTGAACCACAGCACTGGAGTTCATTGTGTACTTTTACAGCTAAATCTCATGTTTTTCAGGGTTGCTTTTGGAGTTGCAAAGTCAATGAAACACATACCTGCATATATCTATTACTTTTGTGTGGCGTTGTCTGTAGGTATTCTATCTATAATTAATACTCAAGGTTTTCACATCAGTGGAAAACCTAACTTTTTCTAATTTTTGAAACTTATATTTTCCTTTTCATTTGTGAGAAGCCTCGTAGTTGATAAAGCAACGTGAGGCAAAGACACGGTGTTGGCTCTGTGACTTTAACTAAGCTTAAGTCCTGAGGAAAGCCATGTATCAGCCACACTGAGAGTCAGTGAGACATTTAATCAGGCTCCCAGCATCCCGAGGAAGAAAAACTAATGATGGATACATGGTGACTTTCTCTTAACTCCTTTGTCATTTGTCTTTTAATAACTTAACATGAAAGGTTGTTTCCTCTTCATATACAAAATAAGTAATGATAGAGTATAATATTCTCTCTACTCATACACACCTGTGTCATTTTTCATGGTGTCCTTGAATACAGCTCTGCGGCACTCCAGTTCTGCTCCTTAGTCAATGACCAGTGAATCCCAGACCCTCACCAGTCTAAATATATATTTAATATTTAATTTGAATCAAATTGGGTTTCTGCGCTCCGACGGAAGGAAGGAGGTGTCTGCTGCATTACAGCTAATGCATAAAATGGGGTTTTATCCATTAGTCATAATCTCTGAGCAGCTTAATTGCCTGATAGAAATAATTGTTTCTGTCCTGCTGTATGGATGTAATTTTAAACCTGCTTTCACTTCTTCCCACTGCGAAGATGGTGATATGATGATAAGCGTGATGATGATGATGATGATAACTGTGATGGTCATGATGGAAATGAGGAGATGATGGTGATGATGATGATAAGGAGGAGGAGGAGGAGGGAGGGGAGGCTGTGGATGGTGGCAATGAGAGTGATGGTCAGCAAGAGATGATGGAGGAACAAGGAGGAAAAAGTAAGATGACACTGCTATTTATGGTAAGTTCATCTAAATGATAGTGATAATAAAGAAGTTGGATAAAGAAAATCTTTGTATTAACAGTGGATATTTGTATTGTGAATGGGATCACTGCTGGTGACAAACCCACAGTGATTCATCACCAGACTGTGTTTCCCCTCAGCTCTACTAGAACGTCCTTTAGCTCATTGTTTCACTTTTACTGCTTTACAGTTTTGGTTCATTCTCACTGCTCAAATCAGCTCCTTTACCCACAGACGGACACAGCTGACAGCTAGGTGATGAACATGGTGAAACACTTAGCTGTTAAAGAGCCAGATATTTCCCTTAGGAGTTTGTGGAGACCAAAAACAGAGCTAAAAAGAGAGTTAACATTCATCAACTAGAGAGAATCAATGAATGAATGCTTATGGTGGTCTGTGTCTGTGCCAGTAGGCAAGTGTTAGCTAATGAATTAGCTATAAAGACTTTGTAAGGCAAAGTTGGCCCCCAAGCAGCTAAAAAATGTAAACAACCATTTTTCAATTCAGTTATACTTCATTAAATGTGTATTACACTTTTTAATCAGTTTTCTATAAGAGAAAGACTTTCACTAAGCATGGACGGTTTTACAAAGAGTGTGTTGCAGTATGGGAAGTGAAATACTCCGATGATCCCATTACTCCAAAAAACACTGATAGTCTGACAAATGACCCACAAAACCAACGGCTGTTGTCTGAGGACACACACTCTCCATGCAGTTGTAGTTAGGTGACAGCTGGCCCTGTCCATGGTGCTGAATCAGCAGGGGTTTGCCCTTATTAGGCTACTTCTACATAACCCCAACCCTAAACTTTTTCTCTGAACAGCAAGACGACGAGTTTTTTGATTAATCTACATCTAACGACTTGGGTGGTGGGGATGTGCACCAACTAAGGTGAATCATTCTGACATTGGAAATTTGTCTGCGACAGTAAAATTGCCTGAAATGTCATTTGGTGTGAGGCCAGGAAGATGGCCTATTCAGGGCAAAACTCCCGCTGATTCAGCGCCATGGGCAAGGCTGGCAGTCAGTGAACTAACAACTGGAGGGAGATGCTGTATTTTCGGAGCAATGGGCCTTTGGAGAAATGGCTGTTTTCAGGATAACTGGCTGTTGGACAAATGGGCTTCTGGTCCAATGGGACATTTTTCAGACTGTTGGTGTTGTGTGCTAATGCGTTGTCTAAACAATGGGCAGTCCCCAGTATGGTGCAATGCTAAATCAATGGAAATTTTCTGCAAGACATCTAGCTGATACGTAATGTCTGCCCCAATGAATGTTTACAGTGATTCACTCTGATGTGAGCTGTATTTTAGTCTGACAGTTCAATAACCACAGTTATGAAAAAGAAAAACACAAGCAATTTCCCAAATAAGAGAGCTGCCACTGCTATTATGAAGCTTTGAATTGATGAAGATGTTTATTCAGGTAGTTTGATTGAATGGATAGAGTCCCTCAGTAACAGAAGGTAATGTGTTTTTGAATTAACAGCCCAGGCTGAAAGTAAAGCTGAGCAAAACACAATAACGTGGGGGAATTTGCTAAAGTGCTGTTTGGTTTAAAAGCTGACTGTGTATGGGAAACAGTCACATTCCTGGACAAAATACTTGAAATAAGGGAAACTTCCGGACTGTCTTGTGACTTGAACAGTTCCTGAAGAGATGAAGATGTGTACCAGTAATCCTACTTCGCCAGACCAATTCGCAAATGCGAGTTAGTCTGGAAACTCACAGTTCGTTTTCAATTTTTCCCTTAGTTTTCAATCGTTTTCAAACCAACAGACCAAAATGCCTCTGAACACAATTTGACAGGCTTACAACCAATCAGACCAACAAAACTGAACTTAAGATATTAAACCTTTACCAAATACTGTCAGATGTACGGCAAAACACATTGTTTTTAATCCCCAAAAGTTTCAGGTATAGTTGTTTGTTCTGTTATAGAACACATACTCCTCAGTTTATTTAATACTAATGTGATAACAGATTCACCAGAGTGTTCCACATCAGTGGCAGCCATCTTGGTTGTTTGTGAAAATGGCTCGATGGTGCTCCTCTGCCAAACTCGCCCCATGTTAGATAAATGGTTGTAATTAGCCCGATCTGGACCGGGTTGGCTGGAAATCAGTCTGAACGGGAGGGGTACCAGATGCATCTGCTAGAGCAAGTAAAACATGAGCTGGTAGATTTAATAGAGTGAAACAGACTCGTTACATGGTCCTGCTCGCCTGTGTAAAACATGTATTAGAAATTGGCGGTTCATGGTGGTTCTGAAAAATGCACCAAAGACAAATTGTGTATAAGGACAACCAACCCGTCCTTGCCTGGTTCTTGTTCTGTGTAATATTTAGAACATTTGAATTCTTCTGTAAAACATTTAGAAACTTTTCTATGATGCCATTGATTTCCACCCTTTTTGGGGTATTTCATACCTTTTTATTAAGAGAGCTGATAATAAAGAGATGGCAGGAAATAAAAGGAGTGAGAGATGGTGAATAACAGGCAGCACAAATCCAGGGAGATGGACTCGAACCAGAGATGTTGCTCTTCATATTAAGTGTGTTAATCCCTTTGTAAGCACAATACATCTTTCCATTCATTCTTGCCTACAGTGTACAGGTCTGCAGAGATTTTTCTCTAAGTTACATTATTGTTGCAGGGTCATGCAGAGGTGCACATGGATTTGATGTCATTGCAATGACAATGGACAAATGAATTCAGGCCAAAGAAAGCAATGGATTCCTGTAACTTTACATATAAAAACTGTATAGTATGTAATTGAATCTTTAGTAAAAATGTCAAATAGAAAGGATTTTTATTGAGTTTATTGAGTTAAACCATGAAAAAAGTGCATATCTTTTAAATACTCTGCTGTTTCCAACAACCTTCAGATAGTGTCAGTAACATTTGCCTAACCAGTCATTGTGTTGTCCTTAATGTCATGATGAGCCATTGCTCACCATTACTTTCTTTTTCATTTGGGGAGAATGAAATACTCAGAGAGAGCTTCAATAAGCTCCGAAGACAGAGAGAGATTAGAGACAGATTTTCAAATCAAAAAGACAAAAATATATTACATATATATTCTTATTCTTTCCAGCCACATGAAAGCGATGTTCATCTTTTTCATATCTCCGAACATAAATAAACCCATGCTGCATTTACAAACATACAGAAATACCACAGTGATATTGGAGCATCTAGAAAAAGTAAAACAGATTCACATGTTTCTGGGTCAGAGGACGGTGAAATTGACTCCTCCGTGTTGTTTGGAAGACAGAACTGTTGCTGCCATCATGCACACGACATCAAAGCGGCAGTTGATAACACTGAGAAGAGACTTGCTCTTGCAGCATGCTTCGGTTCTGCCTCCGCTGCTCCTCCCCGCAGAGGACGTACAGGAAGGCCCGTTGGTGTACACAACGAACACAACGGGAACACCGCAGACCCAATCATGAGCCAGCCTGGATCGGAAGTTTTGGGTTTGGATGTTTGAAGAGAACTGGATACAGCGTTGGGGGGGGTCTGTTCATTCCTATGAAAGTTGATCAGTGGCGCATACATCTACTTCCTAGGCATGAAAGTACCAGGATCTTCCGCATTGTTGGGCCCATAGAACATGCGTACTTTCGTTTTTGGGCTTGCTGAGCTGGCTAACTTCCTGTTAGCCCTCAACTTGAATGGGGATAAAATGATTTAATTGTTCGGCTCTTCCAGCCAAATGTTACTGGACTGAATAGATCAAATTCTGATGGTGAAACAAGTCATTTCGTGGCTGTTGTCACTCTCAAAAAACATTATATGCTGATTTACAGACATCTCTTTCAAAATGTAAGTCTGTGGAAAAAAGTCTTTTTGATCCCCATGGCGTCATGTGACGGACGCCATTGTTGTAATTACACAAGTTTGGCCACTATGTCAAATTGGCTTAAAGGCCTGGTGCACTTCCTGAGGCTTTGGGCCACAATCTGTGCAGCTTCTGCCTGCAGGCTCCTGATCTCCCTGCTGCTCTCCTAGTGTTTCATTTTTTCTTGCCTTTTTTACACTGCAGTTATTAGACATTATTAGCTGTACATGTGATTAGAAAAGAGCAGAGGAGCAGAATCACTTGGTGACTGGTGCAGAGAAATGGACTTCACAGCCAGATTCGACATTTCAAAAAGCTTTTTTTTTAAAATAAAAGTTAACAACTGATGCTTTAATATTTATTAAAGCCTTTGACTGTCATTTATGTTAAACTGTGCTTTACTGCCGGTTTGGTTATTGGAAGATCCCACCCCTCAATAATACTGCCACTCTAAATATCAACAGATGTGAGATGATTTTAGTTCAGTGGGACGTTCACACACCGCTTTACTTGTAACTAACAGACTAATACTGATGTATGTGTAAATATTTGATGAGGACAGACACGGAGGGGATTATGTGTTTCTTAAGGTTGATATACAAGTCATGATGTTCTGATATTTACACCCAATGTACCCACATGAAAAAGTCACAGTAAAATAATGTTTAATAATTTCGTTTTTCGTCTCCCAGAACGAATCAAATAACTATGTGACCAAACAATATTCACACAGCGAGATCTAATTTTTCAGGAACCATGTTCCTGGTAGCTGAGCCATATTGTAATCACCTGCTACCCTCTCCTCACAGCCACATTATCATATCCATCATGTAATGAGTTCAAGATTCACAGTACCTCAGAACTCATAAAGAACAACTCAAGCAGCAATACACCGGCAACCGGACCTCATCATCTTCATAATGGAATATTACATTTTACCGAATATTACTGGGAGTGTCACTCTCCTCCTTATTGACTGCTGGCTCACTGCTGCAGCTGTGATCCGAGTTTGACTTTGAATATGAATTCAATTGTTACTGCAGCCGGCAGACAGCAAAGACCTGCTGCACATCGCATTGAGTTCCTCTCGGATGCGCACAGTCGCTCCCGTTGTAAGCACTGATGTCAGTTATCTCTCAAGTGGCCGTGCTCCTGTCACCGCTCCACTTTACCTTGAAGTAACTTTTAATCCTGGTTGGGCTCTGCGACGCTGGAGGGTAATTAAAAGCAGAGAACATCCTTGTTAAGTTGCCCACACATCACGTCCAGGACAGAAGGTTAATTGCTTTAGATTTTGATTTAGTTTCTTTTCACTCACTGGGAGCCCACATTTGGGAGATGAATATTAATTCTGTTTCGCCGCCTTCAGCCTTTGGTCTATGACATTTGGCTTTAGCGGACCATTTGCGATGGGAGCTGGATAGATATGGAAAGACGGCACGCATGGAGAAAAATGAGGGAGCAGGGAGGGCTGTTGTTATTCTCCGACATTTAAATTCAAGATGTGTGAAGTGATAATCGTGCATTATCACTGCTGAGTGTCAAACAATACACAACACGATCTAGAGAGCCGAGAAGTGCTATATGCTTTGTAATAAAAGTCACATCGATACATCACCTGAACCTTTGCAGTGAGAGAGTGTGTGTGTGTGTGTGTATGTGACATTTACTTTCTGGCTGGAGTAAAATGCCGAACATTTCTTTAATCCTGCATGATGTCAAACCAAAGGGCATTTAGAAGTAAAGAAACAGCATTGTTCTCGTATCGTCAGTTCAAGTACGATATGAGAAAATGTGAAATCACTGTTCCCTTCAACACAAGCAGCTGTGGCACTTTGACACTCTCGGGTCATGATGGCGAACAATGAATGAGGAAAAAATAATCTTTTTAATAGAGCTGCAACCAACGATTATTTTCATTGTCGATTGATCTGTCGATCGTTTCCTCGATTAATCGATCACCTGTTTGGTTCATACACAAACTCAGAAAATGGTGAAGAACGTTGATGAGTGTCTCTCAAAGGGGACGTCCTCAAATGCCTCAAATGTTTAGTCCACAACCCAAAGATATTCAGTTCACTTTCATAGAGGACGGAGAGACTACAAAGTATTCACATTTGAGAAGTTTAATAGATTATCAAAATCATTTAATGGTTCACAACGAATCAATCAATCGACTAATCTTTGCAGATCCATTTTCTGACTTCGGTGGTAGAAATGTGTAATGCATTTCTCTCACTTTTACTTTTAATTTTCGGTAAGGTTAAAAAAAACAACCTCTCAACCCTGTCAAACTATCACCTTTACGGACACATGTGCAACTATCTCCTAAAAAAAACAACAGGAAATTAATCACTTACTTATTTGAAGTTGATGGCTGTTTGTGCAGTCCTGCTCAACAAGTACATTTAATGATTCTCTTTTTGTCCACCCACTTGGCGCTTCCCACGGACTGAAACAGATTGTTTTGCTAAAATGATGGAAATGTCAAATTGCTTTAAATGTGGCCTCTTGGTGAGTTTGATTTTCTCTTTTGGACAAAATGTTGCTGAAATTCAATATTGACGGTTAGCAAAGCAAAGCACAGGTCTCAGTGGAAAAGCCCCCTAGAGCACTGGTAAAGATGACCCCCACACTGTTCTGTACACAGAATCACAACGAGTCCTGTTGGCAGTTATTTTCCTTCTAGTGACTTTCAAAGCTGCACCACAGCTCTTTCAGTGATAAACAGTTGCTGTCTGCCACTAAAAACCAAGTTGACGGAGCAGCAAGATTGAACCAAAACAGTAACACTGACGGCAGTAAAGCCAAAACAATGACCTGAAAGAGGTTAAATTCTTTACAGAAGTGAAGTGAATGGAGAGCTATGAAGGATATAAAAACTGTTGTTGGAAATGCTGTCAGAATAAAAACTTTTCTGCATCACCAACTGAATGCATGCGAGTTCCTGTGACAACGTGATGCTGCAATTTGTGCTGCTGTCACTAAACGGCTTCGTTCGTTGGCAAACGCATGGCTCAACATGTTGGCATCGTGACTGTACTTTTGTTAAACTGTACATTTATGTACAGTAAAACATATTTCCTTAATCGCTCAGAGAGAATATTATTGGGGATAAACCGATTTAATCTGAAACTAGGAACATAACCCGGTCCAGACCAGATCAAGTTTGCAGCACAAGTTACCATGGAGATCGAGCCATGATGTTGTAAACCCTGGCTTTTCAACATACCTCGCTAACCCACTAATCTTGCTTCACAGCACACAGGAGGTACAAGGAAACCCATGATGGTCTCATTCTGGTGAGCAATTTTATGTGAAACTCAGACTGTGGGAGTGCAGACTAGATGATAAACTAAAGGGGAAATTCCTGAATTACAAAGCCCTCTTGTAATGTTGGTCAAGTGCAAACATAGCTAATGGTTTACCAGTCATGCAGGAAGAAACATTAGACACAGAAAGCAGTGTCACAAGTTTTGTTTAAAGATGTCCAGGTGAACTGGCCTGGTGAAATGTAGCAAAAATGGAAATGAACGATTATCAAACTAACTCGGTAAATTGATGCCATCTACGATACGACAATCTCAGAGTGGGTTCACAACTATCTTGGCCTTGTGTTGCCTTACTGGTTCCTATTAGCCACTTTCCACCAGCCTGTCAGAATGGGGCCGTAGCTCATGAACTGCAGCAGCAGCCCAATCGCCACACATGAACCTCTCTCCTTTGGATCGATGAGGCTTATTTATTGTGTTTGGCTAAACATCCTGAGTCCCCAGCGGGCCTGTTTATCCTGCTTGGGTGGCCTCTTTCAAACCCCTTTACTATCAGATTTAAAAGAAACCTCAGGGAGGATTTGTTGAGCCTCTTTGGGAGGGTCGGTGAGTGCGACTCGCAATTCCTCCTCCCTCATCTTCTCCCTCGTCTCCCAATATCTACTTTGCACTGAGTGACAGCGGCATAGTTCAGTAATAAGCTGCAGAGCCCTGTGGCCCCATGGCGGCCAGCATAGCCAACGGCAACCCTCCCTGCGAGTGACAGCCTGCGCCTCACCAAAACACCTGGGAGACAGTCTGTGGATGGCTGTGAGGCCAAATCACAGGTTACACTGTGTGGGTGTGTTTACTTGTGTGTTTTACAACACAGCGCTGTACATTAGCACACACACACTCATATGCTGGAGCATGCCAGCATGTGGCACTGACTTCTGGGATTGGAGGTGATGTTTGGATGATGGGGTTCAGATCTCATTCTGATACTTTTCTCCCAGTTGTCTCTTAGCTTCCACCATATCGGCCCAGCGTTAAGTATATGACGTTTTAAAAAGTTAGTCCTGAAGTATTTTTGTGACAAAACTCAGCGGACTTAGAGACTGACACAAGTCTGCACAGCTCCAAGCCCTCTGTCAAGGACAGAACACAGTTCTATGTTTTATGCATAAGTAGTAGTTTTTGAAAATAACATTGAAATCTTTTTTTCTTTTCTTTTTTTCTTAATTATGAAACAAATGCTCACATTTGCAGAGTGGATCCTTCAAACACTATTAATTGACTTTTTTTTATGTTACACAAAAACGACTTGGTTCAAGTTCAAGGAAAGACCATTAATCAGTAATCAGAGCCTGCTGCTGGAGATGAGGCTGGCAGCTGAATGGAGTTGATGACAACTCAGTGGTTTACTACTATGAGAGAGACTTTCACATTACACATAATTATTACACATAATCATCCATTATTACATTATTTAGTGGTGCAGCTTTTAGACTTTTAGATTTTTAGACTGACACTTCTGGTAACTACACCATCACTTGTGAAATAAACAGTTAATCAGATATTCTCATTTAAAAAAAATCCCAGATACGCGGACATGTTTTAAGCTGCTGGGATGAACTCTCACAGACATTTGGAGTAGAGAAGGCAGCGCTAAAACCTTGAGGAGAGATTAGACGGGTGACTTACTGGTGTGCCTGCGCTCCCTTGTAGCGCATAACTCACACTGTGGGAGACTCATCAGGCTCCTACTTTCTTATAAGCGAGGTGATTAGTATTTCATGATATATTGAAGTATTTTTTAACATCCCTTTGGCTTCAAAGCAGCAGACCGAGGATGTCTTAGAGAGTGGCCTTGGCCCCTTGTCAGCGAATGTGAAGTTCGCTGCCAGAAATTTGGGAGTAATATCGCATTCAGAGCCAAGCTTTGAACCTCAGATCAAAAACTAAGACTAAACTGAAACCTAAAACTAGGTGTGAAAAAAATTAACATCTCACTTAACTGAACTAAAAATAAAAACTAGATTTCAGAAAAAAACGGACACAATCTTGTGTCATTACAAAAGTAAGTAAGATGTATGTAGAAGTATGTAGGAACTTTGTCAGTTTGGTCAAATGTGTCACAACACACAACAAGCGTATCTTCACTGAGAGTGGGATGTCTACATATATTGTAACATCAATTCTGAACTTCTTAAGTCGTACTCCTGACCAATATCCTTAATTCTTTAGTTAAAAAAACACTAAACTCCCCCCAAGATACATAGAAAACATGGCGACCACACATGAACCACTTCACAGCCTTATATCCTCAGATGGGGCCGTTCCAAAGTCAATAACTTTCCTTATCTTTTATCATCCCACTCCATTCTTGCGACTTTTGTCTGCTTCTTTTAGCTTTATCTTAATTTTGTCTTGCTTTTGTTTGGCCTTGGCTTCCAGTTGTTATGTTGCCTTCTAGGTATCCTGCTTTTGCTTCGTCTTAATAAACTTTTTTTTTTTAAAAGGTGGTATAAGTAAAGTTATGTTATGGCTCAGTTCATATCAGTGATCAAAGAATGAATGAATCAAAAATGAATTCTTAGATCAGCTGATTTAAGATTTGAGAAGAAACACAGAAAAAATAAACAATTGAAAAATCTAATGACTGGGACCAAAGCAAAGGACAGGGATAAATAACACTGTATTATACCATATAGTATTATATTATTATACATAGGTTAATTAGTATATTTTGACCAGATGATGGCACTAAAGAAAATGTTAAGGGATCATCAAAATCACTGCAGCTTCGTGGGTAACATGAATGTCTGTACCATATTTCATAGCAATGCATCCCATGATCACTGAGACTAACATCCTGCTGGTGGTGGAAGAAGATGAGAAGTCAGGGGATCTCTAAAGTCATTCGTATTCATCCTCTGAAGACCATGAATGTCTGTGCAACATTTCATGTTAATCCATCCAATCGTAGTTGAGATATTTCAGTACAAAATGGCGGATGAATCGTATGACATCCATAGAGCCATGCTGCCAAAATAAAAACATCTTTACAATGTAATTCTGAGCATATCCTCAATTATTCTCTTAAACAGAAGAAGTGATGTTAATGTATGCGTACTGGAAACGTATTAAAAGGAGTAGTATTTCATTTTAAGACCCCAATGTCTTTTTGAAAAACAAACACTGACGTAACCAAAATGTGATGCACCACAGACACGACATGCTTTCAAGCCAATTAACAACGACAAATAAGAGTGAGAGAGGAGCTACTCATCAAAAAGGCTTCAAGGTTCCAAGTCGTTATTTCCAAACCAGATCCGAACTCTGCAGCGCTCTCTGAATTCAGGACTCTCTCTGAGCGCTGGTGAAGTTGGGAAATTGTTTTCTTCCCCTAATGAGGGGCTTTTGTCATGTTGTCTGTGGCTGAGGGTGAGGCTGCAGGCACGAGAGTGAGCAGGTGGGATCGGAGGAGCTTTTTAATGTCCTGTGGGACGCAGCGCTTCGAGGAGCTTTGCCTCAATCACAACAAAGTGGCATGCTTTATCACATTCGCTTTCAAAAGCAATTAAAAAGCTGGAGATGAAGAGCAGAGGATGTGCCCTGTAGTATGACTGATAAATCACAGCAACATGCAACTGCTGCTAAAGGACCGTGATGAATTAGGGTGCTGCCACCCCACAGTTATGCATATAGTTATGTCCTCATTTTTTATCAGTCATTTGATATTAATGATTCACTAGGCATGAATGTGAATATACAACAGAAACTTCTTCTGTGACTTATTTCATAGTGAGATAAGAGGAGATAAGATAGAATAACGTTAGATAACAAGACTTTACTGAGGGAATATTGGACTCCCATTCATTAGGTGGCCAGATACACAGCTCCAAATGAATGATAAGGTTGGCTAACACGTCAGCCTGGAAGAATTTATAAGGTGATTGTATGTCTCATAGCTTATTCTACTGCCTTTTTCTAAGAAACTATTGTTTAAACTGCAATACAGAAGAGATGTGCTGTGGCTGTGAGGTTACACATAGCCACAGCACGTTAAATCTAATTACTACTACTACTACTACTACTCATTACTGGAGACTGAACAGCAATTACCATATTTATTCATGGGTTCTTTTTCAATCAAGCAGTCATAAACGTCAGGCTGTGACGAGAATGTGACTGGAGGAAATTAACAGTTCACCGTTACTGGATTACCTCTACCTTGATAATTCATTACACTGAAAAGAGTCCTCAAGGTCAAAGGGTGGCGTAACAGCTAATGGACAGCTGAACGACCCAAACCTCTAATGTGATCCTTCATCAACACACCAGGGTATAATCAGCACTTGTCCTCGTTTTGTTAGCATGTTAACTGTTCATAAGGATAATGTGCATTCATCCAGTGGAATTGACCACACTGACTGTTGATATCACATTAATGACGTTAATGACATTTTCGCTGTCTGCAGCTGTGAAGTGAACACAAAGAAATCACTCAAACGCACTTTCTGTCATCATTTTTGTGTCCTGTTTCTCCAATCAATCAATCAACCAACCAACCAACCAATCTTTATACTGTATATCAATATATATATATTTATCTTGCGTATATAGAGCAGGTCTAGACCAAACTCTTTAATAAGAGAGAGACCCAACGATTCAGGAATTCAAAATTAAGGATTCAAGAATTCCCACATGAGCAGCATCAGATATTATATTAGGCGACAGTGACAGGAAAAACTCCCCTTTAAGAGGAAGAAACCTCAAACAGAACCAGGCTCAATGTGGGCGGCTTCTGTCACGGTCCTTGTTGGATGGGGGTTGGACAGAGAGAGAGAGAGAGAGAGAGAGAGACAAGAGACAGGGGACACCCTGGACTGGTCACCAGACCAATTGCAGGGCTGACATATAGAGACAGACAACCATTCATGCTCACATTCACACCTACGGCAGTTTAGTGTCACCAATTAACCTAACCTGCATGTCTTTGGACTGTGGGAGGAGCCGGAGTACCTGGAGAAAACGCACGCTAGCATGGGGAGAACAGAAAGGTTCAAGGTTTAAACCACGAACCCCTGGAAGTAAAACACGAAGATACATTTGAAGTAACACACTCCATTGACACTGAATCACTTCATGCTTCTTTGGCGACTCCAATCTCAAGACATCGCCGTTTCAATTGACAGATTCGCACCACATCCTCTTTACTCCTTCTGTGGTGTAACTACTTCAGTAAGCAGTCTGCGGAAATATCCTCTCACTGTCTGGTTATCTTGATACATCCACAGTGAAAGTTTCACTAAGGGTGCACTGAACTGCTGATCCCCAATCAGTTCAGCTACAATGATCTGTGTGGGAGAGAGAGCACATTGATCTGTGAAGACAATAAAACTTTTGTCTTGCTCAAAGTTCATAAAACCAATTTGGTCAGTGCTTGTGTTGGGTGATGGATAGTTGTTATCCACTAACATTAACTAAACTCTTATTGTTGTAACTAAATTGCTAAAGTGCAGAAGTTACTCTTCCCACCTTTAGGGCCTGTTATGGAATTAATAAAAGTTGTAATAATGCTTATAATAATGGTGACAGTGATGTCCCCCCGTTTTTCCTCACAGGTGTAATACCCTGTTAAAACTGCTCCATTCCCCCACCTGTGTTGTAAAAAATGACAAAAATAATTCCACTGAGTGATGAAATGAAACGAGCTGACTCTTCCATAAAGTCTGCTGGTGTTGCCAAGTTGTGGTTTTTTTAAGAGAAAACTCAGCCGCTGTGTTCAGCCTGTTCACCCAATAAATGAAGCACTGTTATGACACCTTCATTTAAACAGGGTAAAACCAGCATCTGCTTCAGGCTGGGATCCTCTTCAGCGTTTGGCTGATTGATGCAGGTTAATGTGAGGTGTGGTGAATGCAGATGTGGCCTTATCTTGACACTGCACTCTTTTAATTGCATTCACAGAAAGCAATTCATTTCAGTGAAGTGATATTCAGAGCTGACATACTCGCTGCTGGTCGCGATCATGAGTTCGGTCTCAAGGACACTTTGCTGCCTGTAGCTGTTTGACCCAGCAGTAATGTTGTTGGCATGGAAACGATGCTCTGCCACTTTTCTTCCCCAAGTGTGAAAATACAATATTTCCCTTGTATGTTGTTTGGGTCTGTTGGACCTGTTTTCATTTTTTTATCAAGAGAAAAAAGATACGATTAATTATTTTTTCAAACTCAGACTCATTGGCCTTGGCTCATATTGATGAGTCTGAGTTTGAAAAAATTATTAATTGTATAATTTCTCTTTTGATAAAGAACATGAAAATGGATTAAATCAGGTCCCACAAACCCGAACACCATACAAGGGATGTTTGGCTGACTGCTGCGGCCGGTTGACCGTGTGGTCTGTTATAGTTGACTAATGTACATAAACTTGCGTCTGGAACAGTGGTTACATAAATGAGAAATGAGCCACAGCTTAATTGTAGGCAATTGCACGAACGCGCAGTACCGACCTGTGCACGAGTGTGTTTTTGTTTGTTTTCAGGCAGAGCAGCAAGTGAACAGATGGACCTTCACCTACGTTCAAAACAGTTCAAGTCCAAAGTACAAGTGTGTTACCATCACCACATAATTTACAACATCATTGATAAGTACTCACTGTTCGCTTCAAAAGCACCTCCACTCGAGTGGAAATACACATCTTCTGTCCTCTGCGTGTTTGCCATTGGATCTTTTGTCAGAGCCAGCACCATATTGGAAGCTTATGCACAACAGATGTTACGGATCAGCTCAGTAAGCAGGTCATAACCACCTCATCTGCATTCATAAAAGGTTTAATTATGAGATTTTAAAACCACCACCAACAAGCATTTATCTGCCCTAACAACTTAAACATGACCGAACATAACAATAATGTTATCAACAATTAATGATGTGCACTTCCAGCACAGATTTCATGAAAATTTGCAACTGATTTGATCAAAAGCCTTTAAGAAACATTTAAGAAACACGCAATTTGTTGGAATTCTTGTAAATGTTTAGACATGCTCGATTCCAAACCCACACTGATTATTATACTGCAAATTATTTCCGATAATCAGTCTTGACATTTTTCACATCTTTCACAACAATTATCTTTCACTTCTCATCTTTGTTGACCTTATAGAACAACCAAACAAAAAAAAGATGTAAAGGTTATTTTTAATTTCTATATTTCTTTAGTTGCAACCTGATCACGGCATTTAATTAGATTTGGTTGAGTTGAAACACAGACCCTCAATTGGCAATTTATGGATTCTAACTTTGTATGAACACTTTCATTTCACCCCAAACTGACGCACAGTGAAATTAAATCCACACACTCTGACAGCATTATTGAAATGTCTGGCACATGTTTGAAAGTAAATCTGTGGAGAAATGATCTGCATCAGAATTAGACCTCAGCTCATCAGCACATCTATTCAATAGAACCTTTTCTTCAAGTTTCCAAGATAACGAACATGAATCTCCAGAGTGGGATTATCTGTCACCAGGAAACAGTGTCTCCATGAGAAAACCTCATCTAACAATTATGAGTAATGGTCCTCTGTGACTTATTAAGTGCTTGAATGACTGAGGATCTTCTGTTAGCCTTCAAATGAATTCGTTCACACTCGTTCTGGATTTCAACCCAACATTACTTTCTGCCTTTGCAGTGTGTGTGTGTGTGTGTGTGTGTGTGTGTGTGTGTGGTGGTGGCGGGGGGTGGTGGTGGCTGCGTCTCTCTCTTTGAGCCTGACAGCCTCATAAATTACTTTATATTTTAGTTTGAGACCACAAAAGTGTGGAGAAAATGTTGTAAATTCAGTGCAGTTGTTACAGAGAGCAGGAAAAAAACATGGTTTAATTTGATCTTCTAGGGATCCGATGGGTGTTTGGCATGAAGCACAATTTATGCCAGAAGATTTAAAGGACTATCAGACAATGTTTGACTATCAGATAGTACCAGATGGACATCAATCACAGGCACTTTGGCATCTGCTTCACTTGTCAGACCAGAAACCTTCGTCCACTTCTTTAGATGCAGCGTATGAGCAGCTCTCACACTGGAAGCTGGGAAGCTAATACAAACAAAGTTGGCACGCTAGCACCACTTAGAACTTTTTACTTTAGTTTATTTGACAATGCAAGAAAAGAGAAATTAAATCACATAAACGTACATAATGTCAAGAATAACAGAATAAAGACCAAGACTTGTTTGAAGATGAAAGACATTCATATCATAGAATATAATGTGAACTTTTAAACAGCATTATCTTGCCAGCTAAAATGCTTCACTGTTAAACAATTTATACTAGTGATGCTACAGTATTTAGAAAAGTAGCAGTAGCAGTACACACACACACACGCACACACACACACATACTCACACATACACATGCATACACAAATCCCTGACCAGTCATTGTTCTGTGTAAACATGGACATGCCAATCTCATTGTCATATGCACATAAGGAAATTAAAATGGAGATTAAAATGAAAATGGGAAACCTTATTGACGTACTAAGTTAAACATATTGTAAACTCTCTGATAACCTCAGTTTGAGCTCTATAGTGAACGGAGCCAAGTAGCATTTACAGAAACTTAAATTATACATTACAGCGAGCAAAATCTTCCATTCAATGACAGAAAATACATATAATTAAAATAAATACTTTGCTTTGTTTGAAGAGAGGTAATAAGTCAGCTAAAGCTACAGGAAGTCCCACACTGATGCAGACTGTATAAGAGCTTCTGTGGGTGAAATCAATTCATTTCATGCAGCAAACAAGTGAAGAAGAAGCTCATTGCTTAACTTTTCTCTCCTCATTCAAATTGTCATGATTTCGTCACACACTCAGCTTCATCTCTTCCGTTAACGTTTTTTGGTCATTTCATACGTTTGACACATGCTTTCAATCAATATTCAATTAAGACATATACAGCAGTTTTGGCTTCTGACGAGATTCAGTCTTCAGTCAGGTCGTATTCATAAATACTGAAGGAAACATTTCACTCCTCTTGATTATTCAGTTTGGATCTACGGAGCCGTTTCCAATCATGGAAATGAAGGCCATCAAAGATTCCGTGATGCCCTCTATTTGAAAGGTTCCTCTCTGAGTTATGAAAGAAACTTTGCATTCACAAAACCCCTACAGAACATCAATGTGCAGGTTTATGCAGCCCATGGCAGTGCAGGTGTGTGGTATTATGGGATACCTCCTAAAGAGTCAAGTAAGGGAATCGAAGTGATAATTTTAGAGTCTGTGCTTGTGCTTTTGAATATTCATTCCATTGCGTGGCACTTAATGTCATGCTCAGGTTGGGACCCAGACCAGACAGAGAGATTTTCCTGTCTGGAATCTTTGTGGCGTTTCAGTCTTCAGCCTCTTTAGTCTGAATGTGTGTAAATAAATATGGAGTTTGTATTTGCACCCAGATGACCATTGTTTGGCTATTTACACCCAGTCTGTTCACGTAGTAGAAAGGATCCATAGGCAGAGATGGATGACATGGTTGAATGGTTTACATGCACGACTTTCACCTGGACCTGTCCTGTGTGAGAGCAACTCTTACCTTTATTCATAGATTTAGGTAACAGATAATTGTAAACTTTATTATTATCAATTTTCAGTTGAAAAAACAACTTGGTTAGGTTTAAGAAAACTTCATGCTTTGGGAAATAATGAGTAAAACACAGATATAAAAGGTAGGGTCCATTAATAAACACAAAATATACGCTTTCCAACTTACACCTGGATGTGAATAACCACACTGACTATTCCACCGCTGATTAACATGCTTTCGGAGTTTGTCATATCACAGAAGAATGTGTTATAAACCACCAAGCCAAATTTGAATGATTTGAAAAATGGGTTTCAAAATTGTGAAGAAATAAGCAGCATTGTGTGCTCTGAAACACTGGGAGTATGTCAGCTGAAGGTGCTGAAATGAGGAAGAAGTCTTGAAACCTCCCACCGTGATTTCATTGAGATCAGTAGCTGCTGTTTACGATGTCCCACCCCTCGTTCATCTGTTCTAATCTGTTCATTCTGATTTCTTAGTATCTCAAAGTACTGGCACTTACTGGTGCTTTACCACCACTGGATCACTTTAGACTTGATACCTTTTTTTGACTAACCTGACTAACCTAGCCTAGCGTTACCATTCAGTCTTTTTCACTTGCAGTGAACCAAAACTCAATAACCAGTGTGACAGTGACGCTTTCACTGCGTCTCTTCTAGAGAGACGTGTCCTTGAGTTAGAGCAGCTTCTCTTTTGCACCACTAACATATTCCGTTATTAGTCCCATGTTGGGGAAATTCACAGAACACTACATTAGATATCACAGGCACTGATGGCTGTTAGCAGGCGTGTAACTGTGACACTAATGGAGTCTTGTTGGAAGCTGCTGTGAGTTTGTCCCTGTCCATTACCTGTAATGGAGTCCCTGTTAGCGTGGGTGGGGGAGGCTCATTGGCCAGTGGGACTAACAACAGGGCTAGCAAGGGGTGACCACAGCTGCTCTAACTCACAGACACATCTCTGTAGAAGCGGCATCCGTTGGGTTTGCATTCTCATTAATCCAGTCCTGATATGGCTGTAGGACAGTAAAGAGAAAACAGTAACGCTGGATTGCATGCACAAATCTTTTCCTGTGAATGTTCATGAAGGCAATAAGAATCCTCTGTGGGACTGGTGGACCCTGCCACAATGAAAACTGCTATATAGAGCTGATTACAGCCTGTAAACATATTCAGTGACTATTGTTGATAGAATGTAGACCATAAAAGTATCATCTACGGGGTTTGATTTTAGGAAAATCTTAAGAATTATAACTTTAAGAGAGAGGTTCCATCTTTTTTTCTCTCATGATCTTGACTTGAAACAGTGGCTCCGTTCTCCCCTACTGTGTAGTGCGGCAAGGAACAAGGAAGCTCAATCACACACTCTAATCACCGCAAAGACAGACAATTAATTGTTCCAATAAACTGGTTTAATTGCTTTCTAATTAGCAGACAGTTATATTTTCTCCATGACAGGGAGACTTGAACTCTGTGTGTGTGTGTGTTGGTGAGCTTGGAAACGTCACTGATGAGACCATCAGCTTAGATTGCAGTTTTGATGCAGGTGTGTTCAGCATGACAAGAGTGGACTAATGATAGAAATAATAAAGATTTATCGACAACACTGGAGTGCTTCACACATACTCAAAAGTGAACACACACACACACACACACACACTTTCACGACTGAAGCTGCATACACTCCTCCTGTGTAGGTACTGTACTGATCTGTGCTGACTCAGTGGCAATTTTCCAGATGAATACCAAGACTGTGATCAAAGAGGCGACGTAACAGGTAGAACCAAACCAAAAAAATTCTATCTTCAAGGAAGACACTGCCATACATGATCTGTTGCCTTGGCGACCACCGATAACAAAGACAGCCCCGTTGGCTAATCAGTAACAAGCTACATCATCCCTTTAAGTAACATTTTAGTAGTCTATTCTGATAATATCTTCATTTGAACAGTCAGCATCATTTGTTAAGATGTCAGGATCAAGGATGGCACGTTCTCTTCAACAGCCAACATAGTGGGGGCGGAGACAAAAGCCCATTTTGGTGAATATAATCAATCATATAAGAGTAATTCAAATTAGAACCCATATAATTAGAGAAAAAAAAGATTTGTGGGTTCCAGCTTTTTCATGTAAGGATTTGCTGCTTTTCTCTGTGTATCATTGGAAATAAAATATGTGTAGGTTGTAGACTGAAGAGGAGAGCCATCTTTAGGTCTGGGAAATTCAGCCTTACTGAAGGACAGAAAGTCTCCAGAACCAACACAGGAGACACTGTCTGCTAATCAAGATATCTGCTTGTTAGCAAACATTGTCTACTTACACCCAACAGAAAGAGAGCTAAGTAGGAGTTATAATTCTGGTCACATTTAACTCAATAGTTCATTCTTCTTTTAGCTCTGGTTTGGTCTCCAATAACTCTTGTGAAACATATTAGAAAAATTACATGGTGGCACTTTATGAAAAGGGTACATGAGTTCTCATGAATCCATGCATGACTTTGTTGTGGCAGAAAACAGAAAAGCTGCGGCATCTGGTTAGTTAGGGTGATCGCGAACAAGAGCCTCCATATACAGTATGACACATGAGACTAAGGAATGATTGGTCACACTGCAGCTTTTATGCCCCGATCACTCTTTGTTACAAAGAAAAATATATTCATTGGACAAGGTCAGAAGACAGATGAACTTTATCATGCTGCCTTTCTCTTTATTACTGTCTATGAGCGAGGTCGCCCTTACATGCCTTCACCTGGCAACAGCTTTCAGGCAGTCGGACCTCTGCACAGAGACACAGAGAGAAACCGAATACTTTTCCAGGAATTTATCCTTTCATTACAGCTTCATTCTTCATTCTTCGTTTAGTTTTGACTTCACACGTGAAGAGGCACGATTTCATCAGGAACGTAGAAGAATTAACAGCATGGCTTAATGCAAAAACAAGGTGTCAATTACTGCAACGGCTAAGGAATTTCAATCATCATACTAATGATGTCCATTAAAGGGACAGGCCAAAAAAACTGAGCGGTCACTGCAGTTCACATTTATTCTGTTGAATTGTAAGTGTTGACCAGGCAGTTTGTTACTTTGCAGCCCAATGTTTTACACTATTACTTTACAATCGCATTTTGGACTGGATTAAGTTTTATCATAATAAATCATCACATCATAATTAAGAACACTGTTAATTTGTTACGATGTGCTGATACTGAATTTCACATTTCCTACAGAAGAGTTTTCCTACAGAACCAAAACAATAGAGGTTAAAAGGAGTTGAGTGAATCAGTTGGAGCAAACTGTTTCACATCATGAGAAGTGATTGAATTCTTTGTTTATATCTGAATCATCACGGGTTTAAAAATAAAAGAGGATGCAGCTTTAAAACCTGACCTTTAATGATGAATGATGATGAACGGGCTCCTCTCACGTCAACCAATGTACGTTTTTAAAACGCACAACGCAGAGTCCTCCCACACTGTGTCAGAGCAGTAGAGCTATGTGTGACTGCTTTCAATTCTAGCATCTCCATTTGTCCAGTCAGTGACATTTTTAAATGCTGGAGCACAATGTGACAGTGAGTCTTACTCCAGGACTTGTCAGCGCAGTCTGAAGGTTGATTTGACGTGTGCACGAAGCTTCCCTCAGAGTTGATTTTTGAGGATGTTTCAGTGATTTCAGTCACCATTCTCCTCCCCTTCCTCTGTTATTTCTGTGTTGCTGTCACAGCTCCTGTTGAGACGTGAAACAACAACTTTTACTAATAAAAAAAGACACATTTGATAACGTTATTAAACCGATATCCAAGATGCTGACATGAAGTGGAATGGATCTGCCTGCCAATTACTTTTGAGTCCAAATCCAAAAGTTTTGCTTGTAGTTGAGCCGAATCTCATGGGAGGGGCCTACGCTGAAAGACACTTTGTTTTCTGTGGTGGCATGTGCCATCTTTTATGGGATAGTCTGCTGGGCCAGCAGTGTCACATCCAGGGACAGAAAGAGACTGGATAGACTGGTGAGGAGGGCCAGTTCTGTCCCAGGGTGCCCGCTGGATTCAGTGGAGGTGGTGGGAGACAGGAGGATGATGGCTAAGCCGTCCTCCCTGCTGGATAATACATCCCACCCCTTCCAGGACACTGTGTGTGAAGGAAAGGTACCGCAAATCTTTCTGCCTGCTGCTGTTAGACTGTTAATTCAACTGGACTCATGTACAATATCTTATCCTCATTCAAGTCTGAGCAATACTGTTTTCCTGACTGGTGCAATAATTCATCACTTCATCCATTCTACTACAGTGCAATCTCTTTGTTACATTTGTATATACTGTATAGCTTTTTTATTCTATTTATATTATATTCTACTTATATGGACACCTGTTGTTGAACTTATCTTTGCACTGTTGTTCTCGTTCTTTGCTGCAGCAAATTTGCAAATTTCCCCAATGTGGGACGAACAAAGGTTTATCTTATCTTATCTTATCTTATGTGGCCCGTGGACCTGACAGGTCGGTAACATCCACTGATGTCTTCTCCATGGACTTTTAGGCTCCATCTCGCGTCTACTAACACTGGATGTTGCCAAGCTGTCAAAACTTTTGGATTTGCATTAACACACTTTTGATCACAAATCTATTTCACTCGCAATGAAACATTTTTTGATTGCAGTGTCAATAGTTTTACTTTCAAATCTATTTTTTTTTATTACATTTTGGAAAGTTTTGATCAAAAACATATTCTGTTGTGATTCTATAATTAAGACACAAAAGTAACCTCACACCAATCACTGATGGCCATGTGAGAAAACAGATCAGCATGAGGCATCGAGTGTTAAGGCAGAGTCTCGGCTTTTCCAAGGTTGTTGTGGTAACACTGATATCTGTAAACAAAAAAAGCTATAGCCAGCTAATCGGAGGCTTTACGGCTGGGACACAAACGTTGAAGTTATCTTTGCCTTTCTTATAAATAAAAGTTGTGTTGCATAGTCAACATACTGTACATGTATTACTGTCTTTAGCTGTTTTAAGTAGGGATTTAACCATTTAACTCCTGGGCTTGCCCTCCCAGTGCAAATGTTCCATCAAAACAAATTTTGCGGCTTGACAATTGTGATTGGTTCAAAGAAATAAAAAGAACCTCCTATACGTGAATGATAATAGGCTCAGTCAGACTTTTCTCCTGAAACAAAGTGTGAAAATACGTCTGGCTATGTGAGACTAATAAAAGTTTCATCTGACAACAGGTGAGATGAATCTAATAGGACTTGATGTCTTTCTCTGCACATGTTTTTGAGCTTTTATAAAATGCCCAACAACCTAATGTTTAATCTTCATGGGCACAGGTTTCAACTCTGTTCTAGCTGTAAACGCTCCTTCAACACCATGAAAACAAAGAACAGCTTTAATCAAAAGCTTCGTGCACATAGACATCAATACTCATTAAATACTAAGCAGAACACCTATTCAGAAAGAAACTCACACTGCGGCGCCTGGCAGGGAGTTTTCATCCAAACTGCAGGATTTGTAGGTAGCTAGGATGCAGAATAACAGCCTGAACATTACCTCCTGTCAGACCCATGCATTCAAGTAATAATGGAGTTGTCATTTAATGAAAGAGATAAATTTGGGAAGGGTCTAGTTGACCTAAAGTGTTTTTGAAAAGGTTATAAGGAGAATGCATTTACAGACACTGTGGCAAACAGAGACTCCTTTAGTTCCCTTTGTGCCTTTAATTATCCATCAAACCATAGTAAAAGGGAAAAATGAATCAAAATTAATGAAATTAGTTTTTTTTATCTTGAACACAGCCACCTTTGCTCATTCATTTCGCTTTGGTCTCTCCTCAGTTCATGTAGTACATTTGTATTCCCGACTCCTATTTTGCTCTTCTCTCCTCCTCATGACTCATTGTCATTTTCACACCCCTTCTCCTTCGCCGTACTTTCACTTGAGATATCTCTTTTTCCCTCTTTGTTGGCCTCATTTAACTTTGATTTGACTCTGTCATTAACAGTGATGGATATCCCTCCACTCTGAACTGCAGCAATCATCAGTGACATTTGATCTGATAGATTTTGAGACGGCCTGGTACAAACTAGTCTTAATGAACGATACAATACATCCAAGTATCCAATCCAATTTATTTAGTTGGACTTCTTGATTTAATTAAAGCACTAAAAGCACTCGAGCTTTTGCTTTGCTTTGCTATTTCATCTTAGATCTCCAGGGTATTTTGGTGTAGTTTTTTGCGTATTTTCAGTGTGAGACACTCAATACTGTGATTTGATCTGTGTGTGCATGGACAATACATTTCTTTTTACCACCTGTATGTAATTACAACAGAGATGAGATGTCAGTCTGTTTGTAATAACCTCTGTATTAGACTGATTCTCACACTAGTCACGTACTACTATCAGATTAATCAATAGAAGAATTCTCTCTTTGCTTCTTCACTTTCAGCGGGTGACATTTTCAGTGACTGAAACATGTATATGGGGTGTATAAGGGATCATGTTATTAATTATTTGAAAGTGAAAAAAGAAAAAAACATTACATATACTCTAATTTATAATTAGTTGACTGCCAATTGAAAAGTCAATTGTGCATGTTGGAGCAAAAAAGATGATGTTCTGCTAGAGAGAAACATTATTAGTTTTTTTTCTTTACTTGTGCTCCACTGTTAAAAACCACTGGGCCAAAACCAAATCTGTGATGATGAGGCAGGCGGCCATGCTTCGCTCTCATAATGGGGATTATTCTGAAACCCCAATAATAAGAAAAAAAAGTCCAATTTGACCTTTCTCTCACATTTCTCACTTGCGACTGCTTGGTAGTAAGACCGTGCGCTCCAGTTGTCCTACGGCAGAGCCCACCGCAGAGTCCCAAACCTGTCTGTCAAAGACTGCCAAACCCCTTCTCCTCGCTTCGGTTCACGGTGGAGCCTGCACACCCCAGCGTGGTCGGGTGGGCGTCCTTATCAATGGAACATGTTTTGGACTGTTGTGGCCTCAGAATAATGGGCTGTCAGGACAATAGTGTGGAACCCTGATAACAGGGCTGATCTTTCCTAACAGCTTGTATGCTTATGTCACATCAGCAGGCTGATAGACTGGCCTCTGGCTTCAGACTGAAGTTATGTTTGCACATGCTGACATCTGTGGCTACGTGCACTGTGAACAGTGAGTGTTGTAGAATGGAATCTTCATTGTCATTGCACAAGTACAATGAAATTGAAACAGCAATCCCTTAGGTGCAGAGGTGCCTCTAATAAAAAAAACAAACCAACAAAACACCCATGCACCACTCAAACATTTGCACATTCACATGCAAGTGGAGCCTTTGCAGAGGAAACCAGCTGAGAGTCTACAGCCATGTCATCAGCACTGTGAGACAGAGTCAACATGTGGTGCTGGATCTAAAGATATTACCCAAATGACAATTCATCCTGAGAGGAACATGGATGCGTGTATGGAATTTCATGGTAATCCATCCAATAGCTTTTAAACAGACCTCAGGGCAGTCCATCCAGTAGTTGTTGAGATATTTCAGTCTGGACTAAACTGGTGGACCTACTGACTGAGCCGTGCTGCTTGTGTTGATAAAAACACATCTGTCAGAACTACTTACCTCCAACTTTTTGTCTTTTGGCCTGCAAATGTAGTACATCTATTAATATTGAGTAAGCAACCCAAAAGCATACCAATGTCCTAAAGCAGGGGTGTCCAAACTTTTTTCACTGAGGGCCACATACAGAAAAACATACAAAGAGCTGGGCCACTCACTAGAAGTGAGCTATATTGCTAACTTTAATCCACTAGATGATGTATATCACCTCACCTCTAGTGGATTAAAGTTGGCAAAATCAATCAAAAGTAGGTCAATTCTGCTTGATAACTGAATATGATTCAAGAAAAAAAACAGCCGTAGAGGCCATTCCTTTGCGTTCGCCTGTCCCAGCTGGAGCCCAGCTCATCCAATTAAAGTCCCATCATGCCAACTGCATCTGGCACAGCTTCAAAAACATCCTCACCCGTCGCGGTGCTTTTTAGACTGCTGAGGTCAAGCAGCTCCTCCGTAATGCAAAAGTGATCGTCATTAGTTATTAGCTGTGCTCTCATCGCACACCACGTCTGAAACTTTCTACACTCACTTTTTTTTTTTTTTTTTTCAATGCTTTATTGAGAAAATACACAAATAAACAAGTACGGCAATTTGATTTAACAGACATTGTAACAATATAAAGAGAATGCCAAGGGAACATCAACTTATCTCAAAATATAATACATACATTTGGTGCTTCAGCATAATAAATTCAGAGTAGATTGAGGTAGAGGTAAGGTAAATAAATCTTTAAAAGAACAACATTAAAATAAAAAGGTCGATAACAAGATAATAATCACTGATATCACAAGGGGCAATTCCTACTAATTTCAGCTATCCAATTCAGTTGGGAAATTTTTTAAGATATCATATAATTTCTGTGCTTTTAGACCTTTAAGAAGGTTTAAAGATTTCATATATATTTTAAATTCATTCAGGAAAATAATAATTTTGGGGGATGTTTTCAGTACTCTGTTCTTATGGATAAAGAATTTTGCTAGACATAGATAAATATTGTTCATAATTTTAAAGTGTGTTTCTTTTGTTTTGGGGGGTATAGGGAATGTTAGGTACATTGTTCTTAGTTTAACAATTAATTCTTTATCAAATTTGTGCAGAATGTCATTTTTATTTTGTCTTCCAGGGAATAATTTTTCAGTGAAGCAGTTTCTTATAAAGTTATTGTTACATTTTTTGTCCAGAATTAAAATCCCCTGTATTGATAGTGGGGCAAGCTGTGGCACTATAGGTTGGTGTGCCAGTATGTTTTTCGTTAAAAATATAAATTCTTGAGGAAGTGCTTTGTGTAAATTAATAAAGTCGAATTTTGAAGGGTTGAATTTATGTTTCGTGCAAAATTTTTGATAATCCAAGATATTACCACTGGCATCCATTAATTCAGCTATAGACCATATATTTCTCTCATACCAATCCCGATAAAATAAGGACTTATTTCGGTATAATACGTATCTATTACTTTCTACACTCACTTGCTCTCTTACGTTTCCTTTATTCTGCCATTTTGGGTCACCTGTAGCACATTTCTTCTTCGCTTACTCATTTTATAGAGAAGCTGCCTCGTTCAAGACAGTTACTCCACCTAGTGGTGACACTAAGAAGTACAAAACAGTCCAGCGCAAGTTCCATGTGTGGGCTGTATTACAGTACATTTTTAGAATTTCCTGCGGGCCAATGAAAATTGGACCACGGGCCGCAGTTGGTCCGCGGGCCGTAGTTTGGACACCCCTGTCCTAAAGGCTCCAGCGTTTTTCTCCATGGACAGCATTTTACTGACAAAGTAGCTGAACATTAAAATAGATCCATGACAGTCTAAAAAGTTAGAAAGAATCGTCACTGAAATGCACATCAGGTTTGTTAAATCTGCAAATTTCCACAAAATTGCAGACATGTTTTTTATGTCACCACTTCTAACTGAATACTGTCCCTTGTATTAAAGTAAAGTGAGATGCACTTCCTCCAAATGAATAGATGGTCCTGAACCAAGCTCTTGTATAGATGTCTATGAACACTAGAGGATAAGTCTCGTCCACGTGCAAACAAACACGAAGAGGGATTTTTACCACTTACATTCACTAATGTAATAGAGTTTTCCTTATTTTTTCTCCTCTCTCAGTTGACAGTGGGATAAATAATCCCCCCAGGAGTCTTGGACGGCGTATCATAAATAAATGCATTGATCTGTGTTGCACAGCGGGATTTGATGTCTCAAGCCAACATTTTGTGAATGTTGAAAGGCCACAGCATTAAGTCCCTTTAAAAACACTGCAGGCGAAATGAATAAACACCAGATTTGAGAATAAGTTAGTCTGTCCAAACAGTGAGCACGTGACACCGACGTGATAGAGCAGAGATCAGTCAGCTTGGCAGTCAGAAAAGCCATCCTGTGTCCCGGAGGTCAACGCACTGGGTTTCATTTTTGTGAATGAGTTGTAAACAATGCAAAGTGTACCCAAAGGTGCACGTGCAGGCACTGTAGGTAACTTTTTGGAGTTCCTGCAGTACAGTTTGAAGTTGGAACAGATTGGAGGAGTGAAACATCAGCAGGTGAGATGAGCCTGACTTCAATCGTGTCCGTTTAAGTCTGAAATCTGATACTTCCTGCATCACGGGACTCTGGCAGTGTCGTGATAGAAAAGAGCAGCCTGAAAGAAACTGGTGTCAAGACTGCAAGAACAAACGGGTGTCATTGTGCAGAGGGTTCAGAATTGCAGGGGGCTCATACAGCACCCTATAAAAAATGAAATAGAATTAGTCTGGAAGGAGAGAACACCTTAGTGAACGGATGTAAGATGATAATTAATGATGTCCAGTGATAGAAGGGTAAGAGCCAAACAGACAGAAGCAGTATTGTACAGTTTTGCATTGATTGTGCTATGACTGTTAGGATGATACGGTGGCCGGGAGGTGCAAAACAATTTTACAATACGAGAAACACTTTTACAAAGCTGGAGACAAATTTACATTTTAGAAAACATTTTTACAAATCAGAAAACAAAATTACATTGCCATAACACATTTACAAGTCCTGAGACAAATTTACATTTGAGAAAACAAATTTACAAGACGTGAAACACTTTTACAAGTAACTTTTTCAACCGGAAAGGGAATGTACCGCGTTAATCGGCTTATATGTTCGCCACAAAACGGGCAAAAGACCGCTTGACTGCCGTCCATCGTGGGTCGCCATGAACTCCTTATCACTTCCGGTTCTACTCGACAGTTGGTACATTCCCTTTCCGGTTGAAAAAGTTACTTGTAAATTTGTTTCGGCGGCAAGTAACTTTTTCAACCGGAAAGGGAATGTACCAACTGTTATGGCAATGTAATTTTGTTTTCTGATTTGTAAAAATGTTTTCTAAAATGTAAATTTGTCTCCAGCTTTGTAAAAGTGTTTCTTGTGTTGTAAAATTGTTTTGCACCTCCTGGCCACCGTAGGATGAGCCCTTCACCTGCAGCTCTGCCCCCACAAGTGGAGTTTACTGGAGTTCACAAAACTCTAAACGGGCTGCAGGCGAGAGAGCAGTTCCTGAAAAAACTGAACTGGTATCGTTTAGTTATGTATGCAGAGGTCACAGTGACTGTAATGGCATAAACTTCTTCGCGCTTGCCAAGTACATTCTTTGAAAGACAACTACTGCATTGCTGTGTCACTCCCAATAAATTCTTATTCCGTGTTGTTGTTTCGGTACACAGATGTTTTCTTGTTTTGGAGGATGCACTTATTTGGTTACTCGCTGAAAGTTACATGAGAAGATGAATACCGCTGTCATGTTAAATATGAAGCTACAGTCAGAGGATGTTAGCTTAGCTTAGCATAAGGACTGCCTGGCTCTGTCCAATGTTCACTTATTAAGATGTGTTTGTTTACTCTGTACAAAAAAAGTTGTTTTAAACCCAGCCTCGCTCTTTTTAACCATAAGGTCTGGTAACCTCTTTGTGACAACAAAGGTCCTGGAAGTCACTGCACTCGGCCAAGAATCAGTCCAGCACCTAACCCAAACTACAACACCCTGTTTTTATACAAATTAAACCAATGAGGTGCACCCTGTTAGTCAGCTCTATAAGCATTGATGGGTGTATTTTGTTACCTTCGACGAGGACATGCACAAGGCCGGTTTTCCTTTGCTCTCTTTGGCTGAGCTGCCCCTCTGGAGGAAAAATGATAGTTGATAATTTATTTTATTTTGTTTTATTTCTAATAATAGATTATACAGGACATAGTTTGTGTTGCATGTATGTGCTCACCCCACTGTAATACATAGGAATAGTTGGAATGACATAAGAAATAAAATGAAAAGAGTTTTACGAGGCACAGCACAGATGTTTTAAATCGGAGTGACCAAGTCATGATTGCCCTTGTTATGGACCATATGTTACAGAGACTCAGATGCACATTTTTTTGGTGTTGGTGAAGAGGCTTACCTTCAGCTCAAGTCCGCCTGCCAAATGATACCAATCTGAGTGGCAGATGGAGAACGTCTGGGTCATCCTGCCAGTGGAGAGTACAAAGCAAACACAGCTGTTGTATTCGAACTGTACTGTTACCAGATCATACTGTGTTCAGAGTCATCCTGTGACAGCGCCATTGTCTAGATACACAAAGTGACAGTTTTCTGAAGTCCCCTCTTCACATGAGCGTGTGTGTGTGTGTGTGTGTGTGTGTGTGTCTGAGAACAAGAGAAATTTGGTTATTACTTAATCCGGCAGGTACGAGACTACCCATTCCTTACAGAAAGGTTTTGGATTAGATCAGATTAGTTGCTCTAAATGTATTGTTCAGTCATCCACCATACTGATGTTTTATTCCTTAATATAAGTGATGCAACTGTGCTTTACTCATTTTGCCTCTTTATATCCTTTAAATTCATGTTGAAAGTAGCAGGAAACTGATGCATTGGAAGATTGTTGCATAAAAATTCACAAAAATGCAGGAAATGGAGGGTTTGGTTTGAAAGTCTCTCTTTTAATCATTTGTGGTTCTGACTTTCTTTCTGACTTGTCCTCAGGTCTCATCATGGTATCCTTGATGGTGTGCTGGCTTCCCAACCAGATTCGTCGTCTTATGATGGCTGCCGTACCCAAGTCCCACTGGACCATCTCCTTCTTCCGGAGCTACGTCACTCTCCACCCTGTGGCCGACACCTTCTTCTATCTCAGCTCTGTACTAAACCCGTTCCTCTACAACCTCTCCTCCAGACAGTTCAGGGTTGTTTTTGTCCAGGTGCTGCGGTGCCACCTCACCATCGAACACATCAACAAACGCACTGTGCAGGGCTCCCGCGCGGCCTCTGGGCGCTCCATCCAGCCCCTGCTAATAAAGTCGTTGCGTCGCAGCAAGGCCAACCGCTCCACCCTTGCAAAAGAGAAAACCCCTCCCACCTTTACAACCTTTAAAACCACTGAATCCGACTCAGGAGTGGCTACAAATACTCAAACGTCTCTAGAAGAGTCTGATTTCATTTTCAAAACCAAGACGGATGTACCATCGGAGACTGAAGTATAATGTGCTGTACAATTTAATGAACAGTAAAAACAAACCAAGGAAGCTTGTGCTGTGCCCTTAGAAACAAGTATAGAGATATTCCTCGTACACATTAAACACAGTACAAAGTGTTATGTCAGGAATTCCACTGACAAATCAAGCGCAGCTGACAATTTGGCACAATAGCAAGCTTGAGACATTTAAGGAATGTGAAATTGATATGAAGTCAAAGAATTGTTATACAAAAGCTCAAATATTCAGTAAAGCATGACAACTCTATAGTTTGAATTAAAGTTAAAGGTACCCTGTGGGGTTTTATGACCACTAGTGCTGCTATGGAGCACTGTTTAAATGTGTGGGTCCTTGTGATGTTTGCATCTCGTGCTTTAGGACTCCTATGTGCGCTCATAAGCAGGCGGGTGACACCTTATACTTTCCCGTTAACTGCAGAGGGCAGAATTGAAGATGTGGACAACAAGCCCCCAGGAATAGCACTGAGCCGTAGGGTGATTTTTGACATAATGGCCACATGTGGAATAGCAGGTCACTTGGCAAAAAGAGTTTTTTTTTTACGAACACATTCATCACAAAAAAAGAGCGGCCTTAAAATGATGAATATAATTTTTGGAGCATCACAAACATCACAAACTTCTGAGACGGCAGAATTTGACGCTTTAGGTCCATCGAATTCAAAAATATGCATAAGCAGTAAATAAGTAAATCATTTAAGGGAGACATCAGGAAGTCAGCATGGTCAATGGGCCAAAAAATGCCTGAGTATTTTGTATTATTTGATTTTTGGGTTCAAAACACACCAAGACTGACATGAATGTTTTTTTTGTGTTCCACCAAAAAATAAATGCTTTCAATGGTCTGGATTTTTTAATTATGCTGTGATACTACAGGATTAAGTGATATGAGAGAGCGAAAGAACACAGAACACAGAACGCAGAAGAAGGGGGGACTAGGACTTGTTTGCATTTAGAGTATAATCAAATTAATCTGTGATACTTCCCCAGATGTTCTCTTTATAGTGGTTATATTGGTTGTCCTTTGTCAGAGAGACACTATGTTGTGAGGCCAAATGGATCAGTCAATCAATATCCATGTCTATTGGTTTGTGATACTATGGGATTCACTCAAATTATTCATGTCTGAAAAGACTTAATGACCTGAATAACCAATGAGATGTCTTGATGATGTGAATGTCCACATGTACATGAGGTTGATATGTTGACATAAGAAATAAAGTAGTTGTTGATTCCTGTAAGTTGTTGCTGTCGAGTCCTTGTATTAGACACTTGAAAGTGACCAGTGAACAATACGTTTTCCACATTATTTGACAAAATGTGTAGTTTGTAAAAACCCCACTGTCATAAAAATAAGGAGGTTTTATGATGTGTCATTGCTTTAGTTAAGGTTTGGTTAGGTTTAGGCACAAAAAGGTTAGAGTTTGGAATAGATTATGGTTTGGGTTTAAGTAAGTACTTGTTAAGGTCAGTGGAATATCATGGTTTGGGTTAAAAAGACTACTTTTTTAGTTTACTGAACCTTCATCATCCTGGTTACAATAATCAACATGAGGTTAAGGTTAGGAAATGATCATTGTTGTTTTTAAAAGAAAACACTGCAGCTCAATAGGAAACGAACAGCAGTTACCCATATTAAAATCTGACCTGACTTCCTTGTTTGCTCCCATCATTAATTACTACGGCTGCTAGAGGACTATGTGAATTGAATGGAAACAAATCTTTCTGGGACAGTCTCCAATACGATAAACATCATAGGAACTTGGCCTTCTTAGAACGATTTGATATTCAGTTGTCTTCATACATCCACAATTTCTCGGCTCTGTGCTATTCCACTCACTGATGACTGGAAACTTAGCAGTGCATCAGCAAAGGGGTTAGAAAAGTTAGAGGAGAGGACTGCTAGTGGGCGTAAACATTTATGGAAGCAATGCAGGTCCATGTTGGATGCTTTGCGAAACACTAAAAGTAAACACTGTGTTGCTGTGTTTGCTAAGAAGAAAACTCCACAGGGCACCTTCAGCCTTCAGGTCACCTGCAAAGCAACCACGGCAAAAGCAAGTGAACGTTACATTTTCATGGACAACATCAACTTCTTGCAAGTTTAGCACATTATATCACTGATAATATATTTAGCTGTGAAATAATCTCTGTTAAGGTATACATACTGATGCTTTACCACACAACACATTCCCTGATCACTGCAGGCAACAACTCTCAGAGGATGACCTCAAGTTTCTTACTAAAGTGATCGGCTGGCAAAACCCAAAAAGTCGCTGCAGTCCATCATTCTGGACAGTCGCTGACATGTCGCCACTGCAGATGCACCTCATCATACCACAGCTTATCATATTACTGCTGCTCCACCTCCCCCTGTGTATTTCAACATTCCCTTTGTACGATATTAGTGAGTGGACGTGCTCGAAGTGAAAGGATGGCTTCCACTGTGTGTTATTGGCTGTTGTGGAGAGCTGTACCACTGATACAGTCATGTTGTATCTGACAGGGGCTTCATGTCCTCTCTGGTTTATTGGTATTTCTTCATCTGATTTTTCCTGACCGCATTTTTCTTTTCATAATCATTAAGAGTATCATTGTCATACACAGCATACATTGTCTTTTTCAGTTCATAAATACAGCAAAATCATTGTTCCAGCTAACTGATTTAGAATAAAACACAGAGTTATTAATTCTGGAGAGCTTTTCCTAAGACTCAGAAAATGAACGATGGATCTGAACTCACTATCTTTCTCTTCTGCAACATGTCTTATTTGACCTTGTGGTGCAAGTGAATGCAGACAGATGAGAATAAGCCGCCTGCTGGCCACAACAAAACAGCCAGGAGCTGTTTCATCCGCGGCACAGTCCTCCACCTCACCTTCGCCGGCTCCTCTTGTAGCTGCACCATGATCATGTACATGTGATGATAAAATCTCCCGGTGAAGTGTGGATTTTCTTTGACCTTGTGAACTTTGGAGGCAAGCTGCAACAGAAAGCCAGAGAGTCAAGAGAACAAATACTGTACAAAGCTTCCATACGCCTCAAAGAATAAACATTTCAAAGTGTGCATTCGTCACCGTCTCAGTTAAAACAGTTCCAGTTCATGTTGCCCCCACTGTCAGAGGTTGGACACTTAGAACATCTTAACAGTGTGTGAAGGTCTGTCAGCACAGGGCGGAGGACAGCAGGAGGAGGGCGTAGAGAGAAAACACAGGGAGCTGCGGAGTGGTCAGGGTGATGGCGGCGGACGGTTGGGGTCGTTTCTTCTGGCGTGGTCCATTACACAGGGGGGTGTTACAGCAGGTGATGCACACTGAGTTGAGCTTGCCGGTGCAGAATTGCTGGTAACCCGAAGAAGCGATGAGACAGGCTCCCGATGAGGCGCAGGACTTGCGGTAGTGTATCCCTGAAATAAGGACGGAAAAAGCGTTAGGCTTGTAATGAGAGGATTGGAGGGCGTCGATGTGTGTGTGTGCCTGTTTGTGTGTGTGTGTGAGTACAAAGACAGAAACAGGGAGATGGGGGCATGTAATTAAGGATAAAGAGGACCTTTTCTTTCATCATGGGGAGGCCAACTTAAAGGGAAATACCTCAACATCTCTGTATAATTGGGCTAATGCTTCTTTTGCAGTTGACTCTCCTCTGTGTCTCCTAAAGATTTGCATAAATTGTCACTGTCAGTGTCTCGTGTAATTAGTCCAAGATTGAGGAAAACGACAGCCTGTCCCGCTCTTTAACTGCTGCTCTCAGTGGGTGTGTCTCGCTGTGTTTATACCCTGCATATCCAGAGGGAACATATAGAAAGCACTCCGCCTGATGAAGCCGACAATCCTAACTTAGCAGCACAGTGAGTTTCAGTGCAGTTCATTTTAGCACAGACTGTGAACCTCAGACTTGTGAATGGGAGGGAAGATGTGCCGTCAAAGACAGTCTGAAGGAGAGCTAAAAAGTCTTGCAGAAACATACAGTAGATGGTTACTCATTAAAGCCAGATAAACTGAGTAACTAAAGTGTGTGTAAGGAGCCAGCAGACAGTTAACCAGCAGCAGAACTGCTAACCTAAAATAGCTAATTAGTGTTTCCATCTCCTATAGATTTTGTCCACAGGGTTAAATAATAAAAAAAAATACATGTAAGGGAATAGAATATAAGATGAATGCCTGCATCATATCATAGGTTCCCAGTCCAGCACAGAAAACAGTTTTAAATGCTGCCGTTTTTTATTGTAAGAGTGTTGGTTGGTTTGAGCTGTACAAGGATCTACAGCACATAGGTCACCAGACTCCAACCAGGGCTCTGGAGCTGGCACACCTAAGTGGAATAAAGTCGTCATTACTCTAACCACTGCATTACATTTACATGCTGGCTCACTGAAATTACTTACTGTGGCATTTGATTGAATTGTGTCACGATTAATGTTATTGCGTACAATGGTGCTTTTCCTCTCATGAGAAGTCACCATGTCATTCAGTTACATGCAGTTCCCAGTAGAGCTCCAACCAGTTTCAACCATAGCAAAGGTCTAATCAGTCAGAAAACACGTGTAATCGCTGCTTTGAATTATATCATGTCAAGATGCACCGAAATGATGTCTGTTTCTGATGTTTGTTTGTTTCTGAAGTGTTAACATGCTACTGTAATATCTTCTAAACTCTGATACTAATCCAATAACCTGATCATCGCAGAAGCAGAGCCTGAACACTGGAAACTCCTAACATTGTACAGTTGTTGGTAATTAGCTGCTGGGTTTTATGAATGGACTAGACTCATTTGCTCCTTTAGTAAGTATCATTGTCTTTTATACTATCCTTGATCCTCGCTATTTTATTAATTATCATTTAGTTTGTGATTCCACCCTCACATTCGATTATGAACCTTCCGTGAGATCTTTTATTGTGTGCCCGTCTGTGCCCATGAAGGGCTCCAAAACCTTGAGGCTTAGTTTTTCCGAATAAAGATTTTATGAGTAAAAATTCTCCCCCCTGAGCTCTGTCCTATTTGCAGTAAATCTGAGTAAAACTGAATCTGAGGGTTCTGTGTAGTTTAGTGAAAGAAAAATCCCAAAACACTCTAAGACTATATTTAGAGCCATTTCCAATGACTGCATTCAATTTTCAAAGCTCCTCTGAAAAGTATCCATATCAGAAAAGTTGACTTATCTCCACCAGCTATAATCCACATGACTATGAAGTTTGGTTAGGAAGCTGGGGAAGCACATAGGAGACCCTCAGCTGTGACCAGAGCAATTGGCAGGAGACATATTTATATGGATTTTCACCATAAATAATTGATTTACTGGAAAAACTTGTTTTAATATATTAAAGTTCTTTGTGAGATTAGTGCAGGGAGGCTTTAACCTTCGGCTGACATTTCACTTTGAAGAAATGTAGATATGAGCACACGAACCTTCAATAACCCTTGCAGTGTGTGACTCCTCTGTCACGATTGAATTGTGCATCCTTCCATATAGAGGCAGCAAATATCAGCGGAGGTCCCAGAAGGTGCTGAGTAATCCAGCAGAAACAGTTTTAAATGTTCCAAAGCTCTGGCAGGAAATGTCATCTCACAAAATTTGGAAATTAAAACCTGACTCACACTGTGTTTGTATTCATTTTGAAACTTTGAGGACAAACTAAAAAGAAAGACGTGGGACACTGTAAATGAACTGAAAGTAAGGTTGTGGTTCTAAATGTCCACATGATCTGTTGGTTTTTATCTGCAGCAGTAACTGGAAAATAGCGAGAGCTGAGCTGATAACACGGGCAGTCAGTGGAAAATGAGGTGTAGTAAAAGTGGGAAGTGTCACTGACAGACGACAGATTTGATGGCTTTTCTCACCTCAAACAATCACTCGCCGATAACGTAGCTATTTATTAGTGCGCTCTGCCTCAGCGATGCACACTGACACACACTAATACTTTATCATACACACTAATACTTACACACCCAGGAACTCAGTCCAGATTTTTTTTTTTTTATACCTTTTATAGCTTTTCAGTAAGTGGATTTCAAATTTCATTTTTTTCAGATACTCTCCGATTTTCACACTGGTGTGTATTCACAACCTCTATCTCTTCAGCTCTTTAACTTACTGACACTATTTACAGTTCAGCTATCTGTGGCACTTCAACATCAACTCATATTTTATCTGCTTTCATTGCTACATTCAGTCTGACAGCCTGAGTCCTTTCATCTCTAACTCTTCAAATGACACTTCATCCGCTTTCAATTCTTACACTTTGAATTACATCTCAACTGCTTTCAGCCTCTGCACATCAAATGACACAATTTACACTCTTAAACTGACAGTTAAAGACATGTTAACAGTTTACACTACAGCTGACACTTAAATCTCTCTCTCAGTGACGGTTCAGCTGCTTTCAGCACTTACTCTTCAAATGTCCGTTCACGACCACTACTTCAGTGCTTATGAATGAACGGACACGTCAACCAGCATGATGTTCATTTAGTAATTATGGTCCAATTCAGAGTAAAATAGCCAATCAAGCAGGGGATGCTTTAGAGAAAGTCTACCTTGTGACTATCAGATGTTGTCTTAGTGAAACAGACGTCACTTTGTGGCTCCAAAAAACCCAAGATGGCGACGCCAATAAAGCTTCAAAACAGCAATCCACAAACCAATAGGTGACGCCACAGTGGCTACTTCTACTCATATACTGTCTCAATTTTCACAATTTATGTAGTGTGTTTTGTTTTGTGTAAGAGTTTTTTTTACAGCTGGAGTGCAAACTGAGTGAAGTGACCAAAGAAAAGCAAAGCTATGCAGTCTTGACTACTGCTTGAGAAGTTCTACTGTCTTTCACATTCCATCAGTGGGAGCTGGGATGTCTAAAAACAAACAAGAGAAAAGAAGCAGCGGCTGAGACTTACTGCAGTTTGATGCCAATTCTTTTCTATTTGAAACACCTGTCAGGAAACCTAAAGGAGTGCTTAATAATTAAGCGGACGAAAGAAAGGTTTGGATCAACACATCTTTACCGCAATTCCAGCTGAGAAGAGAGACTTACCTCTCAGTCTGTTCACATAGTTTTTTTGGGGGTGATTATTTTAGTTATTTTACTTTATTCATTGTGCGCATTACAACACAGGCAGAACATGAAAGCTGTGTGAAGCCCTTTTATACCCACACAGATGTTGTTATATGGGGCTGATTAGAACTCAGGTTGATGGTAGGTGGAGCTCAAAAGAAAGAGCGATAAAGATCAATCAAGCTCATTTATTCTGTCTGTGTCTTTGAGCAAAGCATACAACCATGTGCCAGCTGCAATGACTGGACTTCCTTCTTTGCCGGTCAGGATCTTTTCACATTTTTTGCTCTGAATCTGTATGTTTTTTCCATTGAAAATGTCATTTGAATTGAATAATTATTGTCAAACATATGCTGGGCGGAACTCTGCATTTAAGATATTATGGATATGTGTTGTCTAATTGATCGCTCATATTTTGCACTTAATTCTAATCATGATAATAACTAAATATTTAGTTTTGCATAAACTCTAAAGGGCGTACTAGAAATAAAAATGTACCACCAAAGTGAAATATTACTTTCAAAGCACAGCCACAAATAGACGGGAGCTGTCCTGACAGATTAATGTGTCATGACAGTGCAGCCCTTTAAACGCGATGCTAACGCTGTGAGAAGCAGCTCAGACAACAGCTCACCACTGCTGTAGTTGCACCACGCTATAGAAACTACAGAAACACTCTAATACAATGGTACAACATACAATACTTATTCAGGTTATTGTAGGTTTTTCTGACAATCTAATTACTGGAAATGCTGAAGAGTCTATAACAGATCATCCTACTTACACTACATGTTATAATCTAATATTTGAGTCATTACTCTGAGACAATGCATGAGCAGGAAAACTGATTAAAATTCAGGACAAATGCACACAAACATCATACATTATGATATAAATATGGTGATTGTATTCCAACTGTTCCAATTATGAGCATGCAGAATATATGCAGCGCTGGGCCACATTTGGGAGGGATTTCATTTAACTTGTATTGTAAGATTCAGCACTTAGATTTAATTAAGCTGTTGTGGTAATTTATGGGGGAAAATGGTAACATTTCGTAAAAACTTTCAAGCTCTTAGAGAACTTTCAGACTTAAATTGAATGAGAATCAGCACAGGCGGCCGCACGGAGAGGAGAGTGGACAGTCCAATATGTCCAAGTGTCTGGAGAACCTGTGATTGCTTTTCTAAATGAGATTTTAACCAAGTAAATCAAGCAATCACCAACACTGGCTGTACTCAACACAAGCACTTGGTTCCTATATGAATGTAAATAGTTTAGTTAATGCCAGTTCAAACACAAATGAAAATGAAAACACAGTTTTCACAGTTGATTCTTGCATATCTTGCTTTTAAACAAAGCATTGTCTGTAACAGTAGGTGGTTTGTCCTTGAAACAAGGACAATGATCAACTGTTACTACAGTGCTACAGAATGTTTGACTTGTCCCAGTCTGTTCTTTGGGGTTTATTATCCACCTAAATTAAATTTGACTAAGCAGTGAAAATAGATGGCAGTTGTTATATGAGCTATCGTAAAGGTGTCATCCAGATTAATGGTCAGTAGGGACAATGAAATTAACAGCAGGCATTTTTGGTGATAAAAGCCAGAATTTTATCAGACAAACAAATCCATCATCAAGTTCTGAGCAGTTATTTTTTAATTATAGCACAATTGGGTTAGACAAGCCCCAAAGAGGAAAGGGGAATTAGGAGAAATGAAGAAAACGCCATAAGGCATTTAGATACATCTGGAAATTACTGGACTAAATTCTGAGTGCTCTCACGAACTTTCTATCAGATATTGACCAGCACATTCTCTTCTTATGGGACATTTCTCAACTCATCTGAAGTCATCTCCAAATGGAACTGTAGGCTCACTAAGTTTCCTAAAAAAAGACCATCAACTCTCATAGCTGGCTGTGAGACTAAGTAAAGTAAATAAAACTGGGTGGTGCAACACAGATGGTGACAGTACAATACAAAGTACAAGTACAAGTAAGAGTACAAGTACAAAAGTTTGTTCAGTTTTGGATTCTCCAGCTCTCCATTCTCTGAGAGGTGAGCACGTCCACAGTGGAAACCAATACAAAAGATTTGGATAGATTTATTTGAGACCTAATACTACATATGTAGACAAATAATAAAGGGTGCTAAAGTGAGTGTTGCTGGAAGTCATGTAATGTCAACGTACTACATAATGAAATTTATAATTGGCTACCAAGAAATATTAATTAGCTAATAAACTAGCATGTCAGTTATGTTCATTCCACCATGGACAATTATCCAACACTGTGTCTTGAATGCCAGAAACATGCACAGGCAATGTCATGTCATGTTTATTGAATAAGGAGCTTTTATTCGATCCATTTATATCTGATCCAAACTAGTACCAAAACTAAGAGTCTGCATCCAGGCTTGCAGCTCCGGGAGGCTGTACTTTGGCCTAGCATTGCTTTGAACTACATGTTAATATCAGCATGCAAAAATGATCCCAGTGACAATGCTGATGCAAAGTGGATATGATGTTTATCATAGCATGCTAACTACTGGTGATTAGGATTAAATGTTAAGCTGAAGCTGATGGGAAGATCATTAGTTTTGCAGATGTTTGGTTATAAACCTTGTAATAATAATAACAAATGAAAGCGTTGACATGATGATGGTGCAACAGAGCAAAAGTGTTAAATCAACAGACAGACATTGCCATCCCTGGAACCACGCTTAAACATTGCCTTAACCTCAAGTTGGTGACGTTCCCGCCTTGCTGCAGTGATGAAGAAGTGTACTCAGGGTGTGGTCGGTACACTGTGACATCACTGCAGATTGTTATTACGAGTTCAACAAATGTGTAACTTTCCCAAGACGTCTGTGCAACAAAGTATTTCAGCTCAGAATGACTTACATACTGAAAAAAAATACAAAATAAACTCAAACTCATATAAACACAAGCATCTACAATCACACAAATTGAACAAACCTAAGCGGCAATGCACTGCCCCTTAATTTAGCCTCATGAATGTAAACTCGTGTGACTAATCACATTTTCATTTCCCCTTTACCTGATATACTGTAGTAAATTAACTTTGAAAATTGCAAAAGCTAATTTAGATAAAGCTTGAAATAGGGGAGGACACGATAGTCCAGCTCGTCCTGTTCTCCGTTGTCTTCATCTGTTTCTCAATAAGAGCGGCGTGACAGTCAGTCTCATCCCCGCTGGGACAAAGTCACCTGTTTCCATTACACATAACCAGAACCGGTGGCCGTGCATGGACTTGCTAGCATCTATGAATGTCTACTGTGCCTGAACTGAACTGGATTCGACGACATTTTCAGGAGTGGTACTGACTGATGCTGCGTTGAACCCACGCGACGATGCCAACCCTGACAAATTTCAGAATCACATCAACAGCTTCATTAACATTGGAAACCTTGAATGCCCCCACTGAAACTTCACCTCTCCTCTGCTCCTGACTTATATCTGAGACGTCCCACTCATCAAAAAGATTTGATATTTGTGTTGGCAGTCTTCCTGTGTGAGCTATCATTTCCATTTTCCTTCTTGATTTAAGACATTGAAGAAGTGCCCTTGAGCAGCAGCCTCAACAGCCTATTTAGAAATGAGCTGCGGCAGTTTCAGGTGGTAAAATCAAGCTTCTGGCTCGCTTTACTCACACAGTAAACTTTCTTAGGAGAAGACTTCACAACAAAAACGATATAATTTTGCGCTCAGATAGTAAGATGCTATTCATCAATTTTCATCAACATCAACTGCAACACATGATTTTCAGACTGCCTTTCAGAGGGTGGGGGGGGGTCATAATGCTTTTTTGTGTCTGCGTCACTGCTTCACTAAGTGAGCTGTCTCTGTGGATACTGCAGTGATTTTACATTTTCAGTGTGAAGACAAACCGTGGGAAAGACTTAGGCTCACTGCAGTGACAGCGTAGGACATATCCATCTGTGTGACATTGAACATTTACTTTAAGGCAGTGTTTTAGAGCCAGGAGTTGGTTCTGAGCACCATGCTGAAGACATCAGCCTGTGTTCTTGTCAGTCTAAGCGGTATTTGTAGAGTAGAGTATTTGTCAGCCTATCAAACTGTGCGTTTTCACCAGTATCCTTTACATAACAGTAGTGTCTGGTATGATATTGCTGCTGAACTTGTAATCCATGATGTAATTGATGCTAAACAATTTAAGATCTAAAAAAATTCTAGTTTTTTTCTTATAACTTCACTAATCAATATTTTTCAAATGGACATTGAATGTAGTGTTCATTTGGAATCATGCATCTGACCATCTCACAGATTTAAAGTTGTTTTCCTTTTAGCTCTGTTTTTGATCTCCACCACTAAAATACCTGGCTCTTTAGCTGCTGAAAGCTCCACTATGTCCATCTGTCATTTCATTAATTAACTTAGAACTATTGATTAATGCAAAGCCGCAAAAAGATTACAGCAAACTAATCCCATGCTTTTCTGTGTGTGGTATTACTTTAGTCACTAACCCTTGGCAAATTGCCACTGAGAAATTGTAGGATAGCCAATTTCACATCCCCTCAACACAATACATCCCCTCTGTTGAAAAAAGTGCAGAGGACACAGGAAGCGTGGCAATCATCCTTCCTTTAAAGACACTGGAAGAGGAAGAGTCAGCAGCGAGGTAAAAGCGCACTCTTTTATAATTTCTCAAGTAATCGGGGGTGAATGATGATGACAGTAATAGAAGATGGGCTTGGATTTAGAAGCCAGGCATCTCTCAGGCTGGCCAGCAGGAAAATAGCTGCCATTTGAATGGAGGTTGTGCATTGTGTGTCTCTCTGCTCTTGGTGCTTTGACAGAGGATCCTCACTCTTGAGTGATACCTTGAAGTTCTGCCAGCCACCCTCTCTCTCAGCTGGAGAGCTCAGTTGTCGGGGCAAACGCAGATGGATTGTGTACTGCCCTCCAAACATAGAGAAATTTTCATTTTTGAGCCAGTAGACAAAAAAAAAAAAAAATTGCCCAATTGAGGATGCATGTTAGCACTTCTCGTTTTTTTACATCTACATTATAGAGCTGCATGCAAATCCGCAGGCTTATAGAGGCAATGACAGGGCAAGTATACTTGGAAGAATCAAACAGCCTCACTGATATTTATTCTTATCACTTAAGCACATTGCACAGAGGTGGCAGAGTAATTGTGAATGTATTGCATTTCAAATAGGGATAAGGGGTGGTCAGTTGAATTTCTAAGCTCTCCTTTTCATGCAGAGCAGCAATAATGATAACACTGGGAGATAAAGGCTGGGATGTACATGAGCATTCATGCAGAAATTTTCTTATTAAAGAACTGTCGACTCTATAGTGCCATGTGCCTGCCCTTTGGATTGGGAACCACATTTCCAAAGACAGGAGCTTATTGCTTTTGCTCGTCAGCAGTGGGGAGAGGAAAAAATGGCCCCTAATTTTCACTGTGTGTGAAAATGAGGTAGACCTGGGTCAAAAGAGTGACATTTAGTGTCTGGGTCCTAACCATCTGCAGAAAACAGGCACGTAAACAAAGCAGAGGCGCATTACTCATTACTAAAAAGGAAGAAAAACCCCATTAAAAACCTGTGAACTCAAAGGCTGAATAACCCATAATTCAAAATCTGTGAACATAATCAAAGTTTTAGGTGGGCACCGTTTTGAAAGGTATTCCAATCTGCATACACAGGGGTTATTAACCTTTACTAAATAAGATGAACCTACGTGGGAACAAAACAAAAGCAGAGAGGCTGAATGACTGTAAAAGACAGAACATCTAAACGAAATCGGAGGAAATCCAAACTGCCACTGGAACGTTTTAGATCTCTTCCATTGGCTGATTTCAACATATCTTTTCAGGTATGACAGATACACTGTTGCCCATAAAGTTGGAATAATTGTTCAATACCCCCAATTTTGTTAAAGCCTGAATCCACAGTTTGCAAAGGTTCATTGTGGTTTAAGTTTCACTGTGATATGTTTGGAAGAGTTTGATCGATAAAGTTGAGAAGATATACACTTTATTTATCAAGAATAAATCACACTGTCACAATCATTTCATGAGAAGAGGTAAAAAACATTTGATTCCAACTTTATGGGCAACAGTGTATTTACATGTCAGGTTAATGAACACTACAGTATGAGGATCTAGGTCCACAAGTAGTAATTACTGCACCACACGTGTAATAAATGTTTTACCCAGAAGACTGACGTGAGGGCCTCGTGAAGCGTTCAGAACTGCTCCTCTACACTCGACAATCCACATCATACTGCGCTGTTTTTTCTTTCTCGACTGGCTTGTCCAGTTGCAAAGAAGCGAAACGTAACAAAACAACACCACAGGTAAAAAGTGAACTTCCCACAGCCAGACAGGTTTTTATAGCTTCACTGAATATTTCGGACACGGTGACAACACTAAGATGAATCCTTCAGGCCAGACACATACTTATGGAAGTAAACGGTCCTTTACCGTTGATGGCTAAAGAGAAACAGGCCAAAGAAAGTAGTTTTACTATATGTTCACTGCGGTTATGGCTGTCTCTCCTTACTGGGAAGCCCAACTAACACTGAATTTTTATGTTTACAAATTTAGAATATAAAGTGTATGAGGTTTTCTTGATTTTTAGCCAGCCGGACTGCATTTTTAACGCTTTACTTGATAGGACAGTATAAGAGAGACAGGAAATACAGGTGAAAGAGGCATGACATGCAGCAAAGTGCCACGTTTGTACTGATTTGAACCCCAAACGCTGCGGTAAAGACAAAGCCTTAGTGGTACATGCTCAACCAGGTGAGCCCCCAGGGCGCCCCATATGGGGTGAATCCTACAGACTTTGGTAATTGGGTGATTCCCTGACATTTCATCTAGTGCCAACAGTAGGTCAAAATGTTCTGTTATCAATATTTGTTATCTAAAAAATCTAAAATCTGCCTGATGGATTGCTATAAAATTTCTTACAAACATTAATGGTGTTGATGACTGAAATTTAAAGCCACAACAAGCTGAAAACACTGACACATTCTAACCTTAGAAAGTTGCTATAATTAAATTGATAAGGCAAAAGTTCTAGCACACAGTTCAACAGGCAGAGTAACCTCAGCACTAATGTGTTCATGTGTCAGGCAAAAAAAAAAGGGGATAAGTCCAACATTCATTCTCCTTTTTTGCTATGCGAAAAAATATCTGACTCTTGCTGCTACATTTTTTATGTTCAACAGCCAGTCGCTAACCTTTTCTGTTTTACTGAAAACAGCTGCCTGCTGCTGGAAGCAAAGTTAATGAGAGCAGTGAGGGTGAGCTAAAACAGTAAAGTTGTATGGGTAAAAAACTAAAACAACCGCAGAGTTAACATTCAAGTTAACTCATCTGTGGCAACAAGTGATGCCTTTCACATTACACATAGTCATGAGATCCGTTATAATGTATTGATTGTGCAGCTTTAAGTAGCCAATATTGCAGCTGAACATGCTGGAGTCAGGGTTTGGTCCTGAGTGGCAGCTGTATTCTAAATGACCTTAAACATATTGTCTGCAATGTCTTGTTCCTTATTGGCCAACATTTACACTGATACCGATATATCTGCATTAAGCCAATATTGGGCTAATAAAGCCTTTACACACACTCACACACACACACACACACACACACAGAGGACACATTTGTGAAACATCACAATATCTCCTTTGATTCAGAATACACAACTGCCTGAGCGACACAATGCATCCTGACGCTGTGACTGCACAACACAAACTAATCCTGCTCACGCACAACTAGATGGCGCTTGGAGAGTGCAACAGAGAGCAGTTTTCCACACACAGACATCACTCCTATCCCTTCAGTTTGAAGATGTATTGATTTCACACCAAAAATGAACAAAGCTCCTCAGATTCCACACCACCTCCAAAACCTAATCAAAATCTGTTGCCTAGGATTGATGCCATTCTGTCCACATTCTACTGAAGTATTCTCTGCTCTGAGATATCCTGACAGAGACATGAGCAGAAATGAAAACAGATTCAGGACAGGCTACATCCTGGAGACGTGACTTACCATCATCCTTCACCAGCACCTCTTTCTGGCACATGTCCTGCACGTTCACCGTGCAGTTGACGATGAACTCTGGAGTGGAGCAGTCGTGTGTCATCTCCTCACACTGGTAGCACTGAATCTGCAGAGCCAGCCCTGTAACAGACACACACACACACACACACACACACACACACACACACACACACACACACACACACAGTCAATTCTTAAATCTATCTTCATTATATTATTTTCAGCAGGTTGCACCTTAAGCCATAACACTTGCTCATTTTTGCGCTCCATTTATTTTAATTAGTATCATCAATAAAGAATCACTCAGATCAGTTTCATGTCAAAGTAAGATTCTGTTTCAGGTTGGTAAAAATTCAGAGTTTTGGTTTCTTGCACTCTGACCGTTTCAAATTGATGTGACAGACATGCTCAATTATTTAGCTACATTTGAGTAGCTGGTCATTTTAGCAGCCTGGTGTTGCAACATTTCATCACGTCTTGCTTCCACAGTTGATATTTCACTATTTCTGCCATTAAACTGATTTGTTTAAAGTGAACTTGCTGTTGGGTGTCCTTCAAAATACCAATTTATTCAGAATGGGGAGGTTTTTCCATGAATGTGTCCCTCAGTCATAAACGCATTGACTGGCTGTTTTTGACCCATTATTTTTAATCAAAATGTTCAATGATAGAAAACTGTAAAGTGTGTATTTATCACTATTTTCATGAATGGCCAGACCTTTTAATTTTTCTAAAAAAGAATGTTATAATAGGAGGGACTTCAATGACCATATCTAGGATCACACAAAATGATCAGACCTCATAATTCACCTTGGGTCAACATCATTAGAACAGTGATGTGTTTAACAGCCCCCAGTGAACAGAGTTAGCGGTGGAAGTCACAGGAAATGTTTTCAGTGGTTAACTACATTTACACGAGTACCACTGAAGTGCTTGTGCTTTTCTACTGTATCTGCATTTGATCTCACTTTATACAGCTGCTACACCAGATTTCTGAGAGAATTGTTCTGCTTTTTACTCCACTATTTACATTTTGTATTGGAGTATTTTACATTGTTGAACTGATACTTTTACTCCAGTAAAGGATCGTCTTCCATCACCGAGACTGATCCCATAAATGCAGCACCACCAGCAGACCTGACCAGGAGAAAAACGCTCATTTTCTCTGCGCTGCGGGGTTTACTGCGGAACATTACAGGAGATTAAGAAGGTCAGATTGAGGGAGATATTTCACATTTTAAAGTGGAGTCAGACTGGGCTCTACGTGGTCGGTTCGGCAGTCTTAATTAAAACTTACCTGGATCGTTCCAGACGCACGGGAGCGCAGCGTACCGCCAGCTTTAAGACACTACATCCTCACCTGTAAAGCTGTGGCACCCGATATTTTAACCTAAATACATCCAGATTTGAGCTTCCTATTATCATAATGACGAGCCGACGTTAGAAATGGGTTCAACTTTACAAAAAGACGACACTGTGGATCAGCTCTGATGGCTCCAAGCTGCGCGCGCCGCGTCTCCCTGTTCGCCACTTAACCAAAACGACACTCACACATCCACCGCGCCGCTTCTCCAAAAAATAAGTTTAAGAAGTTCTGGCTCTAAAAGTGGCGTCTAATCCCGTTGAGTGTGGAGAAGGAAAAGCTTTGTGTGTCCGTACCTGAGCTGTAGAGGCACAGGAGCAAAGTTGACACAGTGAACAGCCGCATGGTCCGATCAGTGCGCCTCCGAGCACACACATGAGACGCGGGTGTTCGCCGGGTCTGACTGGCACAGACGCAGCAGCTGGCAGCCTGGCATGGTGAGCCTGACACCTCCTGCGATGCTTCACCTCTCTTATCCGCCGCTGACGCGCGCAGCCTCCAGTGCGCGGCTGTATTCTGCACCATGTGATCAAAAAGTCACTGCTTTGAAATGGAGATATAACGCCCATAAACTGTGTGATGTTGAGGTGATATTTGTAGGCCTGCTGACGAGCTGACTGATGAAGAGTCAGAAAGAGGCAGTGGGAATGTCGCTCTTCCTATCAACCTAAATCTGTCTTATACTAGTGATTGAGTGCCCTGAAGGGGTTAAAGCCGGATTTGTAATGTGGGGGAATGCGCATAAGAGATACAGTGTGAGTTCATAGGACCATCATTCAGGATCTCCAAACAGCCTCACCTAATGAATAATGAATGTAATAATAACAGATCCCTCACAGAGTGGTGGTCTCCCTCTGGGTGCTTTTCCACACCCCTGGCCTGTGTGAGGCTCTCTGCCCCGAGTCCACTGGCTCTGACTGAGGATGTAAATCTGCCAAACAGCTCACAAATATGAAGTTTAATAAAGGCCAAAAACTTCCTGGGCATTGTAGTTTTCAGCAAATGCTACACAGACAGGGGTAAATACTGTGGCGCACTTGTGGGGGACTATTTTCACCTGCGGATACTTAATGATGTTGGGAATGAGTCCAAATAACTACAGTGTGTGTGTTCATGGTGATGAAGGAACCCACGGCAACAGTGTGACTCACTGATGTACTTTTAACTCTATGACACAGAGGAGGAGGATATATCAGGCTTCAATACACAGACAGTATTTGTCACGGTCATAGTTTTTTGTTGACAATAAGAAAAATATAAATACAGCCCAGTATCCACAGGAATTACATCCGTATTAGATGATTCTGTTCGCCACGATTTAGATTCAGTACCAACAATCAGTGGCTTTGCAGGAAGTAGCGTGCTCTTTAAGTAGCACAGTGGAAAGTAAGGGTCTGTTCTTTAGACTGTAAGGCAGGAAACTGGAGGCTGCATCACACAGATGAACCTGTAATTTCACCTGTTTTTTTTAACTGCAACCACCATCTACCCCAAACTTTAACCACATGTGTTGGTTGCCTTACCTTAACCATGCTGCTTATTTTCCATAGCTGTGGTCTATCAATGGCTGTAACCATACTGCAGTTGCCATGTGCTGATATTGTGGTAAATGAGAATGTTACATCGGACCTAATCCTGGATATGGCTGAGTTGCCCTGTATTGACACCCTACACTTTTGCTGTGAATGAAAATGAAATTGCTGTAAATTTACGGTGACATTTCAACAGTAAGATCCTGTTATGTTTAAATACAGGGTTACCCTGTATAATAACAGTTTATAACATTATTTTACTGTATTATTACTTCAAGAAAAGAAAACAGTAATTTCTTGTATTTTTTGCAATGCATTTTGGGAACAAGAAGGTGAGAGAGCAGGAGACACGTTGGAGAGTGGAGTTTGAAGCCAAATTGTTATCTAGTTCCATCACCACAACAAACAGGTGAGTTTCTTACTGCTTTGCTAATTAGAATAGGCAAAAACCATCACTTACTGAAGTTGGAGTCATTTGTAAGATTAGCATTAGCTAGGCACACTGTGAGGAAATTCTTTGCTAGCTAACTAGCTAACTAGCTAGCAGTTGCTAAAGGGGAAAACTCCACAAAACATTTTCTTGTAATTTCAAATGTTGGTAGGGGTTGTTATGTGGGTATGCAATGCCTTGAGACATATTAATATTGGTTCAATTCATACCCTGGCTGGGTTTAGTAAATCAACTACAATATGGAATATCAAGAACATTAAACACATGTATAAAATTACAGTATATGTTTTTCAACACCAACTCTGAACATGCACTCTTGTTTTTCAGGCGGTTCATCGGGATCAACCCTGAGCGGGGCACAAAGGCTTCAGGGGGCAAAGGGAAAGGCAAGAAGAGAGCTTCTCCCTCCGTCAGCCCTCCGGTCTCAAGTCTCCTGAAGAGACTGATGGATTCTGAGTGGGACTTCATATAGTCAGTTACACACATACACACACATAGACATGCACACATACACATACACACACGTAGTTGCTGCTGTTCTCAGTTCTCAAGCAACTTTTTTGTTTTGTTATTTTAGTGTTTTAAGAAGAATTTAAGTTTGAAGTTATTCTCTATGTTATGAGAAAGTGTGTTAATCCTAAGAGCCACCAAACTCTTTTAGTTTAACCTTAAAAAGGTTACACAACCTTTGCACAAGGTTTTGGCAAGGCAGTGCAATACTTGCTCTTGTTCTTGTTGATACTTTGTTCAATCTCAATAAAGAGACATGGTTTGAGAAGACACTTTGAAGTTTTATTATTTGTCTTGGCATTTTAAGTTGCAGTTTCAAAGGCTACGTTTCTTTATCACATTAAAACATGGTGTTTATAACATGACATGCAAGAAGTAATTTATCAAATCACTAGGTTTAGAAAAATAAATATATTGTCTATTTTGCTAGAAGGAAATGAATTAACAACAAGGTGTAGTATTTTGCTGAAATTCACAGTTAAAAGCTGCAAATATACGTCTTAAGAAAAAGTGTAAATAAACGGTAATAAACTGCTAATCTTTTCAACAGTACTTTCCTGTAAAGGTTTAAAATAACAGCTTTTTGCTGTATTTATACTAACAGTAGTTAACTGTAAATTTCAGCAACAGCAATATACCGTTAATTTTACAGTAATTTCCTGGCAACCCTACTGCCAGTTGTTTACCGGTTTTTAACAGGGGGAATTTCTAAGAGTGTATAGCTACAGGGTTGTTTCAATCAAAAGAAATAGAGAGAGTAAGTAAGAGACAGTTGTGCTAACTAAAGGCATTACGTCTGGACAGCGTGATGTGTGCGCAAAGACCTTTAAAACAAATCATACGTGATTGCTCTGACTGGATGAAAGTTCACTGAACTCTTTCTAACTGTCGTGGGTTACATTGTCCTGTGCTCAGTGGAAACAAAACACAGGATGACTTCATCAAAGTTTTATCGAGGGACCTCTCGCAACAATCATAAACCCAGGCTTAAAACAACAAGCGCCCGAGGAAAACATCCTACGCGGTGAAATGCATCATAAGTTAGAGGAAAACAGAGAGGCACAGTGTAGTCCGGTTCAGCATGTGGTAGCACGGCACAGAAATACGCCATAAAGGGCTCTGTGAAGTGAAGCACTTTTCACAGGCTTTTCAGAAACTAATAACACTGTCTGCACTTGGGGGTAAAAACCGCTTGGATACTCTTTCACAAATTCAAAAGATGGATTAGTCGCTTCTGTTCTGTACTAATATTTAATATTGGGCTGAAACCTGGCTGAACAATTTCTCAACTCACAACTGCGGTCCTCGGTGTTGATCCCGACACCACATCAACTTGTTCTCTCCAGAGACCAAACTAATTTATACTGTATATGCCTCAGCACACCTACCGGCACACTGCTGCAGAAAGAGTAAGAGGATTTCAGTGCAGAACAAACTCAGATGAGGGCAAACTGCTGATCTGCAGCAAAGGAGGATGCTATGCTTTGTCATTGTTTATCGGTCTCAGGAGGAGCAGATCTGAGTCTGTTTCAATCCTCCGTCTGAAGTCCAATAGTCTCATTCAAAGTCGTCATGATCAACTTGTTTTAATTAGTGGATGAAACACTGTGTCAGCGCTGCATCAAGGGGCTGAGGAGAAGCTGTTTGTGATTTACCGTCCTAATCAGCTTAATTGGAAGTTGGATAATTACATACTAAGACACACTTAAATGTCATGAATCCCTACTTTGGTTGAACTTTGAATTAACGGTCACTTACATTTTAGGCAATGAGAAGACGCATGTGACTCTGAAATGAGATGTCCAGGAAGATAATGAAAGTGAAACCTTGCTGGTATGAAAGTAAAAGACATAATGGGCAGCTATCGAGGCTGTTCAGTGTTATGGGTGAGAAATGCTCCAACTGACTTTATGTTTTCACATGTTAGGATGATATACAGTCTTAGTCAGGAGACTTTAAATGTGCACCAGCTGTAGTTCCTCTATGGCAGCTTGTGTCATAACATGACTGATGGCACACAGGGAGGCATTATGCGCAGAGCCTTTTAAAAGAGCAGCACTAATCAAGAGTGACTGACCATCAGATCAGAAAAAAGCCTTCTGCATTCACAATGTGCCCTGCATCTTAAAAGTGGAAGTAAAGCTTTTTGACAAAATGAACTCAGTTTGTAGGTAAAATGTGAGACTTTCTTTTTCTTTGGTAAAAGATGTGTACGTCCTGTTATTAGATTAGTGCCAATGAATAAAAAGGGAGTCATTATGTCAGAGACGGTAAAACTCCAGGACTTTTTAGCATTTACTCTAACAGCTCAGACTGCACAAGGTTGCAGGAACCTTGATACTTCCTGAGAGGCCATGTGCTCACCTGGTTCACAGCTAAGGACAACATTTAATATCTGGTGCCAAAACGGAAAAGGCCGTATCGTTTGCCTCACTTTTCAAAATCCAATCTTTGTCTGCCTCACCTCTGTTTCTTCACTTCAGGTTGATTTTTGTTCCTAAAACATCTCTGATCTTTGTTGCCTGACTGCTCAGCCATCACAGTCCAGAGGAGAGAAGATCTCAGCTGATATAAATGTTGATAAGCTCCTGTGCTCAGAGAAATGACTAATAAGCAACAGGCAAGCAATATGCAATGATTTCAGTCTTTTATTGTTCTCCGTTTATCCTCCCAGGCTGCAAATGGGCTGCCCTGTCATATTGGTGGAGGTTGTTGAGGCCGTGCACACTGCTCTTTATAATAGACATGCAAATATAACTTTATCATAAATCACCCTCTTCCAAGGAAACTACATATGATTTTAACCCTTTAACCTTCTGCTCAACCATATGGTAGAGCACATTTTGACTCACTATATCTTATTGAAAACATGTTTTACTCACGACATCTCAACCGTTTGGTAGAGGCCAATATTTCAAAAAATGTGGGGTCTGTTCATAAAAAAACATTGATTTTTGTAATTTGTGCCCCAAGGAAATAAAATATATAAAGAATACATTTTTTCATTGCTTTTTTCTTGGTGAGGACGTTAAAGGGTTAAGTAGGGTTAGTGCACTAGGGAGCAAGTTGAGGTTCAGTGTCTTGTCCAAGGACACTTCGACATGTGAAATAGGGGAGAGGGGGATCAAATTTTCCAAAAAAAAAACCAATATCTGTGGCAGTCACAGGCCTGTAATAAGCCTATCTAGTCGTTTCATTCTGACCCACCCATCTACCTACTTACCTGCCTCCCTGAGCGCTCACTGCACATGACCGGTCGTGCAAAAATGACAGAAAAAGTGCGGCAAAAAATTGAGCCGCAGCTCAGCAACACACTGATGTGCCTTACCCAGCATAAGCCACACTCCCACTGAGCTGAAGAACGAGTGAGACCCGTGGCTCTCAAATCTGTGTACCATGACGGACTGCTGTTTAGTGAGCAACTCAGGGAGCACAGCCTCTGAGACCAGTGGGCAGCAACTCTGAGCTAAAGGTAACGTTACCATCGTGATGACTATTTTACTTGTGGTTATAGGACTGTAGCATTCACCAGAGCTGTTTATTTATCAGCTGAAAAGCTGAGAGAGCTTTTTCAGTTGGCAGTTGTGTGAAGCACAAATTAGAGACCCTGCTGCTGAGCCATGGTGGCCTGAAGGGAGGGGGTGGAATGTTTTCAGCTGAATACTTCCAAAGTAGTAAATTGATCAGAACACAAAGGGCTGGAGCATACTGGAGGATATGCTCATCAATCAGACCTATCTGCTCACATAATGAATAATAACAGCCATCCATGTGTGGGTTCCCACATGTGACACTCATGTCTAAATTGAGCATGTGGCAGCACTGTGCTGGTACCCTGTAGTACAGGAGCTGGGTTTGTCATAGGGAAAGTCCAGGGGAGTTTTGTATTCAGAGATTAGACCGGACCAGATGGCCCGAGACCTTGAATGCTCAAATATTTCCCATAGCCATGCAGCATGAGAAATACTCCTTTGACTGCAGATGTGGATGTTTATTTGTTCTTCTTGCCTTTTCTGCCAACTTATTAGGCATCTATTTTGCATGAACAAAACACATTTTTAGGGAAACGTGAAGTTGTCCAGGCTGTTTTTCATATTGTGCATCATTTGGGTATTTCTGGTTGCCATGTACATCTGTACATGGCAACCAAAGTATGGGTTTGTAATAATTAAGATGAACCAAAACCACTTAGCCTAGTAAAAAGGCATTTTGGGAAGTGTGTTTATTTGCCTTCACTCTGAGAGTTAGATTAAATAATTGATATCACTCTCATATCTGTCTGTTAAACATGATGCTGTAGCCAGCAGGCCGTAAGCTCAGCTTAGCACAGAAACTTGAAGCGGGTAGAAACAACTACGCTTTATCTTAAGGCCAAAAGTAATTAGAATAAAATAACGTCACTAATTAACTCACTGATTAATTACAAGTAATCCATATGTTAAACCAGTGTTAAAGGGAAATTCTTACACACACACCCTACATTACTTTTTTTCTTCACTATATTAAGCTCACACCAGTCACATGGCTGTCAAATTGTAAAGCATTTCTTGTTCGTTTTTTAATTTTCATTCCAATCTGACAACACTGTTTGGCAGCTCAGCAGGAGTTTGCTTCCCATTTGAGAAGCCCTGGTCCAGTGCCCATGACATGTTGGTTGGTATTCTGTGAATTGTTTACTTTGAATATAAAGAAGAAAACAATACTCAGTGTTGTTGCAGAGTTGGAAAAGTAAATTGGACTCACTGCTCTGTAGTGCTTCCATCCTTCATACTGGCAGGCACAGAGATTGGGCTCCAGTGTGGACTGTTGGGAAAAATCACACCTGGAACTTTTTTATAGCCACATTCATTCAGTCAAATACAACAAACCACAAGGCGGCATCCTTAATGTTGTATAAGTATTGAAATAGTTTATTTTTCTATCTTTCCGCTTTGACATAAAACAAAGAATATCAGTAATATACAATTCTCAATTCGTACTGCTAAGGTGACACAAGAACATCACTGTTATTATTGGGTTCTGAAAAAAAAAAACATTTAGAAGGAGAATGACGATAATAGTGAGTAACAATATGTGCAATAAATGGTAAATTACACACATTAGTGCTGAGTACAAATACAGGGCATTAGATTAAATGTTAAAAAAATACAATACTCTTGTGAGAGTGATGCTCTTCATTATGCGAGCCATTTTAAAAACACAGACGCCATGCTCCATCTACCCGTATCAGTGCAGCCAATCTGTTCCCTGAACCATTAACGTCTTGCCTCACCTGTATAAGCTACATGTTTCATTTATTAAACCTGTGAGTCGCTAGCGGCACGAACGCCACTTTAATTTTACAAATATTACCTTCAACATGTACATGGAGCAAGTGAGCAAAGATTTAAAGAAGAGGTAAATACAGCAATATGACATGGTTAATAATATTGTGCAACATTACAGTGCTTCATTGTTCTACATCACGTGAAACTGTAAACTGTCTCTAGTGTTTTAAAAGAATATGGTTATAGTCACCATGACAAGTCTGATATGTAGATTTAGTTGCATTCATTTTCTGTATATGTGATTAGCTCACAGCAGTGTTTGGCAATACGCATTTTGGCAAATATCTACACATGAAGGGCAAGGAGCTGACAGAGGTGTGAGGGCAAAACGTCGCAAAGCAGCTAAAACCGTCAAATATGTGGGGATGCAATCAAAACACCAAAAACATTACTAAGGACACGGAATACATAATAGAGAGAGAAAGTGAGCAACCGTGGTGAGATTTCTTACAGTTAAATGTGCTGACAAAAAATTACAAGAGGAAAATATGGAGCTCAGGTAATATCGTAAAACCATTACAGTGAGATCTGGTGAGTTCACTGGTTGCAATGAAACGGTACATTTTAAAGTTGAGGTTTACTTATTAAATCCACAGCATCTATCAGAGACAATAAATGGTATTTTCCCTGAGCTAGCACAATAATGTCCACAATGTGCCTACTAGGTGCTTTATAACTAAGGTTACATGCAACAACTCACTGCTTTGTCTTGATGTCATAACTGTGGAAACATGTATAAAATGCAAAATGCGGTCAACATATGAAGAGTTTCATTACAGGATGAGCTGCACAGCTTTTAAAATGTGACTTCTATTCAAAATGAAAGTGAGACTCACTACGGGTGATATTTTAAAATGACCTTTGCTTAAGTAATGACACATTACGTTTATTAATATGTCATAAATACCGAGCGGTGCACATCAAATTTCACACATCAGTATCTTTCCTCTCTTGTGGTGAAACTCTTCATATGATGGATATTAGATTCACATGATGCATGTCAGTAGTTAGAATAAGCCCAAGGGGGGTTGCATGCAAGTTGATATTAACATTGTGACAAAAAGAAAAGTTTCTAACAAGATAGTGCACACTTTTAAAAATCACATTACTCAGTCAGGTATGGCAATCAGTAGTTAGTACTGTACATCACATGTCTACAGGATGGAAGTCATAGTTTGTAACCTTGAGTTCACACGTTTCCATCTTATGTTTTGCGTAAAAATATACTACCGACATATGTATGGTAGCTTAGGTATTATTAGATTGAAAGCAGAAATAAGTCTTCACATAAATAAATGTGCATACATGGCTGGGAAATGCAATGAATAGAGCTAAATAATCTTTGTTCAGCAGGTCTTTTGTTTGCATCATGAATCTCTTAAAGTGACCACGGCTGGTGTCATTATGGAGGTCTAGTGGTGAACTAGTTGTGCTTGTGCAAAATTAAAACGTTCAAACTTGCCTTAGTCAATATTTTTGATAGTAAACTAGAATCAAATGGCTCCTTGTCTTGGTTGTACAGCTGCACAGTAAGATAAATTCACTGTGTGCTCCAAACGACAAAGCTACAAAGCGGCTGACTCGTGTAGTCAAACAGTTAGCAAGCTGGCAAGTTGGTGGAGACCAAAAGAGAGATAAAAATACAGAAGGTATTGTACTTTGAATATTATCTTTGTAACGTGTCCTTGAACAATCAGATGAGATGCTATTGTTGCTCTGTGTCTGTAAGATATGAAAGTAGGTCATTGTTTGCCAACATGCTAGCTATAAGGGCTTTATATGGCAGCATGATGTTGGGGCTCATTGTCTGTCATAGTATTTTATTTTTGTTTTCACCCCTAGTGGCCAAACTTGATAAATGCAGTTTTAGCCACCAGACTGCAAAGCAGGTATGGTTGAAATAGTTTGCTGTAATGTGTTTCCTTGTGTAGATTATAGAAGAGTAGACAAAATTCTTGGAAGTGTCCACACAGTATTGTCAGCCAGATAGTATATAATTGTACGTATTGGCTGTAACTTGATATATTTATTCAAATCCTAGCTGATAGATTGTGGCTGATGGGTTGATTTGTACATGACAGTCTTGCTGTGTAAACTCTAAAACCACAAAGTGCACCATTTTAGGTTACAGTCTTTTTATCCTCTCATGAGACAAGACTTTCTTTCAACATGACACATTATTTCCAACCACAGACTCTGTAATTATTACAGGAGAGTGTATCAAAGTTTCCTGTCACAACTAGCCACCAGCCACACGGGCCAATACTGACATTCACTGGCAACATTTTTCTCTAAAGGAAGTAGTGTCACATTGGTTAGGATTACAAAACACAGGCTTAATACCGGAGAGCAGGTTTTGCATTCTGTTTCATGCTTCAAGTTGGCATTGCCTTTCATCCAATATTTAACAAACATGCGTCCAGTAGCTTGGCTACACATAAACGAAAAATGCCTTATCGTGCTTTGGCTGCCAGGAGATGACAATGAAGGAAAAGCTGTAGTCGGCAAAATTGTTAGAAATAAAGACTTTGTTGTTTGAATGATAAAATGCATAACTCATGTGCCTATTTGTTTCCTCCAAAATGTATCAGCCAAGGGAAATTAATTGTATGTGACAGCATTTTTTTGGGTGACGTTTGCAACACCGTTTCTGTCCTATTTACATGGGGTTGGATGTAATGTGAGGCTTATCTTTTTAATGAGGGCAGCCAGCAGACACAAGTTACACTTATGTAAAGTAAATTCACTTATTAGTTGTAGTATTTTTTGGCGATGAGGTCACTGCAACAAGGAAAACTGTCTTCCTCTCTTATACTCTGCTCTCCACATATATTACTCATTGTTGTGCCGTAAGTATGGTTATGTCTTAGCTGTGTAAAAATGCAGCGGGCTACTAATATTAGTTTAAACTGAGCCATCCAATATCTTGTGTGCAACACAGACATCTTCCTAAAATGGGTGATGAATGATGATTACAGGTAGCTATGAAAGTGCTACAGTAGCTAACCTGCTATCCCCAAAAAAAAATCAGTCTATGTTTTTGTACAATTGTTACTTCTCCGCAGACAAAAAACAAAAAAAAAACAGCCATGTGTGTTTAACTCCAGTCCTGTACATTTAGAAATGTAATCAGCTGTTCACAGCTGATGCCAATGAGCCACAGACCTCCAAAATGTCTGCCAGAAGGTTCATTACTACACCTGAAAGGTTACTCAGTATCTCAACACTACACTGAGCACAGGTGGAAGCCCACAATGCCAAGCTCACTTGTTGTCCAGCTCTGAGCGTTTCATCCTGATACACAGACACAGTGTCCAAACTGTGGGATTTAGGGATCCTCCGTGTGTGTTAGAGTGATATATCCAACTGATTGCCTGATTCCTTGCTTCAGCTTGACTTATTCAGCTTCATAAACTCTGAAATGATAGATGCAGAGCAGAGTGAGACCCTGCAGCACAATGCCACGCAAACAAAGTCCAAATTAAATATCTGTCATTTAAAGAAAAGTACCACGCACTGTTATAAATTGGTTAGTATAATGCAATATTCATTAGGTGCTGTAGACGGTAAACTAGTTTAATCTCAGCATGATTTGGTGTGTTTATTTCCCCAGAAACGGTTAAATCATACATTACAATAAAATTCTTTGATATGTGTGTCAAGATAATGCACATTCGCAACCAATTTTATTCAAAGGAAAGTCAGCAGCTCTTTATGCTGACTTCACAGCACCTTAAATTACAGTTTATGGTGATTTCAATAGTATCAAAGTGTTGTTGGAGGTTAATTTAACATGTATCAGCTCCACTCCTACTGCATGAGCAGCTGTATTTTAAATGCAAATTGAAATAAACAGCTTGTGATTTGATTGCATTGGGCAGAGATGATACTTGAAGACACCTGCTGCCTCGCATGCTGATGTGAGGTTTCATCACTTTCCCACATAAGTCATCTGACACCAGGTCACAGCATGTACTGTAGACCGTAGCTGTTTGAATACTGCAAATGTGTTATACAGTAAGATTTGTAGTAGAGTATTTCTGTGAATAAAAAATGTGTTAATACATTTTTTATAAATTAGAAACACAGAATCTTAACGTGCATTGTGTGTGTGTGTGTGTCTCATGAGCAGGCTCAAACCTTTGGCTGGTTTTTAACCTACAGGCAGATCTTACAATCTACCACACACACACACACACACACACACACACACACACATATACATCCGCTGTAAATGCCAGCGTTAATGTACTGCAGTAAGATGCAAATGATGTTTTTGGAAACTTGTGGTAGTCATGTGTTTAGCTGCCACCATTAAGCTTACTTTCTGCTCAGTGGTGATGGAAATGTGATTTACAGGAAAGTGCAGCATTTTAAGTATATTTCTGTTGCAAACTGTTGCACTTTTCTTTAACTTTACAGCCACCAGTCACATTGGCAGTTTGAATACGCCTGACAAGGTTACAGGAAGCAGATTCTACATTTATGTTTCCAATCAGTGATTAAAAAGTTGAAACTGTTGTAAAACTTTTCAACTGTCATCACACTTGCCGATGTAACTTTTCAGTGCGGAAACTAAATAGAAACACTAGTTTCTAACTCGTAGAATAACCTGCTTTTGAAAACAACATTCTTTTGTACTTTCAATGGCTGGACTTCCAAGTTAACCCTTTAACACCAACTGTATCATATTTGATACATACACCTCTACATCATCAGTGTGATAATTTTTAGTGTCTTTTGTATTTTATATGTTTTGTTTGTTTAAGATAAGCAAACTGTGAGCAATAAATTGCGCAAAAATGCCAGACGTAGCAAAAATTATTCAAATTAAAACTTTTTAAATCTTTAAAACAATTTTTTTTTTTTGTTTTTTGTAATTTGTCAGAAGGTTCAATAAACACTCCAGTTTCAAAAAAATTGAATTTCCTGGCAATTATTTCATGGTTCAGGCATTAAAGGGGTTAAATGTATACAGAAAATCATCTATTTTAATGGTCCAATAACACGTTTGTGGATTGATTTTGCGTCTTACAGTTGGCAAGCTGAAGTCTCGTCTGTTCTTTCTGTTGGCTCGGTGTGGCTCGTGTTTTCGATTTGATATAAGTCAACTTCTTTGGTTCCATTCCACCTGGAAAAAGCACAGAGTGAAACTCATTTCAAAGATTTTTTCTCAACAGTCAGAGTTAATTCTCTCTCCTGTCAAGAAGGGGAGTCTTGAGAGAAATGTGGAATTAGGAAAACAGAGTGACACTGACAGACTGAAATCTAACATCTTCGGAGAAAGCAACATTATCATTCTGAAGTCAAAGTGGCAGGAGATCTGGGTGACACTGAAATGGCACCGGCTGACATCTCGAAAGATGACAAATTTATAATTCTGACTTCAAAGTAAAAACCACCTGAACTCAACTCAAGTGAAAGACTGTGCAAAGCACTGTTCTAAATATGGAGTGACAGCTTAGCTCGTTCAAATCAAACAGCCACAAATAATCAATGTTTTGTCAGGAGAAATGTCATTTAAATACACATTTCACCAAAGAAAGCGTTCAGTCTGAAGCAAGGTTAGCAATCTGCAATGTCTCTGTGTCCAGAAGGGTTTCAGAGTCAGATACTGCTTTTCAGACTAACAGTAACCATGGGCTCATGCAGCGATTGTGCAAGAACTTTGCATGTGGCTGTAGAGTGACACCCTCTCAAGAGTTTGGATGGTTATGCCTTCTTCGATTCTTTATCTTTAGAGATAAAATGTCAGGAATTCATTCAACTGTGTCTTTGTCTGGTCTAAACTAAGTTAGCTAACTAACTGACATTCTACCTAGTCTAACTGTGCATGACTTGCAAGGCAAAGGAACATTTCATTAGTGAACGTGGTAGCATACAGAGGAGTATGAAAATGTAAAATGAAAATATAAGAGCAGACTCTTATCATATTCATAAGTAGCTCTACACTACAATAAAATGCTGTTTATGTATTTTCTATGACCAGCTGCTGAGGATCCTGACTACGTGCGTGGAAAATGCTTTAGTCTCTGATATCATGTATCATGTATGTAGCCATCAAGTCCATATTTAACACACCTCATCCAAGCTTCTCATTTCAAATCAAGTCAGCTGGAAAAATTGAAAAGCCAGCTGGAGACGGAGTATGGAAACAACTCCTGGAGCAGTTTGTCAGTCAGTCTTCAATAATAAATTCAATCAAGTGAGACAAAGCTGCTTTAACTGAGCATCGCATTATTTAGTGCTCATATGTTCGTCTCGGCGCTGTAGTGAGACTGCACTGGTGAAAATACATGTGCCTGGTGTGGAACCCTCGGGGCTTCACCCTGAAAACATGACTCCTTAAAAGTCACGACACATAAAATACATCTTGGGCCTTGACAGTTTGGCACATGCTGTGTGATTAGCGTACTGAACATGTTTACTGTGTCTTCTCCTACATGAAAGACATCAGTGGAGGGATAACACACCATGATCACTCGCTGCTGTCGTTAGTCTATCATGTGTAGTTATGTATAAAAATGTTCTCCTTAAATTCCACTGAAACTAAAGCAGAGAACATGACAGGGGTGAATCTTTATGAAATGCACTTGAATGCTCCCCAGAATGGATAAATGAATAAAACATTTACACAAGCAAAATTTTCTTTGGATGTGTCCTGTTTGAAGGAACCAGGAGGGTGATGAGTGAGAGAAAGATTTGCATCTGTTCTATTTCATATCAAAAAGTGTGTAAACATGTGTAAAGATTAGATTTTTTATCCAAACGTTTAATTTTGATCTATGAGGTGAGTGCAGGAGTTTAGTGGCTGAGATTTCCACTCGTTCCACTCCAATCATTTTAAAATGATTTCAGGACACAATTAAATATCAATTATTGCCCAGTAGCTACTGTTGGCAACTGTACATTTGAAACATTTGAAAAAGATATCTAATATGGCGACAAAATGTGTCGACCCTAATTTATCTTGTGTGTGCAATATATCCGACTACACACATGACAAGTAACATTTAAGGGTTCCTCAACACAATTGGTCTCATGCAAGAACTGCTCATGCAAAAAGGTTTTTCTGTAAAGGGCACATACGTGTGATTTGAGAGAACTTGTCCAATTAAAAAAGACGTTCCCACGAGAATTTTCTCTTAAGTATGAAAAAAATTTGCAATCGGTCCAGGCCTGCAGTACAAGTTATGTAGAGTCTGCCTTTCTCCACAGTTTGATTTAAGACTTGTGATGCCTTAATCTGAATCAATTTGGAGTTTAAATATGATACTGAAATCATGATGTAAAATGAAATATTTTGGCATCTGTTGTTGCCATGAAAATTCCTCCACTACAATAGCCACCACATTGTTAGGTGACTTTGTGCCATACTCCAGACATCTGCTGACATCCAACAGCAGAAGTTGAAGTGTTGTTTCCAAATTGTGAGATTTTTCTTTATGCACTTGTGTGGCATTTTTATCCTTGAAACTGTGAAACCTACAACTGGAGTGCAAACTTGGAATACTGGAATAACAGAAAAAAATTTAGAAAGCTTTTGGATAAAATGCAAAAATGTTCTTGCATGAGGCCACATGAGTCCACAGCAGTAAAGAGGAGAAAACCCTACAAGCCTCATCTTTACTTCTGCAGTCCACGCGTCACGGAGCCTCTGCGGCTAGGGTTACTGTACCTGGTGGCAGTCTGGGTAGCCTGATCTGGGTATCACACACACTGGCAGAGGTCACAATGGGTTCAGAGTGGGGTTGGATGGGCTGGAGGAAGGCCACAGTGGGGAAAGGCACTGACTGGATATGGGTCATGGAGGAGTCGGACAGGGAGTTTGGCACCCCTGCATGGCTGCTGTCCTTAAAGCTGGAGGGTATTCTCCATCGGGGTAATGGGGAGGGAGACACGTCCTCGCTGGAGGAACCAGGGACACTGGGAGGACTTTGGGACTGTTCTGGGGTTGATGAGGATTTGGGGAGGAGGTGCAGGATGGAGGAGAAGAAGGAACAGGATTCAGGAAGGGGGATGGTCCCGATTCCACTGTCCAACGTTCGCATCTTGCTGCCGGAGCCTGGGGCACAAGGAGGACAGTTGAAGTGGCTCAGGGTAGTGGGAAAGAGAGGGAGCACAGCAGGAATGAAACAGCAGGGTTACCATGGTTGAAGTGGCGCTAAAGAAACCCTTGAAATATCTGTGCACTTATATAATAGTTGACTAGTCGTATCTCCTGCATGTAACTCTGCGAGTGTCTCTGTGTAAAGCTGTTCCACCCGGAGAATAAACGGTTTCTCATTCTGATGGATAAATGCTAACTGATATGTGAAAAATGAAGGCAGCTTTACCAATCAATAATAATGATAATAATAATAATGGACCTTCTCTGCAGTATCATTTAATTACTTCCAGCATGCCTCCTTGTTATTCCTACCACTTTATTCTTACAGATTGTTCGAGCACTAAGTAGTTGATCCTAGCATTGTGTTTTGGTCATTTCAAAGCAGATCATGCAAGAGATGGTTGGTCTGTTTTTTTTTTTCACTCACTCTTTAACTTGGTGATAGTTTCCTCTTAAAAGCCAAGTTGAAAAATGGTGGTTCAGCACAATCTAATTACGTAATAAGTGTGAGGCAGGGTAATGCTGTTTTTTGCTAATTATACCATACGTGTAGGCCTGCCACAGAGAAAGACTCAGCCAATGCAAGTTAAGCCCACTTGAACCACTGCTTCGTATTACAGGCGTTGTTTAATGGGTGTGTGACGACTTGCATGCACTGATCACACTGTGAATATGAAATGCACAGAATGGCATATGAAATGAAATTTAAATACACTCCAAACGTGTGTATTTTAATTGCAATATTAATGATTATCATGAATATATTCTATCAATATATTTCATTTGCAACACAACTGTTAAGCATACAGTTCTGTTGTATCTGTTGCTTCTCAACTTCAAGTTGTTGATCAAAACTTGTTACACTAATAAGCACGGGTTGAACCTTTGCGCTTCTCAAATATGTTGAGTTTGTATCATCTACGTCGCCGTTCAGCCACAATCGCCTGTCTGTCTAGACGAATCTTCCACCACGCTTCAAAAACCTAAAAAATAAGATGCATCACAGCAGCCATCCATCTAGTGAGCACAAAAATCAAAATAAAAACAGATATCCTCAAGCTGTTGCCATGCAGGCTCCTGTTTTAATGTGTACCCGGTAGCAGGAACCTGTGGGCAATCACACACTGGAGCAAAGGCAACAGCTGCTCCCCTTTATTAATTAAGGTATGCACACATGAGACTTCACACCCCTCTTCTGCTTTTCTACAAGCTTGTTTGTCTTCACTTTTTTCTTATTTCATTTTTAAGCCAGAGTGCTCAAATTAATTGAGTTTTTTCAAAGTTGTCACATTACAAATCATATCAAGCTACAAAATGTGAAAATGCGAATAAGACTATTTGTTGCCATGGTAACGCGGTCTTACAGTTAGGAAAAATACGGAAACGTGCAGGATTAGTTTTATCTATCTGACTTTTTAGCTATAAACAAGATACTAATTACTTACATCATATTACAAGTTAGCTGCAAATGTCACCCAGATCAAACTAGCTGGAATAGCTTTATTAACAGCGTGAGTTATGGACACATCCTGGAAAACATTCACCAACATCATTACAGTTAAATGTCAGCTCTCATGTCCCATTAAAACTTAGCTCTAAGTATCTGTGTCTGTTAGTGAAGCACCACTTGAGTTGAAAATTGTTATTTTCATCCCCTTGTAAACAAGAACAAGTAATTGAATTGAGGAGACATAGAACAGACACATTATCGATTAGGCTGGTGTTTAGTTGGAACTTAGCAAGAACCGCTGTGTCACCGTCTTCTCTGGAAAGACAGAATCACAGCGGCTGAGAATTGATTGATTTCAACAAGCCTTTTACATGGCTCCCATGTCTTCTCTATTTCACCAAACTCAATTAAAACCTGCTGCATGGCACAAGACAACACAGCAATAATGATTTAAAATGTTAATAATAATAATAATAATAATAGGCAGACAAAGCCACAGCAAAATAGAAGTACAGTTGTAGTTTGTCACTATGCTAAAAACTACAGACATTTCGACTGTTCCCTTACTCTGGATTTGCGTTTCGCAATATCACCTGCGGTCATCGATCTTTCTTCATTTTAACATTTACTTGCAAATCAGCGATGGTGGCCCAACCCCTGCTGGGTGATAGACGCCCCTTGTGATTTTTCACAGGAACGTTGGTGATAGATAGCAATTTAACATACATTTATTCGACTAAAAATCTTCAAGATTCCAACTTTAATGCTGGTTGACCTACTTTTTGTTTGTTTCACCATATTCCAAGACATCAAATTCAGAACTGCTGTCCTCTACGTCATGAGGCCCAGCCAGTTTATTCCAGGTCTGGACAAGATAATTCAGCTCACATCTGAAGGCAAAGTTAATTGACTCAGTTGTGGCTTGGATGAGCATGCTAAGCTGGTGCAGAGCTGAAATTTTAATGAAGTGATTAACCCCTGAGGGCAAATGTCCATCCGTATCAGCCATGCTTGATATTTGCAGTGCCTTGCTGATGGCGTTCCTCTGGCCAATGAAATTTCAGCAAGGTCTGTCACCAGTCCTCTACCTGAGCAATGTAGAGAGTTTTATATGCTGCTATTCAATTTAGCAGGCGACTGTGATGAAATAAGGACCAAAACAAGTTTTACTCCCAGTCTACTTTCAGCTTCTTCTCGCCCACTCTCTGTCTCTGTCCTTTTTGACCAGATTGCCACCTGTAGTTTCAACGAGGTAGTGAATGAAATATTGCTTGTGCGTGGGTCGGAGCGAGCGATTTGATCTAAAATGGAATTGAACCAAATAGACGCAATCAGAGAGAAAACACTGGGTCTGCCAGTGATGTGTTGTACCACCAATTAATGAGCGGCACGAGTCAAAAAAGCTGCAGTTTGTGAAGTATGAAGTCTGTGAAAGCTGACAGCTTTCATTCTCAGTTTTTATTTGTACGGTGTATTGTACAGCTGCAAGTACCAGTGGTAACACAAAATAATTATGATAATTACAGAATAATCATGGTCCCTTATGAACATTTGTAAGTGGATCTCTGAGTAATTATGTGACTGCTGTTCAGCCTTTTGTAGGATTTTGGATGCAGCAAAAATTCTAAAAAGTATTCAAGGTGTTGGTTGGTTGTGATGTGATGCAAAGATGTTTATTTCAAATGTGCTGTCTACGTAAAGAATCAGGGGGATGTACTACAAAGTCAGGTTAGTGGGTTAGGAAGCGTATGATGAACCCACACACATTCAGTTGGTGATCCTGAAAATCTGTAATATTAACAGACACACACAGACTAACAAATGTTCCACAGCAGCTCATCCATACACTAAAAAAATGATGAAGGCACAGTAGCTACAGACACATGTTTTTATGCTTGACCCTGATTGGCTGTAGTCCGTTTTACATTGCTGGTATTACAGCTGATAGAATTAGAATACTGTTGTTTGATATTTAAAATATTCAGTCAATAAAATCTGTTTGATATAGCCTAAACTGAAGTGATTTCCATGTCTCCTTCACTATGGGACAGTGTCAGCCCTAAACTTGAATATATTTACATCTGCTGTATTAAATAATGTGCAGAATGTGTGCAGAATGTGCATCTGCTACTGAGTGGTAAAATAAATATACTCACTTGTTCTGCCAGCACCTCTCTCGCCTTATTTGCAAAAAGAGTTTTTATATCATTCATATGACTCCATTATGACGAGCTGTTCCTCTTCACTAAAGTAGGTGGAACCCAACCTGTCCCTTTTCCCTTTATTTTCTTTATTCAGAAAACATTTTCAGCTAGTTTGTGTGGGAGAAGAATCAAATGACATGTCAATGGCCCTTTTATGGGGACATGCACACAGCCTGAAGCAGAAAGCCCCTTGTGATACCTGATTGCAAGTCCAGGGTTAGTCGAGCCAGCTCATGCAAAGTAAGCCTGGCTATGTTGAACTTGCTTTGTAGTACACCCCTCAGGTGTAAACAATCTATTTTTACTCTTTCCACCTGTAAACCCTGTAAAGTCAAATCCACTCAGCATTTCAACTGATATGCGTGACTAAATAAATGTCTCTCCATTCACCTAAGAATGAATGAATAAAAAGCTATTTACACCAATGCATGGTCCTAATAACAAAGCAGGTATGATTGGGGAAACTAAGAAGCTAAAAAAGCTCAGGAGATCCAAACCCCATGAACTAAACAGACAATTACCAACTCTTTTCCAAAATCTGTAACTGCAGCACTGTTTGTCCACTTGCGGCACTTGGCCTAACTTAATTAATTAGAACAATTAATCTTGTGGTAGGCACTAAACTAGCAAAAACAAATTCTGTGTGGATCCAATTTTTCCAATAAGCCTTACTAGGAGGGTGCTTGTGTCCCCATATGGATGAATAGGTTCAATCCTGATTGGATGAGTCTGTGCATGCAAATTTTCAGAGCATGGATCAGTGGAGATGAGTGGTCAAGGGTATATGCAATATCCCCCATTGACGGGCAAACTCTGCGTGAAATACAGCTGTGGTGAAATGGTTCTTATTTGCCCTGATTCAAATTGCCACCCAAAACAACAGATAAATGCAGGGGCAGAACAAATAAAATGAACATAAATATGGAGGAAAAAGCACACACTGACAAAATTCAGCATTTGTTTTGACTGCTTATGGCGAATTATCATGTTTATGACTTACACATATCTGTCATTTTTGGTCTTCACTTCTGTCTGCAAACTGTAAAATGGTAAGCACAGATGAATAGATCGCTAAGTTTTGTTTTTCAGGTACCAAGATGTTCAAGGGGGATCCATTACTGTTTGCAGTGACTGTAAGGAATTATGGACAGTTGTAAAAAGCATAGATTAGAAAAATCTGACCTATTACAGCGTCCTGGTTGGGGCTCTTTGCTGTGGATCCATTTTCACCATCAGGTCTCAGGTTCATCATCTGCATCTTTGTGTTTTTGCAGGACAAAAGAAAGTCACTTACAAGCTCACTGTATATGTTCTCCACAGAAACACGTATGTGCACAGCTTTACAGGTTTTGAATTTTAGATCATAATTCAAAATTCAAACAACACAGCTTATCTGACTTATGCTTTAGAAAACTTGTGATGTGTGATCACTTGTTGCATTATTCATACATGCTTTGCATAAATGGGCCCCACTGGTAACATTAGGGACACAGTGATAAAATGTAAAGATCTAAAATAAGGTTTGGTCATAAAGGCCAGAATGATGAAACTGTGTGAAACTGTGTGAGAGAGGGCTTGTGGGACAGCTGGTGGAATTAGCCTGAAGCACATCTCACTTGTTAAAAAAAAAACATGTAGTTCTGTTTCATTTTTTGTTTTAATTTGATCACACTGTATCTATTCATAATCAGTTACAGTACACCTCTAATCCACTCCGACTTCTTCTTCAGTCTTTTATTAGTTTTCTTTTTAATGTGTCTTTCTGGTGCAGTTCCAATGACGTCACATTATTGCACATAAAAACGGGGTTAGAGTGCACATCTGCGTATCAAGATATTTTGAGCAAAAACTGGCTGCATACCAGTAAAATAATTTCCCGTTTTGTATTAGGTAATGGTTTGATTTACCTTTGGGTCCCCAATGATGTCAGTTTGTCCTTGTATCTCATTGAGGGACATCCCTGGGCAGGGCATTGAGATGCATGCCCGCACTGCATCATGAGACTCTCTTCTCCCCACAGAGCTGAAAGAAAATAGTTTGTCAACAAACCAGTACATACTGAGATGGTCTGATATTGACTCAGCATGCCCAGGGTGATGCAGCTGATAAATTACCCTACATCTCTTCAAACCTGGCTGAGATCCTCTGTATGAAATGTATCTCAACTGGTCTCAGATCTAAAAACACTGACAGATGTGTGAAAGACCATTCAATAAAAATGGTCAAAGTCATCTCAGGCAGTAAATTACTGTACTGTCTGCTGGAACAAGCACTGAAGATTTAATGTTAAGATGAAATTTCCATGAAAGTGGAGATCTCAAGAGCACAGGTGTTGCATCAAGTACACCTGACTCAAAGGAATTCTTACCAGTCTTTTCCATCGCTTTTCCTTCTGTCTCTCTTTTTGTCAGACTTGGTCTGCTTTCCGCCCAAAAGTGATGTGATCTTTTGCTCCCTCTTGTCCTCTTTTACTTTCGGTGGATCACTCTTTTTGTTGCTTGGACCAGGAAGCTTACTCTTACGAAAACCAAACCAATTTGCCAAGGTTGAGCCAGATTTTTGCTTCACCTCAATGCTTCTCTCCTGTTCCTGAGACTTGTGCAAGTTCTCCTCTATGCCGAGCATCACTTTCTCTTCGATAGTGGTTATAGCACTTTGTCTCTCAGGTTCTTCAGAAACTGGCTCACCAAAGGCGCTTGAAAACTGTTGCTCAATCTGCAGGCGCCTAGCTTGTTCTCGTTGGTGTTTGAGACTTTGAAGTCTTTCATTAGAGGACCCCAAATGTGATGGAACTGAAAGGCCTTCTTCAATCAAGAAATTGTTCAAAAGGGATCGATTCATTGGGCAATGGTAGCTACTGGAGCAACTCATACTTCCTGGAAGGACATCACTAAGAGAGTTCAAGGAGCTCCCTGAGTGTGTTTTGATCTGGGTACGGACCTTTCCAGATCTGTTGAAGCTTGGCCTGTCCATGTAGCGTGCACCAAAGCTCTGGCTACGAGCCTTGGCCCCATTCATGCCCATTACTGGCTTAAGAGGGGGTCTGGTTGACACAGACACAGACCGTTTAAACAGCCATCCCTCCTCATCAAATCCCCAATCTAACATCACACCGCTGTCTGATGCAACAGGTTGAACTGTGGGCTCAGAATCCAGTGAGTTACAGCGGGTATCAATCTTTCTGCGGACTTTGTCATGAGCACAACATTCATGTATCATCTGGGGATCACGCGCAAAAGTCTGAAACGTCTGAACACTTTTTGCAGAGTTTGCATCTTCTTTGTTTTGTCTTCCAAAAACTAGGAAGGTACTGGTTTCCTGTCCAGAGATTGCCTCATGGGATTTAGCATTTGCAGGAAGAGACATTTTTACCGCTCTTGAATTGGAACTCTGAAGATTATTCGCAATCCCATGGTAGTAAACATTAGCATATGCCTGAGGCAAGACTTCTGAAAGTTTTGGCTCACTAATGCTCTGTTGGGATCTTTGCAAGATGCTCTGACTTGGCAGTATAGAGAGAGCACTATTTTCATCATGGCATGTGGCAGCCCTGTCCATAGATAACTGGAGTGACTGTGATGCTTGTGACTCTTGAACTGGGACAGGTGGGATCTTGGATGAGTGGGTTTGGTAGACCTTGCCAGGGATATCTTTCAGTGGCTTACCTTCAGCAGCCATTGGTGGGGCTGTTTCTTGAGTGTCTTTTGTTGTGTTGGATTGTTGAGGTTGTAAGATAGAGAAAAGCTGATTTGATTGTGACTTGGTGGTGCTCTGTGTTGTCTTCCCAGAAGTAGAGCCTTGTGCCTGACCTGCAGATTTATGTGCTTTGGGTGAGCTATCACAACTGGGTCTAAGGAGAAGAGAAGTAGTTCTGCCTGGGGGTGGTGGTGGGGATGGGGACCTAAGTTCTGAACGTGAAACATCACAAGGCTGGTCTTGGCGTCGTTGTTTTCGAGGAGAGCAGGGTAAGTTGTCATAAACGTTCTCTTCCACAGAGTCATTACATGATTGAAGTCTAGTAATTTGCAAAGGCAGTTTTGTTGGGCTTTTTGAGCATTCATTGATCCCTGGAGGCTTAAATGTCTTTGAATGTTTCACAGGGGAAGCTAGGGGAGAGCACTGCTGTACACTCTTGAGAGACTTGGAATTTGTTGATACTGCAACGTCCTCATCTTTGTCAACTTTAGATAATGCATGCTTGCTTGAACCATGTGCTTTACTGACATTTGTCCTTTTGCTAGGAACACTGTGTCCAGGTGAGTTTGATTGTCCATTGGACCTGTGACCCTTGATAAGCTTTTGGTGAAGAGGAGAATGAGTCTGCTTAGGTTGCTCTTGTCCTCCATCTGCACTCTTGCTCCTCAGAATGAAAGCCTTTCTTGCTGAGTCACAAGGTTGAGGCCTCGGTTTCCTCTGTGGTGATTCTGAGATGGTGTGGCTCTGCTTTTCAATGCCAGCCTGACTCGCCTGGTCTCTGCAGTGAGGAACCTCCATTGAGGAGCTGCGCTGTCTGGCTACATTTGCACAGCTCAGGGCTTTTGTTGCAGAATGCTGAATAGATGAACTCACGTCACTTGTTCCTGCTTGGACTTGCTTGTCTGCAAGTCTGCCCTGTTGTCTTTTGACATGATCAAGTCTAGATTTACGGTCAGTAGACCTTTCCTGGTTATTGTTTCTGTCACTTAACTTAATGCCTGTGGGTTTGTGTTTTTCTAGTGAGTCTTTGTTTTTTTCTTCCAGATGTGTAAGGCTATCTGTTGGGCTTACACCAGGTTTTACTGCAGGGGCCTCCAAAAATAAGAAGTTGTCTGTAACAGGTGAAGAAAAATGACCAGAATTCCCTGCAAGTTTTACAGGGTCTTCTTGAAAGTTGTTGTCATTATCCCTTGTGACATCCAGTTTCTCTAAGCAAAGAGTCTCTTTTGTTGGTTGGTCACTGGATTCTCTAGTTTGTAATTTAGTTGAATCATCATCTGCATCATCAGAGTCTAGGGCAGCAATGCCTTCACAGGTTTTGAGAGGTTTACTTGTAGGGGCTACTTGCTTGACTGTACTCCCTTGCAGGCCACACTTGACACCAAGTGAGTATATGCCCTCATTGGAGGTCATACAATCTTTGCAGTGTGGTACAGGTGCAAGTGACGATGCCTCCTTGGAGCTGCACATTTGGAGACGCTTCAGGCCTTTCAGAATGTGGCCCTCCTTCCATCCCAGGTCAGTCTGCTCGATGGGTGCAGAATGATTGCTGGATACGGAACCTGTACTCAGCCTTTTGTCCCGGCTTGTGGCACACTGTACATAACAAGAGATATATTACATTTATTGAAATGGCATTTCTAGATGGATCAGTTCTTTAACGTCCTTATACTTAAATCTGAACAAAGGTGAATAGAAGATGAATGAAACCCACCTGCTTGGAGAATCCACGTCCATCTGCCCAAGTGTGGGAGCCACTGGAGTACTCACTACAAGCACTGGATAGTGACAGTTCACTACTACTGCCGCTACCACTACTGCGTGGGCATGTTAGACTGAGCAGGCTGGGCCACCTTCCTGCAGGAATACCTGCTTTTCCATTCCTTTGGACTTCCTGGAAAATAATTAATTAAATAATCAATAAATAGAAATTAACCTAACACTATAGAGAAATTGATGCAATTGCAAAAACTTCAGGTTATACAATCATTATGAAAACAGTCAAAAAGTCATTGTTTCAGGTTTAGGTTGACACAGTATTGTTATCAAATTATCAGTACTTAAAAACATTTTGACTATGGCTCATATTAGCACTAGTGAACTCAATGATTGTTCATCCACCTAATCTCTGACATTTATATTCAGTAGATTCTCTTTGCAGTCTGAATGATATACACAACCTATGAGAATACCCCATGGCTCTCCATTTGTCTCTGTCACAGATCTCAAAGAATCGATACACTGGATATATAGTTGTCTCTTTCCAGCCAAAGGCTAATTGAGGAATAGAATGACATTATTTTCCACTCCACTAGTTAGATGGCTCCTCCTGTAAAATACAATGTGTTTTTATGTTTCTCTGGTCTTGAAAATGTAAAGTGATAACTTTGAGGGAGCTGGTCAATAAGACATTCTAAAGCAATCTACATCCTCTACATAAAGGCAGACTATTCACTGAGTAAGGAGCCTCTTGGTGTGTCTGCTAATCATTCAGAATTCAAACAAAACTGCACAATGACTGATGAGTGCTAGATGATGATGTTCTTGTTTTGGTCAGAGTCTACGAAATGAAGCAAAATCAACATTCACACAGTGTTCCGACTCAGATTATTCTTAATAACACTGATGGGAGTGTTCTGATTATTCTTTCCAAAGCATACAAAAAAGAACTGTTTTCTGCCAATGCCAGAGCAATCATGTTCAGCTACTGCGCCTGTGTGTCTGTGTATTGTAACCTCTTCACTGAATAGTTTAGATAAAACCTTGAAGAAACTAGATATGAACATTTTCATTTACCAAAAATATCTTCATCTTAAAATAAGCAATTAAAGGACTTTAGCTGCATTTATCACATATATTTTATTTTGGACAAGTAGGAGTCTATTTGGAGCAGTATCTTCTACTGTATGTCTGAAGAGGTGGTTCCCTGTAGCTGCCACCTGTCCGTCAAAGGTTTAGTGATTGACTGAGTATGAGTGATACTAAAATGTTTTTTCAGTGATTTATGTGTATCTACTGTGAATGAAATAAAATGGTGAGATTTAATTCACACGTGATAATTTGACAGTAACACTAAATCAGTTGAGTAATGACCCACATTACTCCAGTGACTGCAATGTAGAGGAGACGCTAGGACTACACCCGACTGTACAGCTCTATACAGCTTTTTAAATACTTATAGCTTTTTGCTTTGGTATTTTCAGCTAACATGGATTAACCATATTGTCAGATGAGCTGAGTGTGCAGTATCAGCCTGGCAAAAAAATAGCAAAGAGACAAAATAAAGAATGGCAGATGGGGAAAGGGTAGCAACCAGCTAGCTACTGTTAAAAAACCTATTTTTCTCATATCCTGTGGTTGATTTATGCACAAGATCTGATGGCGCCAGTGTGCTTCTAACTGGAAGAGCTTATTCATATCCTTGTGTTTCCTGTAAATCTGATACATTTATATAATGCTTAATTAAACTCAATTAATTCTGAAAAAAAAAAATATATATATATGTTAGTGCTGAGAGTAGGGTTTATATTATCAGACAATGCTAATCTATCTAATTTTGCTTCAGTGTTTTACTACTGTACACAGAAACTGGTATGGACAGATTTGCAGGAACAAAATGCAGAGAAAAGGCAGTGCTTACTATATAATATGAATTACATCTAAACCATAGCTACAAGTCTTACAAAATGAAACTGTCATCTTCTATTCTGAATATAACGCAGGGTAAAGCCTGGACTCAGACAACTGGGCTGCGTTTGATTATTGACTTTTGGGTCACTGTAAGAAGTCGAAAAGCAACAAAATGTACTGAAAAACATAGTTAAAGTGAGTGCGTGAAGTGGGAAAAAATTAAACTAGACAAGTTTGACGTGGATATGTCACATCATGCGACCCATCAAATTCTGTGACTTGAATAGGAATTTCATCTTTATTACCACTGTAAATGTTTTCATCCTCCTTATCCCAAACATCATTTTTGTTAGGTAGACATATTGCCCTTTTGGAACCCGGCCAACATTACTGTAAGATTAATGTAACGCTACAAAGACTAGCCGTTGACGGAGGGAAGTAGGCAGACGAGAACATACGAAAATCAGGTAGTGCCTGTGGTGCCCCCTGGGTAATGTAGTGTAATTAAGGCCATTATGGATCGGCCAGAGAACCTGATATGGAGAGGGCAGACAAGAGTGCCGGCAGCTTGTGGTAAGTGCCAATGTGCAAGGAAAAGTCACAGTATAAAGAGTAAAATGTAGAAGTGTTGGTAATGCCTACTGGTGAGGCCAACTTCAAGCTGTTTAATGTCTTCATAGGACCACTTATCGTTGAAGGATTTGGGTCCTGCGTAGAAAGCCAAGTCTTTTACTAGGAACTGCTGGTACTATTCACTGGCATGGCAGTGCTGATGCCGTCTGCATCAGTGCCATTTCCAATCAGAGAGACCCAAAGGTGTCAAGTGTTGTGACCCCATTTAAAATGGCATTGATCGTTTACAAGGCTGCCATTGCCAGCTTCCTCTCAAAGTCATTAGTGTCATCTGTTAGCAATGATTAATGTGAATAGCAAATAATTGCATGAGGGAGCTGGGGACTAAAGTGATTTGGTCTATTCATTGATATTCACCTATTATTTGATTATCCGTGCTGGCCATTATTTCACGAGCACTGTGGGAGAAGGCCACATTTGACCATGTTTGTGCGGATTAATCTTGGAACTAATTACAGCCAGTACGTCGAGGGGTATTTGAGATTTGACACAAGTGATACTGTATAACAAAACCCTCAATCGGAGCGACGCTGTGCTTAAAGTCAAGGGCAAATTCGGGGGCCTTTTTCTCCCCTTAATATAGTTCAGTGTTTTTCCACTTTGTGAAATGACTTCTATTTTGTAATATTTCATGTCTGTTCCATTATATTCAGATATGACTATTTTTAAGTGTGAAAGAAGATTCTAATGTTTTGATTGCAACAGCAGCAAAACCACAACCAAATACTTGTCATAAGAGATAAACTGCTGTATAAAAAGTTACTTCCATCACAGTAATGCTGCATTCAGGCGGACTACACCCTCTGTACGGCACAGGAAAAACAGAAGGGAGACAGCAACACGAAATACACATGATAATATGTTGCCATGGTGATACATTCTATTTACTTAATCATTCTATTTCTCTTAATATTCTTTTGCAAGCTCAAAATAAATGTTAATTCCCACCAAAACATGAGATCATTCATTCAGTTCCAACATAGATAGTGAAAGCAAAACTGCACTTGGTGTATCCCTTGCTTATGTTTGTCTGAAAATCAGATGACAACAACAAAAATATGTCCACTTGCCGATCTTTTCTCTGTGTTTGAGGAAGCTACGAAACATCCAGTTATAAATTCTGATGCGTAGAATGGCAAAAAGTGTTTTGGATGGCAGGGCGGTCTACCGTTACTGTTGCCACTATCTGCTCACTTAATTTAACTTTTTCTCATCCACTAAAACAGTGTCCGCTTTGCCGGCTACCGTACTGTGTGAATCCATGTATCCATGTATCCAGTAAATTAAGCAGAAGTAATGAGTCAAACTGGAAGAATTTAGCATCAAATCAAAAATGACAATATCAATATTGACATGCCTTTGCAGTTTTTCTGGAATAGCATTTCATCATTCAGATGCTAAAAAGGTTCTGTGTATAGAAAGACCATAAGACCAATATTCACAAAATATATATTGAGGCAAGAGGGCCCTTCTTTGTGGAGCACTTTATACTGTATCCATAATTTTACTATCTGTATTATTCATGAGGAGGAGTAGTGAAATCAAAGGTGGTAATCAAAGTGGATTACCAATAATAGAAAATCTAAATTACAAATTGAGATTATAAAGCGTTAAGATGTGGATGTTTACCAGGCTGGAGGGTTTAACAAAAGAGGCTGCCAAGTTGCATTGTGGGACATGTACAATCTAAGGTTTTTAGATCTATAACAGGGACTGAAAGTCAGAACATCACCGCCTCCATTACATCAGCTTTGACCATTACACCTCTCTCTCCCCCTAGTTTATACAGTCAAAGTAAACTGTTGAAATACTCCTTTAAAAATTCAAATATAGCTACGAGGGAGGGGTTGTATCAGCTAATCATCACTGTTGTATATTCCAAGGCCTTAGGCACACCCTTCGCACGAAGACAGAGACTTGTGTAAATAAATCATACTGTCCCTGCACCCATCCAGCCTTCTCAGTCAGAATAATACATCACTGTGCCAACTGGTGGGTCTACAGCTTATGAGGGATTCCCCGCAGAGAATGTGCTGTTAAGTGTATGCTTTTATCCCAGGCACCTGACAGCACCATGACTTCATACATTTTTACATAGATTTAGAAATGGAAATCTAACTGCTGACCCTTGCAGGGCTGGAGAATTCAGCATGTAACAGTCCCATCTTACATGCACACCACCACCTGCGATAACAAAAGGACACAGGATAGTTATACTACTACAGGAGCACTCAGACATGCATCTGCCCGGTAGTGGACAGTCTGGACAGGAGGAGGTCCACACTACTGGTGTTTGGTTTTGGAATTTATGTTCCTTGTATTGCAAGGAAGCTTTTAGGAGCACTAGAGCAAACTGTGAAAGCCAACAGCTAAACAGGTGGGGGTTTCTTTTTGCTTGATTTTATTAATTCAATTTCAGCCAAAACATTTGTCTGGCAATCACATTTTTAATTGTTGGACTAGATGTTAATAGTTGTCGTGCAATCACGCAAGTAGTGAATGAAAATTCTGGATTTATTTTATTCTAATTTTCCAAGGCATTTATCTGTCTCTCAGTGCTGTTCTAGTGCTCTAACTTGTCTGTTGCATACTTGCGCCAATTCATTCTGACGAAGATGTAAATCTTTCAAAGCAGGTCACAAATACACCGTTTCATTTCTAAAAGGTGGCCAGTCATTTCCTCATATAGCAGGGCACTTAACATTTAGCAACGTTATTCAAACAGCAGTAAAAATGGTGTTTGTTGGGAACTATTTTCAGTTGCAGATTGAAATAAATTTGGACAGTGTATGTGTCATAAAGGAGCATGTCACCTCTTTAGTAGTTTTTGGACGGCAATGGAGCTCTATGACACAGAGGAAAAAGATATGCCAGGCTTTACTACGCTGACAATATTTAGGATGAATTCATTGCTGGTTTTGGACTTTTAATGGGATTTGGTGACAATAACAAAAACACAGAGTATTGTCAGCCTTGTTCTTGACATTTTAAATTACTCACAAATGTGTAAATAGTAACTTTCACATTGAACGCCAAAGAGTTTTCACTCTCCTCTTTCTCTGCGTGGGAAAAGTCCAGAATCACGGCCTGTTCCTGACATTGAAGTGGTAATTCGCTATTAGGCCCTTTTTCAGTCCTTTTGACTGCCAGTGAAGCAGGCTGCTGATCAACAGACCATTCAGACACAAGGACAATGTACTTAAGCTTCCATGGACTTCTGAGTTCACTTTAAATTTCACAATCTCATCAAAATTCATCCGTGCGTCCCCCAGAGCCGCCCAAAGCAAGGTTACACCCACTCAACCGCTGCTCAGGCCACACTTTTCTCCGCTGTAGTCTTAGAAACAGTTACCATCTTCACCGCTCTCACCTCCTTCACTATCACACGCACCAGCGACAACCTCATTCGCCATCTTGTCTTTGGGACCCTGGTCACTGACACTGTTCGCTCATGTTCACACCTTGCTGTTCTTCTTTTTCATATAACCTTCACCTTTTCTGCCCACTTTCCTGGCTGCTGCTCAGTGCTTTGCCTGCTGGGCTGGGCTCTGAAATGGTGGAAAACAAGTAGGCTGCACTAGCTAGTGGCTCTGCATGGTGAGGTACACTTTAATATTGCAGTTGTAGTGGTGAAATACAACTGGATGTGTTACCAATCATGATTAAGTTCTAAAAATAGTATCAAAAAGAAACAATATATGTTGATATAATACATTTTATGTCTGGAATGTGTGCTTCAGGAAAGCCAATTTAGGTCTTGAATCACGATTTAAAGTGAAGTTTGTTTTAATTCGGAGATTAGTCTGTGCTGAAGACTGTGCATGTGAGCCTGTAAAAATGTAAAAGAGGGCAGTGGGGAAAGCTGCTGCTTGTGTCGTACATTGCATCTGTGTTGTAAATCTCCCTGCTAGGCAAAAGCAAACGTATTTCTGACACAGAGTAAATATATTTTCCTTGTTATGCGCGTTCGGCATCCAAAATCAAATGCACTTCAAAGGGACAAATATTTTTGACTTTATTATATATTTGCTTTTATCTTTCATTGCAGCCCTTTCAGGAAGTTTATCTGAGGGAAAAAAAAAAGACACCTCGCAGGCCTGGGTCTCTCAAGTGTCGCGCTGCCATTGAATCCCAATAACATCGTGACAAACGACCCTGTCACACAGCCACCGGGATTTTAACGACTAGGGGGCACTGGCCCAGAGACACAGGGAGAAAAACTGGGAGGAAATAACAGACGTAACTGGTGAGTTCTTTTAGTTTCGCTTAGTTTAGTCAGTGGCGGAGTTGAACACAAACACAGTCACTTTTAACATTAGAAGACAAAGAGGCTTTTAGGACGAGCACTAACCTGTGTGTTCTGAGTAACATTGGCAGGAGTTAATGGGGAACAACAGAGAGCCACTGATAGGAGCCTAATACTTTATTTAAGCATGAGGCATCCATGAGGCTCACGGGTGTCTGCGGCAGCAAAAGCACCATCAGACACAGCCCTAACTAAACTGACGTGCATGGTCAGAGAAAACTGAGAGCTTGGAGGAGCTGCTGGTAGAAGGAGAAACCCACATGGAGTTTAAAAGCTCCGAATGTTTCCTCGTCAAGATTCCACGTCTACTCATGCAACATGAAAGCATATCTGAAGCTTAACTCCCACACAGTGGGGAAGTACTACATAGTGGTTCTACGTACTAGTCTTGAATTTTTTTTATGTAGCCTGTAAACCGCACAAACTAATGTAAATGAAGTGCTCCACGGCCTTGGAAGTAACGTAGTGAGCTAGTTGCATGCTCACTTTTGTGGTTTCCATTAGCAGTTTACTTTTGCAGAGCACATAAACACATCGATAAATCAATTTATACTTTTGCTCTTGTATGTTTGATTTTGGAGAGGCTAAAAAATACACCACCATCCAAACACTTTAAATACAGAGCATTGGTCTTACTACTCCTCTATTAATAATGCCTCAGATCTCAAGCCTGTGCTAAGCTATGATTTAACAACCACTGTTTGTGTCAGAGGTCCATTTGAACCCACTGTTCAGACTTTAGTGATGTCAATACTAACACTCTAAACATACACAATACTGAATTAAATCCATAGAAAGAAGTGGAGAAACAAGCACAACAGGTGGCTGTGAACATGAAAGTGTTTCTCTTATTCATACAGGGACTGCCAATTGTTCAAACGGTTCATTATTCACAAACCCAAATAGACAGAAAGATGTTCCATTGGACCTTTTCTTCTGCTTTCCCATCTCTTTATCTATTTATCTTTTGTGTGTCGAGTAATGCTATGCACGACACCTCGCTGTAACCTCACTCGGAGTCAGTCAACGTGACTGGGAACAGGTGTGCTGTCACAGTGATTAAGAAACCTAACAAGCATAACTCGCAGTGAAAAACACATTTTCCATTTCAATAATTTGTACATAATCACCTCTGTGTTATCTGGCAAATTGACACACAACCAGAGCATTATGTCTCCAGTCTCGAAAGCCTCCATCACTGATCACTGATGGGGACAATGAAATGACCCGTGCTTCTTTTTCTTTTTTTTTTTTTTTTACTCTGCAGCAGTAACACAGTGCAGCCTAATGGATTTTGGCCTCTTTGCTCGAACGCTGTGGAAAAATAAAGCCCATGATCTCTTGTTGCAGTAATCACGCCGCTCATCTGATCTCAGAGGCCAGGCTCATCGCTAAGACAGGTGAGCAGCACCAGGGTGGGCCTGAGAGGAACGGTGACCTTATGGCACGCAACGCCTGGCACATCTAATGTGTTCCACGTTGAAAGATATCTGAGGTAAGACACCATGAACATGTTTGAAAGTGAATACAAAGAATTTCAGTATGCCAAAATAAACATTTTACAAACTAAAGAGGAAATGAAAAGCAGTTTGCCCTAAAAAAACCCCCATTAAACTACCACTATAGGATTTGAAACTGTCACTTTAGTGATAGTATCAAGACTGTGACAGACAGCAGTACGGGCTGATACAACCCCCCTTATGAGCCTTGCATCTGTTACTGGGACACAGAAAGAATGGGCTGAAAGCATCAAGGGCTGCAAAATTCACGGATGTTCAAAGTAGAAACTTTCCATGGAAATTTGTAGGAATTTACAGGAAATGGCAGAAATAAAATGGAATTATAGGGGTTATTTGCTCAGGTTGTATTTACCATGTCGTGATCATCACTTCTCTCTCCCCCCTCACCAAAAACAGAAATCTGGTAAAAAAGCACTACTGCAATGTCATGTAGCATACAGATAAATATAGCTTAAAATAGCTAAGCTCTTGGATTGACCCTCTGAAGACTAAGGCCTTTGTTCATGAACACAACGTTCTTTGAAGACAAAAATGCAGCCTGTTCACCCTCCTTCTGTCTGGCAAGAAATACAGAGGAATCCGCTGTCGTGCCCCCAGACTACAGAGCAGCTTCTTTCCTCGGGCTGTAAGACTCCTTAATTTATCCCTTGCACTCCACCATAAAAAAGAATTCTTTTTCCTTATGTGGCAAATATGACTACAATTTGCATTTCTTTGTGCAACCCTGCCTTATCGGATGATAAATAGATTTAAACTGTCGAGACGTAGCTTGAAAAATTGAGGCGACAGTGTGGGCTATGTGCAAATTTAGTGTTTAAAGAAATGGTTCATAATAACGAATTAATAGATCAATTTACTAAAATAGCTCCATCATGGTAATAACTTGCCACCAAAAGAAGTCAGAAGGTGTTGACAAGTTCTAAACGGAGTAGTTTGCTTCATTCACATCTGTAACTTCTCTCAGGAAGACAATTAACACCTCAAACTTCGTTTGCTCGTTCCCAAAACTTTTGTTTATGACTTTAATAGAGACAAATATTACAACTGTACTTCATAGTCAAGCTTTAGGCGTGAGATAATAATCTTATACTACTAATGTAGCCTCCAGGATAATTGGGAATGCTGCATTGGTGAGTCAACAGCAGCATTTGGTACATAAAAGGGTTTTTTTTTTCTCATGCTGCCAGCGATGTTTTGTTATCAACATTTTTTTTTCTGCTCCATCACGCCTAGTGAAACTTAGAAATTCTCCAGTAAGAATGAGGATTCATTATCCACAGTAACAAACAGATAACAACAGTCTATTTTCTAGCCAGACGATGATCTAATACAATACAGACATATCTGAAAGATGATATGGCAAATAGATAATGCTCCATTAAGCAATATCATTTACATCAGAACTGACGCAAATTATTTAAAAATCCCCAGAAGAAGAAACACCTGAGGCTCAAGCAAGAAAAAGACACAAAACATAATCACACACGTAGAAAAAAAAAAATCTGTGATATGATTAATAGGACGGTCTCAAACTCTGGCTAAAGATTTACACACTACTACGACCACACAAACAGTAGGAAATGTTAAACCATCAGTGAGACCAATGGTCGATCAATGCCATGCAGAATGCTTCTTTCCAGGCGAAGCAGCAGAGCGTCTTTGCAGTGATACATATAGCTCTCCTACAAATACAGGATGACTCTTTAACGCAGTCTGCAGGCTTGGCCTTTACAGAAAAGGTTAAAGATGAAGGACAGCTTTTCCTGCTCTGCTAGGCTCGCAGCATACTTAATGACCTGGTGTGGGAATTCCTAGACAGTCCGTGACGATTTCCACGAAGCTGGACGAAAGGAATTTGTGCAGCGTTCTTATTCCATATTTCATTCAATATTTTTGTTAATTACCAATTCTGTCTGTGATATCAAACTGGTCTGGTGAATTTAGATACAGCTTGAATGCAGCTGGAGTTTGTCGGAGGAGACGACTCATGCCGAGAACCCCGACAAACCAAGGAGACCATTAGAAACAAAGCCTGCCCTCTACATAATGAATACGACTCTCAGCCTCCCAGACTGACAGAGAGAGAACGTTACCACATTAGAATCTGAATAGTTCAGAAAAGTTTATTTTACCAGCTCTCTGACTAAGGACAATTATGGATTTAAGTTTCAGTTGTGGCAAACATTTTATTGGTCAGATACACTACATTTTCCATTTAATCCCTTACTAAAGTAGGTGTTTGTATTGGTTATATTTTTCATCGGAGAATGGTTTTGTTGCTAGCTCTTATTTGGCATAACAGATGAGGTGTCCAACGCTAAAGCATTAGAGATGCGGACCCTGATTTGATTCTGGACAGTATTTAAACACACAGCTGGTCTGTAAGCTGCCATCTTAAACCTGCCGCTGAAAAGCTGATCCACCTATCTCACCATAATAACAGCATTTCAAGGTTGGAAAACAGCTACGAGACAGACGCAGAGGCATTAATGAGGTTTGGAGCGGGCGTTTTTCTGTCACAACATAGTCTTCAGTGTGTGAACACATGCTAAAAATACTGGGCTCCCACAGGTATTTCTCCTGGGAAACTGGATTTTGGCAAGAATTCCTGGGAAATACCAGGATCTCAATTCCCAGCACTGAATCTGGTACAGAATGTGAAGGTGAAGAGCATTGCATTGTAAGAGGAAGTGAAGAGGAAGAGGAAGAGCAAGTTGACACACCAACTTTTCCACTATTTTTTTTGTCAGATTTTATGAAACGCACTAATAGAGGCCACATTCTCAAAAAGTTTCTTACTCAAAAAATGAATAAATGTACAACCTAGCGCTATGTGGTGTGCAACATATGGCTACTGGTCATATTGAGAATATCTGAAATCCATATTCTGAGGATAAAAAAGCGGTCTTGAACCTAACTTTTTCCGTATATGCTCTGACGATGTTTGGATCAGTGAGTGTCCAGCATAGATTTCTTCATATAGCTCTACTGAGTGGGTCTTCTTTTTGGATTACCGGGTTTTTAGTGTGTTGGTAAAGATATGACCAACTGCAATGCAAAATGCACATGATATGACGTATCATCATGTCCTGGCCAAAACACAGACAAGACAAAGGTATGAAGACTTTGCTAATTAAATAACTTAGTGGTTTGCTCTCCTGCTTCTAGTACTGCTGCTACGTCTCTGTTGCTGCTCACCGTCTGTCTGAGTACAGAATAAAAACACCACAGCTAAGAGGAGTGAAGGAAACACAACATGAAACTATACTGAGGCTGGACTCAGGACTACATCTCTGAAACCTATCAGAAATAATGAGGGCACGCGGACAAGTAACACACTGCACCAGTATTCGCAGAGCTGTAGCTACTTAATAGCCACAGCACACACTTTAAATGTGCCGCGTGCTTGTAATTGGCTTCAACAAGCATGTGTATTGCCACCGGCGCAATGACAGCGAGACATCCTCATTGCAGTTCAGTAACTCAAACGCTTCTGTCAATTACAGCTTACACTTTTTGGAAAATGAAAGACTAACAAGCTGAGCTCAACCATCCATTTCAGGGGTTTTTTTTTTTCTTTCAACGTTCAGCTCAGAAAGCAAACAGAATCATCTGTCCATCAAAAGTATCATCCATCATCAATTATTCATGGTAGAGCTGGGAAGTTGCCTTTAGATTCATGTAGTATGCTTCAGTACAGTAGAAATGTTTCTATCCATTGCAACATCTGTCTGTTGAGGACATCTGCAGAACAAGCGTGTTATTATCTGTGTGCCATTTTTTTTTTTTGCAACATCATTTTTCTGTTTTATAATAAATTCTTGATTCTGGACCAAACTTCAAATTTTGAGAGATTCTTGCAACTCATGAAATATGCATAGATACTGTATACATCAGTTTTGAAGAAACTACACTACACCGAAATCAAACAACTAGAATGAGGACTAACGGAAAGTACGACCCAGCTCACTGTTCAGCCTTTACGTACTTCACATCTAAATGCATTAGATCAGTTTAAAATGTGTCTAACCATCCGGCACTGTGCAGCATGACAGCAACGCGGCCTTATTATTGCTAGACGCTGATCAAAGCAGCCAAATCGAAGCCGTCAGCAAGGTTACATAAACAAACCTGTGGATCAAGGGGTCGCTGGAGGAAAAGGTTACGAGAAAAATTCATCTTTACGGGGTGCTGTCATACTCAATATCATTGTTTGCAAAGGAAAAAAAGAGGCAGAGAGCAAACACGACTGCAATTTGTTAGCTGGCCACCCCCCAGTAAAATATTGAACATGAACATTTTAAAAGATACACGAATATCATCCTAAACAGACTCTTTGCTACACAACTTCATTTGTATTTGAATTATTTGTAATGACTCGCAAGGTCTTGGTGACATATATGGCAACCAAAACAGCTTGCCAAGGCTTTTACAGTCACTATTCTGATCATTGATCACCTTCCTCTGATTGTCAGACTGTGGTGTGGGGGTAACAGCCTGAACCTAACATTAAAGTTGATTTGTTCAGCCACTGGGGGCTGCAGAACAAATTAAAAACAAAACACTGATATTATCGCCTTATAAAGTTTTTATGGCTGACATGTTAGCAAACAAAAGCTTGTTTACACATCCAGCAGACACAGAGCAACATTAGCATTCATTTCTAGTTGTGTTTCTAGGTATTTGACAAATTAACCCTTTCATGCATGAATTATGATAACCTCAGTCAGGATTACTAAGTGTTTTTATTCATCTTTAGGCATGAAAACAAGATTTGAACTTTTTTTTAGAAGGTTTGAACAGAAAATAATGAGCAACTTGGTGTTTCTGGCTGGCTGTCTTTTTTTTTTTTTTTTACTTGCAATGGCTTCCCACTGGGTAACAGTGTATGAGATGATGCAATAGCATCCACTGTAGTGGCTGATGTGCAACTATGCCATTAAAACTCGTGCATATACAAGAAAACAGCTTTTGAATAGCTGTACACTGTAGTGACCTCTATGCATGAAAGGGTTAAGTCAACATTTTCTCTGTTTTAGCTCTGTTTTTGGTCTCCACCAACTCCTGGGGGAAATCTGGCTCTTTAACAGCAAAAAAAAGAAAATGCTCCAAAATGTTCACCAGCTGCTTTAAAGTTTTATACTGCAGGTATTCATGAAGCTCAACAACCAAACAATCAGTCATCGTTATGTATATGTCAATACTACACGAAGGGCCAAGTTTCAGCTAATTATCCCTCACGCTCCACAGTTGAGAGGATTCCAATAGAGAAACATGTGCAGCTCTGTCTCCAGCTTCTGTACTGTCACTTTGCAGCTACTGGATTAGAGGTCTGGCTCACTATTAAGCTAAATTCTGACATGATTAGCATAAAAGAAAGGAGAGGTAAGGGGTGGTAATGCTTATTTGATGACCTACAGTGCACTGAAGCATGCCGCTTTTACACCATCTACTGCACTAGTTAAGGATGAAAAAATATGAGGCCCCAATTAATCTGTTCCCAATAATCCAGCAGTAAAACTGTACATCCAAACTATTTAAATGAAATGAATCCTGGGCAGGTTTCTCTTTCTTCGTGCTCCTTTTTAAAGTTTGTAACCTTTAGCAGTAGAGCATGGCTCATGTAAAATTCAAACAGCCTTGAAGCAGGGTGGGTCTGTCAGTGTGTGTTTAGGTCCATTGTGCCATGTGTTCCTACCTGGGAGACAGGAATCGTGGACATTTTGACACGTTGTTGAAACAGCACACTTAGTATGCGGTTTTGCTGCTCCAAGTCAAACACACGGGTCCTCAGCTTCACACACTCCTCTTTTAAGTCCTACGGACCCCAACAAAAGAGGAGAAAGATGGGCAGATAACTGTGACTGACGGGGATATTTCAGAGAACTACTCACGTATCAAATGCTATTTTAAAAGGTAGAGGACACAATGCTGCATTCATGCAAGGTGTACATGACAGTGCTCTAAAAGCTGTCATTCTACCATATCAAAAAACCAACGTTGACACAGACATTTTGCTTTTGAAGAGTGCTTTCTGTTCAGAAATATCAAAATACACTACACTGTGTGGGCATATAAAATAGCAATGTTGCTTACTGCATAAAATTGACCAACTAACCAAACCAAAATTGACCAACTAATATTAGAAGCAAAAGGAACTACTCTTCACGGTCAAGACTTTTATTCTGACACATAAACTAAATTGTGTGTATTCTTTTCAGTATATTGAACAGTTACTTTCATATTTATTTATTGTTCCACCACTCACTTACTTAAATGATCCTTTTGGAATCAAAATCAAAACAGAGAACAACCAAGGATTTTAGATTTTCTTTTACTTTTTAAAGATCGTGAGTAAGACGTGCTGTCAATCTTTCTTCAAGTCAGTGACATGCAGCTACTCATCAATGCAACAGTCTCCATTTCTCTGAGTGATTCTAAGGGCTGAGAGGAATAATGATGCTTCAATACTGCAGAGACAAAGACAAACCTTCTGTGTGAGGAGGGCCTGGACCACTTGGTTAGCCACCTTGAAGAGAAGTGGGAGAAAATGAAAAAACATCTTAAAAACGTATTATGGGTCTGGCCATCATTTTAGAGTAGACGTCAGAGCTTTCTGTGGAATTTTGAGATGCAGAGAGACGATAAGTAAAAACGATCTGGTACAAACACCATCAGAGAGAATCCAGAGGCCTGTAAGATGTTGAAAGGACAAATTGACAGCATGTTGCATCACAGTCAGATTCAGTGCCCTCAGTTATCATATCTAACTTTACCCTCGGCACATAAATAAACCAAAATATAAAATCTAAACAGATGTCTTTTTTAAGAGAATGTGTCTTCAGTAAGAAGAAAATGTTCAGTTTTGGTTAATTTTTTTTGCGACTATAAACTTGCAAAATCTGAAATGCCTTCTTTCCATCTTATTTTGATTTCTGGAGCAGAAGCATGCATTATACCTTAACACTGGAATAATAACTATTTTTCCACTTTTGTGTGCTGCAAAATGATATCCCCCCACCTTTCATCTATCTATCAAAACAACTCATTCAGACCATGACAGGAAGACTTCTGGATGACCCCCACCCCCCCAAAAAAAAAAAAGATTAATGTGCATAATAAGATTGAAAAGCAGAGGAGAAATTAATCCCACAGCAGAAACTCTGAAATTTCTGTCCTCAGCCAGAGTATGTTAAATTCTCATGGGCAGCAATCTCCATGGTAACAAGCCCATTAGTGAAGCCTTCTAAAAAAGAAGTGGAGCATTCTTGCTGGCTTGGAGAGAGATGGAGGAAAGACAGGGAAAGAGATGGAGAGACAATCAAAGTGTTGTCATGGAGAGAAGAAGAGGGAAGGAGTGCAGACAGATGAGCCACATGGAGCTGGGAGTCTGTCCTCCTGGCTGAAGGCTCGCCCCTTCAGCTCTCATCCCCACACTGCCCAGGGCTCTGCTGTCTCTCCACTTCAGTTAGAGATGTTCCGTTTTCCTGGCTCTCCTCGGTGGACTTCACTAACACTGTAGATAATAGTGTGTGTGTGTGTGTGTGTGTGTGTGTGTGTGTGTGTGTGTGTGCGGATACATAATGCACAGCGAGCGGTCATTATTGCAAAATGAACCGGGTCAGGATGGTGCAGGTCCTGAGTCATCCTGAAGGGATCCAATAATGTTTTGCAATAAAGTTTTATAATAATGACCAACCGCTCACTGTACATTATTCTGCTCATTACATGGCTTCATACTAAAGAAATCCAAAAACAAAATGCTGATTTAAGGAAGGATTTTATTCATTTCAAAATGATTTTATTGCCTCAGCTATCAGAACTTTGAAATTTGCTTATCACTTTTCTTCCAAAAGTGAGGGGACGGAATCAACACCCCTCTTATAATTTTGCATCAAGCACAGAGCTGGAGTCAGGTTAGCCTAGCTTAGCATAAAAACTGGTTGCAGGGGGAAACGGTTAGCCTGGTTCCGTCTACATCTAAAGCTCTAAATCACACTCAGTAACACATGGTGTCCTGCTTGTTTAATTCGTGTAATAGTCACTTGGCTGTAGAAACCAATTTTTGCTTTTTGTTCAGTGCTCACAGCGTAGCCTACTCAAAATCTCAGATCTTTACGCTGACCACATCCCGACGCCACATTACTCTTATAATTGGCTTTTCTTGCCAAGAGTCAGATGAGCAGACTGACGCCACTCTGTTTCTCCTTGCAGCTAGGCTTTAAGATAAGCTAAGCTAAGCTAAGCTAAGCTAACCACATCCTGTTGTTGGCTTGCTATTAACTCAGAGACTTAACAGACTATATCGATCTTCTCATCTCATTTCCTCATAGAAAGCAAATAAGCAATTTCCCTATTTCTTCAGAATCAGATATGGATCAGAATGTGCAGCAGATCACTACATTCAAACCCCTGTTGAGATCATTTTCTTATTTTCATGTCTGTTGACAGATGTTTCTGTCATCCCCACTGGGTAACAGCGATAAAAAATGGGTGGTGCTCAAACTGAAACAAAGTCTGTTTTCTAGAGCTTCTGTAAACTTTATGCTGAAAGCATGATGTATAATGTGTACATATGAGGTTCACTGGACAGCAGTGATGTACAGTTAAGATACATATTGTTCTTAACATGACACAGTAACACTCACCTCATCCAGACAGCGTTCATACTGCTTCCTCTGATTGTCGTTTTCCATTGACAGAGCAGAGTTCTCCGCCTGTACAGACAGACAGACAGACAGACAGATAAACTACATGAGTTACAGTTATTACTTTTGAGTGTGCCATGTCAGTGGCACAATGCAATATAATAAATGTGAGCCTCTGATGATATTGTCTTGTCTTAGACAGACAAACAGACAGACAGATGGATGGAGAGGCTCTCTCCCTGCAGCTCTGAAGGACCTGCAGGGTCACCGGAGCATGGTGACTTTAAATGAATGATGCTTTAAATTTCAGGCACCCAAACTGCATCCTGCGGACCCTCACTGTGTCTGTAGGGCTCACTTGACTTACCTCAGGTATAATTCAATTACTGACAGAGGTTTTGCGCGGCGGGGAACACAAACTATTCCAGGAGCTCAGGAGGAGACTTTCCAGTGAAATGATTAATCCAGTAAATCTTAAAGGCTAGGCTACCTGACATGGCTGGTTTTCACTTAAGTGCTGTGGGCAACTTCTCTGAACAGCAGGCTCACAGAGAACCACAGACATGGCTGATAGGCCAGGGTTCAAATAAGTACTCACTTCACACAGCTCAACATCATCCTCGAGCTAACCCGAGGTGATAGCCAAAGATAATCACCGCAGTATTTCAACCTGGTTCAATGACTGGCTGCTGAAATGGCACTGATTAATATCCTGAGACTGATCACAAAAAAACCACACAGGGGTATATGGATTGCTCTGACTCAGGCTTTTC